>NC_087437.1:88667802-89292802 GCF_036321535.1 Camelus dromedarius | reverse complement strand
TCCTGACCCCTGAGAAAGAAGTATTAGCTTCCAAGAAGTTACATGACTGGCTCCAGAAAAAGAAAAATTGACCTTTATGGTTGAGCAGGTATTTCTGCCATTGAGGTCTTGGTAATGCATAATGCTGATCCACAACACACACTAGAGAGGAAGGAGGAGGCTAAAGGGCAGAGAAAAAAATTTTTATTTTACCACCTTGTTTTCTAAAATATAGATTGTCAACTACGCTGTTTGATCCCAATTAGTCAAAGTATAACATACGTTGCAAAACTATTCTTAATTTGTTTAACCTAAAATGGTCTTTTAAATATTTAGAGATGGTAGAAAGACATTTTAAGAAATTATTCCTTACATGAACACTGTATGCAGAAGATGAGATGATGGAATAGAGTCACACTATCTATTTTCATGGCATCAACTACAATTAAAGACTTTTAAATCTGTATCTCCTGCCCAGCTCTCTTTTGTTGGGTCCAGATTTGTTTATCCAAATGCTTTCTGTCATCTTCATTTGGGTGTTACACAAGACCACAAGTTCAGTATGTTGAAACTGAACTTGGTGTTTCCCCCATCCATTCCTCTTTCTCAAATCTGCTTTTGTTCCAAAGGTTTTTATAGATTAAATGATTCCCCTCTTAATCAGGATAGGATTAGATATGATGTTGTAAAATATAATCCTGGGTATTCCAGTGAATTAATATAGTAAGTTTCATTTTTCATTCTTCTCACCATGTAATGAGGATGAGGCATGTATCCTCAGAAGTTTTGTCATAGGGACTAAAGGAAATAGATTGTTACCAATCTTGTGGCTAAACCATTTAGAATAGATGGATTCCAACATTGCCATGGGAGAGACAGAATGACTTGTGGATTGTGCGGAAAGTTTTGAAGGGTTAGGCTTGAAAATAGCTTTTATCACTACCGCCCATGTGATCAGCTAGAAGTCAGTCACATGATATATTACGTAACTGTAAGGGAGGCTGGGAAATATATTTATGTGCCCAAAAAAGAACATGATGAGCTGAACACAATGTACTGTCTTCACAGACTCACCATTTTTCTAGCTGCCCAAATCTGGGAATTACTAACTTTTCCTTTTCCCTTGCATTTTCCTTCTAATCAATCTTGTAGTCCTCCTTATTAAATTGATTAATATCTCTTGAACCTACTCAAAACTGTTTTACAATAACTGGTCACTGGCTTTACCTTGGTCCAAGCCTTCATTATTCCTCTCTAAGCTTATTGCAACAGTCCAAGTTAGTCTCCTCTCTGATGCCAGAAGACCTTTCCAAATTAAAAATTCAATTGAAAAACCGCTCCTTCATTAAAATTCTTCAGTGGCATCCAATATTTTTCAGGCTACTGTGCAAACTTCTTAGTATGCTGTAATGGGCTTTCATAATATGAACTTTGCTTAAATCTCACTCTCTACCCTTATCCTCATTATAGATTTGGATTCTGCAGAAAAATAAGACTTTCTTCACCTACATCTTTACATGTGCTTACTCTTTTGCATGGATTACCCTTCAGTGACTCCTTAAGTCCTACTGAAGCTTTAGGAATCACCTTCACTTCTTCCAAAGTGTCCTTCCTAACCAGGGTATGGCATCTGATCCACCATTTTATTTGATCCCATAAAACCTTGTAGTTATCAGTGTCCACTTTTCTTATAGCATTCATTACACTTGATTTTATTTTTCTCTTTATTATCTGCCTCTTTTCAGGGAGTGAGTAAATATTTTAGACAAAGAACTGTATGTTTTTCATCTTTGCATTTCTAACATGCTTAATACATAGTAGAGCCTCAGTAAATGTTTGTTGAATAATTTTGGGGGTGGGGTGGGCAAGGAATAACAACTTTATTCAGAAATCTAGCAGACCAAGAAGATGGGGGACTAATGTCTTAGAGAACTATCTTACCCAAGTCACTATTCAGGCTTCTTTTATACTAAAAAGGGGAGAATAATATTTTTTTTGAAGCCAGAGTGTTTTGTATGCCTCTGGTCCATTGATCTTGCCAAACTTCATTATGATATATTCAAGTATCCTGATTACATAGGCTCCTATAACCAGCTTAAACCTCACTCAACATTTTGTGACCTACAGTTTGAATGGGTAGAAAAGGTTGAGTGGTTTTGTTATCACTGTCAATAAGTGTGGTTCTTATACATTTCTCAAAATATTCCCACGAGGAAAAAGCTTGGAAGTGATTAAAAAAGAAAAATAATGGACAATTTTAGATTCCTCCTTATAAGTAGTATCACGTAATATACGGAGGTGATGGATACGTTTATGACATAGATTATGGTGACAGTTTCACGAATGTTACTTATCTCCAGAGTCATCAAGTTACATAGGTTAAACGTGTAGCTTTTTGTATGTCAATCATACTTTAATAAAGGGGTTAAAATAAAGACAAAAGAAAAAAAGGAATGCTAGAAAATAAAAGCAACAGTGTACTAATGGCCTGACCCTTTATCTAATTTACTAAAACCAAGTTTTATTCTGATTTATTTGATTTTTTCCTTTTGATGTATGAGACCATAGGGAAAGAATAACAGATGGCTGGGTTGTAAGGGTTTCTGAATCACGTTGCTTTACACACACTTGATGAACTGTAAACACCTTTTCATTGACTTTTCTAGTTACCTTAGTCTTCTATTATGCATAATATATAGTGTTAAGAATAGCCACATAGGTAAATTTAGGAATATTTAATTCACTACAGTCTCAAAAATATTTTAAATAAGTACATATCTGAAATAATTCGATAATTAATACAAACTTCTTATTTGACAACAGAGGTCACTAAAAGCAAAATGGGATCTATAATATGAGATATAGTATCCTGCAAGTAAGGGATAGACCCCCACGGCTGCTACTGCTAAGCTATGCAAGTTTAAGTTGGGGAGTCCAAACCCTCTAGGGCCACAGACAGGACCCTGGCCAGAATCCAGGTCTCTGGGTCCCAGTTTAGTCCGTATTACATGTTATTGTTCTACCAGAAGTTCTCAAACTTATAAAATGTAAACTCTGCTCCACAAAAACAAACATCTCATAAGTATATTCAGTATCCAAATAACCCTTCCTGCCTTAAGAATTAATAATATGCAAAGTAGTAGAGATTTCTTTATAAGCTTACTTTCTGGAATTTGTATTAAAAGAAACAATAATAACCTGAGGAATATTTCTAAATATCAAATTGAATTGTCATACTGAATATGCTTATTTAAACGTTATACATGCTCCAAGGATGCTGCAATACTTCTCTCCATGCTGACAGCCTTAAAAATGTCTGCCATGTACAATGGTACTGTCAGTTTAAAACCTTTTAATGCTTTAAATTCTAGAATGCCATTTGAAGTATGCACCAGGTTTGCAGCTAGCATTTTATTTCATATTTCATGAAACATAAAGTTAATATTTTTGGATATAAAAATAGGTAGACTTTAACTATTATTTTGCAAAATCAGTGGCGTATAAAACGTTTGCATCTTATGTCGTCAACAAAGAGCTCTGAAGGTGATCCAGGGCATGTGTCTAATGCAGAACTGATCTTGTTACAGGTGTGAGATTATCTTCCTTTAAAGCCCAAATCCTGCCATTAAATCACCGACAAAGCTTTCATTTCAAATGTGGCCTTTAAATGCATAACACAACAGAAGGACAATTAAAGATAGTCATAGTCTATTATCATTGCCATTGGTTCTGCTAATGAGTTCTGTGACTTGTTTCAGAATCAAAATGCTACTCCTGAGAAAGCTTATCAACCTAAGTAAGTGAGTCTTTATCACTTTGCCCTTAAATAGCTAGTGATCTGCGGCTTTGAGTTTGGGGAGCAGTGCTAAAAGAAACTCTTTATAAAAGAGCTATTAGTCTTGTGCAGTCTAGGATATGACAGCTCACGAGGCTACACAGACCATTACATTACCAACACCATTTCCAATTCCTTAGGCATCTCCTCCAGCTCCTCTGGAGAAATTCCTCAGCTGACTTGCTCTTTCTTTTCCTCCCTTTCTTTCTCCCTTTCTTTGTTTCTTCCTTCCTTCCTTCCTCCCTCCCTCTCCCTCTCTCTCTCCCTTTTCCTCTCAATCTCTCACTTTTAATTTTACTAACCTATTCTAAATTATTGGATGAAAGAAAACATATACCTTTTAGAATTTTTCCACCTAAGTGCCTATTTTTATACTTTATATGATAATACCATATTAATATTTTAGCTGGAAAAGAAACAATATAAATAACAAAAGAAGAAATTATTTAGTTTGCTTTTGCAAGGAAATTGATTGATTACATTTATTTACTGACATAAAATTGAAGGATTATAATCATGTATATAGCATTGTTATAATTTGTAATTAAAACAATTTATGTAAGTCATAAGCCTCTGAGCTTCTAGAGAATAATGAACTAGGCATTTAAGTAAGAAGATTTGAATATGGGCATTTCCAAAAAGACAAACAGCATAAATGTAGTTTTATGATAAAATGCCAGTATCTGACAATATATTTAACATGGTCTTATTTTTAGTACTTCCATATATATATTTCTAATCCAAATTTCGTCTATAGACAGTCCCATTAATTTACACTTTAAAAATAGCAGCAATCTATTTTCTATTTTATGATTGAAATTTCTCTGAAGATACTGCTGTATCAGAACATCTAGGATCTGGGTAAAAAATGATATTCTAACTACTGTCTGTTGTATTATTTAAGTGCATGTTTATTTCATTGATCTGAACTTTTCCACTGAAATTTTGTACAGTTTTTAAGGAGAAACTGTATATTTATTATTCACTGCACTGTGACCTTTCCTACAGAACAATGCTGTATTTCTAAGGTACTGAAACTGACAATGTCCAGTTATATGTTACCTGTGTTATGGATGTAAAAGTGTCACAGGATAAGTGAAAGCTAACTCAAGCCACACTGTGTAGAAGTCAAACGGTTCTCCTTCCCCCCCTGCCAATTTTATGCATTCACCCTCTGCTCAGTGCCATTTTATTCCAGTTATATTCAAAGGTGTTGAAAGTATACTTTAGGAACCACATGTGAAAATAGAGGCATGCAGGATTCTCATTTAAAAATCAGTGCCTTGCAAGGTTCTATGTTACTGTGCTGCTGAATATTATGTGGTCTTATATATCATGTGTGTTGGGATGGTGAAAGTCAGCTTCAGAAAAGCTGCACTAGACTACACCTTCTTATTGGCATCCCATTTATTTTATTGTGGTGAGAAGAGAGAGCATGAGATCTACCCTCTTAACAACACTTTCAATGTACAGTGCAGTATTATTAACTATAAGCATAATATTACACAGATTTCTACAATTTATTCATCTTGAATAACTGAAACTTTATACACGTTGAACAGCAACTCCTCAAATTAGTTTAAGGCTGTTAAAATACTATTACTTAAATGTAGGATCGTTTAACTATCTTAGGGATATTCAGGAATCTAACTAAAATGGCTTCATGGTTCAAAGAGAGTATCTCCAGTAATAGAAGTTTACATGATCCCGGTTGGTGCAAGGTATTCATCTGTTCATTCTCCCTTTGGGACTTGCTGGATTTATTATCCTCCCTTAAAAGGCCCTCCTTTGATTTTTATGTCTTGGATTCTTATTTCATGGATCAAGGATTAGTGACATCTTTGTCTCCAAGCTCTTCTGGTGGTAATAAGAAATGTCTGCAGTCTAAGACAAACCTTAAGGAGAAGGAAAAATCAATCAGAGTATCTTTGGAGAAGCAAAGTCCCCATACTGGTATTCAGTGTTTGAAAATTCTTCAAAAATTATCCAGATAAATTAATATACTATTATTATCATCTGTGAATAGGGTTCCTCACTGAAATTAAAAATGAAACCAGTGCTCCCTTAATACATGTCATGTCGTTATGTGGAATTTACATGGTAAAAGAAAATACCAACTGAAAGATTAGTAAGAATGAACAATTTTAGTTCATCTAGGAATCCTCTCCTGGAAAATATGTTTAATCATTCATGATACTTTAATTTTGTGATTTTCTGTGTATTTATACTCAAACATGTGAACAATTAGGAGATTTTATCTGAGATTTTTAAACTTTGACACATGGGTGTCCACATTTTCTTCTTAGAAAACTTTAATTCCAACAAGTTGGTTTAAAAAAATCTAAAATAATAGCTGTATTTCTTCCATTGTGTTTGGAAAGCAAATTCATCAAAAAATGTTTTGTAAGTTTCTTCATATGTTGAAATATGAGGTAAATAGTTTTAGAAAGGTGATTTGGAATGCTTCAGATTACTAATTGGTATTGACCCTGAATCTGTTCTGGTTGTACATATATTTAATGAATTATTTCATTAAAAAAAATTAAAGTGATCTACTTCTAACTGATCAATATGCTTAAAATAGGCCAGGAGATCTTATAAAGATTACTTTCATTTTTTTAATTAAACTAATACTCCTTGCGGTCTATCTGGTCAAGGCATCACTTTCTCATGATCATCTTTATTGCATTTTTTATGAATTTCTTTTAAGGAACTCCAACACAGACTCGTTGTATGTATTTGAATGCAAATTTGGTTTTGTAGTATAACTTTTGAATTCTATTTGACAATAAATGCCGTGGAAATAAACAAAAACCAATCACATGAGAAAAGCAAAGGCTGTTTATTCTGAGCTTGCTACAGCAAAGCGCTCAGCCACCAATACTTACATTTGGCAGATACTCAAATGCAAACAGAGGAGCAGGGAAGTTTTACAGTGAGAAAAAGGAAGGCTTCAGGTCTGCCCTAACTGGAGGCTGTTTTTCCTGAGAAGCTCTAGGTGAACAAACTAGAAGTAGACATCCCATGTGATTGGTTGAGCTGCATACTTGGCTTTCTCTGGGTGGTCCTAAATTGGAAGCAGGGACAAAAACTGGGGAAGTTGTCAGTTATTAAGCAAATCCTGCCTATTCTGGGCCAATTGTTACTGAAGTTATTGTTTAGCTTCCTGGATTCTCAGTAGAGACAGAAATCAGAGCAGCCTGGCTTCCTGTGTTGTTTATTGTAGATGAAGTGTTGTTTTTCTGGGCAGGTTTGCTGCAGGCTGTGGGTCAAAGTTATATTTTTATATATGATCTGACCATTGTTTGTTTGTATATTCAGTCTCTCCATGTTAATAAGAAATTTATTAAGAGAAAGAGATTGGATTCAATGACCTATACACTAAGATTCTATGACCTCCTTTTATAAGTACAGAGTATTGATCTAACTCTCATGAACTCATAGATCAATGGTAAATATAAAAGGAAGAGAATAACTCATTTTCCTTCATTTAAAGATTAAATGGTTATTCAGAGCATATTTATTTAAACAAAATTAATTACACCAAACATCTCAACTACTCAACATCCGCAAGCAGGTTTTTTTCTTCCTTTTTTTCCATACCACTGACCTCAGAAGTAGTGGAAATCATGTTATTAAAGACTGTTCTAATTGCTAGCAGTCTTGAGATGTTTTTTAAGCACATTTGCCAAAAATCCAACTAAATGGAAAAAAGTATTCATTTTTTGAGACATTTATTTTGGATGTAACTGTATGAAAAACATTGTGCACATAGCAATAAGCAAAGCAGAAACAGTATCTGCTCTCTACATTCCAAAGGTGGGAGACAGACATTCCACACAATGTCAATAAAGGACGTCTATGCAGTGATGACTAATCTGTTTCTCTAAGAGAAAAGAAAGATTGTTTACAAACTGAAACATACAACTTTTAGGTATATTTAATTTATTCCTTTTGACTTACAGAGATCAATTTGACCTTTATTGACATGTGACCTTAGGATTCATTTTGTATCATTTTGTGTGATGTTTAAGTGGCTCTATTAATTAAGATATTTTCATGTGAAAGCAACATAATCCCAAATTACAAGTATTTTAAATAGCAAAAACCTTCATTTTCTCAAATAACACAAAGTCTGGAAACTGCTATCCTGTGTTATTTTATTTAATGGATCAACAACGTCATCAAGAATCTAGGTTTTTCCATCTTTCCCTTTGTCTTCCATAGGGGAGTGTGACAGAGAGAGAAGATGGCTCACCCAGCATCCATCTCAAGTACCACCTCCTTGTTTTCCTCTACTATAGAGTCTGAGAAGAAAAAATTTACTTCCCCAGATCTTTTCCATAAGGAGTGCCCCTGGGGAAAAGTGTTTTGTCTTCTCACGCAGTCACTGCACTTCCTCTCCCCTTCCCCTTCCTCTTCTGACTATTTTGGCACTTATATGTTGGGTGGGACTGTAACAGCCATCTGATACTAAGAGGAAAAGGCTAGGGGAATTTATGAAATCTCACTCTTGATATTCTTAGAGCTGCTATTCTGAAGCCAGTAAACACCAACTTTCAAACTTTTTGCTGAGTAAGAAAAGTAAAACTTTAAATGTGTTTAAGCCTCTGTTTCTGTTACTTACAATGACATGAAATAAAGACAAGGTCTCTCTCTTTCGCAATATGCCTCTCCTCATGGTGACAAAATGGCTGCAGCAGTTCCAGAATCATTGGCAGACTTAACATTATTCAGGAAAGGAGAGAGAATATATTCTCATGCATCTCTCTAATAGTGAGAAAAATCTCCCACAAAAGTTTGCCAGTGGAATTTCTCTTCGGTTGCACCGACCAGGCCCATGCCAGTATATAAAATATCCACTGCCGGAAGAAAGAAGACAAAGATCACGGGACTGAACCAATCGTGGTTCATTCCTGGAGCTGGAAGTAGGTCACGATACTGGAGCTCATGGATGGCCTTGCAGAGGATGGGCACAATAGTAATAATGGGCTTCTGAGAGCAGAAAAGAAGAGAGAATACATATGGGCAGGCAAAGAGCAATTTTCCCTACACTGGCTTCATCTATAGAGTCTCTAACAAATAGGTTATAAAAATCTGATAAGATCTAGCACAGTGTTAAGGCCAGACTTCACCTGACGTAATGAGGATACCCTATTTGGAATCCAAAGTTATCATTCTGGAAATACGGGTATATAATTTTTTTTTTGAAAAAAGGAAAGAAGAAACTCTGAGTTGTTTTAAATATGATAATTTGAAAATTTTAAGTGATTGAACAAATATATACAGTTGATTTCTCCATTGCCAAGTCTATCTTCTGTTAAACTAGAACTTCTATATTTTAAACACCATGCTGAGAGAGAGAGAGACAGAGACAGAGACAGAGACTGAGATAGAGACAGAGACAGAGACAGACAAAGAACGAGAAGGAGGGAGAAGGACAAGGTTTCTCACTTCACTTCCATCATAATAACTTTATTTAGTTTCTTAAATTGAGGCCTCCTGTTATAGTTGCCTTTGAACAAAGAAATTGCAGGAAAAAAATTGATAATCCACAGAACTGTATTACCTCCAAGCTCCCTTCCAAAATGAAATTTTGTAGTTCTATGAATCTCCAAAAGAAACTGAATTATTTCTCAGGGTGTAATTTGTGATTTTCTTGTTTTTGTATTCATATACAAGATTTTATATTTTAGGCAGACTTATAAAGTTAGTATAATTCTGAAGAAATATACCAGTAGGTGCAAGTTCCCGCAAAATGATTTAGAAACAGGTGCAACTCTTGGCTGGATCTATATGAGTAAAATATTCAATTTTGCTTGGATTATAGGAATAGGTTCTTTGACTAATGACACCAACTAACTATTATACATTATTTCTATTCCATAGGAAGAACAGTCTTCAACACATCACTATATAAAACGGATTTTTAGACTTTGCTCAAAAAAGTGTAACTATTTCTTTTTTCTTGAAACATTGATGCCCAGTGACGGGTAACAGTATAATTTATGCCACTGGTCTTCTTGTGAAACTTTATTCCTAATTTGTCAGCTTACTCAGCTCTGCTCTTCAGAGCTGTGCAATAAATTACAATAGATGCTCAGTACATTAATCAATTTGACATCTGTCCTGGACAAATGCAATCAGAGAAAAATTGATAAGACTTTCCAGGATTTAATGTATTTGTATTAGTAATAACACAAATATTTATAATGACTGATATTTTTCTCAACTTCTATGCTTTAGAAAAAGTATATAATGTTTTTTTCTTATAAGCATGTGCATTTAATAAAGAATTGAAAACTCACGATGAAGAAATAATAACAAAAAATGGAGGTTAAATGATCTTTTTTTTAATCCAGTAATTCACACTGTGTTCATTATATATTTTCCCATCGTGAAAAAAATATATTTTATCATAGAAAATGCAGCAAGGCAGATAGATGATAAATACATTATCTGAAGTCTGTTCACCAGCATAACGTTCCTAGATTCTCTTCTAGCTTTGTTTTTCATGGATATTATTTTCTTTTTCTTTCCTTAACCTTGATCATTGTGTGTGTGTGTGTGTGTGTGTGTGTGTGTGTGTGTGTGTGTATGCTTAGTAGTTAGTAAAGTTGTTCATTAAACATTGCATTTCTCTCCCTCTGCGGCACTCTGGGGGAATACAGCGTGTTGGCAGTACCCCGGGGCCATGTGACATGGCCAGTGGCACTGGAGGGGAACTGAAGTGTGCCAATTTTTGGTCCAAGTTTTAAAAGCCATTGTGCAATCACCATGTTTCCCTCCCAGTGGTACAGACCTGGTGGAAGAATGTATCTGAATGAATCCTGTTAGCCTGAGTCTCTGGTGAAAAAACAAAAGAGCCCCCTTGGTGACCCGCAATTATGTATCTATAGCACAAGTGAATATTTACTATTTGCTGAGTTGAGAACACAAGATTTGGAGACAGTTTGTTGTGGACAATAGTAGAGACTGTTCTGACATGTATAATATCCTATTATTTTCTCTCTCAACATCAGGACCAAGATAATTGTACTGTTATTTAAGCTATGTATATATATACACACACACTATATATATATATATATATATATATATATATATATATATATATATATACACACACACACACACACACACACACATACACTGGCTCTAACATAATTCACTTAAACAGTATCTTATTTAAAATTTAAAATTTTTTTGTTTTACTATTAAGAAACAATTGATAGGCCTCCTTGTGAGAAAGGTGTGTGAGTGCATGCGAGCATGTGTGTGTGTTGAGGTTCTGTGTTTATTGCTTGTTTCAGTTACTTTTTTTTCCTTAGGGACCTTTTCCAGTTGTGTCACTATTGTGTCTCATACTTTCTGATACCTACTGGCAAACTGCTTTCTAAAATAGCTTACTGATTTGCATTTACAATATCATATCATACTTATCAGCATTTAGTGATATCTTTTTTAAATGTTTTGCTGGTTCGATACATGAAAAATGCTAAATCATTATTAAATTAATTGTGATTTTCTCTTGATTGTTCTAAGCTGTATCAACCTGCAGTTTCATGGCTTTTATGCACATTTCCTTAAATAACTTAATTTTCAACTTTGAATTTATATTAATATCTAATAAAATTTTATAACAATATCATTTCTTCAATGCCATTTCTTTTGCAAGAGTTTTATGCCCAGAATTTTTAAAGCAAGCTTACAAAAATGTTTGATTTGCATGCATAATTACTGAGTGGTTCAGAATAAGTTATATTTCAAGGCCACTTATGTGTTAACAGAAACTGCTACAATATATGATGTTGCAAACTCTGGAAATTGGTTCTAAAATTTGACTGTCTCTTTTGAAAAAACAAACCTAGACATGTGAAGATAAATGCTCCCCTTAAAATAAGATAGATGACAAATGCAAGGTAGAACAAGTAAGGTGTTATTAATCACAGTGTAATCTATATTGACCCACCTTATATGAACTTTACAGATATCAAAAAATAAATTAAGTCCCCTATCACTGGCACCCTTGAAAGTGATGCTAAATGGCTCACAAATATAGTGGTCTTGATCAATTATTTAATAGTTCAGTTCATAAATTAACAGTCCTAAAAACATGACTAACAAGTTAATCACAACAAAGCTTAACTTCTCTCTATATAAAATAAAATTAATAGTAGTACATTTCTCCAAGCATGGTTTTGAGGATTATACAGTGGTGCAACTAAAGGACTTAACCAGAATAGAATAAGAAGTTTGGCTCTACTAAGAGAGTATTTCCCTTGTTGTTGCTCAGTTTTAAATACTATATCTACTAAAATCTATTTTTATTCATGGCTGTGTCACATGGAGTTTCCTTCAGGATTCCTTAAGATGATTATTTTTGTTAGTATTTTCACTGGTGATCATTTGCAAAGATGGCTGGACCAGGTCAATGCACATCCTTCAGCCATTACTTGCATTTCCTCATCTTTGATTTAGATTTGTCTTGTGTTTTGCTTTGAACAATGGAGGGTGGCGAATGGATGCTAAGCCAAGCCCTGAAGAAGTGGCAAAGCTTGCTCTCTTAGAAAGTGGGATGGTCACTGAGGAAGTTTTGGAGAGTGCTCTGTGCTGAACTGTGTACCCCTACACACCTCCAATTCATACGTTAAAGACCTAACCCCCAGGCCGTCAGACTAAGACTGCATTTGGAGGTAAGGCCTTTAGGAAGGTAATTAAGGTGAAACAATGTCATCTGGGTGGGTCCTCATCTAATATGACTGGCATACTTATATGAAGAAGTTTGGACACGTAAAAATAGACACCAAGGTTGCACATGTACCGAAGAAAGGCCACGTGAGGACACAGGGAGAAGGTGGCTGTCTGTAAGGCAAATCTCGGATGACATCAAACCTGCCAATATCTTGATCTTGGAACTAGTCTCCAGAACTGCGAGTAAGTGAATTTCTCTTGTTTAATCTATTCAGTCTGTGGTCCACTCTTACAGTAGCCCTAGTGAACTAACACACCTAGCTTGTTGGAAGATAATGATCACCTGGAGTAGATGAATCATGCCAGCAGGGACCTCTTAGACCAACCAGTTTCCAAGCCAAACTCCAGATGATTGCAGAAAAAACATCCACCTGAATACAGTAAAATTTTCTGACATACAAAATAAAAAACCAATAAAATGGTGATTGTTTTAAATCTTGGAGGGGTTTGTAAATAATAATTGATACATGAGATATTTCATTAGGGATATACAACATTGTTCTTGATTCCTTGAACTGAGCATCCCATTTAATAATTATTTTTTTGCAAGCCAAAAACATTAATTGAATACTAGCTACATGCCAGACACTGCAGTCACAAAGCCAAAGGTACAAGACTAAAATCTCAATCAACAGGTTCTGAGTAATTTTCTAACTTGTCTCTATTTTCTGCTCTTTCATATACCACCTATTTATACGTTTGCAATGGGTGAATTACCTTAAAATAATAATATCATTGAGACATTTTCTCTCCCCCCCCCCGGCCCCCTGCCCCATTTCCCCTGAAATTCTTTTGCAGTATTGATTCTATTTTTAAATCAGCTTCCCCATCGTGGTTTCAACATGGCTTTCTTAGCTCTTGACGCAACACACTTCCAGGTTCAAAAGCATATGAAATATCACCAATTCCCAGGAGAACACCTGAAAGGCACTCTGATTACAGCGGAGCAATGTATTTACTGATGGGCTTAGGACTGAGTCTTGTGCCCCCTACAAAGGATGGAGCTGACATCCACATTTACAGCCTGTCCTGAAGGCAGAGGAGGGGTGGGTTCGCCTATCTGAGCTCAGGCTGCTATAGCAAAATACCACAAATGGGCGCCTTAAACAACAGACATTTATTTCTCACAGTTTTGGAGGCTGGGAAGTCCGAGATCAAGATTACAGCTGATTAGGTTCCTAATGAGGGTCCTCTTCCTGGCTTGCAGAAGACCATCTTCTTGTGGCATTCTCAGAAGACAGGGAAAGAGACAGAGAGCAAGCTCTCTGGTCTCTACTAAGAAAAGCACTAATTCCACCATGAGTACCTCACTCTCATGACCTCATCTAAACCTAATTACCTGCCAAAAGTTCTGTCTCCAAATACCATCACATTTTGGTTTCAACATATGAATCTGAAGGGGCCACAATTCAGTCCATAGCATCCTCAAAATGTAGAGAAGTTCCAGTATGACAGAATTGCCACAATATCTAGTAACATGATCATCTAATGAAAACTGTAGTTTTTGCAGAGAAAATGAAGATCTTAGATATATAAATTTGAGTATGTCCTCACCATGGCAGAGATGGAATGTGTCCTGATTCTCAGCCCAAACAAATGTTCACAGAAATAGACTGTCTCTCTACTAGAAGCTCAGTTTTTAGAGAAACTACCATGAACTAGGCACCACATTAAACATTTTGTACTAAATAAAGACATATGTATATATTGCAGCTTTTTATGTTAACTCTATAAAAATATGATTTAATGAAAAGTTTTCTCCCCAAATTTTACTTAATGGAAAGTTCATAACAGGACAGAAGGGAGATGGTCCTCTGAGGTGATAATCGTAAGCACGTGAGAGGTGCCTCTAGTAAAATTTCTATAAGACGCTCATTGACAGGTGTTAATCTGTTTTTTAAATCAGGTGAGAATAACACAATATCCAATAAGTCTTTGTTACAGTTATCCTCTCCTTCACTCCCCTCAAAAAGTTTTTTTCAGTACCTCCTCTTATAACTGAAAAGGTCTCTAAAATGTCTCCCATTTTAATGGCAGAATACCAATTTCACGCTAAATGCATGAGAGCCCTCATTCCATCGGAGCCCATATCTATTAATCTTTCCTTTTTTTCCCCCTTCTTTCTTTTTAAACAGTAGGTCCATTTGCCACTGGATTTTCTTTTAGAAGCTTTACAGTTTTATTTTGTAATCATATAAGCCTCAGTTATATTTACACTTATACTTGACATGATATTTCTCCATCAGTTAGAAAAACTGCTAAGGCAGCAACATTCAAGTAAAAAAAAAAAAAGTACAAATGGAGAACAAAAATATTTTCTGAAATCATTTGCAAGAGATGGTGCTGAGATTGAATGTTTTTACATCTTCTAGGGATTGTTTCTGTGATCCTCTAATTAAGATGATCGCTTAGGACGGAAGGAATGAAATACTGCAAAGATGGTCTTTGGGAGTCCAAAGACAGGCTCTCTCCTCCACCAGCACCCCCAGGATCTCCCTGGGTCCCCTCCCCCAAGAAAAAAAGATGGTTTTGTTGCTACTTTCCATTCTTCCCTTTCTGTTGTTTACCAGAGACCCCCAACAGCATTCTCTCAATTCTGTTCAGCTGAGAACTCAATTGTAGCGTGACTGTGTAGCAGGACAGTTTGTTCTTTCATCCTAAGGATGAAGTAGAATGTAGCTCTCTCATTCTTTCTCCCTTCAGTGTCAGTGTACCATGGCCACCAAGTTGTAGTCAGTCAATTTCCCTAAGAGAAAAGGTAAACCTAAATTTGTTCTGAAGTCCTAGTTCTTGCAATAAAAAATCTAATTTGCAATTTGGAATGTAGGGCAGAAACATTCAGGCTAGACTGCATGAAAATGGAAGGGTAAAAGAGGTCTCTTTAATACAGATTTGGCGTTTCTAAACTCTTAGTAGTCTCCTGCTTATTGAGCATTCTTAATTATATTTGTTTTTTATGATTTTGAGTGATTGATTTTCATTGCCCTCTACTGGATTAGGAAGAGAAACAACATGGAAAACTCAGAAACAAAAATAGCTAGGCACTTATAGGGTGAAAAATTTCCGCTACTCAACCTTACCTACACCCCCCACTCCCCAACACACACACAATTAACCACAATATTTGCCCTCTCAACTTTATCTGAGGTTCTGTGACACAAAGGTAGGTGGGCTATGTCCAGCAGAACAAATGTGTCCTGCAGCCCAATTTGTGAAAGTTTTATTGGAACACAATCATGCCCAGTTTGTCAGTGGCTGTTTTATGAAGAATTGAGAACTTGTGATAGAGATCATTAGACCCACAAAGCCAGAAAATATTTGCTATTCAGCCTTTTACAAAAAAAGACAAAACAAAACAAAAACTCAGCTCCTGTTAGATCATTGATTATCACATTTGATCATAATTCATACAAATTACATTATTTAAACAAATTTGGTTTCAAAAAAGAAGCCCCTAAAGTACAAAAATTCTTTGCATTTTAAAGGCAGGGGGAGGCATTTCATCTGTAGAATTTACTGAACAAGACAGAAAAATGTAAGCATTCTGTTGATTATGTAAAACAAGAAACACTATTTTATGGTCAGAATGCTTTCATAATCAGAAATCTTATGGATATGTATCAGTGACTGATGGTTGTACGTATTGTAACACAGACAAATATAAGTCATCTGAATGCAGTGGTAACCTGATTACATTCAGATCCCATTCAAAGTTGTTTATTTTAAAACTCAGTAACTAAATACAGTAAATAAATGCATGAGTAACTGTCATGTCACTTAAAAATCAGCAACATAAAATTATTAAAATGTAATTATCTATAATTTATAAATTAAAGTCACATATTAACACTATACTCATTGTATACTCATATATATGAGTAGGAAGAAATTGAAAAAAACAAAAACAAAACAGAACATTTGAATCAAATCTTACAACAGCAAAAAGGCAGCAACTTTGGAAGAAGGCAAACTTGCCTAATACTATATGACTTGCCCTTAAGCCTTGCCAACCCTAGACTGTGCACTAGAATTCCCTTGGGGCCTGCTTTCTCCTTCACCGTAGTTGTAATACAGTATGTTAGCAGAAGGCCAAGATCATGAACAAAAAGGAATATGTGAACCTACCCTCACCTCAATACTCTAAAAACCGTAAGACAAACAGTTTTCCATTCTCTTTCTGAAGATTCCATTTCCACCAACCATGTGATTCAGTGTCAGCTCCTTAGCCTCCCTGTTTCAGTCTATGAAATAGAGAAGATTACAGTCCCAACTCACGACATTGTTGTATTAAGTGAGAGAATACAGGCAAGGTGTTTATCAATTCTCTTTCCCTCAAGTTGAACAAAGGAACTAGCAAGTGGGATTAAATCAGCTTTAATTGTAGAAGTGTCAGCAGTACAAAGCATCTTCTTCCTGTTCCATCCAAATATTCAATACATATATTAATTTCTTATTTCTCGTAAAACAAATTTAGTGGCCTAAAACAAAACAAAGTTATTGTCTTACAGTTTTGGAGGTCAGAAGTTCAAAAATCAAAGTGTCAGTGGGATTCTTTCTTCCATTCCCTCCTGTAGGTTCTAGGGGAGAATCAGTTTCTTTGCCTTTTTCCATCTTCTACAGCCTGTCTGCTTTGCATGGCTCATGACCCCTCCTCTGCCTTCAAAGCACACCACTCCAAACTCTGCTTCTGCTGTCACACCTCTTCTCTGATTTTGACCCTTTTGCCTCCCTCTTATAAGAACACTTGTGATTATACTGGGTTTGCCAAATGATGCAGGGTAATCTTACTATCTCAAGATTCTAACTTAATTATATCTACAAAGCCCCATTTGCTATGTAAGGTTACTGTGATGGCTAATTGTACGTATCAACGTGACTGGGCCACTGGGTGCCCAAATATATGGTCAAACTGAAACATCCGCTTCTCCTGGTTCTTGAGCCATCCAGCCTTTGAACTGGAACCCAGGACTATACCATTAGACCATTAGTACTTTTGGTTCTCAGGCCTTCAGCTCCCACTGGAACTAAACAATTGGCTCCTCTGGTTTCCAGCTTGCCAACTCACTCTGCCGATCTTGTAACTTGTTAGCCTCCTCTGTAATTGCATGAGCCTGTTCCTTACAAAGAATGAAAGAGTCTCTTTCTCTCTTTACACACACACACACACCCACAAACACACACACCCCCTATTGGTTCTGTTTCTCTGGAGAACCCTAATTAGTAAAGTAACAGTCAGAGATCCCAGGGATTACCAAATAGACATCTTTGGAGGGGAGCACAATATTCTCTCTACTGTAACACTTTTCTTATTGTAAGACAAGATTAATTACCTCTCATCCTCTAGTATTTTCACCATGAATCTCTAGGGTCCTGCCACAATAGCCGTTTAACTCTGCCTCAACCTCAACAGATCAACCACTAACCTTCTGCATATCTTGGCACTCTTGCACTCCGCAGCGAGTGAGTGGACCACTTCTATTACATTTCTTGGATCATGATTCTCTTTATCATTGTTTATCTTTCTCTCTCCTTCATTTCTACCTCCAGTGAACCAGTGAATCTTGCCTGGTCTATTTAATGTTCTTTATCCCCTTGTCTCTACTCTTGTCATCATCTTAGGTCCAGCTTCCAACCCCTGTTATTAGGTTACTGTAACAGCCCTTGATGGGGTTGGTTTCTTTAATGATTTTTCCCTCTCCATTCTAGTGTTCTCTGAATAGTTGTAGTGATTGTTCAACAGTGCAAATGTGATCCTATAATCTTTCTGTGGTTCCCTATGCTTCAATAATACATTTGAGATCTCTGGCTTGATGCACAAGATTCTTCAGAATCAGTTTCCAGGTGGCTTTTGAGAGGTCATTCTCTTGTCACTGTCCCTCATCCATAACCCATGTGTTCCCCATTCCATCCACACGGAACTGCTTACAGTTCTTTCAGCATGCCATGCCCTCCCCCATGTACGGGCTTTTCTATAGGCTACTCAATTTCCCTGTCACATCCTTCCTGTACTGCGCCTTGATGTGGCTGACAGGGACTTAATTTAGACACTTCCTTTTGGGAGAACCCACTCCAGGCTTTTCTAGGCTTTACTAGTTGTCTCCCCTTTGTGCTCCTTTAGGTACCAACACATAAGCATATTGTAATATTACCTTTGCTTGGGAAAACTTCTCATTAGGTAACACAAAACCTGACACACACTAACAAATGATGAGAAAATCTACTATTTCACATTAAAGCCCCACAAAGTATGCTATTATCAAGGCTCTGGTTTCCTCTTAGCATAAGAATGGGTTTTTGAATGCTTCCTTGTGTTGGATTTATTCTCTCTTTGACTGTCCAAGGAAACCAAGGTAATTGCAAGAAATAACGGAGTAAAATGTCTCCTCACTTAAATCTAAAGGATGAAAGAGAAAGCTTTTCCTCCATTTTTCTGATTAGACCAACAGGATGAATGGCAGTTGCTAGAAGAAAACTATCTCATGCCTGAATTCCTAAATGAGGAACGGATAGGGTTACTAACCTCAATTTAGACAAGGGTTTCTCAATGGTGGCAGTATTGATATTTGGGACTAGATAATTCTATGCTCTGTGCATTGTAGGGTATTAGCAACTTCCTTAGATTCTGCACAGTAGATGCCATCTCCGAAGTTGTAACCACAAACACTATTTTCAGACGCTGCTGAATGTCTCTTGGAGAGCAAATCCACTCTCAGTTGAGGACCACTGGCTTAGACTAATCAAGACGTACTCTGGATCTGTGACCTCACAGAGGATTTATGGACAATTTAAGAAAATTCTATTTGGAAGGGGAAAGGAAGAATGGATGTTGGGTAAGTAACCTACAGTATCCAGCAGCTGTATTGCAATTATTTAGCTGTCTTTGTTCCCTACTAGAAAGGACATTTCTAGAGGTTTTGTTTTGTTTCTTACTTTTCTTATCCCTACTGCCTCGCATGTACTGTGCTCTTAATCCATTTTTATTAAATTGATATATGAATTATGCATTACGGAAGGGATTTCTTTAGTGCTTTTTCACCTCTACTCAACAAGCATTACAACATTGATTCTATGAGTATCTATGCTTTCAATGGTGAAAATGCTTTTAGGTTGATGACCAAAGGCATTGAAAACACATTTTCCAGCTATGGAGATGAAGGCAGAGTAATGAAGTGGAAGTGAGGGGTGAAGGAGAGGTGAAGTTACTATTTTTAAGCATGGAACACTTGTTGTCTAAGTGAAGAAAGGGTGGGCAAGTACCATGATGGATGCATAAATAAGAGAAGGCACCTGTCCAGACCAGTCACTTGCTGGTTGCTCTGAATTAGGAAGCAAAAGTTGAAATTGTGGCTTGTGACAAAATATGCCACTACTGATTTTTCCTATGAACCAGCCATTCCTAAATCATTTGTCCTAAGTCAAAGCTTGCCTGCATTAGGGCATATTGGAATACGTGAGTAGTTTCTTCATTTGAATGTGTGACAACACACATATAGCCATAAAACTATGAATCCACTTTTCACTGGAAATTCATATGGATTTTTCTCTTCACTTGCTTAGTCTCTCTAATAATAGGCAATTAGCTTCTCATACTCTCGAGTTGTTAAATTTAATTAAAAACGTTAGTCCATGACAAAATAAATTATAATTGTAAAAATATTTACTTTTATGCTATATATGTTAGCTTTGTGAACATTTGAAGAAAAACTGAAGTGCATTATCATTTCAAAGAAGAATTTCATGGAAACCAATGAAATGTTAAGACTATAAATTATATTTGAATTTATTTTAATATTTGAATTTCATAAAATTTCACAAAATGCTGTGATTTCAGTATTATTGGCCAAGCTTTCCTCTTGAAACCTGAGGACACACTGGTTTTCCTTCTGTGCATCTCTCTGGATCATTGTTTAGGTGCCAAGCAATTTGTCACAGCCTGAGTTTTCGCTTTCATTTAATAACTGAAACCTAAATGTTACAATCAAAACCCACTGGTCTGTTGCGCAGTGATCCATGTGAGAACAGTGAACTTATGTCTCCATAAATTTGTTAGTCATCTATGAGGAAAAGCAATGTTGACCTCGTAATGTCAAATCCCATTTAGAATCGGCGAATAGGTTGGACGAGGTGCTTGATGTCTTTTGAGTTGTATTAAGAAATACTCTTCTGTGTAGGAGGATGAAAGCCCTGGTAAATTAATGTGGAGATTGTAGTCTATCCAAATAATTTATAGTTGAATCCTATCTTCCAGAAGAAAAGAATGCAGTTAATAAAGGTTCTGACTTGAGTAAACCATTTCGGGCAACACATGCTTCTGAGTAAGTACATGAAGTACTAAGTCTGACCTTCCACCTTCACAGTTTTCTACTTGTGACTGTTTCTAAAAACTGATTAGTAAGAAACTGTTTGTGGCTTCTGTCAGAAGCAGGAATCCCAAGCTCACTGGAAGAGCAAAACTGGATTTTGAAATTATTTTGTGTCTAGGTTGAAGACATCTGATACATAGCATTCTCTGGTCACCTTTTAGTATGGTTTAGATTTATTATATACAAGCTATATTTATCAAATTGAAAGCAGAATTTTTACATAAAACTAATTTTTATGCATTTTCATATTCTAAGGTCATCAAAGAATAAAATCAGATTTGGCTTGAATATATTAACTAATTGCCAGGTTTGCATCATGGCACATGTCAGCACATGATCTCTGCCACGGGAAAGAGGGTATTCCCCACAAACCGCACCTGCCACATGTGTCAGAGTAGGAATTTCAAGAGAGCAACATCACTTGACGATGACTTCATGGCATAAATCTGTGCAGCAGCTAATTAGAAAGGCAACAGTATGATGTATAAATATGGTTTGATTGGCTTTCTGTATTGAAAACCTGAATTGAAAATGTCTGCTTCCATTGCCCTAAGGCTCTCATAATTTTTCTCTTAGATAATTGCAATAAACTGTCTCCCATTTTTTTCTCTCCAACCATCCTTAAGGCTTACAATAATTGACCCTGTGATTTGTAAATCTAATTATATTACTCCTTGTTTAAAATCTTTCTGAGATTTGATAATGGCTTCACTGGCTCTGGATAACATTCAAAGTGCTTATCATGACAAATAAGACCCTTCCTCTACTATAAATAAAATAGATAAACAACAAAGTCCTACAGTAGAGCACAGGAAACTATATTCAATATGCTATAGTAACTTATGGTAAAAAAGAATATGAAAACATATGTATGTTCATGTATAACTGAAGCATTATGCAGTACACCAGAAATTGAAACAACATTGTAAACTGACTATACTTCAATAAAAATATAAACACAATTAAAAAAAGAAAAGATATGAAAAGGATATATGTATATGCATAAATGAATCACTATGCTGTACACCAGAAATTAACACAACATTGTAAATCAACTATACTTCAATTAAAAAAAATTACATGGAAAGTAAAAAAAGACCCTTCCTGATCTAAACTCTTGTCTCTATTCCCGTCTCATCATCTGTCATCAGCGGGCAAACTGAACTGCTTTCCATTCCCCAAGTTTATCCTGCTCCTTTGTGCCTCTGCCTTTGCCCCCACTCTTCCACTGGGCTAGATGGTACTCCCTTCACTCTCACCCTTCTCCAACAGTCACATCAAGGGTCCTTCCAAACACCCTCTGTGAGCTTCGTAGATCTACACTGTATACATACATTTATTTTGATATAAGGTATTGTGAAGATTGATTATTTCTGGTCTGTCCAGCCCATTAGGCAGTGAGCCCCTTGAGGCCTTGGCCATGCAAGATAAATGCTGGATAAATGTTGGCTAAGTGAAGGAAAGAACACACTGTGAGATGATGATTATGTGCGCTTCACACGTGCCTTTTTTTCCTTGTCTGCTCTTTCTCCAGTGGGTAAGAAACCTGAACCATATTGCCTTAAGGACATTTAAAATTATTACAGCAAAAATGCTTATTTTGATGTCTAACTGCAACATAGACTCTTAAGAATAAAAGAAATGTTTTGAAGACAGCCTGACAGAGTTTACATAAAACAATAGACTGCAAAGTGATTAGAGGAGGAGATAAACTACATTTTAGCCAGCCCCTGGGATAACCAGATGGAAGTAAGGGGAGGTCGGGGTTGGAAAGAGCACAGCAGGGGAGATGGGGTGTGAGCTTTGAGGAGTTTAGAGCTAGGACAGATCAATGTTGCTGGGGCGGGGGGCACTGGGGAGATAGGAGGCAGCGGTAAGGGATTAGATTAGCAAATGGCACATTTTTGCTTTTCTCATTGCCCTCATTCTGTCCTCTCTGGGTCTATCTCAGCTCCCCAATTTCAGCCCCTTAAAACGGAAAGTATTGGTAGTATGGGCAGGAATGGTCCTTGCATCTCCCCCTGGGAGAGATACGAAATAGAAAAGTGCATTGCTTTATGCTAAAATGCAACACCAGGGAAACATAAATGAATGCCTCAACATGTGAGGCTGGTAATGTCCGACTTCTGTTCCATTATCTAAGAAAAAATCTCAGAAAGAGTTTGAGGGAGACATTTTGTCTTATTGGGTGTTACTTGATTTCTTCCTAATTTAAGACTTGGACATTATAATCATTACCGAAGGATTTTAAATGTTTGCAAATTAAGCATGAAGGCCACTGAAAAGGGTGGGCACAGTTCCTTTCACTGCTTGGGAAAATAGGCTCAATAAATGTGGTAACAAGGTGAACATTGGAGCAAATGCATTTATATCCTGTTTATCTCAAGCACAGAGCCAATCTGGAACTCTAATGCCTTGAGAAGATGATAAATGTTTTCTGCCAGTCTTTCCAACTGAACAAACTCTATTTGATTGGTATTAATCACTTCTGGCAGGCAATGCTCAAGCCTGCTAGCTGCAATCTAGGTGAAAAGCTTGTCATCAGTATCGCGTAATGAAATGAAAGAGTGTGGGACAAAGAGAGGAATACTTCCACTCACCTAGTCATCAGAGTAAGTGTCAAGTTAAACAAGATATTAACTATTTATTTTCAAATGTACAGTTTAAATGCAAGCCTTTAATAAAGTTATGTTTTTCTTTTTATTTAGAAAGAATAAATTGACCCAAATAATAATCTATGACTTGTTTATGGTAGAAGGACATCCCTCATTTTCCCAAATTCTCTATGGCTTCAGAAAATTTTCCTAATACTAAATTTCCTGATAAGCAATATATATATAATATAGTATATAATATATTTGTATTATATGTATCAGGTGTGTATATATAATATATATAATATATATGTATATATATAATTTATGTACAAAGAACACGTGGACAAAGAAGCCCTACCAAGGGCAGGCGTAATCTGGAAGATAGTGTTGCTATGAATTGGACATTGAGTACTCGTGAACTTCGTATGGTGAAATCTGTTCCCCATTGTGATACTATTAGGAAGTGAGGACTTTGAGAGGTGATTCAGTCATAAAGCCTGAGCTCTCATAGATGAAAGCAGTGTCCTTCTAAAGGAAGCCCCAGTGAGCTCCCTTTCTGCCACTTGGCGGTTATAGCAAGAAAACTACTTTAGACAAAATAGGAAGTGGATTTTCCTCAAACTCTAAATATTTTGGTGCTTTGATCTTGGACTTCCCAGCCTCAAGAACTGTGGGAAATAAATTTCTGTTTTATAAGCCAACCCATCTATGGTACTTTGTCCTAGCATCTCAAACAGACCAATTAGACTTTGAGATTGTAAAGGAAGATTTAACAGTCTAAAAACAAAATCTATCCTAGTTCAAAAATGCCCCCTTATCATAATTTGAATTTTTTCATTTTGCTGTGTCATATTCCCTGCAGACTCACCATTTTAAAAATTATCCACTGAAAATCCCCAATCTTTGGGGGCAGTGGGTGGAGATCTCACCCATTCACTACTTAGAGTGATTCAATCTGATTGTCATCTTCCTAATAAGTTGATAACAATAGCTAAATTGGCAGAATTCATTTGCTTCCTGGAGCAAAACTCAGGCTGAAATTCTCACACTTTAGTTGATAAATCAACTTCCCTTCCCCTCACTCTGTGAAAGAACTCATATACCTTATTCCTTGAGTTAATGATCACTTTAAATTATGTGCTAAAGGCAACTTAAATATACCCATTAAAATCAGTATTTTAAGGGCGAGATGGAACAAATCCTAAAATAAAAGTGGTAAATTGATGTTCAATGGACAACTCCATTATTTCAATGATTAATCTATTGTATTAATTCTTGAACTGCCCCTTGAAGCTGTCACTTATATTTTGCAGGTTAACTCAAGGCAACTGTTTTGAAGTCAATGAGGAACCTAGCTAAGGTGAGCCATCTACGGAAAAAAAAAAAAAAAACAATTTTGAAGATAGTGTAGTGAACTTAGCAGTTAAATTCAACTTACTCTCTAAAAATAACACTGGGGTTATCCTTATAGTACTTACTGATTTTTAAAAACTGAGTGTATGAAACTTTGAGAGTTAAGTAAAAAGAAACACTAAAAAGAAATCTAAGAAACTAGACTTCACTTCCGGTGGAAAAAATAGCATTTGGTTTTCTGAGCCTTCTACTTCTGTTTTTGTCTTGCCGAGTGCATTTCAATATGTCTACATCTGTTTTATTTTTTATAATTTAAAATTCTGTTTCCTGTTTGTTTTAGACTGAAATTTTAAAAATGACCTCACTGCTTTCCAACAGCTGCTTCAAACATCTCAGGTTATGAAATACATGATTAGCATTTGATTATTTAATCAAATTAAATTTAATATACTCAATGTACTATTTCCATTTAACACCATGAGACATTTATCATTTAATATTAAGATGCAAGCATTTTTTAAGATACTTTAAAAAATATATCAACTATTCAGTCTTGTGAGTTTCTTCTCTCATCATCTTGGACAGACACTTCTTTCAATGTCTAACATCACCATCATGTTAGGGTATCTTTGTCCCAGGACTGAAGTATTGTTGGCCCGTTTTTAACCTGTAAAACTGACAGAAGTGATTCCCAAGCACTGAACTTTCAAGTTTTTCAGGGGCCAGTTCTTACACTTGAATTGTATTATAATGTAAAATAATTTACTTGGCAGAGTGTTTTTTAAATTCAATTGTTTGTAATCAAGGACCAGATCTGGGTTGATTTACACAAGTAATTTTGAGGATTATGGGAAATTTCTGGCAGGTAACAGAGACTTTGCTTTATGAAGAACTTTACAGTGCTGTGCAGTCAGCCTGCTGTCCGGGAAGATGGGCACATTATCACCACGGGGCAGGGTCCCAGCCTAAGGAGGGGGCTGAGACTGTGGAGGAGAGAGATTATTACATCACTTTAGCACATCCAAAAAGCACTGCAGTGGGAAATACAGCAACAAGAATGAAAATTCCCTGGGACATTTTCTGAACACTTGAACCAAGTCCCACTAAAGAGTGAGAATTATTTTTTTTTCTTTTAAGTACAGCTTCTGAGATTGAAAAAGAGAGATTTAATAAATTTATAAAGTTAAGGAGGTACTTTTGTTATTTTTTAATGTTTTATAACTAATACAGAGTAATAATAAGGAACAAGCATTAGGAAATAATAAATAATGATGAAGTATATTACTCTGATAACTGGATGTTGCTGAATGATACATCGGTGTTTTCCTTGTTTTGTTCAAGATTAGACATTCCTGGGTGCAAAAACATTATTCAATTATAAACAAGTATTTAGATTCAGTTTATATATACTATACTTAATTCTTACTAAGAAATTATGCTTTATTTGGTTATAATTTTTATTATTTTGTGTTTTCTTTACAAGTTTACAGGAAGAAAACTATGTTTGTGGTTGCCTTGAGAAAAAAAACCAATACTGATAAACTTATTAACATTTTCTCTCTTTTTGAAGAAGATCCAATGTTCAAAAGTGTTGATGCTAATTTTTAAAAAATCATTCGTAACTGCAAGTCTTGACCAGATGATTCTTTAGCTAAATTCTTTATTTGACTCTTCTCTTAAAATGTCCTTTAGGTATTATTTTTTTCAGAGATTTTTTTTTTAACCATCTCTTTTATTTGTTTATTTTTTAATTCTCATTTTTTCTTGGAAGTGTAGTCAATTTATGATGTTAGTTTCAGGTGTTTGTATTAGATAGCTTTTTATTTGCTTTCATACTATGAATGTTTAATTTTATCTTTACATTTATCACATTATAAGCTCTTAGAGGACAGGGGTCTTGTTTTATTTTTCTGTGTATCCTTTGTGCCATGCAAAATTCCTGGTATATGGTGAATCCCCCACAAATATGCTCTTAATAAAGGATTACTGACTCCATCCTCAGTACACTCTATGTAGGAAATAAAAGCACACACACATTTGGACACACAACCAAACTTAGCTCATGCATACTTTCAACATCCCAGGTAAGAGAAGAGTCACTAAGGAATCATCACTCCTACTTAAGCTACCACTAGACTCCCAGCCTCTAAAGCACACATTATGACCACTGGTCTAATAGTCTGACCTAAAATTTCTCAAACATCTCTGTTGACTTCTTGAGGTCAAAAAATTCTTACATACCTTGTTTTTATCTGCAATATCCTTATATGTGCAATATTATAGGTCCACTAATTCATTTTAAAATTTGTTAATTCAAGTCAATTATACAACAGTGTACTATTTAGTTAAATAATACTCCACTTTGCTACATAGTTCATGTAGTACAAAAACAGCTTAAATTTGAACAAAACAACAACAAAACTTCAAATCACCAATGAGATGAAGTTTTCCATCTCATTCTACCACACTCTTCTCCTTTACTGTATCTTACCAACAACTTCCAATATAAAAATTTGACTTCTAAAATGTCTCATTATAGTAGAACCTATCATTGTTTTCTGGAACTCCCAACATTTTAAACCACATCTACTATTTTTGGGAAATTTTCTTCTTTTGAATCCTGCTTTCACCAGGCAAAAGAAAAAGCAGCTTCCCTGATCTTTGTATCTGGGACCTGATCTGTAACAAATAGACTTGCTTGAGGGTCTAATTCAAAAAGTAAACTAAGGAAGAAGTTTCCATTATAGAATCCCTTGTGTTGGTTAGGGGTGATGCCAGAGGTGCCTGGAAATGATTAGAAGATCAAAATCCTGGAAAAGTGGCAGTGGCATAAAACTCCAGTTCATGGCAAAATGCTAGCTGCATATTATCACCATCAGTGGATTCAGTGGAAGAGGAATGTTTTCTAATCGGATCACTTTGGCAACTAGGATTGTAGCACTGCTACTGAAAGCTCAGCTGAGAACTGGGTAACAGTTATCTAGCTTTCTCACTCCATGAACTACCCAATATCCTTTGAGTAAACTCCTTTTCTGCTTAATCTGCCAGGCAGCTTTGGTACTTGCAATCTAAATCACATACTAAGAGTTCCCTAATGATAACGCCTCTCTCCATCTCTGCTAATGACTAGGTCTTCATCACTCTTATCTCCTGATTAGTCTCCTTTCAATGAGCCTCCTCTTCTCCAATATATTACCTCAGCTAACTTTCTAAATATGAACTTTATCATGTTTGTTTTCTGATTTGTCATATCTGTGACTATGATAGCATGACATGGTTTACCTATTTTAATCACCTCACCAAAATAATACTATTTTTTATTTCCTGTATTTGCTGTGAAAGTTGACTTCAACCAATTAATTGATCTTTTGGTTATAAAGATATATCAGCAATAGATGATCAATGTTGAAAAGTGAAATAATGGAGGAATACACACACACACACACACACACACACACACACACACACACACATACATACACACACACATTTATTTTAAAAATAAAAGTGGCTGGTTGAGGGAGAATCCTGGGGAAGGGAGCCTGGGGTGATAAAGGGCTCAGCCCTCAATCTTCTGGATACTAAACCTGACTTGTCCTTGCCACACAGTTTATTAGAATGACAAATGCCAATGTAGCAAATATGACAGGAGACTGCTCATAGAGAGCAGAACGCTAATTTATTAATTTAAATGATAAATATAGGTGCTAAGTGAAAGAAATAGGTGCAGCTCGCATACTGGCACATTTTCTCCCTGTAGGTAACCTTCATGGGAAGCCAAGTGACAGAAGGTTCCTTACTGGCTGTGCCTGAAGTCATAGCAAGGCTTCCTCTCCTAATAACCAAAGATTTCCTGGCCCCAGACTTTAATGACCACATCCATGCTGACAGATGGTCATGAAACTGGATACCTGATTTCTCTCAAAGAACACTGTCTTCCCAGATGGCACACTGAGGGGCCGGGTTAGGGGCCTTGAGAATTCCTGAGAATTGGCATTTCTTTTTGTTCATTTTCAATCTATCTTGTCAAGGTAATGTTGGCTCTCAGTTAGAATCCATAGTGTGTTGATTTCATAGTTTAACTCTCAAATGATATTTTACATACTCAGCTTTATTCTTGTTGCCATGGTATGCAACAGGAAATTAGCAGGTTTATATTTAGTGTTGTAATAGCTGAACCATAATATGGTACATATCATTGTAAGATTATTTTTATTGTTTTCTTTACATTTTCTTTATATTCACCTACAATGTCATTTATTAGAAGTTAGTTTTTAGTTAGAAGATAATTAAATGTAAAACACCTATCTTTGAAAAAATCAAACAGCTTTTAATATTTAACTTCTAAATTTCTTCTATTAATTTCTAGTGTTAACCAAATAATTCTGAATTCTTTTCTTTAAGAAAGGTGAAAACTTGTTTGCATTCTTCTTCTTCCCCTCCTATACCACCAGATTCAGAAGACTGCCACATATTACCTAATTAACTCATTCTAAACATTCTTAGAAGTAGATGGTTTCCTCCTGTAAAGATGAGATAACTGAAGGTAGTTGGCCCAAAGCCCAACTACTCATTCATACCAATTACTTTTTGTCCTTTGGTATCTTTTTTATCTGCAATTTGAAATTCCAAAATTTATATATCCATAATTTGAAACTTCATAACCTATTTCACAGGCCCAATTGTTTCTTCTTTATTCTTCTACCATGAAGATGTGCCTTCATTTTTTTTTTTAACCAAACAATCTACTGGGCATTTATTTGAGAAGCTAAGGATAAGGATACATGAATGAACAAAAGAATCTAAAATTCCTCCCTTCATGAGAGAGATTCTAGCTGGGGGAGAGACAGAAAATAAACACAATAAATAAGTAATTTACATATTATTAAAAGGTGATAATATCTTAAAACTAGAGCAGATGAGAGGAATAAGAAATGCAAGGGTGAGGTGAGGTAGGAGGTGTCGTAAATAGAGTGGTCTGGCATGACCTCTCTGAAATGGTGAAATTTGAAAAAAAGACTAGAAGGAAGTGAGAGAACAAGCCATGTATATATCTATTAGAAATTATTTCAGAAAAAGGAAAAGACTGATGATGGAAAGGCCATGAGGCAAGCACAGTTGGCATGTTCTAGGAATATCAAGGAGACTGGAGAGGAATGAGCTAGAACTGTACTGTCCAATACGGTACCCACTAATCATGTGTTGCTATTGAGCTAATACAATATTAGATGTGCTGTAAAATACTGAAAAATATCTTATTAAAATATTTATGTTGATTATGTGTTGAAATGGTAATACATGTGATATACTGGGTTAAATACAATAACCTTCAATTAATTTCACCACCTTTTGACTTTTTTTTCATGTGCTAATAAAAACCTTAAAATTGCATATGTTACTCATATTACATTGCTTTGGGGCAGTGCTGAGCTAAAAATAATGGTAGAAGTAGTCAGAATGAAAGACAAAGAAGAGATTATGTAGTGTGCCTTCATTATTAATTCTCATCTCTGTCCCATGTATCTTCTAGGTCTTTAATCCTTCTGTAATATGTAAAATATTAGCAGTCTTTTACTAACTCACTCAATTTCTTTTTCCAGACAATAGTTACTTATTTTTAAAATATTTAAAAAGTTATTACCTCATTCATGTCAATTTCAGATAGTATTACCTTTCTTGTGGAATGTTTTAGGTTTCTGCTAACTTGCTTTCTCATTTGATATTTTTTTGTTTTTGATTATTAAAAAAAAAAGTTTGCTCCTTTTAGAAAATTTGGAAGGTATAGAGAAGTTCAAAAAGGAGGAAAAATGGCCCATAATTCCACTGTACAGAGATAGCAACAAATGAAAAGGACTGCATAACACCTTTACACCCAGAGGTAGCATTGCTTGTATCTGATGTTTCTCTGCTCTTTTAATTTTCCCTCCAAAGAACACAGACTTGGTCTAAATGGACTGTTTATAAACAGATACCACATCCTCCAAGGCACCAAAACTTTCTTCCTCTAACTTTGCTCAAAGGAAAGCACATATTCAAATTGAGTCCTTTAGGTTCTTTTCCACCGGGTTGGCTATATTCTGGCAGTAACATCACCTTGGCACATTAATTAAAACTTAGATTCTAGCAGCATTAAAAAAGAGCTTTTTGCTTATATATTTTCCCCAAGTCTTTGTCTGTGTTTGGCTAAGTAGCCTTAGAATAGGATACTAGAAGTAGTCCCTTAATAAAGATACATTAATACTGATTTTTTTCTCTTTGTACTTATTTATTCTTCTGTTGAGTTTACTTTATACTAATTCTTTCTAGAAGTAGCTACCTCTAAGTTGTGCTAGGTTTGACTGGAAAAGTTTTAGTTAATAGTCTGGAAACAAAGACTGAAGATGAAGACTGTTTAAGTCCTTGAGATTGTAAGGATTTTGATTTCTCTATAGCATATATTGACTCAATGAAAACCTATTGAGCAACTATTACGTGCTTGGTATTATTGTGGTGATGGGTAGCAAGGGCAAACAACAGATGTGTGGGAACTTGGACATAAAGTACAAATGGGGTTAAATCTGATAGATAAGCAGTTATGTCTTGAATTGTGGCCTTGAAAACAAAGACTATATTAGGTAAACCTCTTCCTTCCCAAGTTCTTAAGAAAGGTAATTGTGAAATTTGGTAATTGTGATTTTCAAAGTGTTTACATTCTGGGCCAAGTTAAAGTATTGAGATGGAAGTGCTGATTTGCTGCTAACACAGATGATCAAAGCAGCTAAAATAGCACTGAGGTATATTATTGTGAGGCACTCACATATTATAGATAAATTAAGTCATTTAATTTTCAGAATAACCCCATTTCACAGGTAATAAAAACTTAAGCATAGAGACATTAAGTAGCCTGCTGGAGATCGCTGGGCTGAGCCAGTGGCAAAACTGGAATCTGAAGCAGAGTGTTCTTGCATGAGAGCCCACACTCTTAATCACAATATCATCATCACACTTTTAAGTGCCCAGAGAAATAAAGCTAAAGTGCCCTAATGAGCGTGGAAAATAACTCAAGCACTATGAAATGTTGCTGTCATTTAACAGAATGCAGAATTGGGCAAAAATAAGGAACACGTTGTATACGCCCTTCTTTCTTTAGGATGAATCTCTGAAACTGCTAGAGGACACTACCCCTTACATATTATTGGCCAGAAACTGCTCCTATGGCCTCACCTGTCTGTGAGGGCGGGCAGGAAACATATTCATGGGTGGATGGCAATGTGGCCAGCTGGCCATTCAACTACTGTGAGCAAAAGGCAGAATGGATTTAGGGAGAAAACTAATGATTTCTGCCATAGCCATGCACTCTAATGCCTCAGTGTTAGAGTGTTTTCTATTGAAATAGTTTTAAACAAAAGAACAAGTTAAGATAACTATTGTATGTACATAAAGATTAATGTAAATGATTTCACATTTTTAAAGTTAGCAAGAAAATAAGCATGATTTTAGTCATCATCTAGATACTACACATACATACATAACATACAATATATAAAACACACACACAGGGGTAGGTATAGCTCAGTGGTAGAGTGCATGCCTATGATGCATGAGGTCCTAGGGTCAATCCCCAGTATTTCCATCTGAATGAATGAATGAATAAATAAATAAATAGATAGATAAATAAATAAATAAAAATTTAAAAACAATACACACATATTCTTATACGATACTTTCTTCAGCCATACCACTTCGTCCAAAAGCATCCAGTGAACGCCTGTTTCACCCAGAGTAAAAGCAAAGGTTTCTAATGCCTACAAGGCTCTACCCAATCTGAGTCTTTTCCTTTGTCTTCATTTCCTATTGCTTGCTCTCTCCTGCGCTCTCTCTCTCTCACCCACTGCCCTCCAACTGCTCCTTGACATTCCTGGAGTAGTTGAGACACTTTGGTTCCGGGCTTTTGTACTAGCAAGTTCCATCTGGAAATGATTTCCCCAGATACTCACAATGCTTGTCCCCTGTCTCCTCTCCTTTAAGTCTCCCTCATTCATGTCACTTCTTGGTGGTGAGTTTTCCCCCGACCACTTCTTTGTATTTCAACCCTCACCCCCAGCCCAGACTCTTCCTAGCTCCCTCCCATGTTTTATTCTTTCCATAATACTCAGCACAGCACCCTCTAACAGTCTAACTTCCTTGCTGTTTCCTTCTTCTTCTTCTTTTTTTTTTTTTCCTGTTTTTCATCTTCTTCCACTAGAATGCCAGACCCATGAAGTTTATCCCCATCACTTAGAAAGAGGCTTGGCAGCTAATAGGAACTCAATGAATATTTCAGATGATGACAAATGTGAGAAGGAGTTAGACTTTGCCTCCTCTGGTCAATTTCAGTTACCACTATCATGTCGTTTTCGTTTTTAGCAACTGAACAACTATCTGTTAACTATGTCTTTAAACATTTTTAACTACAATGTTCTCCATTTTCAGGTGATTAAATATTTTGAAGGGCTAGAACTACCAAAATGCAAGGGAAGTATGTGATACTGAGCGTGAATAAAGTCTCCAAGCAGGTTGCTGACTGACTGGTTTACATTCCTCCCCACCCTCACTGCCCCCATTTAAAACCTGAGGAGTTAGTCTCTAAATCATCCACTTCATTAAGCAGAAATGCAACTCCTTCTGCCAGTTTCTAAAGGGTTGCTTGCATTGTTTTCGTGTTCTATATACTTTGTCTCCACTTCCTCTCCTAATCTATTTTGCAGGGAAATCTAATTTCTTTTCTAAATTGGAGTTGTGTGCTGCCAGTTTTGATATTTTACTACCCACATTCTCATCAGTGTTATCATCTCTAAACTTCTGAGTCGCAAGCATCACAGAGAATTGTTTCGGAATATATGTTTTGACTGAAGTACCATCTTATTTAAACATATCAAAATTAATTGTGCTTCTCATACAAATGTGTATGTCTTTGCATATTAGATTGTCACTTATACGTTGGCAAGAATTATAAACTGTTTACTTAAGCGATCACAGAACTGGGCCTGACTTGAAAAATATAGCTGTTTCTCTTATCAGCAAAATGGTTATGCATGTTTTTCTGAGGATATTAATTTTTAATTCTTATTTTAATTAACATACCATAATCTTAGGACATAACACTTCATGATTTTACACAACAGTTCTTTACTATAGGTTAACTCGCAAAGATTTCTGAAACATTAAAATATGAGATATAACTCCTCAAATGCAAGTATATTATTTGGGGTTGCCTTATCTTGTTTTTGAGTTTTAAAGATGTGGGAGCATTTTTACATTAATTATATCCATTTGTGAGATTAAATTCTCTCTTGGGTAGGCTTGTGGAGAGCATGTGAGATTTGATTGTGTGTGTGCGCCTGTGTTCTACGCGTGTATGTTTAGGTGAAGGATGCGTAAGTTTTGTTATGAATCCTGTCTGTGTACCTGGGTAGAATTATAATGCTGTGCTACAAAACCTGCCTTACAGTCAGGAGTATGGAATGCCAATCATGTTCATCAGGACATCAATTTGTCATCATGTGCAAGGATATTTATGCTAAGGTTTAATTTCCTTTTTCTTTATTATTAATGATGCTTTATACTTGAAAGAAATTCCATCTTGAAAGCTTCTTAAAATCATTAATCCTCATGATATGTATGAAGTAGTTAAGAATTCTTATCCATACTTTGAAATGGGCAAAGTAAGAAACAGCTAACATGGATAAGTCAGCCCATGTTGAAGGAAGTAGTCTTTTCTGTGTAAAAAATGGTTTCACAGAGAGTATGCCTGAACAGAGACAAGTTAATTTTGCTTTATTCTATTTAAGTTTTTAAATTTTTTTTGTCTGTTGTGTATGTGTGCATAGAATAATTTATAGCTTCACAGAGCAGGAGGATTCAGATGTAAAAAGATTATTATCTTTTCCTTTATTATTACCTGAACTTATCTTTTCTTGTATCCAATGCTGTTTCAATAGTGAAGAATGAAACTGTAGATTTTTTCTTGCAGAGAGGGATGCATTCAAATGTGTTAATCTAAAAAAGCCCATTTGAGACATCTGGTCTATTTAGAGCCTCATCTTACAAAATTATGTTTTACTTCAGGTGACTTTATGACTTATAGTATTCGTATTCAATGTTTTATTTGGAGGTAAATCTGTGGCTTCTTCTACTTTATTCAAATCAATTCTTTTCCAATGCGGAACAAATGTAATGTAAAAATCAGGAAAAATCCTTAGCTATTAGTAGTCACATGTATTGTTTTAAAATAAAAGAAAAATTTAGCAAATAAGTAATTCTAAAGAGGATAATGAAAAAAGTTTCTGGAATAAGATCCTGAAGATGCTTTTAAAAATACAAGAAATATTGTTATAAAAGTGGAAAAATTATTGATATAAAAATGAAAAGTGCAGACTCTGCCTAGCTAGAAAAAAATTCAACAAAGAATAATAAATGACAGCAACCTATTTCTCATTCTGCTTCTGACTATCACTTACTTGTTCCTTCTGTCTTCCTTGGCAATTTGCCATGTCTTTGCTGTAACACTTTTGCTTTGCAACAGATACTTTTACAAGCCTCTCCGCCTTTAGCCTACAGGCATCTGTGGTCAGGGACAGAGTACAAGGCATCTTTATATACTTACTTCTTCCTCAGCACCTAGTAGATATTAAGTACTCAATAAACATTTGCTGAACAAAAGAGATATAAAGAAAACAACTAGGGTGTAGAAAATGACCACATATAGAGACATTTAATCACAGTGTGAATGGTTTAGAAATTCAAGTTTTTGTGAAGAACAGATCTTTTGTACTCTGATTTGTCCATAACCAGGTGTACTTGTCCCTTCACTCAGCTTTGTATATGAGCAACAGAGAATCCCTACATGTTCCTTTTTTTTTTTTTTTGAGTAGTTTCTGAAATAGAAGTATAGTAGATTTACAGTATTAAATTAGCTTCAGGTGTATAACATAGTGATTCAATATTTTTATAGATTATACTCCATTTAAAATTACTGTAAAATATTGGCTATACTCCCTGTGCTGTACATAATATTCTTGTATTATTTATTTTATATCTGTAGTTTGTACCTCTTAATTCCCCTCACCTACCTTGCCCTCTCCCCACCCTTCTCTCTACTAGTAAATACTAGTTTGTTCTCTGAATCAGGGAGTCTGTTTCTGTTTTATTCATTTCTGTTATATTCATTCACTTGTTTTATCTTTTAGATTCCACATATAAATGAAAACATACAATCATCTCTGTCTCACTTATCTCACTAACCATAATACCCTCCAGGTCCATACAAGTCATTGCAAATGTCAAGATTTCATTCTTCTGTATGGCTGAATTTGCACGCCACATTCTCTTTATCCAATCATCTGTTGATGGGAATTTAGGTTGCTTTCTTATCTTGGCCATTGTAAATAATGCTGCTATAAACATTGGGGTGCATTATCTTTTCAAATTAGTGTTTTTGTTTTCTTCTGATACATATAAAGTGATGGAGTTGCTGAATCATGTGGTAGTTTTATTTTTAATTTTTTGAGGAACCTCCATACTGTTTTCTACAGTGGCTGTACCAATTTATATTCCCATCAGAAGTACAAGGGTTCCCTTTTCTCCCCATCCTTGACAACATTTATTCATTATTTGTTGTCTTCTTTGTGATAGCCATTCTGACAAGTGTGAGGTGATATTTCATTGTATTTTGGATTTGCAATTCTCTAATAATCAATGATGTTGATAATCTTTTCACATATCTGTTGGCTATCTATATGTATTTGGGAATTGACTATTTAGGTATTCTGCTCATTTTTAAAAATCAGGTTGTTTAGTTTTTGACATTGGATTTATGAACTCTTTATATATTTTGGATATTAGCCCCCTATCAGATACATTACTTGCAAATATCTTATCCCATTCAGTATGTTGACTTTTTGTTTTCTTGATTGTTTCCTTTGCTGTGCAAAAGTTTTTAAGTTTTATTAGATCCCATATGTTTATATTTGCTTTTGCTTGCCTTGCCTGAGGAGACAGATCCAAAAAACATTTTGCTAAAACTTATGTCAGAGAGTGTACTGCCTATTTTCTTCTATGCGTTTTATGGTTTTTAGTGATTTATATAGATCTTTAATTCATTTTGACTTTATTTTTGGATATGGTATGAAAAAATGTTCTTATTTCATTTTTTTTACAGGTATCTGTCTAGTTTTCCCAGAACTGCTACTGAAGAGACTGCTTTTTCCCCATTGTATATTTTTTGCTTCCTTTGTCACAGATTAATTGACCATATGTGGTGGGTTTATTTCTGGGCTCTTTATTCTGTTCCATTAATCTGTGTGTCTGTTTTTGTGCCAGTACCATAGTGTTTTGATTATTCTAACTGTATAATATATTCTCAAGTCAGAGTGTGAGGATATCTCCAGCTTTGTTATTTTTTCTCAAGATTGCTCTGGCTATTCAGGGTCTTTTGTGGTTCCATACATATTTTAGGTATACTTGTTCTAGTTTTGCGAAAAATGCCATGAATAATTTAATAGGAATTGCATTAAATCTGTAGATTGTTTTGGGTAGTATGGACATTTTTAACAATAATAATTCTCCCAATCCATGAACATGGGATATCTTTCCACTTATTTGTATTGTCTTAAATGTCCTTCATTGAAGTCTTATACTTTTAAGAATTACTTCACCCCTTGGTATTCCTAGGTATTTTATTCCTTTTGCTGTGATTTTAAATCAGATTGTTATCTTGATTTCTTTTTCTAATATTTCATTATTGGTATATAAAAAAGCAACATATTCATGTATATTAATCTTGTATCCTGCAGCTCTACTGAATTCATTTATTATTTCATCTTGTTTGAGATGCTCTGTGATACTTGTACCTGGATATGTTTCCTTCTTCAGGTTCAGAAAATTTTAGCCATAATTTCATTAAATACCTTTAGAAACTTTTGTCTTTCTTCTTCTTCTGGGACCTTTCTGATGCAAATATTAGTATGCTTGGTATTGTCCCAAAGATGTTGTCCTTATGCATTCCTCTATATCCTCTAATCTGTGGTTAATACTTTCTAGAGTATTTTTCATTTCAGTTATTGTATTCTTCAGCTCTGACTGTTTTTTTTTTAAATATCTTCTAATCCTTCATTGAAATTCTCATGATGTTTGTATATTCTTTTCCTAAGTTCAGATAGCATTCTTATTACTGTTACTTTGAACTCTTTATCAGGTAAATTATTTATCTCTATTTCATTAGATTTTCTTGTTCTTTCATTTGAAACATATTCCTCTGTCTTCTCATTTTATTTAACTTTCTCAGTCTCTATGAAATTAGTGAAACAGTTATCTACCCCAGTCTTGAAGGCATGTCCTTGTGTGGGAGTGTCCCTATGCAGTCTGCATGTGACCATTGGCTTTGATGGGAGAGCTAGATCTGAAGTGAGCATGGGCCACATCTTCCCCTGGAGTGTGCTGGCAGCCAATGCTTTATTGAGAGTTGGAGTGGCTAAAGCCAGAGCCAGGCAGGTGTGAGCTGGGGCTTCTCCTATGCTCAATGACAGTCACTGTCTTACTGGGGTTGGGACTGGAGCTCAAGTAACTAGAGTAGAAGCCCTTAGGGAGATGGGTTTCTCCCAGGTGTGATACAATCTCAGCCTTGGTTTGGGGCATGGTTGGTTCCTGAGGGCTTGATGCTGCACTTCTGTGCTAGTTTTACCATGTCACCTAGCCTTAGCTAGAGGCTAGCTCTGGTCAGATGGTGTTAGAACTACTGAACTTGTTCTGCTCCTTCCCAGGTCTCCATGTGGACCTGCATGCCTGCAATGTTGGTTTCCACTCTGCTGTTTTCACTCCTTCCCAAGTGTACAGACAGAGGAACATGCTGTCAATGGCTGTCTGCCTGTCAGAGGCAAGGCTGCAGTCAGAGCTGGCTCTGTTCCATCTTAGTGTGCACACTGTCATTGGCATTGGAAGCTTCCATCTTATTGGGGATCAAACTCTGGAGTAAGAAGGGCTGGAACAAGAGCCCAGTGTGGGCAGCAGCTAGAGCAGTCCTGGAAAGCCAGCCAGAGCACCAGACAATTTTCAGTCCCCTGCCTCTGTGCTGTAACTGGGAGTAAGGAAATCTGTGTACATGCTCTTCAGAGTGAAGTCTCAGTTTCTTACAACCATTCAGTAGTCCCCTGGGACTATTTTGAAGCCAACCAGAGGCTCATATCCTCCCAGGGTCAACCCCAGGACTGATGTGCGTAATTGGTGACTTGAACCCCTCAGTCCTCATGTAGGATCCCCAAGCTTGTGTTATCTCCCTCTTCTTCTGGGTCATCTGCTAGCAGTGTGAGTCCTGACTAAATTGCTTCTCCTGTCTTCCTCCCAGATTCTGCGTGGAGCTTTCTTTACAGTATTGGTTGTAGAAGAGCCATTTTGCTTGTCTTCTGGTTGATGGCAGCAGAAGTTGCTCTACACGTAGCTGTACTTTTGATGTGTTCATCAGAAGAGGTGAGCTCAGAGTTCTCACACTCCACCATATTGATTCTGCCTCCCAGGCTCATCTTTTGGGTATTGTTTTTTGTATGCTTGCTTTTTTTTCACTTTTCTTTTCTGTTCCTTTTTCCAGACTCCATTGTGTTGATTCCTTATAGCCTTACCATAGTCTAGCAATAAACTTCCTACACTTGTGTACCTTTCATAACTTAGACATTACAAAAGGCATCTAGCAAGCTAGTCTAAACAGATGTGTGTTTTTTAGCAGTTCAGATATTAGTTGTGAAAGTAAAAGCATAGGGATTTAAGTACAAAGAGATTTTCTAAAATCCTCCTTTTGCTTGTTAAAACAATTTTTTGTGGCTATAAAAATAGTATCTGGAAATAAATTTGCCATGTATTCTCTTGCCTTTCTCAATAATTTTACCCAGTTCGTTTCACTCTCTCTTCAATGATATCTTTACAACACAAGAATTCCTTATATTGTTCCAAAGTCAGTGAAATGCTATTTAACATTTATTTATATACCCTTTAGTGTTTCCATGTATCCTTCTTAGTTCTTTACAGATATTAGCCAACTTAAACCTCAAAAATCACCAAGAGGTAGATGCTATTATTAGCCCCATTTTACAGAAACAAAACAAAATAAAACTCAGGACTTGGAACTAGTAATTATTAAAAACCAGGATTTAAAACCAAAAGAGTCTGCTCCAGAATCCAATATGTTACACTGTTTCTCAAAAAAAGCCTGCAGCAACAAAAACTTCCATGTTTTAAGTTAAACAAAATACTTTCTATATGAATTAATCCAGACTTGGCAATAAGCAAATTGAAATTGATTTTGACCATCCATGTAGCAGTGACCTCTCTCTTTGTGAAGATATTTCTCTTAATTATCTGCTTCCTTAAAATGGCCCAATTCACCCTTTCTTTAGCATGTTCATACACATACATTGCTTGTTGACATGTCTCCCATGTAATCAGAATCACCTAAACCAGGCCTTGGACTTACGAAACAACTTTAGAAGATTGTGAATTCCCTAAAATTATAAAGAAAATATTGTATGCCTACATACATATTTTATGAATGTATAACTTTCATCAAATTATTAAAATGATCAAAAGAAGTAAAAAAACTCTTGTTTTGTATGTAATTAAATTGAGTACATGTGGGGTGTTAATTGCAATGCTAAAGAGTGTCTCCATGCTTTATTTTATTTAATATTGATGGTGATTCTTAGAGTGCATATGCTTTGTGGATCTTTGTATTTTGATTTTTAGCTATTTATCAAGTTTTTAATGGCTACTTAGTAAATATCCATTTCATAAATCAATAAAGTGTTGGGTGTCTGCTTCTATATCATAGACAGTTTGCACATGTATGTACAACAGTCTTCCAGCAGTAGAGAAGCTGTATCATCAGTGCACACCTAACTATAAAAGAAATTCCTCCACTTCCAACTGAGTCAGTTTAGAAGCCATAACAAGACCTATTAGTATCCTTTTTAAACAGTAGAATCCATTGATTGCAAAGTCTTTAACATAATCAATATGACATTGTTTTTTTGAGAATAGCCATCCCTACACAGTGAGGTGACATCTTATTATGATTATCCCACATTCTACAATTGCTGTTTTTGCCTAGAACTCTGCAGATTTTTAAGATCATAAATACTGCAGCTTTTTAAATCCAGTTTTGACCCTTGGGCTGAAAGTGGTAAAAATGAGGAACTCATCCTATGGTAACCTCTACTTCCAGCTTTTGTCATCTGTCTATAATCGTCTGCTTTCTTCATTTTCTGAAGGTTTTAGGTAGCTTATTTTTTTGTTATTTATGTTTGTTTGGTGTTTTGCTTAGAGTTATACTTGTTACCTGATGAGGGTCAGTCTTCTAGGAGCTTACTCAGCTAAAACTGAAATAGAACTAGCCAACAGTGCATATAATTTAAATACATAAGGACAGGAGAAACCATTTACATTTATCCTCATATTTACCATTTGTGGCATTTTTCCCACATATATAAGAGCTTTGTATCAGTCAAGGTTCTCCAGAGAAACAGAATCAATAAGATATATATATATCTATTGGGTTATTGGATTATATATATATCTATTGGGTTATTGGGTTATATCTATTGGGTTATATATATATATATAAAGAGAGAAAGACAGAAACATAGAGATTTTAAAGAGTTGGCTCCTGTTATTGTAGGGCTGGCAAAGGTTCAAATCTGTTGGACAGGCCAGCAGCCTGGAAACTCAGGCAGGATTCCTATGTCACAGTCTTGACACAGATATCTTTCTTTGGGAAACCTCAGCTTTTGCTCTTAAAGACAGAATTTGAGGTTCCTTCCCTGTACAGCTCTTATCTTTTCTTGCCACCTCTGTTTACTACCTCCTTGTTTAGAGAAACAGTCATGACTTCCTTGGGCTCTACCATCTTGTTCTGCAGGCCATTTGTTACAACACATGAAAATCAAGGGCATTATGCTAAGCAAAATAATCCAGACAGAAAGATGAATACTATATGGTATCTCTTATATGTGAATCTTAAAACAAACAAACAAAACAATTTCATAGAAACAGACTAGAATGGTTGTTGCCAGGGCCTAGGGTGGGGAGGAGAAAATATGGAGATGTAGGTCAAAGGGTACATAGACTTAGTTATAATAGGAATAATTTCTAAAAATCTAATGTACAGCTTGATGACTAGGTTAATAATACCGCATTGTATACTTAAAATATGCTGAGAGTAGATTGTGAGCATCCTCATTACACAGAAAAAAGTTAACCATATGAGGTCATGGATATACTAATTATCTTGATCTTGATAATTATTTCACAATGTATATGTATATCAAATCATCACATTGTATACCTTAAATACAATTATATTTGTGACTTATTCCTCAATAAAGCTGGACAAAAAATTTTAACTTGTAAAACCATCTTTTGAATTTTATCAAAGGCATGTTTAGATGTCATCAGATTATCTTTGGTGAAAAATACAAATTGTTTAAATAATTTTAAAAAATGACTCCTAGAATAAAGCTAGGGTGATCTTCAGCTAATTCTGTGTTATCTTTCCCTCAAGGATCAGAGTCCTGGATCTGTATCATCCAGCATCTAAAAGGAAATGCTTTGTATATTTCATTCAGTTTATGTTTGCTCACAATGACGAGGTGAGTGTAGTATCAGTTGCTCTGACATGACTGACAGTGGAAGAAACCTTACACTGTGTTTTTAAGAAAATCACATCTAATTTTCCATAATGTTTCTTTTTGTTTCACAGGCTTGAGGGCATCTGTTCTCAATAAATATATATATACATTTTTAAAATTTAATGTATACTTTCACCTTTATTTTTTAATGTATAGAATTCATAAAAGGGGATGGTATTTCCATAACAATAAAAATAGCACATTTTAATTTTCTGAGTTTTGTTTGTCCTTTGATACAGATATTGCTACAGTAATAAAGGTCTAAGAAAGAAGGGGGAATGCCTTTCTTATCTTCAACTCGTCTGTGGATTTTGCTTATTTTCTTTTATAAATATTAGATATTGCGGTCAGGAAATTTTAATGCTCACTGATGATACTGAGTTTTCAGCTGTATTTTGATTAGCTTTGTTATAATCTATTGTGTTAATATTTTCATACCTATTCTTTTTTATCACTACTATCAATATCACTGAATAGTTATGGTTAAAAACAATGTCCAAACACAACTGTATAAATACTGCACTGAAGACAAAGATGACGATATTTGAAATTGTTGTGATGTGCAATACTAACATGACATGGTTTAATTTATTTTTCCATTGAGGAAAGATACGTTTAATTTTTAAAAGGCTGTTTGGAATGTGGATGTATGATATATAAAACATATGTTATTCTAATGTACAACATTTAAAAGTCAAAGTCAAAGTTTAGATAATTCTGTCCAATATTATTTTAATATATACATTTTATATTTAAAATAAACATAAATATCATATTTTGTATATATTTAATTTTATTAGCATTTATATTAATTACTCAGTGATGAATATTATTTTCCGGTTACTCAAATTTAGGCTTTGAACAATTTTGACTTTAATGAGACATTTTAAGGGTAGTTTTCTGTTTAGACAATTTATATAAATTTTATACACTGTATTGCCCTTAAAATTTCAGGACACATTACTTTTAACAATGAACTAATTATTCACTAAAGTTTGATTAATTAAACAGATTTGGAAGACCACTTCTTTTTAAAATTTAATTCAAATTTACATTGAATCCTAAAAACTGTCACCATCACTAGATAATTATTTTGGTGGGTGTGGAAATATAATACATTGGTTTTATTTAAATCCTATTCCAATCCTTTTTTGGGATAATTGAAATAATTCAAAAGAATTAATTCTAGGTAGGCAATTGATTTATAGAGTTGTATTTCTAAGTATTGTCTTTTTGCAGAATAAAATTATTTTTACTCTGAATCTCCTTTAATGACTTTGAATTTTAAGTGAACTTTAATTTTAAATGTATTATTCAAGGGAAGAAGATTATTGACTCTTACAGTTACCTGTAAACTGGTATATTATGTATTTTTCTTTTTAATAAGAAACAAAGTTATACTTCAGAAATATCATCTTATCCTCTGGTATTTATTTTGCCTTTTGTGCTTGTGCTTTCAGTACTATATCTAAGAAGCTTTTCCCAACTCACAGTCACAAATATTCACTATTGTGTTTTCTTCTGTGATCCACTTGGAGTTAATTGTTTGTAAGCTGTATAGAAAGGGTTCAGTTTCTTTTGCATGTGGCTATTTAGTTGTCCAGGTATCATCTGACAAAAGACTATTTTCAGCCATTAATTTTTTCTTCTCCTTTTTTTCCCCTTCATTTCTCTCATTCCTCTCCTTCTGATGCTTCATTATGTGTATTTTGCTATTCTGGATGGTATCCCACAGATCTCTAAGATCCTGTTTATTTTTCCTCCATATGTTTTTCTCCTGTTCTTCATGTTACATAATACATGCCAATCTATCTTCAAGCTAGCTTATTTTTAAATTTTACCAACTCAGATCTACTGTTGAGATCCTTCAGTAAATTTTTCACTTTGGTTATTGTATTTTTCACCTCCAGAATTTCCATTTGACTCATTTTAATACCTTTTATCTCTTCATTGATATTCTCTATTTGATGAGACCTTGTCATCTAACTCTTCATTTATTAGGTTTTTGCTTTAGTTTTCTAAATGTATTTATAATAGTTGCTTTGAAGTCTTAGTCTGCTAAGTCTGACATCCAGTCTCTCTCAGAAAGCATTTTTTCTGTTGTGTTTTCTTCCCCTAGTGTTGGATCACACTTTGCATGATTCATATTTTTTGTGATTACTGTTGAAAGCTGGATATTTCAGATAACATAGTATGTAATTCTGGATACTGATACAGCCCCCCTCTCCAGAACTTTTTGTTGTTACTGTTTGCTGGTCGTGAATTGGCTGGACTATTTCAGGAAAGTTAATTTCCCCCTTAGTGTGCAGCCTCTGATGTCACTCTCATAAGGCACAGCCTTGACCATGCTCACAATTATCCCAGATGACAACAGTTTTAGCAGGGCTCTGATTGCCTCTTCCCTGGTCTCTCTTAAATCTCTTGCATCATACCAAGATGTTACCCTCTACTGATCCCCAGCTGATTTATCTGTTATTTTCCATAATGCTCTGGGGCATTAATTGTTTTACAGTTTGATCCAATTAAATCTTAGCCTCTTTGCAAGGAAGTCTTTGACATCAGACTTTGAGAGTTGTTCCAACCTCAGTAGAACTCTTAGCTTTTTTCTGTACTTCTCTTTATTAAAATTTTGGCTGCTCTACAGTTTAGTTTGTCACTCATATGGAAACATTAGAGTAATTTTCACAGAGAGTAGTATGGTAAAGAATTATCTCCTGGAGGAATGAGAATATTTCCTGTCTAAAATGTGCACATACAGGATTGGCACTATAAATGTACATGTAGTCAAGTGACAAATTTAAGAGTACAGGATTTCATTTCATCATAAGAATAAGCATAGTTAGTGAAATTAGTTAATCAATTTAAGCTCTATTTGTATAAAACATAAGTGGCCTTAGACCTATATTAAAAATCTTTTTCTCTATAATATTTAATTTTTTACTGAATTCTATATAGAGGAGATGTAAATGGCTATATTTTATAAATTTTTGCACTTTGCTACAAGATATATTGTTTGTAACTTCATATATATGTATATAATATTCATATTTGCATAGAATGATACTTTTAAGTAGGTCACCCTAAAAATTAAGGAACTACATTATAATATTCACATATCTTATAAGAAAGTTTGACCCCTCTAGGCAGTAATAGAGATTCTGATACATTAATTTATAGTAAAAATTCATGGTATAATTTAGATAAAGCAAGGATGTGACACAGATGAGCAAAGCACAGGCACTGCTTAGATATGATTTCTCTTATGACTTGATGATGGGAGAGTTGCATTTGGGGATAAAATAATGATACACTAGCATAAAATGTTACAGATAATGACCAGAGAAACTATAAAATTAGTTTATAATATTCTCTAAAATCATTTATTTGGCAATATTAACATCAAATATACTATGCAATGCCAGCATGCAATTAAATGCAATTCTGGTTTTTAAAATTTAAAGGCATACGGGTGTATGTAGAATCTATAATAATTTCTCTGTAGTAAACAAAGAATCTAGTTAAACATTAAAAACCAAAGCATCTGAAAATCTGCCTTATTAGCACATTAATACTTTGTTGTAAATAGAATGAAATTATAGTTGCTTGTCAGGAATAGTGATGGATTGTTCGGAATAACATTCTGCCTCAGGCTGATCACTTCTTTTCAAGGATTTGATTTCTCATCCTATGATTCAGAAAGCTTAGTTGCCAAAAAACCCTAAGATAATCAGTTCTTAGCAGCTATACTTAAACAAAATTCACAAGAAAAAGTTTTTACAGCTGAAGTCAATTAATTTCCAGTGACAGTTATACCCACCTCAGGTAAAATGCAATTCTCCAAATTCCCCAAAGAAATAATCCAGTACAATTATTTTGGATTAGTTAGGAGGCTATGGTCTCAAAATCTCTATTCCATACATTAGAGATGAAATTGAAAAAAAAATTGTTATGTGTATGAATAATTTAATCAGAAGGTGGATTGTGACCACATTTGAATTCACTGGCATCCAAACTTTCAGGACTAACAGAGAAAATCTCTTTGGTGAAGTTGACAAAATTAAAAAAAATGGTAATTATAAGTGGATATCCAATTTCTAGAATTACATATATAGACCAGATTAAACAGCTAATATTGCCAAGTTAGCTGCGAGCTTAGTCTTTATCATCTTGACATTGAGGTGCTGCTCAGGAATATTTTATTTGGTTAGAAGGAATGGACTCATGCAAATACCTTTTCAGTATGGGAATAAGGATTGTTACACGGACGGACATACTTATAATATTAACAAAATATGTACCACTGACCCAGGGAAATGTTTGGTTCTAGAAAGAGCCTAAGTCTTTCCTGTAATGTTTAACCATTAATTTGGCTGTTTTCTCACTGATTCTTTCTCTTTAGCTACTGTGCCACTTTTTAATTTATTGTATCTCAACTTCAAACACCTACTTCTATATATGTCTTTAACACTCAGGTTTAAACTCTGTAAGCCACTTTATCCCTTGCCACTTAGCTCCTAAGAAGTCTGTCAGTAGAAGACATTAGAAAGAGACAGAAAACTGAACAAGAGGAGACTTCTTCCTTTTTGTTTCCTCTTTTCTTCCTGTACTTCCTGTCCCTGTTAGTGTCAGCCTACCCATTCGTGCTTACCAGGCCTGCAGTTCTTTCCTTCAGCAGCGATGAATCCAGTATGCAGATTTTCCAACACTTGCATGACTAGTTTAATGACTCCCCCATCAAAGACAAAACTACCCAAGAAGCTGGCATTACCTCATCAGGGATATGGGTCCCAGATCCATGAGGCCTCTCCTCTAAGCTTCAAACTTTAATAATTAGCAACCTCTTCCTTTTATTCTTGCAGTCCTAGGTAGTAGTTACTTTCTACAATTGTAACCTCTGTGAAAACTTGATATTTTTTTAGTTCCTTTTTAGTTAACTCATCAAAAATACATACTAAATTAAAATTTTCTTATGTTAACTTCTCCCTATTCAAATGACGGGCATGGTTCCTGTCTCCTGACTGGACCCTGACTAATAAGAAATTTGTTGCAGCAAAGAACCCATCAAGTACTATTTGGGAATTGTATTTGTCATCTTATTGGTCTTTAATGCAGTGCCATGTTGTTGGTTTTTTTTTTTTTTTTTTGGCAATGAAAAATAGAATGTTAGCAATCCCTGACATGCATTATCATCTTAGATTCATTATCACATGTATGTCTTGAAATGCCTCCCGCACTAATTGCCTCAACAGACCAAATAGCTGCTATACTCTTCAATTATGGCAATTATGGCAGTGCCGAAGCCTGCGAGGTCTGCACTGCCCATCCGCTGAGTTCACTGAAATGTTGCCAGAAACAAAATGACATGCTCACATCTCTAAATTCTCAGGCCAAGCCACCATCAGCAAACATACACAGCTTCTGTGGCTACCATAAAGCAATCAGAGCCAATATGACTAAACTAAACACAGACTTTCATTGCTCGGGTTGCAGAATTGCAGTGTAAAGTAAACGTACTGCCTTGTGATTATTTCCCATGCAGATTATGGCAATGACTATGGAGGTCTGACCATCTAAACTTGAAAGGACTTGGAAGAAACTGAAGACCTTGAACTTCTCAGTCACTCTGAGCTTCTGGAAGCAGCTTCCCTTAACTTTCCTTGCTTGAATATCCTATAATAATACTATTGAAGCAGTTTTATTGCAAAGAGCTGCTAATTTTATCTAAGAGTAACCCCCATAACATCTTGTTGTCTCATAAACAGGGACATATTACAGCACATACTAGACAGACAAGTACAAAAAAACAGCCCAGGAGAAAATAGCTTATGTGGCAAAATAATTTCAAGATTTTGCTAAGTCATTTCAGAAGAAATCTGTGAAACGTGTGTGGGAATAGATTCTAAGAATGTTGGATGAATTAGGATAGGAAAAACACTGAATCAAGTCGAATTTATTGATAAGAATGTGCTTACCAGAGATTCTGGATTAATGTGTTAATTTGTACACCTGGAAATAGCTGTGATAGTTAACTTAGTTGATTAACTAAAGCTTAAACTCAACCACGGTCTGCATTTAAATGAGTGTGAGATGCTAAAACTTCCCCAAAATAATTAAGAGAAGGAAATGTAAGTAATTACAGTGTAAGAAATATCATGGCATTTTCATATGTGATATACATTTCTACTGTCCCAATACAAACCCTCGTAGGACCTAGAAGCCTCTCCATGGATCAAGATATCAAGAAATATATTAGTGGGTGGAGCATCAGAATCCTTGAAATGCTCTGTATTAGCTATTCTTTGTAGGACAGGTATGATGGTAGAGATAATGCAATAGAAATGAGCCTTCAATTTTAGTAGAGCTAATTGGATACTGGAAACACAGTTGCTGTGTGACAGTGCTTAACCTTTTTTCACTGAAAAGGACAGTAGGGATAAAGTGGCAATTAGAAAGTTTTGATCTACAGGAATTTTGTTGGCAGTTAATTGACCATGATGTCTCTATCAATGAATATATACTCTGGTTACTACAAATTTACTTGATCTATATAACAACAACAACAAAACTCCAAATCTGGTAGCAAAAAAACTAAATCGATTCACCATGATAATAAATTATTGTTGTTCATCCAGTTTCTAGGAGTAAGCCAGTTTATAGGTCTAAAGAATGTGGATTGAAGGAGAGTCTAGATTCCCTTGAGGAAGGACCCTGCAACACTGCCACAAGTAGGTACTACAAGTATATGCTTCTTTCAAGCATACCCCAAAGAGGCTTGCATTTAATAGAGTGACTGCACTCTATGGAAACATAAATATCCATGCTTTTTGGAAATTGCTGGATACTTTCTCTGAATTATAACAAGTAAAAAGAATACAAAATCTTATATTTATTCATGGTCCACCAGCCAAAATAATATTTAATTCACGTGACAAATAAGATTTTGACTTAATTTTTTTTTATCACATTAAGCCCGATACGTTTGAGGTCTCATCCTATACTTATCTCTCCAGTTCCTGAATATGTAATAGAAAGAGTTGTAACTGGCAACTGACAGAATCCCCACATTTGCCATCTAAACAATGATATAGAGCCATTAAAGTAGGAAAGATGAAGTGAAAGACCCTAGAACTTCCTTTTCTTCCAAGATAGTAGACTAGACGCAGTGTCTCATTCTTAGAGTACTGTAGATATTAGGGTAAACATGGATATTCCATACAACATCACATTGTTCCACTAACATTATGGCTTATTGGGCTTTATGCACAAGAAGTAGCAAGAACTTTAGATTCCTCAGAAAGATGTATGTGGATGAGAGGGTATAGCAACCCTAAGACTACTTACAGGCTTGCTAATTTGAAGAAGTTTCTAAGAATACAAAGATCTGGAACATGTCATAAAATTTCCCTCACATTGAAAGACAAGTTGCAGGAAAATAACCATCAGAAAAGAAACACAATGCTTGATGGGCCTGTTGGATTTGGGAGCATCATATGCCTTACTTAAATGTGCTGTTTTAAACCATTTACCAAGTAACCTATAAGTCTGCCAGTTTTTAGTGAGAACCAGAGCAAGAAATGGCATAGCAGCTTGTAGGCTGAAGTCCAAGTTACTTGTCCACTTTGCCTTATGAATAAAAGATCTAATATGTTTCAGTGTCTGTGGCAAAGAGGGATGCAAGAATAATACTAGACTCACACTGAAGTCCTGTAGGGTTTCTGAGAAATCCATGTTCTCTTCTGCAAATAACAATTCACCCCTTTGAGACCTAGTTCCTTGCTTGCTCCTAAATCCTGGAACACACTAAACAACTAACCATAGGAGAAATGACTATTTACCTATGCCTCTTGTTATGAAATGACATTATCTGACTGACCAATAAGATTGGGCATATGCGAGAGCAGTCAATCACCAAGAGGAAATATAAAGACTCAGGCTTGAGAAAGTCTGGGAAGCATGTGTAAATTGAATAAGTAAATGGCTCAAACTTCTTGGAGAATAATTTCTTTTATATTTCCTCTTTTTCTCAACTTATACCTATGGCTCTTTGGGAAATCCCCTATGAACAACTGGCTAAAGAGTAAAACATCTAGGTCTAATTAATCGATCAGTCATAAGAACCTCACTCACAGGTGATCTTAAGAAAAAATTGGAAGGAAAATATTCTAATGTTCAGAATTTCAAGTATTACATTTGGCTGTTTACTTTGTCTAGGGCAAGTGATGGCCAAAAGAACAAGTCTAGATTGATTCACAGTTAGTTGCTAATGATTTTCCTGAACAGTTAGGAATTTGTAAAGAATGAGATTGGAAAATAAGTGACAGTGATGTCTGGGTAAGAGGTGTGTGGATGGGTCTGTCAGAGTGGGTACAGAGTTTGAAAATAATTATGTCCTATTTGAATGCTCCCCAAAGGTCATCCATTGCAGAAGAGGTTCTTAGGTAGACAAAATGACACATTCAGTCAGCCTCTTTATCCAGCCACCAAATTCCTGCTCAGTGCATACATGGTAGCCATGACGACAGGGATGGAGACTTCATGGGGCTCATCCCCACGTATGTCCTTCACCAATGGTAAACTACCCAGCTGCTGCCGAGTTCCTTATGCCAATAGCAGAGACTGACAGTGAACGCTGGTATGGAACCATTCTCTGGGGTGATCAAACAACCCCTTGATGGCAGGTGTATCACACTGAGTCATTTCCATCAAGGAGGGGACAGAGCTTTATCCTCACAAGAATAGATATGTATTCTGGATATGGATATCCCTTCCCTGCCCTTAATGCTTCTGCCAACATCACTACACACAGATTTATGTTAAGGTTTATTCATCATCATGACATTTTACATAATATTGATTCTGGTCAAGAAACTTATTTCATAGCAAAAGAAGAGCAGCAAAGAGCTTTTGTACATGGAATTCATTGGTCTTAGCAGCAGCTGTCCTAATCCATAGATGGAAAGGCCTACTGAAGACTCAGAGTGCCTATTTGGGGAAAAAAATCACAAATATTTAAAATATATTTAAATTAATAAATATTAAAAATATACCAAAAAAAAAAAAAAAAAGAATGAGGGTTTGTCTTTTAGGGCACAGCATAGGTTTTCATCATTAACCAACATATTTGCTGTCTCTTTTACATCCAGGGTACATAGGCCTGGGAATCAAAGAGAGGAAGTAGGAATGGCTACTGAAATAGTTGACATCACAGAATTTTTGCTTTCCACGCTCTCAACTTTGACCTCTGCTACTTTGGAAGGGCCTCCAAGGGAGGAGGATTTCCACCAGAGATACAGCCATGGTGCTATTTAGCCACAACTCGAGATGTCACCTGGCTCTCTTCTGCTTTCCATGCCACTGAACCATCGGTAAACCAGGTGGTTACTTTACTCACTGACGTGACTGATGTAGCTTACCAAGGGGCAAGTTGGGTGTTGCTACAAAATGGGAGCAGGAAAGGCTATTATTTGGAACCCAGGGAATTTCTTGGAATGTCTCACAGTACTTCAACATAATAAGTACTTCATAATGTAAGTCAATGGAAAAATACAGCAATTTAAAAAATAAAAACCGCTTAGGTTTTAGATTCTTCAAGAATGAAAATTAGAAGGTACCATGCTAAGAAAATAAGCAAGTCCTGATTAGCAGAAGGCAAAGAAAATATAGAAGGAGCTCCAGAAAAAGGAAGTTATAAAATATCAGTTGTGGCCTAAAGACTGTGCTTAAGGGCAAAAGAAAAATGGAGTAAACAATGTAAGACTGAAGTTATAGACATCAAATAAGCCCTCAAGATTCATAACAGAAATGAGGAATTCCTTGCTTTATATATTTATGTTGGTATTTATATTTATATATTTTCTTACTTGTTTGCTGAATGTATGTGTGTGTATGTGTAATTTTGTCTCTATCTTTCTTCCCCTCGTTATTTTATCCAAATTTTGTAGAACGTTAAATTTATAACTCAATATCAGGATTTACTACTCAGGTAAAGGATTTATAATTCAAGGAACAAAATATGCAGATGTGACTATAATTGAGTTTGAGGATAAATTAAAGTAGATCAAAGATAGATAATGTGACAGTCTCCCAGACTCAGAAACAGTAACTGTTGAAGTTTTACACCTTTTTATTTCAGCAGAGTGTAAGAACATCTTCATTTGAATGAAAGATAGTTGCATCTTATTAAGTGAACACATAAATAGTATTGCTGTTTTATGGAAGTTAAAATACATACAAAAGAGCATGTATGAAAGCTGAGAGGCCAAAGGAACAGAATATAATAGTTATTAAGTTTTTCTTTGTCAGATTCAAACCCATCCTCTTATGCTCTGCTTTGTGATGCTGGAGTTGGGATTCTGCAGACCATGGATCTGTTTTGCTGACTCTTTATTGGCTTCTGTCAACAAGGAGTTGAAAAAGAGTGGAAGGCTAGAGAAGGAAGAAAAGATATCCCTTCTTTGCCCTTAATGCTTCTGCCAACATCACTACACATAGATTTCTGTTAAGGTTCATTCACCATCATTGTTCCTTCTTGGTTGCTTTCTGTCTACTTCTTGTCTCTGTGAGCATGACCCTAGCAACGTTTAACCCAAGAAGCACACAGTTCCTTTCTATCAAAGAGGAATCAAGTTTGCAGTTTTTTCTGCATGCATAGACTCAGTCTGATCATGCCCCACTCTGAGACACCAATACTAGAGGCTAGAACCCCCTTCTTAAATGTCCCGCCTGCATAACAGGCAATTAAGTTTCTTCCTCCAAGGTCAGAAACTTCAGTGACATTGTCTAACACCTCCTCCTCCTCAGAAACCAGAGTTTCAGCTCTGTGGGGCTCCTTGTCTAAGCTTCTGTCTTAATAATTTAAACCTCTTCCTTTTATCCTCCAGTCTTAGGGGTGGTAGGTGTTTCACTTTAGCGATGATAAACTTAATATTTCTTCTTGTCTTTTAAGTTACCTTTGTACAGATTCTCTATTTAAATTCTCTCTGTTCAGGTATCTGGTGTGGTTAATTTCTTGTGACTAGACTTCGACAGAGGATAGCGTTACCCATGGATAGATTGTTTCCATTTGTCCAGCTGAAATTCCTGTAAGAAGGAATTTATTTGGCTTAGAATATCTTTTTCTGCTAGCATCCCACATTTTGACGGATCTTGGATTACGAGCCTACTCTTAAACATACCTCATGTAAATGAGGGTAATGCAGTAAAAAACACCCAGTACAACTCATGACCACCTAAGGCCATATTTTGAGTGAGGTCATAAATGGAGCATCTTTTAAGAGGCTAGGAGCATATCAGGAACTGCGACTCACAAGTTTAGAATAAGCTACTCCCTCCTCACTTGCAGGGGAATTGTGGGCATTAAATGAACTGTAGGCAAAAATGCCTTATATGGTAACTGGTATGTGTTTGGTGTACTGTTCTGTAATTCTTTTATCTTTCAGTTTGTTGTGTACATGTAGGAACAGGTATCTATTCACATATATTTGTTCCATAAACTTAAAGAATTAGTGTGGACAGAATGGAAGACATATGAGAGTCTTCAAGCCATTGGTGTGCACCATTGGCTGTTATCTCTTGGATGGTTATAAGTCCTGGGCCAAACTGATCTAGATACTGATTATACTCCTGGGAGATTGGATACTGGTGCCTCCAAACTAAACTCCAAATAAATTACATATGTATCTGCTCTGCTTATAAACACTTGTTTAATCCTGATGCTTCAGAATTCCAAATGTGAAACAGGCATGACCTTTGGGTAATATTGTGATTATGTCATGGGACTTTCCATTTTTAATAGTGAGATCCATTAGCATCTATTTATGGGTCCATCAAAAGCACTGATGTTTACTTTTTTTCAATTTTGACAAATTAAAAAACAAACAGCCTTGCTAAAACTCTGTGCTTACTGCTTCAAGGAATGAGCAGTCAACAGTTTTTTAGAAGCTGCTCAATTTTGTGCCAAAGCCATCCTTCTGAATGAACCGTACACAGTTCATTTCAGATATATTGATTTCACCGATTCTACTGCAGTGAAAAGATAAGGAAATGGGATATCAAGGTTTAATTTCTCAGTCAGTGAAGTCTTTAATAATTTCTAGAGGTTCTCCTTTATTGGATTTCAAACTCGGCTTTGCTTATTAGATTTATAGAGTTCTTTTCCTCCAAAGAACACAGAACTCGGTTCAAAGGCTTTGGAAATAGTAACATTTAATATAGTAAAAGTGAAAAGACACATATTAAAAATGAGAAGGTGCTGTGTAGGCAGGAGGGTTGGGATGAAACAGTAGAAAAACTAGGTAACAGAAAATTTGCAAATCCTGTCAAGGGTGTTTTTGCCAACTCGATGAAAGACGGAAGAAGTAATAATCTGTGAGACTCCACATAAAGAGAAAAAGAGATAAAGACTCTGTTAAATTGATCATGCTTTATCCACTCTCTGTTTTTTTTATTTTGCACCATTATGGATAAAACTTGATGTGGAACAGCTTAACTAGCAAATCTACCTGTAATTATACACTCTTCAAGGTTTCAAGCTGCTAAATGGGAGAGAGAATTCAGTAGTCTGACCTCTTTCTATTTATGCTCTTATCACTTTCTCTCTTTTTCTTTTTTATGTTCTTTCATCCTCAGAAAATCCATTTAAATGTCAAGGACAGATGGGAAAGCAATAGGGCAGTGAGATCAGTTGATGCAATTCCTTTTTAGTAATTATGCTTAAGAAATATAAATTGGGAGCTTGTACCAAGGATTTCAAAATAATTAAATCCATGCAAGTGCTGTACAGAAGAAGTATGACTTTCATTTAGTAGATCATATTCTAAAAATCTTCACTTTCCAAAAAACTGCAAGTTATTGATAGAAGATGGTTAACTACTATGTGAATTTAATATATATCATATCATCAATGAGGAGAGTTAATTTCTTATTTCATGTAATTACTCTTTTAATTAATTTTCAGAATATTTATGCATATGTCAGAATTGGATACTAATAATTATTAAATGTCCCTAAATAACAGTCACTGTTCTAGATGCTTGATAATATTTATCTCATTTACTCTTCACTAAAACCTTATAGATTTGCTATTTCCACTTTTCAAAGATGGATTGGAAGTACTTTTATTTCCTATTCCTCCCGCTACACAGAAACCCCAAGATGCTGTATGAAAAACAAACTCTGAAATGTGGAGAGAAGACAGACTAACTAGGAGCCCTAGGACCCAAGGAATGGTGATGAGATCACAGGTTTTCTTTTTGTCCCATTGTCCCCAGACTTGGTACTGGAGAAGCTAGCAATCTAGAAATGCCAATAGTCACAGATAAACAAACAAAAACTGGCTCTCCTCAACCAAAGGACCAGGAAAAAGGCCAGTGCAATAGGACAGAAATATTTGAGTTAAAAATCATCTATTTCAAGCAAACATCACATAAAAATCTGTGGCCCTATTTCCATCCCCCAGCAGCTAAGGCTGAGTGGGGAGCCAAGACTTCCACATCCATCAGGCTGCATGAGGCACCCAACCTACTGCTGGCGTTACATCAGAGAAGCCTGATTAAGGAGCCAGATTTCTCATCTCCCCACTCAGGGTAAATGGAGATCAGATGGGGAGCCTGCACTCAACCTTGCCCTGTGAAAATGAGTTACCCTCCCTGCTGGGGTGACATCAGAAAAGGCTTTGTGGAGAGACAAGTCTTTCACCACCAGTTAACATTAATGAGCTCTCACTTCTCACCAATCAGAATGGCCATCATTCAAAAGTCCACAAATGATAAATGCCGAAGAGGGTGTGGAGAAAAGGGAACCCTATTACACTGTTGGTGGGAATGTAAATTGGTGCAGCCACTGTGGAAAACAGTAATGGAGATTCCTTAAGAAACTAAAAACAGAGTTACCATATGATCCACCAATCCCACTCCTCTGCATATATCCAGGGAAGACTCTAATTTGAAAAGACACACGCATCTCAGCGTTCATAGCGGCACTGTTTACAACAGCCAAGACATGGAAACAACCTAAATATCCACCAACAGATGATTGGATAAAGAAGTTGTGGTATAAAAAGATTAAAAAGCTAAAGAGCTAACCTTTTCTTAGAAGCAATAATCAGAACATAATATGTAAACTAAAAAAAAGTTCAGCATACTGTATATATGTATTTACATGCAATAAATGTGTATGTGCAGTCAAACTGTAATAATTCTACCTAATAAAACTGAAAAAGGAGGAAAAAAAATAGATGTATATATTTTTAATTAAGTTTAGTAACAACTAGTTTGTTATGGCCCAAGAAACTGTAGAAAATATTGAACAACTCAATCAACAGAACATTCCATTTCTATAAAATTATTTTGCAATATCTTCCTTAATTAGCAAACTGATTTGTGTGTTAGCATCAACTATGACTATACTGGAACGGTTAATCCTCTTATCGTATTTACATTTCCAACACAACATCTTGTAATTTTAATGCACAGTAGTTTGAAAATCTATGCATTGCCTTAAATAACAAACTTTTCTCCTGACTATAACTCAACATAATGGTCCTTCTCAACACCTGCATATGATATAATCTGTATACAAGCGCACAAGGACAAGACTTTCAGTTACTGTACACAGCCCTACAACTATCACCACAATCCAGGTTTAGGACTCTTATCATCACATCAAAGATTTCCTTCTGCTTATTGCAATTGTATTAGAGTTCTCAAAAGAAACAGAACCAATAGGATATATAGATAACAGATTTATAAATGTATAGATGATACATGTCTACATAAATACACAGTATATAAAGAGAAGACTTACTATAGGAACTGGCTCATACCAACAAATGCCACAATCTGCTGTTTGCAAGCTGGAGAACCAACAAGCCAGAGGTGCAATTCAGTCTAAGTCTCAAGGCCTGTGAATCGGGGGCTGAAGATGTGAGACCTGGTCTGCGTGTGAAAGCCTGAAAACTAGGAGCCCCAGTATCCAAGGACAGAAAGATGGCCATCTCAGCTCATGCAGAGAGAGCAAATCACTCCTTTTCTGCCTTTCTGTTCTCCTTGACTCTCAAAGGATTGGATGCTGCCCTCCCACAGTGGGGACTGCCATCTGCTTTACTCAGTTCACCAGTTCAGATGCTCATCTCTTCCAGAAACACTGTCACAGACAGGCTCAGAAATAATCCTTTTCCAGCTCTCTGGTCTTTTCTAGAAAAATCATATTGCCTTTTCTAGAAATTTCATATAACGTATCATGCATGAGATAGTCCTTTTTATCTGTCTCCTTTCATTTAGCATGGTTTGTTTGCGATTTGTCCCATGTTGCGCACGTCTTAGAGGTGTTTTTTGTTTTTTCCCCTGAGAATATTCTGTTTTATGAATTTACCATATTTTGTTTATCCATTAAACAGTTGATGAACAGTTGGATGATTTCCAGTTATGGGCTATTATGAATAATGGGATAATGAATATTTATATAAAAGTTTGCATTACTATTTCTTTTGAGTAATAAAACGTGGGTCATGTAGTAACTGTATGTTTAACTTTTTAAGAAAGAACCAAACTATTCTAAAATGACTGCAGTGTATGAATGTTTCAGTTTTATATCCTTGCCAACATTTACTATTAGTCTTTTAAAAATTTTTATCCATTTTAGCAGTATCTCTTTTGGTTTTAATTCACATTGCCCTAATGGTGTCTCATTGTAGGTTTAACATGCATTTCCCTAACGACAAATGATGCTGAGCTATTTGTTTATCATCTTTGTAAAGCACCTATTCAAATATCTTGCAATTTTTTTCTGATGAGGAGGTTTTATTATTGAGTCATAGAGTGTTGTATTTATTTTGGACAAAAGCCCTTTATCTGATATATCCTTTGAAAACATTTTCACTATTTTCTTACTAGTATGTTTGAAGAACAACATTTGTAATTTGACTAAGTACTATAAAATTTTCATTTATTGATTGTGCTTTTGACATCATATTTAAGAACACCTTGCCTACCTAAAAGGTCACTTAAAGACTCTCCTATTTTTTAAAATAAGTTTTGTACCCCTTACTTTTAGGTCTACAACCCATTTCAAGTTTATTTTTGTTAAGTGTGAGCTAACGGACAAGGTTAATTATTTTTATATGGATAGCCAATATTACTAGGACCATTTTTGAAAATACTATTATTTCCTTTATTCATCATCTTGTCTTTATCAAAATAAATAGATTGCATATGTTAAAAAAAAGAAGTTGTGATTATATATATATATATATATATATATATACACACACACACACATACACACAATGGAATACAACTCAGCCAAAAAAAAAAGGGGGGGAATGAAATGCCATTTGTAGTAACATGGATGGACCTAGAGATTATCATACTAAGTGAAGTAAGTCAGAGAAAGACACATATCATGTGATATCACTTATATGTGGAATCTAAAAAAAAAAAAAAAAGACACTAATGATCTTATTTACAAAACAGAAGAATACTCACAGACATAGAAAACAAACTATGGTTACCAAAGGAGAAAGTGAGGGGAGGGATAAATTAGAAGTTTGCAATTAGCAGATACAAATTACTATATACAAAATAGATAAACAACAAGGTCCTGCTGTATAGCACAGGGAACTATATTCAATAGCTTGTAATAACCTATAATAAAGAGGAATAAGAAAAAGAATATATATGTTTAACTGACTCACTAGGCTGCACACCAGAAACTAACAAAACATTGTAAATCAACTACACTTTAATTTAAAAAATAAAACTTATGAATAGTTTATTTCTGGATAAAATACTTTACAAAAGATTGTGGAAAAAAAAATTCATAATGAGCCCTCCGTCTTCCAGCAGGGACAGTGGAAATCATGTGAGGAGGAGTAACAGGGATTCTTGCCCCTCCAGGCTATTGTGGCCTCCCCAGCGGCATATTGGCAGCTGAAAATCTCATTCCCCACTACGCAATAATGAGGAACCCTCTCTCCAACCCCAGGTGTCAGTGGTAGCCAAGAAGGGGACTTGGACTTCCACAACTACCTGGAAGTAAGGAGGTACTACTCACTCCCTTTCCCCTTCTGGAGTGATGTCAGAAACACTAGTTAACATAAAGAAATAAAAGAGTTAAGATACAGAGTCTTATAACAAATTACTCAAAATGCTCAATTTTCAAATGAAAATCACTTAACTAAAGAACGAAGAAAATTTCGACTTCAATGAAAAAAGCCAATCAATAGATATTATCACTGGCATGTATGTCAGATACAGTGGACACATCTGACAAGAACTGTAAAGCCATCATAAAAATATTTCAACTAGCAATTATGAGCAAGATTAAAACTAATCAAAAATAGAATATATCCTCAAAGAAATGGAAAGTATCAGCAAGAAAATAAATGCTATAAAGAACCAAATGTAAATTTTATAACTAGAAAATATAGTAACAATAACAACAAAGAACCCAAAATGATGGGCTTAACAATAGAAAAACAAAAGAAAAGAATCAGGGAACTTAAAGCTTAAAACAATAGAAATCACCCCATCTTAACCTTACACAAAGTAGACTGGAATTATAATGAACACAGCCTCAGGAACTTGTGGGACAGTAAAAAAGATTTGGCAACCATATGATTGTAATCCATAAAAAGAAGAGGGTGAGGCTGAAAAAGTTTTCAAAGAAATAGTGGCTAACAACTTTCCACATCTGGCAAAAGGCACAAATTGACAACAGATAAAATTGGTGAAGAGGATTAAAAGGCACAAACTTCCAGCTATAAAATAAATAAGTCATGGAGATGTGATGTACACTTAGGGAATATAGTCAATAATTTTGTAACAACTTTGTATTGTGATGGATGGTAACTGGATCTGTTGTGGCAATTATGTCTTAAAGTATAAACATATTGAATCACTATGTTGTACACCTGAAACTAACATAATATTTTATGTTAAGTATAACTTAATTTAAAACATATTTTTAAAAGACACAAATCAACAGATTCAAGAAGTTTAGTAAACTCCAAACAGCACAAAACTAAAGAAACCAATGCCAAGAGACATCATAGTCAAAAGTCTGAAAATTAAAGACAAAAAAAAAAATAATAAAAGCAGAAGATAAAGGGGAAAAAAGGTATTTAGATCAGAAGGGAAAAAATAAAACTGTCCCTATTTGCAGATGACATACGGTCTTTGTCTGAAGTCCGAAGTGATCTACAAAAGTAATTCCTAGAACTAATTAGAAGGTACAGCAAGTTTTCAAGATACAAGATAAATATACAAAAATCAATTGTATTTCTTTATACTAGCAATGAATAGATAGACATCAAAATTTAAGAATATAATACAATTTACAATTATTCAAAAAAAGAGAGAAATATTCAGATATTAACCTAAAAGAACAAGCACAGTACTTATATATTGAAAACTACAAAATCCTAATAAAATAAATCAAAGAAAGTATATAAGTAACTGGAGAGACATATTTGTCCATATATTGGATGACTATCCATAGTAAAGATGCCAGTTCTCCTTAAACCATTATACCAGTTTAACACAATTCTTACCAAAATCTTCTGCAAGACTTTTTGTAGATTTAGCAGGATTATTCTCAAAGTTCTGTTTCAAGTTAAAGGAATTAGAATAGCTAAAATAATTTTGAAAAAGGATATTGAAGTGGGAGAAATTACTCTACCCTATATTAAGACTTTTATGTAGCTATAGTACTCACGAATCATGGTATCGTTGGAAAGAAAGACGCGTAGATCAGTAGAGCAGAAAAGAGAACCCAGAAGCAACATTATATAAGAGAGCCTTTTTTTCCAAAGGTGCAGAAGCAATTTAATGAAAGAAAGATAGTATTTTCAACAAATAGAGATGGCACAATCGACATCCATAGGCCAAAACTTTTATCAAAGTCTCACAGGTTATACAAAAATTAAAATGGACCATAGAGTTAAATATAAAATGTAAAACTATAAAAATTTTAAAAGAAACCATGTGAAAATATTCTTGGGCATAGATTTTGGTGAAGTAGTCATAAGCATAACCTCAAAGGTACAATCCATAAATGAAAAATTAATAAATTGGGTATCATCAAAATTAAAATCTTTTGCCCTGTTAAAAGGATGAAATGAAAAACTCCAGATTGGGAGGAAGTATTTGCAAACCATGTATCTGATAAGAGACTCACATGTAAGATATATAAAGAACTTTGTAAAAAAATACCTAAACAGTCCATCTGAAAAATAAACAAAAGGCATTTCACTAAAGATGCTATACAAATGGCAAATAAGCACATGAAAGATGTTGAACATCACTAGCCAGTCGGGCCATGCAAATTAAGACTAAGGAGATATTACTACTGTGCTGGCGTCCACAAGACCAGGTCACTGATTCACTAGAACTGATTCAGCATATATTCAAACTACAGCTATGATTTATTGGAGTGAGATGATAAAAAGCACAATCAGCAAAGGGAAAATGTGCTTGAAAAGAATTCCAGTGGAAATCAGCTGTGAGCCTACAACAGTCCTCTCCCAGTGTGGTCACCCAGGATACACTTCCTTTGCCAATGAGGTGTGACAACACATGTGAAATGCTGTCTATCAGGGAAGCTCATTAGAGACTCATTAGAGACTCGGTGCCCAGGTTTTTAATTGGAACCTGGTCATACAGGTACACTCTGCCTAGCATATTATCAACATTCTGGACTCCCGGAAGGAGAGCGGGTGTTCAACATAAACCAAAATGTACAAACAATTTCCCTACTGTGAGCCATTCTTATTAGGAAATGATGGGAACCCTTTTTAAATCCAAGTTCCAAGATGCCAGCCAAGGGCCAACCTTACAAGCAATTTAATAACAGCAATCTCAAATCTGCTATGTTAGTTCTTCTGTACAACAACATACCTATTCAGAACAGCTAAAAATTAGTAACAATGCTAAATTCTTGCAAAGATGTGGAAAAACTGGATCCCTACTATGTTCCTGATGAGAAAACACAATGATTCAGCCATTCTGGGAAAACTAAGTATACGTTTACCATATGACTAGTAATTGTGTCTGAATATTTCTCCCAGAGATGTAAAAACTTATGATCACACAAAAATAGACACAGTTGTTTATAGCAACTTTGCAATAGCTCTAACCTGAAAACAATCCAGATGCCCTTTAATCGGTGAATAAACAAACTAGCACATACATACAATGAAATATAACTCAAGAATGAAAAAGAGTGAATTACTGATGTGTGCGACACTTGGACAGACTTCAAAGGCACTATGCTGAATAAAAAACCGCAGTCTCAAAGGTTACAACTTGTATGATTCGATTTATAAAACATTTTTGAAATGACAAAGTATGGATATGTAGAACAGATCAGTGGTTGTCAGGGGTTATGGATGGTGGGCAGGGAGAGGACAGATGTGACAAGCTAGCAAACATAACAAGCTAGCAAAAGGAAATCTTTGAGGTGGTACCAGAGTTCAACATCTTGACTGGTGGTGGTTACACTGCTCTACATATGTGAGAAAACAACATCGATTAGATCAATTCCCCAGTTTGATTTTGTACTATAATATGCAAAATGTAACCAACGAAGGGAAACTGGGTGGAGGCTACGTGGGAACTCTCTGTACTATCTTTGCATCTCTGTACTGTTACTGTGAATCTATAATTATTTCAAAATAAAGAGGTAAAAAGCTATGGGTTACTAATTACCCTCATTTTAGAGATATCACAGTAGTGTTTCTGCCTCGATGAATTTCTAAAGTGCATGCTTGAGCAAGAGTACAAACTACCCCTATCTGAACTGAAACATCAGTATCTTATTTATAAAAGATAAGCTAATATGTTATCCTACAAATTAAAAAGGAAACATTTTAGAAATAAAGAGGAAGATTAAAAGCCATAATTTCTTACCAGTTAACTTAAATCTGGAAAAAAGTAGGGTACGATTGCTATAAAGAAAAACTTTTCAATTGTGCCCACATTTTTAATGTCTTGATCCTATATTATCTCCTAAGCATTAGAGTAGAGCCTTTTTATACTTTTTAAAAAACTTAATCTTCAAAACAAACAAAAACTCTGCAAAGCAGACATGTATATGTTACGTATAAAGGAGACCAAAATGTTTCTGAGTCTAAATAACTCACCCAAGATATCAGAAAAAGTTCTTTGTGTCTATATATCATCCTTTTTTAAATTAATGTACTTTTTGACATTAGAAGACTAATATAATTGGTTGCTTAATATAATAAACTAATTATAATTATATAATATAAAATGATAAATTACTATATCTTGATTTAATATACCAAGAGCTATACATATTATTCAAATTTATCTTCAGTTTATGTATTTTAAAAAAAATCTCTTGAAATCAAACACATAAATTTACTCTCTTCATAGGTATTTTACTATTTTTCTTTCTAACAAGAATTGATAAAAAAAAAATTCCAAGCAAAAAAATTCTACCTTTATGAAGCATTACCTACAAAATCTAAAAATTAAAATAAAATAAAATTTTATTGAGAATATTTAAATTATAATATATCAAATAAAGGATTTCTCATATATTAGAAAATGGAAAATGCATGCAGTATTGTGTTAAGCAACCAAAATTTACAGTTATGATTATACTTATGAGTGTATCACCTATATTAGTAAGAACTAAAAACTGTATATCTGAAAGTCATTAAAATTTTTGAATGGTAGAATTTTCTTAAAAGTTTTAGTTAATACTGTTTCATTATTTTTCAGTACTATTTTCTAGAAATTGTTTAAAGGATATTAAAGAGTTTTATTTGATAGCATTTAATTTAGAGAGAATAATTGGTATAATGTAAAATCTGTTTAGTCTTCTAGACACACTTTTGTGCTCTGTACAGTATGCCAGTATTCAAAAGAAAAAAGCACTGCCATTTAGAAAGACTGGGGATAAAAATTTACAAACTGATATTTATAATAGTTAATAATATGTATAACTGAGTATTCATTGAACAAAATATAATGAATATCACAAATACTTTTGGAGCCAATTAAAAAAGACAACTAATACGATGTTTGAGTCACAGTGGAATGGGGTCATAAGGGCTCTGAATAATTTTAGAAAGATTGCTTTTTATTTCAATCCTGAGGTTACAAGACTGCTTTAGAATAGGTTACACAAATTCGCATACCATTTATCTCACTTACCCCTATTTTGTCTTTCCTAATTTCTTTCCTTAGCTTCATAATTAAGCAGATTTGGTTTAGAAGTAAGAGTTGGGCAGATAGGGCAGGTTTATACTTCCCCATCTCCTCTATCGACCACCACTTTACATCTTTATAGTATGAACTCTCAGCTGTATGTGAAGACTTAGAGCTGCGAAGAAATATAGGGAGTTGTGTTGGGGGTGGCAGGGTTGAGGGGCACCAATTAATTATATTTCTAGAACTTTGCTGAGGAATGTTGATACTAACAAGAATGAAGTCTAGAAATAGAAGAATAAATTGTGCAGCTTTTCACCCATCTTGAATAAGTATCTCTCTCACTGTCCAAAAGACACAGAAATCTAAGACTTCAAATGTATTATATAAAATAAATAGCAAAAGCTATAAAAAGTTTCTAATTACAGAAGTTTCTGAAGTCTGAATGCCACTCTGGAAAAAATACATTTAAAATTCCCATATTTCACCAATTTTTGAGTTTATTTTGATCTTTCGTGGAGACTTTTCAGCAAGAACACCATAGATTTTTTCAATTACTGTCTCCAAGAGTAAAAATGTAGAACATATATTTAAACCTTGCCCTTATACTGGCATTACAAGAAGGCACAAATCACAATTGGTGGGACAGGAGGGAGTATTTTACTTCAACAGGCAAAACTCCATCCGTAGTTAAGAAAATGTATGACTGTGGACTAATTTTGTTTACAAAATTTGGACTTTTTCTCCTTGCTACTGTATTTAACACTAGAATAAAGAAATAAACTTGATTAGTGAAAAAGTAGCAAATATAAACTCTACAATTAACATATAAAAACTGAGTTCCACCACAACATTGTTTTATTGTATTCATTTACTTAACTAGCGTTTGTTGGTACTTCTTTACTGGGCACTACGTAGGTGTTAATAAAAATAAAAAACATAGATGGAAATGACCGCTGAAGTTATTTTACCTGTTAGAGTAAAACAGGAGACCCAGAAACCGAAACATTATATTACGAGGTTTAAAAAAAAAAAAAAAAGTTCTATTTGGTTACATAATACAGTTCTAAGGGAGCACAAAGAATAGGACAATTAGTTTTTCATGTGTATTACAAAGAATACCACAATGAGGAAGTGGTATTTGGGCTGGATCTTCAACTATAGCAAGACTTCAATACAGAAAATAGTAGGGGGGAGATAAATGCAGGCAAAGGGGACAAATTGTACCAAGATATATGATTATGAAAGAGCCTAATATGTCTGGGGTGTGGTAAAAAGCTTCGTGGACCACAGTGTAAATGATGGGGTCAGAAGATTGGAGAGATTTGTAGCAAATGAAGTTGAAATATGTAGATCAGGTTTGTGCTGCAAAATTTATGCCTACATTTTAAGCCTAGCCAAGGGTTTGCATTTTATTCTAGATGCTCAGGGTGCCAACAGAATTTTAATACTGGTAAGTGGATGACTTATTTGCATTTTAAGTATGATAACTGGAGTGGCAGCATGACAAGTCAAACAGAACTAGATAAACTGGTTGTAAACAAACCAGCTAGAAGTTTGTTTTAAAATATTTGAAGTGGCAGAATATAAAGGCCGAAACTGAGGCAGCAACGGTGAGAGGAGAGAAGAGAGAAGAGATTTTTAGAGACACATCAGAGATGCGTTTCATAAGATTACAGTTGAAAGACTTGATGAACAGTATTACCATGAAGTGAAATCAAACAAATCTCTTTTAATTCCATTCTTGGGATTTGGAATACAGTATTTAGATTTAGCTGCTCCTTCCTTCTAATCCTTATGAGACTCTTCCCTAGATGGCAGACATTAGCAATTGACTATTGAATAAATGAATAAATCAATATAAATATAAATAAACTGTGTACATTTACACTATTTTTTTAAATTTAAAATGTGAGTAACTAGGTGTTTTAGTTAAATATCTGGCAACGTATTTTAGCTTCCTGTCAGATTAGAATAGAGGCTCCATCGTTAGCTGTGTGGTCCATATTGAGCTTTATTGCCACTATTTCCTGTCTCATCACATAGCTTTGTACTATCTTTCTGATGTTGATTGCCGTCTCTGTGTCATGTCACTCAATTGCAAATGCTGTGCCATTAGTAGATTTGGTAAATTTACAGTTGTATATTCTAAAATATTTATGAAATTTACAAATAATTTGTCAAGCCAATGTTTATTACCAGAAAATCCTATTATTAAGAAAATTTCCTTCAACATCTTATTTAGGGACAGTCCAATAGATACCCTATGTATATATTCACATTTCTGATTAGAACATTTTTCTCATTTCATATGGCTGGGTATTTTCCAAATCTTTAAAGCCCATATCAAATGCTATTTTTTACAGTCTTTCCTCACTTACCTAAATGCATGTACTCTGTTAACTCCTCTGAACTCCCATAATTTTGGTACCTCTCCCATTGAATTTATAATATTTTCTATTATATTTATTTTAACTATATTATCTTACTAGTATATTCCTTGAGAGTTAAGATAGCATCACATTCAACTGTTTCTTCTTTGTAGATACTAGAAAAAAGCTTTCCTCTGAGACGATGTGTGGACTTCGGCTTTTAAAATAGTTAGAATTGCCAGGCAAATCAAAAAGCATTGAAAATAATAATATAGTTCAAAGAATCTATCACACATTTACAAAAAAAGTAAAAGATAGAAGTCACTTTTATGTCTTGTGCACAGAATTGGTAATCTGTTATTTCATGATTTACACATTGAATTATTATAGCATCAAATTTTAAAGGATGTAGTCAATGATGGCACTTTTGGGACTGTTAAATAATCCTCCTTGACTAATAAAATATTCCAAAATTGCAATTCCTTAGAAAAATGTAGTGTTATCACTCACTCAAAATATACTTCTTTGGCCATGTGTTAATAATACTGAATAGGTGGTGGGGTCACAGTACTATTCCTTCTACTTTTGTAAACTTTTAATTTTCACAATAAAATACTAAAAACAGTTTATCTAAAAGGTCTTTACATAACATCTTTGGATATCACTTTACTCATTTTAAATATATAGTTAGAATGGAATATCACTCATATTTCTTCAAATAATCTGTTATTTATGGTCTAGTTTATAAAATATCATTTTGATAACAGGTATGAATTAGTAAACTAAAGAAGTCGTTGGGGGATATTAATTCTTATGCACTGCAGAGGAGGCTTTAAAACTTTTATGTCAACAATTGTTAGTTCAATTATCAACATATCAACATATTATCCATATATGTGTCTACACCTGCCCCCGAGGAATCATTTTAGAAACAATCATACTATAACATATAGATTCTATACAAATGTCTCAGGTAACATACATCTGTAATTCTTAAGGAAATGAAGAACATTTAAAACTGAAAGATATTTAACTCAATAAAGGCTTGAACAGATGGAAAGTTACACTGAGACAGAAACATGTCTCATCCCCCAAACTGCTCCCTCTCCTTAATGGATCCACTGCTTGGTTACACTGCCTAGCATTCCTGGTGGTGGTCATGTGACTGAACTCAAGTCAAAGGAATGCTGGCAAACATAACTGCACCACTGACATAGCCTACCCCATAAAACGTTTCCCTTATAATCCTCTTACATGCTTTCCCCTCATCCATCAGCTGGATATTGACACTCAGGTAAACCACAGAGTTTAACTGCTGAAGATGGCATAACGTCCAGCAGCCTTGGTCCACGAATCATTGTGTGGCGAACATGTTTACCTCCATCACCTTCCCTCACCTCTAACCCTGTCAATCTGGCAGTGCACTGAAACATCAGATGAGCAAAAAATAAACTTTTACTGTTAGGTCACTGAAATTTTAGGATTTTCTTGTTTTGGCAATTAGCCTCATTTTAAAGTAATTGGTACCTTAAACAGAGTTCTGTCATAAAATCTTTAACTTGTCCCTGGATTTGCTGTCAATTGATGGGCAGAGAACAAACAAACAGAGCAAGCTGGAAGGCTATAGCACACTGTTATTGCTCTGTAAAACATTTGATAACATTATCTTCCATAATAAATTGGAAGGCACATCATGGGCCTACTGAATTGTGGCTCTACGGGAAAAGGCTGAAAATAACAATAGTGGTAGTTGTGTTCCTCATTATTGACTACCTTTACAATGCCTCCACTAAATGAAATGAACTCTGGCAAGAATTGGCCAAGAAGAAAGGAAATAAAAGATTCTAGAAATGAAGGGCCTTAGAGGGTTAGAAACGCCAACTGATAAAGAGTAAATGATATTCAAGTCTTTTCAATATGCTTCGCAAAACGCTAGGCATTGTTCTGTGATACTGCATGTCTATGTTTTCTTTATAGATAATAAATAAATTAGACTTTGGGGAAAATAAAATACAGAAGTGAATACATTCCTCAAATTTAAAAAAAGTGAGGCATGATTTCTGTGTGTGTTAGTTTTCTTTTACTGCAAAATAAATTGCCACTGACACAATGGCTTAAAACAACACTCGTTTTATTAGTTCACAGTACTCTAGGTCAGAAATGCAGCATGGTGTGCTGGGTTGTCTGCTTAGGGCACTGCAAGAAGGAATAGAAACATATGATCATTTAAAATGTATCTATGGTTAGTCTTTTAAATGCAGACTAATTTCTCTAAAATTGCCTGTTGGCACCGTGGTATGCATGCTTGAAAAGTCAGAGTGTTCAGAGTAAATTAAAAGTTTAAGTATTTTGCATATTATTCCTATCCTTTGTCTCTTAGAAATGTTACCCACATTCAGCTGACAGAGGGGAAAATGAAGTCTAAGAAGGGTGACTTGCCGGGCTTTATTAAGGTGAAGTATGTGGAATGCATTGCTACTATTCAAGCACTCACATTTCCTTAGCTCACTCATCTGGCCGGCTTCCATTTTTATGTCCTAAACTCTACAGACTGAATGAATGCATGACTGCTGTATCAGGAAGCCTGTGCAAAATACTTGACTTCAGCAAATCTTTGACAAGCACCGTTCATTAATCTTTGTTTCATAATTCTCACCAGTATGCATGCCCTGCCTTTTTGTCCCTATCTGCAAGTAAATTGGTTTTTAAGAAAATGAAGAGGTCAGCAGAAGATGTTGGAGCACACATTTTTCTGTTGAAACCAATCAGTAGACCTGGGCAGTAATGTAAATGGTTAAAGTTAGTAGAACTTGTCCATAATTCAACTGAATCATCAATTTATATTAGCAACAATATTGTTTGGATGCTCATGTAGCAACAAAATTTTAAAAAAATAGTAAAAATACAGAAAATTTTTAGCCTACAGACATTTATAGCCTTAAAATATATTTATGTAAAACAGAATTCAACTGTAGTGAAATGTTATGAGTAGCAACTGGTTTTCATATCCAAGAAAAAAAGTTACCTTATCTTTTCTATAACAATGGATTAGGTACCTTGAACAAACCCATGTAATAAGAACAAATAGAAAATCATGAAAATCCATATCAAAAACATATGTTGTAAGATACACAGCTACATGGTAATAAGCAGTTGCAGAGTCAGGATCTGAAAGGGAAAAAAACTTTTATATAAACATTTGAGGCCTCTTTTTTTGTCTTACTGGGCTTAGAATTTGAGAGAAACTTTAATTACAAGGCTAAAAGGGAAAAAAAATATAAAATTCATAACCTACCAAGGAGTAGGAGCACTGATGAATGCAACAGGCACTGTGAAAGAAAAGCAAAGTTCTATACCTTAAATGTACAGGTTAACTGGAAATATGCCATTCTTACTAAGACTGAAGCACAGCTTTAAATTATCTCAAACTAATTTCGATTAAGTTGATTTGGGATTGCTATTGACCTTAGTTTTCTGGGAGAAGAAAATATAAATGTGAAGAACTCATATTATGTCAGAGGTCAAGTTATCTCTACTATTTTTGTCTACAATTTCCAGCACTTAATCAAAAGTAATTATGCATACAGAGCCAGACAATTTGATGTTAGAGACAGATTCATACGGAATCTAGATGAGGAAAGTATTAAATGTAGATTAAACAAACAGAACTCTGCTTAAGATGTTAAAAAAATACAAAAGGGATTTGATAATTCCGGCAGAAGGCTTGATCTTTCAAAAAGAACCAAATGGAACTCCTGGAGATGAAACGTACAAATAACAGAAATTAAGACTGTGAAGGATGACATTAATAGATTAGTCAAAGCTGGACAAAAATTAGAAAATGGGGCTATGGGACATGAGAATGGCTGAGGACAAAAGCACGGAGAGATGAAAAGAATATATAAAAATGTACAAGAGATATGGAGGATATAATGAAATGTCTATCATATTTGTAATTGGAATCTCAGAGGAGAAAGAGTAAAAATGAAACAGATGCGATATTTGAAGATACAATGGCTGAGAATTATCAGAATTTTGCTGAGTGATATCAGTCACGATGAACTCAAATTTAGATAAATGCAAAGCAAACCACACCTAGATGTAGCATAGTAATTTTGTTGAAAACCAGAGAAAAGAGAGAGAAAATGTACAAAACTACCAAAGAATACAAAAGCAAAAGTAAGACAGACAGATGAATCTTATAAAGGAGCAAGAAATACTAGAATAGTGCATCTTCTTCTTTAAGATCTGTAATGCCATTTCTGTTATATTTTCACAAATAAATGGTCAGTTTATTTGTACTTGATCACCAATACTATAATGTTTTTATTTAATAAAACTACTAATATATCCTCTTCCTCCTTGGACTTCTTTTATAGGAAAATTTTGCTTCTACTTGGCTCCTTGTTCTAATATTAAAATGTAGAATCAGCCTATCAGTTTCTAGAAAATACCTGGTTATGATTTCATTGACAGTGACAACTGAATCCCCAAGTCAATTTGTGGAATAGAGTCTTCCAATGCTTTATATAAATATTTAATTCCTTACAATAAAGCTCTTGTATAACTTTTATTGAATTTACTTCTAAATAGTGTTTATTTTTAAAGTATTGTAAGTTATGCTTTATTTTAAATTTCCAACTTTTTATTAATGAAAAGAAATTCAATTGACTTGTGCTCATTGACCTTTTTTCATTGGTCTTGTAACTACAAACCTTGCTAAATATCTTATTAAACAAAATTTAAAAAATTAAATCATAGAGTTTGTGTGTGTGCGGGGGGTGTTTTATAGAATTCTACTACTATTCAGTATGGTCTGTGGACTGAAGTTGATCTACTTACTGTTCACTACTGATAGATAATCTGGCCTGCTTCCTCCTCTGCTCCTTTAAGAATTTGTTGTATTTTGTTTTCTGCAATATTTTTAACATGTCTGTGTGTGAATTCCTTTTTACTTATTCTTTTTTCTAATAAATTGGGCTTTTTGATTCTATAGCTTGATGATTTTCATCAGTTCTGAAAATGCTTAGTGATTATTGTTCACATTTCATTTCATGTCTTTCCCATTCTTTCTCTCTTCTATTCTGAGTTTCTACTTATATGCATGTTAGACCTTAAAGATTCGTCTTCTATTCCCATTGGATTTTTCATAGGTATGTGTTCTCAAATCTGGATAATGTTTAATGACCTCTCTTCCAGTTTACTAATTATGTTTTCTGTTTAGTCTAAATAGGTGTAAAACCATATAGTATTTTACTTTTAGTTAATGTGTTTTTCACTTCTAGACAATCCATTTCAATATGATTTTTAAGTTCACTGTTATTTTTAATGGTTTTCTCTGGCTTAAATATATATTAATATATTTTAAAATAGTTTTCATATATAAGTTTTATATTTATATGTTATGTATATTAGATATTTTATATTCTATGTCTAATATTTAATATCCAAAATCTTTTTGTGCCTCTTCCTTATCTGTTTCTGTGGTTAAACTTACATGGAATTGTTTTCTTGAGTGCCTTGACTGCTTTGACTGTGCACATGTCATTATACAAGAAACAAAAATGTGAAAGCATAATCTGAAGCTTAAGGAAAAAGGTGTCTTTGTCTACCAGCTGACTGTGGTTGCTGCTAGTAGACCCTAACAGTATGAATAGGATGGCTCTCTTTAAAGAATTTCTGTATTCTGTTAGCCATGTGATTTTATTTTACACCTTCAACACCATATTCAAATTTGCCAGTCTCCACAATTATTCTCAAAAAAGAAATTTTTTTATGAGCCAAATTATCACAACCAGCCTCAAAAGTATGACTCATAAATATCAGAAACAGTAAGTCCTGCATTGAATTTTTTATTCACATATGTATATTTATTTATATTACATTTTATGTATAAAATTTAAGTTTATTGATTAGCTTCTTTTTCAAACCTACTTAGACCTTTTTGATAGTCTCTTTGCTTTCTTATACTTCAAATTCTATATTTTATTTCTCTAAGCATATTAAATATATTTTTATATTACGTATCTGATAATTCCATTAATTACAGATTTTAAAATTCTGATTATAAAATTTTTGTTTCAATTAACTGTCACACAGGGTGCCTATTATCTACCTATCATTTTTGATAATGTTCTATCCTTAAAATAAATTTTGGAGATTTTTTGAAGGCCTTAAAGTTTTCTTCCTTCCTTCCTTCCTCCCTCCTTTCCTCTTTTCCTCCCTCCCTCCCTTTCTTTCTTTTTCTTTCTTTTTTTCCTTCCTTCCTTCCTCTTTCTTTCTTTCTCTTTCTTTCATTTCCTTTCCTTTCCTTTCCTTCCTTCCTTCCTTCTTTCTTTCTTTTTTTCTCTCTTTCTTTCTTTTTCTTTCTTTCTTTCTTTCCTTTCTTTCCTTCCTTCCTTCCTTCCTTCCTTTTCTTTCTTTCCTTTCTTTCCTTCCTTCCTTCCTTCCTTTTCTTTCTTTTCTTTCTTTTCTTTCTTTCTTTCTTTCTTTCTTTCTTTCTTTCTTTCTTTCTTTCTTTCTTTCTTTCTTTCTTTCTTTCTTTCTTTCTTTTTCTTTCCTTCCTTCCTTCCTTCCTTCCTTCTTTCTTTCTTTCTTTCCTTCTTTCCTTCTTTCTTTCTTTCCTTCTTTCTTCTTTCTATCTTTCTTTCTTTCTTCGAGACTGTGTTGCTTCTCTAGGTAAATAGGGGCAAGGACCTGTCTAGGACAACTTTAAACTAAATCTTTAGCTTATAGTTTGAGTACTACATAATAGAGTCAATTTTGATATCAAGTATATTTGACAGCAGACTATGTTTAGGAAATCCCAGGAGAGATTTGGGTTTTTTAGGCAAAAAAAAAAAAGTGTCCCAAACAACTTCTGAATTTTAGTATTTTTTTGAGTTTTACCCAGTTGAAGACAGTACTTTTCCAGAATTCCAACTTTATGAAGAGTTTTCTGATTGAACCTCCTGTCCAGGATTTGCCCTATTTATGGTTTTCAGCCAGTTAAAACGAAAACTTCAGGCAGGCTACCTTCAACCAAGGGTCAACAGATGCTCATAAAGCAATTTAGTGTTTACTTATATCTCCTGAATTGCATTTCTTATATTTTTGAGATTTTTACAATACCTTGATTTCTGTAGCAGCATATATTTTTAGGAATAAATTTTTGAAATTTATCCAGTATGATTATTATTTCATATTGGAAAGTTTTAGATTGTTAAAGTAGAAACAGGATTGTCTAACATATAGAGACCTTTTGAGATGGGACGATTGAATGAGAGCATAAATTTAGTTGAAATTTCAACTATAGAAATTTTGGACCTTTATTGGACTGCATTTCTTTTTAACATGAAATGATTTTCTTCCCCTTGGGACCACAGCTATACTTGTAAAACTAAACTACTTTTCCTTTCCTTGACATAGTAAAAAGCCACTTATCTTCTAATTGTCACTTCTGCCTATTTTTTTTTTATTTAGATATTATGTTTCCAATTTCATTATTTTGGAACATTTTCCTGAATGAAATAACTTTAAAATTTATATTGAACATTAATACAAAAACATGGACTCAGTAAATAGAATTTTACTATTTCGGGTGGAATACAATTATTTAATATATCAAATAATACATTTTCTCAAATAGAAAGAAATTACAAATAAAGAGGCCACGTGTAGTGAATTTGCAATGTCCTTCCTGGCTCTTTTGTTGCACAGGAATAACAGAGTAAAAATAATTCAAGTTCTTCCATTGTGTTTAGACTTCCCAGTGAGTAATACTATCTCTTCCATTTTGTCTTTGGACTCCAGTGTATCTTTTATGTTAATTTATCATGTTTAATAGGTGAGAGGTTTGTGTTTTGTCTTAGAAAAGAACTGATAAAATTTGCATTGTACAATACCCAAGAGATGACGAAGAAATTTTTTTCTTTGTTCATTTTTATATTGCAGTGTTCCGAAATGTATTATCGATGGAACTCAACACAGAAAGACGGCCTAAGAGATCATATTGTTCTTCATAGAATAGTAATCTGTTACATACTGCAAGCCTACAATTCGTGAATGCCTTTAGTGATTAAGAATACACTGAAGTAAAACAGGTTTTGGCATATTGGTATTACATGTAAAACACAGAGGAAATTAAGAATATAATTTAGTATAATTTAGTATCCAAACTCCCTGAAATTCACTAAATTATGATATATTGAAATTCTACAGGAAAATTAATTCTATTGGAAAATTAACAATATATGTATCAATCTTTATTGACAAGATATTTAAATATATTTATATATATTAAATATATATATATTATTATATATTATTATATTATAATATATAAATATATTATATATTATATATATTATTTATATATATTAAATATATTTATATTTAAATAGATTTATTGACAAGATATTTAAGTAGATTCTTTTTGATATTTGTAATATTTCACTAGAGATAGTTTTTATGTCTCTAAGTAGAACCTCCTTTGAACACCTTTTTAGATAAATAATAGATTTTTTGGTAGACATGATAAAAAAACAAGGCATGACAAAGTACGACTTGTGTGCTGATAATAGTTTATATCTGTATATCTCTGCATAATTAACAAACACTTAACTTTTTGCATCATGTGTCACTGTTAATATATTAATGTAATACCCTAACTAATGGAGGGAATTACAGAATTCTGGCAGGTTGACTGGTGGTGCTGGTGGGTATATGTAAGTGTATGCAGTTCCGTGATTCCCCAGCTTCCTACTCCACTTACAGAGGTCAGTCACCCAATATGGCCTTTATTCAACACACAGCACAAAAACTGACTGAATGTTGATGAAAAATTTAGGCATCACATAAGCATAGGTGCCTATTCACTTTTGCAGACTAAATTTCAATTAAAACTCTAAAATTACACAGACAGGATATCTGTATCTACATATAGATATAAAGGTATATATCCATACTTAACTATCTACCTATCTATCTTGAGGCACTTGAAGTAAAATGAGATATTTATATATTTTAAATCCTGTTGGACTTTAGTCTGAAAATTCTTAATGCAGTTTAATTTTTAAGTATAATGGGACAGCCTGCAGCCTGTAATGACCCAGAGTTCACTCAGTTTTTGCCATTACCATTTTAATTCACTTTTGTACTACCTATTCTAGTCAATTTCTTGTCATTGTAAGGATAAAAATAAATTCATTTAATTTTAATATAATATTTTTAGAAAGTAGCAAGAGGTATTACAATCACTGTTTTAACGCCTAAGTTGTACTCTCAATCATGTGACTGAATGCACTTTAATAATAAAATATATTAATTTATAATTGACGGGATGTCAATCATAGATTTTGGATATAAGTCATAGATTTATATTATAAATCATATAATATTTAATGTCCAAATATTAAAGTTTTACAGTTTCATTTTAGCCAACAGAAAACTTCTGGAATTATTTAAGATCTCCATAGGTTTGTATTAAAGACACATTCTAGATCTTCTCGTTGCATACCTACAAAGAAAATAGTTAATTAGATTAAATATGATTTTTCCAGAACATGCTTAAATGAAAACAAAATGATGAGTAACGTTCAATGTTATCAGAGTAGAAGAGAAAAGATATATAATTTACCTATTACACACCACTTAAATTGTTCTGTTCATTTCTTTATAGTTAGAAATAAATATTCATTAGGAATTCAAATGTATTTATTTTTGTAAGAGTAGTATTATACTTACAGATAAAAGAGAACAAGATATTTTTGAACTTGTCAACATAATCTTATCTGGACTTACAAAGAATTGAATTAAAATAATTCAATAATCAGAAATTAATCTAACCATTACAATAGTCTGGTGAGATATTATTTATTTGAAAAATGTTATTGGAATTTCCTGTACAAAATTGAGTTTAATTTTTTTTTTAAGTTCAAGTAATGCATGGAGACTTTGTGTCTATCTTCATAAAGAAAGCAAGTTTGCTTACATAAAGACTGAAAATATGCTTGTAAATAAAAATCATACTGTAACACAATAGTTATATAGTTTTCTATCTTGGTGACTGTCAATAAAAAGGCTAGTCTGCCCTGGATTCTTTAGATGGAATTCAATCCAGGGGCAGAAAGTTGATTAATTAGCCCCTCTTCGTTCTTATTCAGCAAGGGCACTATGTAAAAATCCAAGCTGTGTACATGCAAAACACTCAGATCTCTCTTCTCTCATTTAGTCTCATAATACGTGTACTGAGAAAGGAACAGACTAATGAACAATGACAGGGTTTGGAGTGGGGAGTTCTTGCCTCTCCTCTTTGACCTACAGTATCTAACAGACCTCTTCCTTCAGGGAGAGAAGTCTATAGGACTCTGACACCAGGACAAGGGCAACATGGAAAGAAGGAAAAGAGAAGTAGATTTCTTTTTTGCCTTGTTAGGAAGTTTAGCTGAGGCACCACACTTGACAGATCATGCCATTTTACAGAACCTTTGCCTTTCAAGCTATTAATGAACTGATAAAAGGCATAGGTTAATAAACTCTCCTTGCTCACTTCATATAGCTGACAATTACTCCTCTCTCTCACTTGCAAAATTTGCTAATGTTTTCTCTTAAATATTTCTTAGATCTATCTCATTCTCTCTACTCTATTAGCACTGCACTAATGCAGACCATTATCAACTTGTGCATGGATTATTACAACAGCCTCCCTGCCTCCAGTCCTAAACCCTTCAATTTATCTCTCTGCCAAAACGCCAGAGTAATGTATCCTCAAATACAAGCCATCACAAAATCTATTGTTCTCACTTACAGTACAAAGTTCAAGCTCTTTACTATGAAGCATCCTGCATGGTACCTGATATGAGCTACTCAAGTATTTGTTTAGGGAATTAATGGAAGATCAATGAACTAAGAACTGAAGATAAGGCACTATTTAATCAGAGTCCTACTTGCTCCTTCTTCACCTCTTAGATTTTTCCGTATGCTTTTGCCCCTCACATAATCCCTTACATAGAATCACTCCCTCCCTCTTTGCCTTGCCAATATTGAGTCATCTGTAAGATTCAGCTCAGGAATCACTTCCTCTCTCTTCCCACATTTCAGCCATTGGGACCCTCCTCACATACGATTCCATATTAGCCTATGTACATGTCTATCTTTGTGTCTCTAGCTCCCTTGCATTTTAATAATTTATTTTCATGTCTGTCTCTTCACCTAAACTAATTTTCTTGAGGACAGGACCGTATCATTTACAAATATCTTTGCTTTCTAATATGAAATCCACTCTTCCCCTCATATAAAGTCATTACCTCATATATGCTTATGGAAGGAATGCATGATTGGACAATCTAATTCACATTGAGTGGTGATTGTATTTTCCCAGACTGTATGTGTGTGGGGGAGGGGGAGTTAATGAATATAATTTTTCCCTTTTTAAATTTGTCCTAGTTATATATGTAAACATGTTTTACTGTAATATATACTAAACTGAAAAATTATATTTATGGTATATTTTATAAATATTACCACTTTTTTGTTTCTGTTCAGAAAATAGCAAAGAGGTTGAACAATTTACAAACATATTTTAAGGGAAAATCTTAAGGGCAAATCCTAAATTGATCTTGTTATGCTTTATTCAAAAGTTTATTTTCTTTTTTGTATTATTACTATTTATTTTCTGTTTTGTATTATTATTATTTGTTTGTTTTTTAAGACTTTTTTATTGAGTTATAGTCATTTTACAATGTTGTGTCAAATTCCAGTGTAGGGCACAATTTTTCAATTATACATGAACATACATATATTCATTGTCACATTTTTTTTCACTGTGAGCTACTACAAGATCTTGTATATACTTCCCTGTGCTATACAGTATAATCTTGTTTATCTATTCTGCATATGCCTGTCAGTATCTACAAATTTTGGACTCCCAATCTGTCCCTTCCCACCCCCCTCCCTCTTGTCAACCACAAGTTTGTATTCTATGTCTATGAGTCTGTTTCTGTTTGTATTTATGTTCTTTTTTTTTTTTTCTGTCCATCAACAGATGACTGGATAAAGAAGATGTGGCATATTTATACAACAGAATACTATTCAGCCATAAAAATGACAACATAATGCCATTTGCACCAACATGGATGTGCCTAGAGAATGTCATTCTAAGTGAAGTAAGCCAGAAAGAGAAAGAAAAATACCATATGAGATTGCTCATATGTGGAACCTAAAAAAAAAAAGTTTATTTTCTGATTCACACATCTGACTGGGATTAAGATTTTGTATTGAATATCATACATATATTTGGTCAATAAAACCACTTTGCATCATGATATAGAATTAAAATTTTAGTATGCTGCTTAAAGTACCTCCTAAGCCATTCATGATATATTAAGGTGCTGTTGTACATGTTAGGAATATAGCAATTCATAAGATAAATAATATTCACATCCTATGGGATATATTTTATAAAGTGAGATGGAAATAAAACATGGAAACAAAAAGTATAGTCACTCAGAAAGCGACAAATTCCCAGAAGGAACTCGAGTATGACAGGTGTGGTACTGGAAGCTAATTTAGCTAGCATGGTCAGAGAAAAACATTTTGGGCAGCAGGACCATGTGCTGAGACTGAATGATAAAATGAGATTGCCACAAGAAGGTACGGAAGAAGAGCCTTCCAGGCAAAGAGAGAGCAAGTACAGAGTCTTAGTTAGGGATGGACTTTGTGGTGTATGTAACAGAAATGTTAGCATGACTAGAGTGCGTGAATCAAGAGAGGAGTGGTAAGGGAAGGGGCAGAGAGGAAAACATGGGTTAAAATTAATTTAGATTGCATTATTATTGCAGGAACAGCCATTGGAAGGTTTTCATCAGGAAAATAATAAGAATATAGTCCAAAGAACCTCCTGTTGCTTTAGATATGATATATGGAGACTTCAAAGGAATGAAAGATGACTCCCAGGTTCTTGGCTTGAGAAACCGGGTGATTGGGTGGTGTCTTAGCTCTGACTACTATAACAAAATGCCATAGATTAGGTAGATTAAACAACAGAAATTAATTTTCTTGCCATTCCAGAGGCTGAAAATTTGAGATCAGGGTACCAGCATGGGTGGATTCCACTGGGTGCCCTTTTCTTGGCTTGCAGCAGAAGCTTCTTTCTGTATCCTCACAGTCCTGGCTGTGCCCTTACATGAGGGGAGGGGGATGTTCTAATGTCTCTTCTTCTTATAAGGTCACTAATTCCATCATGGGAGCTTCATCTTCATGACCTTATCTGAACCTGATTACCTCCCAGGGTCCCACTTCTCAATACAATCACACTGGGGATAAGATCTTCAACATGTACATTTTAGGTGGGGCACAGACATTCAGTCCTTAACAGGGGAGAACTATGCAGAAGGTAGATCAAGAATTGAGTTCGTACATTTTGGTCTACTTTCACTCAGCATAATCATTTTGAGATTTGTCTATGTTGTATATACCAATAGTAAATTCCTTTTTGTTGCTGAGCAACAAAACAGTAATTCATTGTATGGCTAATCATTTATCCATTCACCTGTTGATGAGTATGTTGGTTGGTTTCAGCTTTGGGTTATTACCTATAAAACTAGTTTGAACAACAACAAAAAAGAATTAAGTTAAAATAATCTTGAGCTTGAGAAGCCTATTATTAAAAAATCAAGTGAATTTATCTTCTAAGGGCTGTGTTAACAGACCAATTATAAGAACCTTAAGATAGCGTAATGCATGTTAAGTTATTAATACATTCTGTGACTTAATGTGTTACCTTTCTTAAGTAATATATTTGCATTTTAATGAGTTTCAGTAAACACTTTGACCCAGATAAACTGCTTTAATACTCACCATACAGCCACGTGACAGGCTGAGAGTTGAATACTATAATAGGCAATCATCATGCTGAAATATATGGGCACTCCATGCAATATAGGTCTCATTGATATGTAGTGCAGGAGCTATCTCATCTCCTTCCTCAAGATCACTGCCTACACATTCACAATTCCAGAAGGCAGCCTTGAGGAATAGAATTCCCCAAATATGCTCATTAAAAACATTTCTGATACAATTTTTAAGATTTGTGAACTTATTCACTAGTTAATTTGGGGCCATCTGATTTCACTCAATGAATAAAGTTAACAGGCTTCTATCTAATAATTTAGGAGACAACGTATTATTAGGATGTTCTAAAATATCAATGGATGAAATGTTGACGATACATAACTAAGCTTTTTATGTTGATATTGTTATAAACAAAAGGAAACTTTTATTCTCCAAATAGTCTACTTGTTATATTTATAATGTCAGTCTAGTTTCTCAGGGTCAGAAAAAAATCAGTAAAATCATAATAAAGACCTGGCCCATGTTCATCTCCTAGACTGAAATCAGTAATTTGGGACTGAGAGCTTATTTGAGAGGCCCTGTTGACCTGGGAAGAGTGGGAATAGACACCAAGGAGACGGGAGGAAAGAGGACATGAAAGATAATGTCAGTGTTTTTCCCACCCTCACCTACCCAAAGTCCAGTTGACACTGGTCAGTAGATGGACAAATTCAAGGTTAAACCTTGTTTGACTTATTTCTGAATAGTGAAATGTTGCCTATACTTTATTACATTCTTCGTAAGGCAAACACTTGATTTTCACTTTTCCTATATTTGGGATTATGTAGCTATTATAACTAAAAATGACTGTGTTACACAGCTCCAAATACATGCTCTCAGCATCTAATACTAGGATATTTAAAATAGCTTATTTAAGGCTGGATCTGAGAAGAGATTCTCAAAAGTTTGTAGGATATCTTGTAACTGTATTGAATTAAAATTGGACGGGTAATTATGATAATTTAAAGAATTTAGAAACGTGCTTTATTTAATACAGCTGTCAGATAGCTACTGCTCTATAAAAACACACTTAAAACTTTAATAGCTTAAAACAAAACAAAAAATCCTTTATTATTTCTCATAAGTCTATTCTAAGTGGCCTGGGCAACTCTACTGATCAGGGAAATCCTCAGCTGATTTAAGCTTGGCCTGCTCAGGCCTCTTGGTCTGCTAGCTGGCAAGGTGGCTAGAGTCTGGCTACACAGAATAGTCAGCCTTGCCTAGGGGTTACATATAGTTTACAGGGATGAATCTGAAAATAGATTGCAGTTGAATAAACTAAATATCCAGATCACCCTTTAACTGTTCGATAGAGTGGACAGAAGTATTTATTTGGTTGAATTAGAAAAAAAGAAATATTCAAAATTTTAATTGTTCTCTATGTTTTGTAGATGAGCCAACAGTTTTATAAAGCTGATATAGTCTAGCTAAGTTTCAATAAATTTCCTGAATATTAATTTATGAATTATGAGAAAGTATTTCCAAATGACTTAATTTGGTATAATCTGAACGGGCTTGCCAGAGGTAAGCAATATGTTTCTTAAAAAGTGTACGTAATTAGAGGAAGGATAAATTCACACAGTATCTAAAGAAAATAATCAGTTAATGATATATCAACAAAGTTATAATATTAGTTAAAAAATCTTTTTTAATTAGGAAAGTAATATAGAAATTATAGAGATTAGAAAATATAGAAACATAAGGAATGTGAACATCATTCATAATTTTATTATGCAGAAATTAACCAAATTAACCATGGGTTAATTAACCATATCATATAATGGATCTAGACATAAAGTAAAAGTTGCTTTTTATTTCATTACTATTACATAATAAACACAATTCCTAGAATATTAGGCACAGAAAAATGTGTTAAATGAAACTTTTCCCCAGGTATGCAAAATGATTTAAGTTTTTTTGACCTTCGTTCTTTCTAAACATTTATTTTGCTTTTAAAAGCAAAGCTGAGATGAAGGTAAATATCTGCATTTGTCACTCAATACTCTCTGATAAATTTCTAAAAGCCGACTAATGGTTCATGTCCTTACCCTGCATCTCTTCAACCCAGAGTGTTTCTCTATCCCTCTGTCTCTCTCTTCCATCCTCATTCTAACTATATTTGAATCTCCATTAATTTGAGAAGCCAAATAAGCCTTGAATTATTTTTCTTTGCATTTTATCGATTACTAGGGAGATAATTTTTAAAACTTTTTTTGCCATTTCTTTTGTGGCAAATTATGTGTTTATGTATATTTTAGCATTTTTGTGTTGGATTTTCAAGCTTTGATTAGAAGAGAACTTTCTGTATTATAAAAAAATTAATATTTTATCTAAAATCAACTTCCCTTATCGTTCCATTATTTTTCTTTTCAGAGTTGTTATGCTAAAAATACCCTCTTGCCCAGAGTGTAGAGAAGTCATAATATTTTTTCTGATTTTCTTAATGACAGAGATACTTTTTAAAATGTGATGTTGCATGAATTTTTATTAATATATGTAATAATAACAAGGGCATAGCAGAAACCATAGAGTTGAAATATTAAATAAAAGACGAAATGATAATAAGAGAAGTTTCAAAATATGAAATATGATGCTAGTGGGTCACTGCACATAAGAATTCAGCCTGATGGGAACTGCATACCCTGGCACCTTTATTCTTGTGGCTGATTAACTGTCACGTGTGGCAACTTGGTAGACAGCACATTATCATAAAGCTTTCAGTATCACACTCAAGGCCAAAGTATATCATAGCTATTTCTTCTCCTTGAAGACCATTTGAAACCAATAGCTTCTCTTTAACTCTCTACATCTCTCTAAATACTGCACACATTGCACAAGTCAGAGAGTACCTTAAGTTGGTAAACCATTTCATTTTACTTTATATTTCCAGAGAAATGACCCAAGCACAGAGTTTCTTTATGAAGACTTATGCTTTAATAAGTTCTGCCAGAATGCAGAATCAGAAAGGAAGTAGATTTGGGGGGGTTCACATTTACGTCAAGGTCAAACAAATTAGAAACTAAAAAATAAATTGCTATTTATATAGTAAAAAGAGTCTCTTTAATAAAGTTTTCTAAGTAGCAGAATCTTTTGTGACACAGGTTAGTGTATTTATGTTTCACATTCTTTGTAAGAATTTAAAGAAAGAAAATATTCATCTGCAGAAATTTTTGTTTCCTCAGAGAATAATGAAGCAAATTTTCACTTTCGTAATTGATAAGCGAACAATGGTGTGCTCCTGTTTTATCATATACTGAAGAACAAACTAAAGGGGAAAATAAGTGGAAGACAGTTTAAGCTTAAATTTTTTTCCATATATTAGAAAAAAATGTATTATTTAACTAACTAGGAGAGAGGGATTAAAATTACTTGAGAAATAAGATAAACAATGACCTTAAAGTCAAATAATAAATGGCTTTTGAAGTCTCTTTATTTTCTTCTATAACACTATTGAGGAAATGCAGACTCTGTTTATATAAAAATCCTTCATTTTATTATGTTCACGTTTCTAAAAAATTGACATTGATGCATTTTATTCAAAGCAGAATGGATTAGGAATTGCTGCATTTATTTACATTTTCACAGTCAAACTTGCACACGAAAATACTGAATACATAGGACTTTTTGATAAATAATGACTATTCATTCATAAATAATAATTTTAATTGTTATTTTTGGAAGATTACGAGAGAATCAGCAAGATCTAAAGTCATTTTAGGCAAGAATGAATAGAATAAAATTTAAATAAGAGGCTGAATAATGATAAAAGAACAATTCTCACTGAGTTTATTTAGTTTGGAAGTCAGTCACACAGACATAGTGACAATTTATAGTCTAAGGTTGGGCACACACCTATCATCCAAAACAAGATACTATTTTTCAATTCATTATGAAATTTTAGGTTAAAAAAGTATTATTTTTTAATGAGGGACAAATATGATATGGAAAGAGGAAATATAATTCAAAGCTAAAAATTTCACAAAGCAAAGACCTGAAAAAAAAAAAAAAAAGCCTTGGAGTTCTCCAGCTTGAAAAGAGGCTGACAAAAAAGAAAAATAAAATAAATAGAAAGACAACCAAACCTTAGCTCTTAAGGATACTTGGGGCAGGTGACAGAATTTCCTTGTGACACCACAAGGGGACAGAGCAACAGGACAGAAAAGTAGGACAAGATCTGGAAATTAGACAAGGTCATTGTCATTGTTATGAAAAAGTTCTCAAAAGTGTGATCTTGTTCCTGAAAGTAATTCATATTTATATTTTACTAATATCAATATAGAATCAAGGATAACAGACAAAAATTTCCTAAAGTTCTTTGAATGAGGCAGCAGAGAGCATCGGTGTTCACCATTTGAGATTTTGAAGTCTGAGTATCAGTTTTACTATTATAAATTTTTCACTGACATTTTAATATTGTTTGGAAATATGCATATCTGAAAAAAATTTTAAAGTAGTGATATGTTATAATAACAACTAATATATTAAGTTCCACATTTAGAGAGGGTAAACTGTGAAAGAGAGGGCTATTTGCAAGAGACTAATTTTTATTTAAAGCCATGGAAGCAATAATCTATGATTAGAATGACAATGTAATTTATCATTTAAGCCAAGATATTTTTAGGAATAAAAAATGTACTAAAGTTCACTGAAGAAATAAAAGAGGAAAATAAAAAATACCTGAAGACAAATAAATACAAAGACATAATAATCCAAAATTCATGGGACTCAGAGAAAGCAATTCTAAAAGGGAAGTTTATAGTAATACAAGCCTACCTCATGAAACAAGAAAAATCTCAACCTATCCTTACACAAAAGGAACCAGGAAAAGAAGAAAAAATAAACCTCAAAGTTAGTAGAAAGGAAGAAATAATAAAGATCAGAGCAGAAATAAATGATATAGAGACTAGAAAAACAATAGACAAGATCACTGAAACTAAGAGCTGGTTTTTTGAAAAGATAAACAAAATTGATAAATCTATAGCCAGACTCATCAAGAAAAAAAGAGAAAGAGCTCAAATAAAATTGTAAATGAAAAAGGAGAAGTTAAAACTAACACTACATAAATACAAAGGATCATGAGTTACTACAATTGCATGCTAATATGATGGGTAACATAGAAGAAATTAACAAACTCCTAGAAATAATATTTTATCTCTCAAGACTGAATCTGTAAGAAAGATAAAATATGAACAGACTAATTACCAGAGATGAAACTGAATCAGTTAAAAAACAACAGCAACAACAACAAACTCCCAAAAACGTCCAGGACTAGATGGCTGCACATTTCACAGGTGAATTCTAACAAACGTCTTTCACAAACTATTCTAAAATATTATAGAGAAAGGGATGCTTCCAAACTCGTTCTGTGAGGCCAGCACAACCCTGAATAACAAAACTAGACAAAGATACCACAAAAAAAGAAAATTATAGACCAATACCACTCATGAACAGAGATGCAAAAATCTTCAACAAAATATCATCAAATCAAATTCAATAATACATTAAAAAGATCATACATCATAATCAAGTGGGGGTTATCCAAGGGATGCAGGGATGGTTCAACATTCCCAAATCAATCAGTGTGATATATATACCGCATTAAGAAACTGAAGAATAAAATCATATAAACATTTATGATAAAAGCTCTCAATGAAGTGGGCATAGAGGGAACATATCTCAACATAATAAAGGCCATATATGATAAGCCCACAGCTAATATCATACTCAATGGTGAAAAGTTGAAAGCATTTACTTTAAGCTCAAGAACAAGACAAGGATGTTCACTCTCAACACTTTTATGCAACATAGTGTTGAAAGTACTAGCCATAGAAATCAGAAAAAGAAATAATGAGAATCCAAATTGGAAAGGAAGAAGTAAAACTGTCACTGTTTGCAGATGACACTATACTATACACAGAAATCTTAAAGATACCACCAAAAATCTACTTTTGATAAGTGAATTCATCAATGAATTCAGAAAATTTTCTGGATATAAAATTAATATACAGAAATCGGTTGTGTTTCTATACACTAACAACAAACTATCAATGCTATCAGTGAACTATCAGAAACAGATATTAAGAAAACAATCCCACTTACCATCACACCAAAAAAAAAAAAAAAAACCTAGGAATAAATCTAATTAAGGAGTATAAGACTTGCACTCAGAAAACTATAAGAACTGATGAAATAAATTAAAGACAAGAGTAGCAAATGGAAAGATGTATCATGTTCATGTATTACAAGAATTAGTAATGTTAAAATGACCATACTACCCAAGGCAATAAATAGATGCAATGTAGTCCTTAATAAAATACCACTGGCATCATTAATAGAACTAGAACTCATAATTTTAAAATATCTATGGAAACACAGAAGACCCTGATTGGCCAAAGCAATCCTAAGAAAGAAGAACTAAAATGGAAGAATCACAATTCTTGATTTCAAAGTAAATTACAAAGCTACAGTAATGAAAACAGTATGATACTAACACAAAAGCAAATATATATCTATAGAACAGAACAGAGACTCCAGAAATGAACACATAGAAATGTACACAGCTCACAAATTAACTCACCACACATAGATGGTGGGTTAATCCATGACAAAGGAGGCAAGAATATGCAATGAGGAAAAGATAGCCTCTTCAATAAATGGTGATGGGAAAAGTGAACAGCTACATGCAGAAGAATCAAATTGGGTGACTATGTCACACTATATACAAAAATAAACTCAAAATGGATTAGAGACTTAAATATAAGACCTGAAACCATAAATCACATAGAAGAAAACATAGGCAGTACACTCTTTGACATCAATCTTAGCAATTTTTTTTTTCTTGGATATGTCTCCTCAGTCAAGGGAGACAAAAGCAAAAATAAGCAAATGGGATTACATCAAACTAAAAAGATTTGCACAGCAAAGGAAACTATCAACAGAATAAAAAGGCTGCCTATTTAATGGGAGAAGATATTTACAAGTGATATATCTGATTAGGCGTTAACATCCAAAATACACAAAGAAGTCATACAACTCAACATTAAAAAACCAAACAACCCAATTAAAGAAATGGGCAGAGGCATTTGCAGCAACATGGATGGAACTGGAGACTGTCATTCTAAGTGAAATAAGACAGAAAGAGAAAGAAAAATATCATATGATATTGCTTATATGTGGAATCTTAAAAAGGATACAAATGAACTTATTTACAAAATAGAAACAGACTTACATAGAGAACAAACTTATAGTTACCAAGGGGTTAAGGGGGTGGGAAGGGATAAATTAGGAGTTTGAGATTTGTAGATATTAACTAGTATATATAAAATAGATAAACAACAAGTTTCTTCTGTATAGCGCATGGAACTATATTCAATATGTTGTAGTAACCTATAATAAAAAAGAATATGAAAATGAAAAAATGGGCAGAGGACCTGGATTTTTACATGGAGTTGTCTGTGGATCATAAATTATAATTCTTTTTTCAATCTTGTGAAATTCTACTTCTTTTTCTTGACATTTTACCATCAAGATCTGCCTTTGCAGTGCTGAACAGAAGTTGTAGTAATCTAAGTATTTATTTTGTTAGATCACAGAGAAAAGTTTTTCAAAATTTCTTCCTCAAATTTGATGTTTATCATTGTTGCTTGGTAGATTCCCTTTAAATGGTTAAGAAAATCTCCTAGTTATAGTGTGCTAGGAGTTCTGATAATACATTGATGTTGAATTGCTTAAAAAATAATTTTACATACGTGGAGCTACTCACAATTTTAAACATTAAAAAACAACGTTACATTTCTGGCTAAATTAACTTTCAATGTACTTTTAATTCATTTGCTAATCTGTATTTTTGCATTTATGCTCATGAGTGAGATTGGCCTGATATTTTTCCTCTCTTGTAATATTCTCATGGTTTAGGATCATGCAAATCCTAGCTTAGTAAAATGAGCTAGGGGCTGGGTTTAAAGAAAATTTGTTGTGTATTTGATGTTATTTCATTTAAAATGTATAAAATACACTATGTTGTTAACTCTCCAGTGATGTAAAAGGGAAGGCCCTTTGTTCAGGTTTTCTGATTGGTCATAGTGAGTAGTTGGTTCCAAATACCCATTCTTCTGTTCTCAAGAGCTCAACACTACATAGAAGAGCAATACGTACCAAAATTCTTAAAAATATGGGAAGTAACTTTGACCCAGCAAATTCATTTATGGAAATTAATTTTAAGAAAAGACTATAAAGATCTTAGATATTGTAAACAGAATGATGTCTACAAAGACAAAATTTGTACACAGAGTGACTTTCATTTCAACATTACTTAAAGAATAAAATACAACAACATGATGTGTATGACCATGAATAAAAACTGATCCAGTAATTGCATCTTCCAATAATGGAAGATTATGTATTCAATTAATCTTCGATTCTATATAGATGTATATACATATATATGTGTGTATCTGTTTGTAATGGTAAGATAACATTGCATAACTGGACAAAGTAGGTATAAAATGATATGTAGATTAAAAACAACTTTATTTCTAAGAAGTGGCCATATATATGCATTAAAATGCCAACATATTAGACAAAAATATTAATAGTTTTTTCTCTGGATTGTGAGATTATGAGTGATTGCCACTTTTTACTTTATTACAGATACTTTATACTGTGGTTTATGTCATTTGTAAAATATATTATGATCTTATCAGAAAAATCAATAAAGCTCTTTTAATGTTTGAAATCTACAGTAAAAAATGTATCTTTTTGAAGACCAGTTTTTTTTTTTTCACCACAGTATTGAAAGTATAATTAGTATTAACTTGTGGAAGTTATTGGAGAAGAAAGTTTGGCTCAATATAAGAAATTACTTTTTAATAATTATAACCTAACAAAAATAAAATGACCTGCCCTATTAGTCTTTGGGAATTTTAGTCAGGGTTTCTACAGAATACAGAAATAATCACATATTTATTTGCTGGAAAGATTAAATTCTTAAGTTTCCTATTTTAACACTGAGGATATATATGTATACACACACACACACGTGTATATATATATATAGATATACACATATATATATATATATATACACATACATATATATTCTATATCACTTGAGTACATTTTCATGAAATGTGTACAATAAGTGAAATCAAAATAGATTTTGTAAGAGATAGCAGAATATGCAACCAAATATCATTATTCCTATACTTCTCCCCTTGGAAGAAAACCATTCTAGGAAACCATCAAAATCAGTGAATAAATAGAACATAACCTTGGATGTATTTGTTACAAACACATGACACCACAGAAAATGAACATTAAAGGTACTTTGGCTTTGAAAGTGTGAAGATTATAAACTTTATACATCATTACGTGATGCTCACTTCGCAGCATATATATTAAAATTGGAAACAGAGAGAAAATGTATGGGGTAAGACCCAGATTAATTTGTGTCCTCTTTTTCTTCTGTATTCTCTCTGCTTTGTTTTACTTAAACTAGTGATAAGCTTTAATCCGGGAAAGTCCCAAATATTTTTAAAACTATAATATATTCATGAAAAAATGTGAACGAAGGTTAATGGAAGTAGAGACAAATCATTTTCATCTGTATTTGTCTGGTGTAAACATCCACCCACTCAACATAAATTTGCTAATCTTCTCTAATATTGAATATACTAAAATACATTTACAAAAACTTCCCACAAACTGCATAGAAATTGGGATGCAGGGTTAGGCAATGCATTTAGAGCACAATTCAAGATAAGCCTTTAGAAAAACAGATAACTTTTCAGTTGAGTTGAGAAGATAAACAAACAAGAGATAATGTTTTGATAACCTAAAAAGCAGTTCAGAAAGGAAAAAGAGAAAAGCACTAACACTGATTTTGAAAAATATTGGAAAGTTGGTTTGACTTGCAGTTCTCTAACTTTCAATTACACTGATAAGACTTCAGACACATATAATAACAATCCTAATTTTAGTACATTCACAGGAAAAATAAAAATTCAACTACCTTGCTACAAAGATAAAATTAGACAATTGTTTCAATAATATACTGCATATATTTTTATTTGCATCTCAAGTAAGTGAAATTATTGTAATATATCAGTACTATTAAAAAGCCTAAATTGGGAGTTTGGGGATTATCCATATTATATATAAAATGGACAAACAAGGTCTTACTGTATAGCACTATACTCAATATCCTGTAATAAACCATAAAGGAAAAGAATATGAAAGATAATATATGTATATTTATAACTGAATCACTATGCTGTACATCAGAAACTTACCCAATATTGTAAATCAACTATACTTCAACAACAAAAATATTTTTTTAAATTAAAAAAAAAAAGCCTAGACCAAGTTCATAGATTGAAAGAGCAACCACTTTGTCCAGATACAAGAGGCTGCACAAGACAGCGTGACACGTTCCACCTGCCCGTACTTTCATATACTGTTTTAGGAAGAGCTTGCATTAGCAGACATCATTGATAAACATTAGATTTGCCAAATGCTAACAGTGACTGAGAGTTTTAATATGTCTCTTTGTTATTTTGAGTATGAGGTTATTCAGTCACTAACGAGGGTGTGTGTGTGTGTGTAAGTCGATTTTGAGACATGCAGCAGGCTCCAGTACTCAGGATAGGGAAGACTTTTGACATTGTTCCTTGCCTCCGTCTCCTTTCCTAGATTCCCTTCTCGCTTTGATCATTTCCTCTGCCTTCCTCCTGAGATCCACTGCGGTGCTTCGCAGATGCAAGTAACTCTGAGCACACTTCTTACACTTCTGACCTGAAAGGAGAAGTTTTTATCTACCCTTCCTCATCCTCCTGAATCTTCACACATTCCTGAACACCCTCTGTGACCACCAACATCAGCTCTCCCTGAAAACAGAAAATAAGTCTACCACCGAGATTCTCTCTCTTTTCAAGACTCAAGGTCCTCTGATTTTCTTTTAGCCCCAGTAAAGAAAGCACAGGAGTAAAATGTTCAGTGCCATTTGTGTCGGTGCTTGGAAATGGCTTTCAGTTCTCTTTAGAAAAGGAGAGCGAAAACGACACTTTAATACGTGCACATCCATGGCTGAAGAGTCGTGAAACGTATCTCAACTGTTAATATACCATAGAATCAATTTTGTGAGGCAATATTTTTACTAAACAATAGAAATGAAAAGCTAATATCAGAGTGAATGTTGGTTAGTATTATTTTGTAAAAATTTCATTTTGGTTACACGTGCACAAGCAACAATCACACAGTTATGGTATACGGCTTTGTGATGTAAAATACATTTCTTACTCTACTCAGTCATAAAGGGCTGAAAGCCATTACTTTAGGGCATTCCTAGTGTTGAGCTATTCAGTGTGGTGGCTACCAGCCACACAAGACTATTTTATTTAAATTTACATTTACTAAAGTTACATAAAATTAAAGAGTCAGTTTCTCAGTCATACTAGCCACATTTCAAGTGTTTAGTAGTCACGTGGCTCCCGTATTGGGCAACTCAGATACTGAAATTTTTCATCTATTGGAGTTCAGTTCTATTGGACTGTGTTGCTCTAGAAAGAATCTAATGCTATATTGATAGTATTTTCTATATCTGTGACCTATACATAATAAATAATGTCTAACAGCTAATGAGGTCTGCATTGGATTTGTCTTTTGCTACTGTAAGTTTTAAGCAATAGTACTTAATTGGTTGAATTGGGTAGTATTAACCTATCCAAAAAATCCCAATGTTTTTATTATAGTAAGACCCAAAACTATTACTGTGACAGTAACAAATAATGGTTAAAAGCATAGACTCTGCCTGGGCTGCTCAGATTTAAATTAACTTTATACCTGGGTAGTCTTGGATAACTTAACATTTAATTACTCCCCAACTTTCTTACCTATAAAATGGGTGCTATGTGAATAAACAGTATTATCTATTTTTTAGTACTGAAATGTGTAGAATGAACTTTATATTACAAGCTTACATTTATAAAATGCCTAGGCGATAAAAAGTACATTAAGGGGTCATTATTTTTAAGTCTTTTTGTGTGTACTTTGTATCATATATAAATGTGTTTACCTGAATTCACGGATCTCCAAAATATGTCAAGTAGTTTGTGAAAATGCACAGGTGTGATTCAAAGCTATTTTAATTTGATATTGACTTTAAGTTCTCCTTCCTATGTGTGACTTCTGGGCACATATTTATATGTTACAAGTAAAAGAAAACTGCTGGGAGTTTCTGTGTTTGAACATTATTTACTTTTAGTATTTTTTTTTGTAATGTAATTTAAATTATTGCTTACCCATAATGATAAGATGGAGTGGAGAAGTTGGAAATTAAAAAAAAAATGTAGAGCTAAATTGAAAATTGGTAATCATTTCCACTTTAAGAGACAGATTAGATTCAGAGTATATTAAACTATAAGCTTCATATTTGGCAGGGCTGATTTCAAATCCCAGCTGCCTCATTTACTCACCACACAAGGAAGGGGCAAGTTATTTGCACTAAGCCTCACTTTCATCATCTAGAACATGAATCTAACAATACGTACATCCTGCAGAATTGTGATATGAAGTGAGACAATGCATGTAAAATGCTAAGAGCAGTTTTCACCATGAATTAAATGTTCAACAAATGTAAACCATTATATTATTTGAATAACAGTAATTACCTCTTTGAGTAAGCACTTAAACATCTGAAGAGTTTGATCTTTTTCTTAATACTGAATTGAATTTTCTCTCTGTTTCTGGTTCGTTGTGTGATTTTGAAGAAATGACTTAATGTCTCCAGTCCTTGGATTCTACTGGAAATAAGGCAAGTGGATTGGGTCCTCCCTAAGATCATTTCTGAGCCTGTGGCTTGTGATCTCAAAATAAACAAAGACTATTATAAGGAATGATGTGATATAGTAGTCATGAGGGAAACTGAATATATTTGGGCATATTTGAAATTTTGACGGCTTTAAAACACAAACGCTCTATCAACACCAGCTTGCTGAACAGTTTTTATAGCTTAACAAAACATACTATTCTGCATATTTTACAATGTTCTTCTCTTAAGTAAGTCTTCTAATTGCTTTTACACTTGCATCTCTTATGACTCTGGTAGGGATGGATTTGATATGAATTATATCTTAATTTACAAGGAATAACCAAGTACTTATAATTCATCAAGAAACTACAGAAAAGTTTATATGGTTTCATTGGGATCTCTGAGGTAGCCTCTTTATATGGCACCCACCCTTTTAAGAAATGTGAGAAGTAAAACAAAAATTAAAGATGGAAGCCAAAATATAATCTTTATTTCTTATAGAAGTTAGAACAGAAAACATAAAAACATAACTTGTTTTGAGAGATAGGCTGTTTAAAAAAGTATTTATTTATTTTAAATTTATTTTTATTTATTTACTTTTATTTTTTGGGGGGTAATTATGTTTTATTTATTTACTTATTTTTTAATGGAGGTACTGGGTATTGAACCCAGGACATCACGCATGCTAAGTGTGCACTCTCCCATTGAGCTATATACTGTGCCCCGAGCAGGCTGTTTTTTTAAACAAATCCTAGAATTTTAACCCATCAGGTTTCAAAAGGTAGCAAACAATGGGCAGATAAAATTGGAGAGAAGGAATAGAGCAGAATTGTGAACTCAAGCTTGTGATGTCTAGAAGCTGTCCCAAGAAGAAGAGAAAGCTGTCATGTTATTCTTGCCCAGGTTATTCTTTGCAAATTTATAGAGAGAAACACTCAATCTTTATCCAGATGCAGGAAAGTAATAAGGACTGAGAGACAGCCAAGTGTGTTTAGGAAAATAGTTCTTCCTCATGGCAACCAGGTTCAACAAGAGTTTTGCAAATGTTCCATCATTCAGTGAAGTGGGAGTGGATAATTTAGTCTTTATCTCATTGTTAAACTGAATAGGGAGGCTTAGCAAAATACAGAAGACACACCCTTCATGTGATAAGGGTATTTTCAGAAAGGAATAAAGGGTGAGAATTTGTTTTCATATTTCTATTCTTCAATAGGTCCACTATTGTGCTCTGCAGATAGCAATTTTTTGGATAAACTTGCAAAACATTACTGAAGTAATATATGGAAATATTTCCAAAATGATATTTTCTCACTGACTCTAACTAGTTTATCAAATTTCAATAATATATATAGGAATGCCTGCCTTTACTGTGCCTTAAAGACCCAACTCGAACCACACATCATGTGTCCTTTATTTTGTCAAAGTGGTCTTTGACAAATCTTATGAGATGAACGTCACAAAAAAAACCTCCTAGTTTTGAGTTCATTTTGTGGTTTTTTGTTTGTTTGTATGTTTCGCTTTATAAAGCTACTAGCAGGAGATCTGGTGGTTGGACGTCTACCAACAAAACCTGGGCTGGATCTCCACAGTTCAAACAAAGGCTGCAATGAAGTAGTCTTAGAGTGCATTCTCCATTCTGATGACTGGCTAGACATAGCAGTAAAATAAAAGACAGTTCTACAAGTCTCTATATTATTTCACTTAATTTCTTCTCTGAGAAAATAATTGCTGCATTGGACATGTCTAACTAGTGAGGACAAGTAGGTATAAGCTATACATCAACTCATCGAGACTTCTGAAGAGGGAAAAGGTTAAACATAATAAAAATTGCTGCAGTTCAGAAAACATAATTGAAAAGGAGTTTTGGAGTATTCTCTATTAGCAAGATATAGAGAATAGTTCTCCCAGTTCAGAACACCAAATATACTAAATAAAACATGAAGATAAAATATGCTTTTGTTTCAAATAAAAGAGCTGGAGGGAAAGTCAGGAAAACAACTGGAGAAGAGAAATAAAGTGGAGCCCTGAAGGATGAAGGGATATTGAGTAGCATTTACCCATATGGCATCTGCCAAACCCTAGTGACTCATAATATGACATTAGCAGGGTGTACACGTATGTGGGATCTGTGACAAAATCCTCGGTCTAAGGGAGAATGAAAGGTCAGTTTAGAAACCTCCCTACAATCAACACACACACACACATATACACACACACACATAGGATTCTCTGATGCCACAGTGAGTAAACCTAGAAAAAACTAGAAGGCAATAAGGTGTTTAGTTTTCTGTCTTGGTCTTGGTTCTAGGTGGAACAGAAAAAAATATTAATTTTCTTTTTTTCTCAGTAATTATCTGGATGGTTTACAAATATTATGTTGGATCTCAAGTTTGTAAAAATCTGTCTACAAATTTTGTCCTGTGGCAGAATTTAAAGTAAATTAGAGATGAACACAATTAGTATATATAAAACATTAGACTAATTTATAAAAAAAATTCAATGTATAAATCATTGGGTGTAATATTTGGTTTGATTAAAATACTGGCTTGGTTTGATACAAATGCTATTAATATGTTGCCCCAAATTATACAGTTAATTAGAAAATATCTCAAGGAAATTTGGAAATAACAATTGCGTTCATATTGCTTGTGTGGGTTAGAAAGTTTTAGCTAAAATAAAAGTCTGTTTGATGTCATTAGTTTGGGAGATACTAATGTATTGAGGACTGTAACTCCTGAATAATAGAGTAGTTCATTCTGTTTTTTGCATTTTGAAATTATGATTTATGCATGTCCTTGTGCTCGATAGCACTAAGCATTGCTCCTTCATTAGTGGTTCCCACTGAAAGTTATGTTTATATTCAAAAATTCTGCCCTGGGATGGATCATATTGTGTGAGAAATAATTACAGGGCAAAAGTGGAGAGCCACTGCTTAAAATGTATTAGAAATTATCTGCTTGATGTGCATCCCAGTTTCCATAGTGTGAGTCTGTCTAATTATCCCTGGGGATCTGCTAGGCTCTCTATTAAACAGATAATTTTTTAACATTGAGAAATATTTATTTTAAATCAGTTAGTTATGTTGAGCCAGATGCTGTAAGAAGAGTGTTTCTTACTAAAATTACTTAACTGTTTAAGGACACCTGAGCACTACCTGTTAATTTGATCAGTCCATTGATGACACGGAAGCAGCCCTATTGCCCTGAAATGTGGTTGGAAATGATGAAGTTAAATTTCTGTTCTCCCCAGTGTTGAGGTTGCTACTTCCAATAGACCATACTTTGGAGCCTAGTTATCATTTTAAATATACCAATTACGATAGCAAAGCCTTACAAAATTCCTGGTTAACCTCACTGAGGACAGGTTGATGGATGCAAACAAAGTTCAACCTAATTTACACACCTGAAATCCCTATGCACATAATAGCTCTCTTTGGTGCATTCACTTAGCTTCTGAAAACACTTTTTAAAAGCCCTGCTATTCAGTTTTCTGCTAATGAAGTACAAGGGCACTAGTGGCTGCCTTTATTACTTAATTACTCTGTCTAGTTATTAAGGTTTTGGAAGTATTTTGAGTTTAGCATTTTTGCACCAAACTGGGAACCAAGGAGGTATTTGAATTAAAAGTAGAAGACAAATGTTTCTACCTAAATTGTTTTTGAGGTAAAAGGACTGCTCACAATTATGGTTTATGAGCACATCAAATATTTGAAAACTTGTTAGTACCTTATTTATAATGTGTGTGTAAAAAAACAGATTAGGAATAAATGGATTTATTGAGGATAAATATTGAGAAGAGACAAGGAAAGCTTCAGAAGGTGTCATGCCAAATGTATACCCTCAAGGCTTCACGTGGATGAGGAAAAAGAGACGGTACATTTTAAATTTATTCTAACAAACTTATATACTACTTTTTTCAAAAAATTATGAACTTAAGGCAGCATTCAAAACTACAAATAATCTAATTAAATTTTTTTAGTTGAGAAACAAAACAGGTTAAAGAAATCAAAGTCTGAAACTAATCTCCAAAACAAAGACCTAACCAGAGCACACAAAAAGCAAAGATTAATACACAAAATATGGCCAGAGGTCATTGTACACTTGCTAGATTTTAGCCACAAACCTGTCCATTAGCTTATTAGCAACCAGTGAATATAAGGAACCCATTATATGTATCCCAGTGTTCCAGAGATGAATATAAACTGATTTCACGTGAGTACAATTATTCCTAGCTGTGATATATGAAAGTTTTCCTGTGAGTCAAGAGGAGTTACATGAAATTATGACAAACATAATTATAATACGGAGGCATAACATGCAACAATCATCTAAGCTCAGGATAGACTTCACTTTCCCTTATGAAAATTGGTAAGACTCAAATGGAAAGACCATCCATGAATAGGACGAGACTTTCCTGAAAAGAAAATAAGTTTGATTTCATGCCAACTCTGAGGGTCAAACTTCTAGGCCATATATCATACTTATATTGGTTTTACCCAAATAATATTGGATTTTATTCAATGTCCAATGCCAGTTAAGTTATATTGTTAAAGTATGATATTATTTGTTAATTCAGCTAGACACTAGAAGATAACTTTTTCAAATGTATCAATAGGATATTGAACAAGTCAATTTTCTGAAGAATATGTTTACTTAACAAACCAGCTAAGGAATCTAGCTCAAGTAATTGCCCTTTTTTGGTAACAAGTATAGACCAGCGTCATTTCTCTGCTAAGATTACTTCTAGTTCAAGGAAATAAACTATTTTATTTGCATATAGGAGACAGAGGAACTCTCTCTCCACCATGCAGAGGTAAATGAACTTTATTTCTTTAAAGATATTATCAAGGTATCAATACAGACTGAAATTATGGAATTCCAGAACACTTTTATATTTTATCTCATATTATAAATCCATCAAGAGAAAATTCTTCTGATTCTGAGTTTATGTTGGTATATTAAGACATGTTTTATATGATCTTTTCAACACAAAGATTTATTTTGAGACAAACTGAAACATACCCTTCCTTTAAAGAATTATAAAGAAGCTCAGACTTGTGGCTTAAAGAAGGAGAAACTGGAAGACATGTTCAAGGGAATACCTAATTAGCAAGAAAAGTTCAAATTTGAGAGTATAGGGATTGAGGTGGAACCATCCATCCAGAAGCACCATATTCACAGAGTTACAAAAGCCACTAAACTAGTGAAGTTAAGAGCTCACCATTCAGAAAAGGTCCTTGAAGAGTTTAGAAACAAACTATGACATGGGACATTACTGAGTAGATTAAAAAAACAAAACAAAACTCTGTTTTTTAAGGGCACACTGCAGAAATCAGTCAGAAAATGATGTGTGAAGCCTGGGCTTTTATATATCAAACTGGGAAAGCAATTTCCACAGGCAGCAATCAGATCTAACCTACTGTGGCCTCACTCACCAAATTCATGCCTTAAGTAACCAAGCCTTAGTTCTCACTTCATTACCAGATCTGAAGGATAAACAGACTATTTTCACATAGATTTCCCATACTTGAGGTTTTTTTTTTTTTGGAGGCATTAATAATGGATAGTCAGAGTTAAATTTAAGATCCTCGGTGGCTGCTTCTGAGTTTTGATGTATATGGCAATTGTATCTATCAAGGTTCTTAGCTGGAGGCAACAGAATCTGACTCTGATTATTATTTAAGCAGAAAATAACATTTTTAAAATAGAGTGAAGAGATCACAGAATACCAGGAGCCTTGAGAACCAGGTATAGAATAAGAATGAGAGAAAAGATACTGGGCTGCAGTCAGGACATTAGCCAAAATCATACCAAAGGATGGGAACAGGCCTCTAGTACTGTGTACTAGAGGAGGAGGTGCCTATGCTTATAGGCTGCTCCTGGGCACATGGCTACTGGTGCCCCGGAAACCAGCATGTGTCTGCCCCGCAGCCACCATTGAGCATCAGAACTCATTCTCTGCTCTTCCTGTTTCTTTAACATTCTGTCTGTATATTTCAATTCAGAAACTGTAGAGGGTGTTTCTGATGTAAAAAAAAAAAAAAAAGTCAAGGTTATGAGTCTCATCCTAAATGCAAAGGGAGATTAAAATGCAATCACAGGGCATTTTCAGTTTCAAGTAAAAGAGAAGCTCTGCCTCGCCATCAACAATACCTAATATTTAGTGAGTGCATCTTCTGTGTTAGGCACTTTTGGGTGAGTTTCGTCTCATAATGTGGAGAAATCATTAAACTAGGCGAGATTCAGGCATCAAATACGCAGAGAAGGGTGAACTAGACACTTCATTCATATTCCAGAATACATTCCAAATAGAGAGGAGATTGTTGTGGAATAATTTATGATGCTGCTTCCCCAGGGTAAAAGTAAAAGTAAAAGTTCTCCCTCGGTTGGTCCAATATGTCAAAATACAGCACCAGGACGTTCTATAAATACTTTGGTGAAGGATTTTCCATTCAGTCAATGTCTTTAGAAAAATGGCTTCTGGAAAGTCAGATTTTTCTTTCTTTGATCACTTCAGAGAGAGCCCAATGGGCCAGTTGCATCATGGCATTCAAGACCCCAGAGAGTAGTGGCGTTTGCCAAACTGCAGTGTCAGCTGCCTACCAGTGGGACAGCAATGCAAAGCCAACCCCCTTTAACACCCTTTGCATGTTGAAGCCAGAACCATAGAAGTAAAATCTAACGTTTATAAGGGATTATACGATTTCAGCCTTTTTTTCACTCAGCCAAATTCTATCCCAGTGTCTGAAAAAGTAGATCAGGGCACGCAAGACAGAAACTGAGAAAGAAACTGAGGGGAGCAGTATGGAGGAAAGGAGAAAGGAGGGCGGGAGGGTGGTTAGACAAAACAAGAGAACACAAGAGATCTGGCTTTTAGAAGACAAAAACAAAACAAAAAAATGCTTTTAACATTTAAATTATTTAACAATGCTTTGATCATACAGTCTCCATCCACCCACTGTCTTTACTTCCTTAACCACATTCACTCAATTCTAGCTCTCCAAACCTACTTGTTGAAAGTCATCATTCATATCTCACTCGTGGAATCTAATTTGAAATGTTCAGTTTTGTATCTTAAGTGTGTTTGACCAGTCTCTCTTTTTGGAAGCTCTGTTGCTATGCATAATCCCCTAGTTTCTCACCCATCTTCCACTGGCCCTATAAGTCCCCCAGGCAAGCTACTCCTTTGACCAACCCCACCTTACATGTAAGTCTTTAGAATCCTTTCTCCTGTTCTCATCTCATTTACCTTTCTTTGTGGGTGGTTTCATCCACAACCTCACCTGCCAATAATAGATCTTGTGAGTCCCAAATCTTTGTCCAACTTTTCATTCGTGAGTTCCAGTCTACTAAGGCCAACTGTCTACACACTAGATATTTATAACTGAAGGTGTCATAGCAAATGTAGCATGCTGAAAACTGAAATGACTTCCCTCTCCATTCCTTCCATGAAAGTGGTACTTCTATGATAATCTTGGTTCAATGATAAATATTGTTGTTCGAGCAGCTGATTATACGAAAGCAGAAAATTTAAAATTATGAGACAGGAAGTCAAAAGAAAGCTAAAAATTTAGTAATCCAGAGTTTAAAATTTTGTCATACAAACCAGATACATAGTGTAATTGAATATATTTTTAAATTTTGTTATCTACTATGTGAAGTTTACTATTATTCCACTAGTTTATAAGTGTAGGACCAGATCAGCTTTTCCTACCATTGTTATTCTAATTCCTACAATAGTTGTGTGTTAATAAGTGTTTGTGGAGTAATGATGAGATTATAATGATGATGACGATGACAATGATACTGAAGATATTTTGAGGTAAAAATGTGCTTACCATTTTTCCGGCACATCTTAAGTGCTCTATAAATTTCACTGGATAGGGGATAAAAGAGTACGAGTTTACAAAGTCATGAATCTCTAAGTTATAGCTAGCTCTAGGCTTTTGGTGGAGATTTTTACTTCCAGAGAGGGCTTTGCCAGGCATGGATGTGCACAGTAGGAAGAAAAAATAGTTGCTAATATTCTAGAAGCATGGCTCTCTGAGAGTGGAGAGGGTAGGGAAGTTGGGGGATAGGAGATCTAGGTTCCTTTTTCACCCCTATCCTGGCTTCTCAATCCTCCCAAGGGAATGAAGAAGGAAGAGAAGACTCATTACTGTTCTTAATTCCTTTGTGCCAATCCCAACCACTCAGAAACACCAAGAATGATTTCAAGGAAATAATATGAGAGACTGTAAGTGTGTGAATGTATGTGTAGGAATGGTAGAGACAGTGTCTAATAAGTCAGTAAATAGGTGGTAAGTGTCACTCAGTTCCTGGGTACGTAGGTGGCCAGTTTCTCAATGTTTGTGAAGGAAGAATACACATGAGAAGAAGAGCCCCAAGTGTTTCTGCTAGATCCAGACTAGATTGGTGGCATTACTTCATATGTTATACATACACACATATCATTATCATAAAATCACCATTATAGTTCTTCAATCTACTCTGCTATGTAAGAGGGCAAACAATTTAGCAGGAATTAACAGTGCAGAGTTAGATTTGTAACTAAAATACAGTTGCTCCTTCACCAACATGGGTCCAGTTACATGTGGATTTCTTTCAACAGCAAATACTACAGTACTACAACAGCCTCTCTGTTGGTTGGATCTGCAGATGTGGAAGCATGGATACAGAGGAACCGCATATACAGAGGGCGACTCTAAGTTACATGTGGATTTTTGACTGCTCCGAGGGTCAGTGCCCCTAGCCCACATGTTGTTCGAGGGTCAACTGCAGTATGAAAGTTATTTTAAAAAGTTCCTGTAAGCGGTACCAGGAAGTGGAATACAGAACAGCAGTGAAAGCCAGGAGAGTTTAGCCCTAGATTTTAGTGGAAAGCAACGTTGTGAGTTAACAAAGGGGGCTCTGACTGTGAAACCCTTGCCTTTGCTCCTGCAGCATTGCTAACCTTTATGTCACACAAGAAACCACCGAGGATATTTAATATATTATTTAAATGTATGATAGAGTTTTGTTAGTTTATCCAGTTAGCCCTCTGCAAAATTGCTGGTTAAACACCAAACCTCAACAGGAAATCTTATTCACTGCTCTGGGAATGTAAAACGGTACAGCCACATTGGAAGACAGTCTGGCAGTTTCTCACAAAGCTAAACATAGTTTTTTACCATATGATCCTGCTACTGTGCTCATAGACATGCACCCAAATGATGTGAAAACTTATGTTCACACAAAAACAGGCATGCAAATGTTATGGAAGCTTTATTCATAATTGCCCCAAACTGTAAGCAACCAAGATGTCCTTGAATAGGTGAATAGACGAACGAACTGAGTATCACTTTACTTAGTGATAAAAATGAGTGAGCTATCAAACCATGCAAAGGCATAGATTAATCTTAAGTGCATATTGGTAAGTGAAACAAACAAGTCTACCGATCTACATATAGTCTATACCACTCATACGACATTCTAAAAAAGGCCAAACTATGGAAATGGCAAACAGATCATTGGCTGCCAGTAGTTCACAGAGAGAGAGTTGGATGTTGAGGAGATAAAGTACAGGGGATATTTGAGGACAATAAAACCATTCTATAAAATACTGTAATGTTGGATACATAACATTATTCATTTGTCAAAATGTATAGAATTTCACAATACAAAAATTAAACATTAAAGTATACAAATTAAAACAAAAATATTAAGAAGGCTGGGGATCCCGGAATGGAACGGAGAACCTCATAGAAGGATCTACCTGACTCTATTGCAGACGTGTACACCCCTACTGAAGGATATGAGGGATAAAGATGCTAATGCAAATACCTCTGAAAATGAGCAGAGTCTAAAAGATTAAGGCAAAAGGAATTTTACAGATGCACTGTAGTCTATTGATAAATTTGTTTCCCATGAAGGTACCAGTCAACTATCCTGAAACCACCGTACACGCATGTTAGAATTGAGTAAATAAGTTAATAGGTGTCTATAATGGAACTTGAGAGCTTGTTTGGAGGTTCTAGCAGAGGAGCACAGCTACTCCTATACCCTGACAGAAAAGAACGGTCCTCCTCTATCAGGAAAGGTCGTCCTCTATGACCAAGCACGCAGCTTCAGGAGGGACGCACGTGAAGCATTGAGAGAGGAAAAGGGACACCTGCCTAACCAGCCAGATCAGCCGAATCAACCCTGAAGATCAGTGGGGTGACAGACGTCTCAGCCAGATCACCCTCACATCCTAGATGTATAATGTTGGGAGGCAGATTTCTCACTGCTGTTCAATTAGAAATAGAATTACCATAGGATCTAGCAATTCCACTTCTGGACATTTACCTAAAACAACTGAAAGCAGGGATTTGAACAGATATTTGTACCCCCATGTTCACAGCATCATTATTCACAATAGCCAACAGGTGGAAGCAACTGAATGGAATGTCATTCATCTTAGAAAGGAAGGAAATTGTGATACATGCTACAAATGATGAGACCTTGAAGACAATATACTGCATGAAAGCAGCCAATCACAAAAGGACAAAAACCGTATGTTTCTACTTATACAAGATACCTGGAGTACTCAGATTCATAGAGACAGACAGCAGAACGGTCATTGATGGGACCTGGGAGGAGGAGGAGGGAGGGGGGAAGTTATTGTTGAAAGAGTTCAGAAATTCAGTTTGGGCAGATGAAAATTTTGTGGAGATGGATGGTGGTATTGGTTGCACAACAATGTGAATGTACTCAATGCCACTGAATGGTACACTTAAAAATAGTTAAAATGGTAAATTTCATGGTATATATATTTTGCCATCATAAAATAAATAAATACATCGATTGTTAACCCATGGCATGAAACAGCTGGGGGGTCTGACATGTACATCTAGCTACTGTTACTACATCAGTCATTCAAAAAGATTCATGTACTTAAGTACCTAGAAAAAAAATGGGACTAACACATTGATATCAGGATTTTAGTGCTGACACATTTTCTAAGAAATTGTAATTCTGTGAATAAGGAAACAAAAGCAAACAAAAAGAATGTAAGGATTAAGTATGTACCAGCAGATAACAGCTTTCTCTCTCATCAGTAATATAGAAGGAAGACACTCCATTAAGCAAACATATTGCCCTCTTTGGTACCTCCACCTGCCCCTTAACCCATATTATTACTTGCATCAATCTTGAGTCACACAGAATCACTTAAGCCTCTCCGAGCTACGCTCTCTGACTTTTAACATTGTACACTTCCCTCCCCTCGCATATCTGTTACTCCATAAGTAATTTGGATAGAAAACCTGTCTAGCAAAAGGCCTATTTAGTTTCACTACCGCTTTTACTCATTAAGCTGGGACAGTAAAAGAATAAAAAGCCCATAACAATAACAAAACTGAACAGCTTATACTCTGTAAAAGCCATCGGTTGCTGCATATTGGAAATCTTATATTGAAAATCTTAGAAAAATTCTAGTTTTGAATGCTGTTGTGGAATCATTTTTGCATTGTAAAATACAGACTTAGAGCTGTATATATGTGGGTACGTGTACAACTTCTTTCTCCTAAAACTCACACAGGAGTTTCAAATCTCCAGTGACCAGAGTACTGGTTATACATTTATCACACAGAGATGGGAGCCAGCTCACTCCTCAATGTGACGTGTGTTGAACAGTGGCAACTCTCACTTCGTGAAATAAATTGATGCAGAGGTAAGTACATCTTAAAATAACACTGAGTCAGGAAAAAACTGCATAAGAACATAACCTTAATGAATAACTGTTCATAAATAATTCTCATAGAATCTGATAGATTCAGGATTTCTTTTGCACTCTTTTTAGGTAAGTTGGAGGAGATGAGTGTAATTATGGAGAATGGGCCAGATGGCATATTTGAAACCCAGTGGGATAAACCAGATGGAATGCTGTTATTTTGCCCATTTATCTATGAATAGAAAATAGGTAGGGGGATGGTCTTAGAGCCTGTTGATAATAATGACTTCCAAAGATTTCCTGTTGTTTCTGTGGCTGTGTGTGTGTGTGTATGTTTGATGTAGCTACAGTAATTTAAAACAGAAAAGTGAGTGGAAGGCAGTTTGTATCACTTTGCAGATTCCTTCTGAAAAACTGTTTAAAAAAAAAGATGTACCAATTTAAAATAATTGTAAGTTAAAAGAAAGCGAACTGTTAAAACTTTTGAGCTAATTGGACTTTGTCGGTGTAATATTCTGTAGGATACGCTTTGTGTGACCTGTGACTCTGTGTGTGGTGTTTGCAGATCTGAGAGAAAATGAAAACAGAAATTAAGTTCAGAAGGGAGGACTTTTACATACGGAAATGAAGTCTTGAGGATTAAAGACCTGGTGGCTTACTGTGATTTTACCACCTGTGGGACTGTCTGTACATTCAAAGGCGTTAGTCCTTTTCAGTCTGCACCTTGGAGAAGGGGCAGTGCTTTTCAATCTTTTGTCTTGTTTTGAGGGGGGTAGATTTTTGTTGGTTTTTCTTTGACTCAAATAACAAATACATTGGTAGCATAGACAGTCAGAACACACACACACGCACACAAAACAAGAGACAAAAATTTCAGCAAACGATACACTTACTATAAATCATGCACTGTTGTAGTTTCTACTATATTTTTATTCTCTTCTCATTATTATTTAAATGCCACCTTAAATTGATTTTATGACTCATTTATAGGTTACAATTACAAAAGCATTGCCATAGAGAATCTGATAAATTAAAATGATTTTGCTAAAATGCTTATCTTTAATCTTCAATATCTCACCTCTTTTTTTTTTTTGACATTTCTGATTACCAGAGTCAAAAGCTCCTAAAATAATCTTTCCTCTCATTGAAAACTGTAATAGTTATTCGTTGGTTGTACTATTATAGTTTATTTTGCTGCTCCTTGTTCATTTAAGTTAAGTTTTCCTTAAACCAGTGACACTTGTTAAAAAGTTGGCATGTTAGTTAAGGAGCAGCAAACAAACTGCAAGAAATGGTATTTTTTTTCTAATGAAGTAGCATTGCCTCGCCTCACGGAAGAACTAGCTAGAGCAAGTTTTAGGCGGTGGGCTTCCTGTAACTTGTCAATTGTTGTTTTCCTGAGGTTCTAACCTTAAGGAGATCAAAGAGCAAGACAGGCAGAGCATGCATTTCGGCACTGATCTCGGACCGTAAAGACCCAGCGAGCCAGGCAAGTGCGATTCACACCGGTTCAACCTCCCTCTCCCTTTGCCACCTCTTTGTGCTCCAGCATTTTTCAAGTTCAATTCCTTGTTCCTGCCCCGCTTATCATTGTACTTTTACTTTAACCTTGAGCTCAGCAATCCCAGTTGGTATAGCTCTGTTACTTGAAGCAACAAGCAACTTTTCCTTTCAAGTTAGCAACTCTTTGTACTACTTTCCTGATGAAAATATTTTCCAGCTGGAAACTGCTCTAATTCCCTCATCAGACTTAGTTTACGGTCCTGGATTTCCGGAGGCCTTTCCCACCCCCAAGGCGCTTTTGAATAGATTGCTTTATTCACTTATCTATAGGGTGCCTTCAGAATACCCCTGTGAAGATATGTGCCTTTGCGCCTGTGAAATCTTTCTAAGCAGAGTTTGACTGAACACAGCCAACGGTAAACTAGAATCGGGATAACTAGCAACCTCGGAATTAAAAAATTAAAGAGATAAAACAATCTAATGGACCATTTAAAAGACTCATTGTGCTCTTTTATGATCTTTGCTTACTATTTATACCCAATTACCTTGTGGCAGGATATGGATTGTGCATCCATTAAGCATGTGCTAAATATACTTTGGTGTAAGTTCTGATTATTTCTCTAAACTTTATTCATGTTTATAGAGCTTTCATCGTCCATTGCTCACTTAACATCCACTCATAATTTTAAAATTACCAGGAAATGGCTGTAAACTTAGGAATTAAAGGCATCTTGCCACCAAATAGGAGTCTAGATCCCTGAGTTCTAGATGTGACTCTTTCAAGAATGAGATGTATAAGTTTGGGGCAGGTTAGAGAGAGGAGATTTGCATTGGCCATTGTGGTTTAGAAAGTATGAGTAAAAGGGAGGATTAGCCAGCAAGACAATAAACCATTTTTAGATACTGTCTGTCTGAGTAAGTATTTATTCAATAATTTGGTTGAAAATTTTGCCTTAATTGATCTCAATTTAGATCTTACAAATCGAACTTAGATTTTACACAATCCACATGAATGTACAATGGATAAGAGAATCAAAAACTTCAAGTTCTTGTTTTTGGTTTATCTTTGTTTCATGGCTGTACTTTTCTTTAGTATTCTTCTTATGGTTTCAGTGTGGAAAGAATGCATTATTCAAAATATCTAGTTTTGAATTCTTTGGAACAACATAGTATTCATTCCAATTTTATAGGTTTCTCCATTGGCTAAAGGAAATATTCAAAGTGCATATCACATAGCAATATACTTATAGTAAATTATTGCAAGGTATAAAAATAGAATGATTTTAAAATCTAAAGAAATAGATTTTAAAGTGTCCTGAGAATTTGATTAGCTTGAATCAAGTAGAAAAACAAATAAACAAAAAGAACCCTTTATTCTAGATTGTATTTTAGGTGGTAATTTAATAACATGTCCACGTTACTTGTGATAGTTTTCAAAATGAGTGGAAATATTTAGACAAGTGATGTTTTCTAAATGACACCAATACAAACTACTAATTTATTTAGGGTTATGTTTAAAATTTCAATTTTTATTTTTATGCCTCAGATCACTTAAGAAGCTTTGCCACTTATGTCAGGAGAGGTTAATTGTATCCTCCTATGGTAATATTATGACAGCATTTAACATTCAAAACTGGAATCTTTTACTTTTCAAAATAATTTTATTTTTGGCAACCTATACTTTTTTTTATCATTGTAAATCAGACTTCTCTATAGACTAAAATTATATTAATAGTTTGTGTTCAACTTATTTTTTAACCTTATATTTAATAGCTTGTGTTCCTCATTTTTTTTTACCCATTAAATCTTATTTTTTCTTCCTATCAATAGTTTTTGTGCTCTATGTCTAAAAATTAGTTTGATTATTCCCTTTAATTACAGTGTTTTTGAGTTTTGGCCTCACAGAATTTGAAACAGTTTTCTTGTTCTGTTTTACTAGTTTCCTTGACAATACTAGTATCTTCCTCTTTCCCTTTCTTACCTTGAAAAAAAACTTAATTGATAGATATCTCTTGCTCTTTTTTTTATCTATATCTAAATATATTTATGGGTACATGTATTTTTTTTAACATTTTTTAATTGAGTTATAGTCATTTTACAATGTTGTGTCAAATTCCAGTGTAGAGCACAATTTTTCAGTTATACATGAATATACATATATTCATTGTCACATTTGTTTTTGCTGTGAGCTACCACAAGATCTTGTATATATTTCCCTGTGCCATACAGTATAATCTTGTTTATCTATTTTACATATGCCTGTCAGTATCTACAAATTTTGAACTCCCAGTCTGTCCCTTCCCACCCACCGTGGCAATCACAGGTTTGTATTCTATGTCTATGAGTCTGTTTCTGTTTTGTATTTATGTTCTTTTTTTTAGATTCCACATATAAGTGATCTCATATGGTATTTTTCTTTCTTTTTCTGACTTACTTCACTCAGAATGACATTCTCCAGTGACATCCATGTTGCTGCAAATGGCATTATGTTGTCATTTTTATGGCTGAATAGTATTCCATTGTATAAATATACCACTTCTTCTTTATCCAGTCATCTGTTGATGGACTTTTAGGCTGTTTCCATGTCATGGCTATTGTAAATAGTGCTGCTATGAACATTGGGGTGCAGGTGTCTTTTTGAAGTAGGGTTCCTTCTGGATATATGCCCAGGAGTGAGATGACTGGGTCATATGGTAAGTCTATTCCTAGTCTTTTGAGGAATCTCCATACTGTTTTCCATAGTGGCTGCACCGAACTGCATTCCCACCAGCAATGAAGGAGGGTTCCCTTTTTTCTACACTCTCTCTAGCATTTGTCATTTGTGGACTTTTGAATGATGACCATTCTGACTGGTGTGAGGTGATACTTCATTGTAGTTTTGATTTGCATTTCTCTGATAATTAGTGATATTGAGCATTTTTTCACGTGCCTATTGATCATTTGTATTTCTTCCTTGGAGAATTGAGTGTTTAGGTCTTCTGCCCATTTTTGGATTGGGTTGTTTGTTTTTTTTCTTATTAAGTCGTATGAGCTGCTTATATATGCTGGAGATCAAGCCTTTGCTGGTTTCACCTTTTGCAAAAATTTTCTCCCATTACAGAGGTTGCTATTTTGTTTTAGTTATGGTTTCCTTTGCTATGCAGAAGCTTGTAAGTTTAATTAGGTCCCATTTATTTATTCTTGCTTTTATTTCTATTGCTCTTAATAGCATTAACTTAATTAAATAATTCAACAAAACATAAATAATCATAACATGCCCTTGCAAAGCATGGCAGGTCAATTGCCCAACTGAACTAATCAGTAAAGTCTGACATTTAAATTAATGTCTCATTGATTATGTTTGATATTAAATTTTTCTTATGAAGAATACAACATCACAATCTGAGTTTCCAAATTGCAAACAGAGGTGGTGGTCTGAGAGGACAGATAACAAAGAAAGATTTTATACACTTAATGAAAGTAAAACAAGTCCTCTTAAAGAGAAGGAAATTTCTGAGAGAAAAGAAACAGACATTATCAAAGTATATGCCACATGAATGACACTTAGAAAATTTAAATAGCATCTGTGAGCACTTTCCATTGTATAGTGAGTTAATTTGTGTTATCCTTGCCTACCTCTTGGCATTGGTTGGGTATAAGGACGAAACCCTCATCACCTCTGAGCAGCACTAATGCTATTAATTCCCAGTCAATAACAATGGTAAGGGTGCATCACATCTCACCTGCTAACTGTCATGGTCAGTGTTGGCAGCAGTCACTGAAGTAGAGGAATGTTTGGGGTACTGCAGGAGAAAAAGCTTAGAAACAGGCTGTAGAATAGTCCAGGAAAGCTTTGACACATGCATAAATTACTCTATATTCTCAACCACACCAAGACAGGACAAGAAAGATATGAATGTCAAAAGTAATCACATCTCATGAGCAGCTCATCTCATTTCTACACAGAATGTTTCACTGAGTTTCTCCTATTCCTTTTCAACAGCTATCACTTTTGTTCTTTCTTTAATCCACACTTAACTGCAAAATCCTTTCTCTCCATCTAGAAATATCTTACTTTGCATTTAAAGTTTTGGAGCCTCTAGCTAAAGGACATTTCCTCGCATTTAGGTTTAGAAAGTGAACATAGGCATGCTAATTATTTTTGCAATTTTATTCTCTTTAACAAGGTCCCATAAGCATTGCCCTGATTTCAAAAGGATAAAGATATATCCAGGCTCAGAATTAGAAAAAAAAGTCTTGTTGATAAATCCTTGATTCAAATGATTCAGTTTAAATCATATTAAAGTGTGGGAGCTACTGCACATTAATTAATGTCTTTAATATCAAAATGTTTTAATTCCTGGTTATTCGTAAAAATCTCTCCCTATTCACCATTTTCTGTATTGTTTTGATTAGTTTATATTCAACTAGTTGATAATATCAATTAGTTGATATTATTGATAAATAACTATGTTTTTAATAATCTAAGCCATGAATTTAAATATTTTTAATATGTTGACAACTGAATTTTGATTATTTTCTTCACTATTTACTGCAGTTAGGTTGGCAGTTGTTATTTTTAACATCATATCTTTGGATGTCTTACACTCAATTTTCCTAACATTATGGAATTGTTCTTCTTTTTTTTTTAATAAAGGTGGTTATAAGATTGTTAGATGAACATTTTAATTGTCCTGTTTGTGTATGTTGCTGTTACTATTTTCAGTGAAAAATTGACATTATTTGTTCAAAAACAGAAATAGAACCATAGTTTTGCTTGTTTGTTTAATGCAGTCAGTGTCTAACCTAAAAAAATCTAAGTAGAGTGATGCAATGGAAATAACAGAACACATTTCAGAAAATAAGACATAAAAGAAAATGGGTTAGAGACAGTTAGGAATTATTTAGATGGCTAGCCTCATTTTACACTTTATGTGGTTAAATTTTATATGTTTTGAAACTTAAATTGATTAATATTAGTGGAAGATTTTATATATAAATGTATACTGAGATTTAATGGACAATTAGTAAAGTTTTATGTGTAAATGATATTAAACCCATTTTTTTTTCTGTTCTGGAAAGTAAATTTTTCATGAAATAAAGAAAAATAGATTGACATGTTATTTTGATTGGTTAATTGTATGATTATTTTTAAAAATATGCCTTTTTGAAGTAAAGCTCCTATGTTTATACATGGATATAATATTATTCTAATCAATACTGTAATTTCACAGATCATCCTGTCAATATGCAATGTAACTAACTTACACACTTTCACTATATATGTTTTCTAAAGGGAATGAATTAAAAGGGGCACATTTAGGTTACTTTTCCTATAACACTTTTCCTACACAACAAAACCTAATAATTATAAACACCTGCCCTTCACAATTTCTGAATAAGTCCTATTTTTTTTTGACTTCTATTTAGAATTTTATAGTTACATTTTAGTTGAGCAAATAAAGTGTGTTTTAAGAAAATCTATACAGGTAAGTCAGCTTAAGTTTTATCAACATTCTTTCTCATGAATGTTTAACCAGCAGAACCATTTGTTCTTCAGTATATTAATGCAAATCACTTTTCAGTGCTCTGCTTAGTATTTAGAGTTACCTATAAAATGTGCATTTTCTCAAAAAGCCAAAAGCAAGTTTACTGAATCAGTGCATATCTGAAAGCAAATGTTTTGATCAGAAACACTATTTTAATAGTTGTATACATAGGTATGCTAAAAACTTTAAATGCTTTCTGAGCTAAAATGCATTTATGACCAGCCTGCTGGTACTGTTTTATTCAGTGATTCTGTCTCTGTCTTCTGAATAAATTGTAGGATTTGGGGACAGATAAAAGGGAGACAGGAAAGGATGCTTTTTGACACAAGTTTCAGTAAGTTATTATATACAGATCCCAGGAATCTGTATGTACACTGCCTTACAAAGAATATTTTCTGTAGGATCATCATACTTGCCAATCATGTAATAAAACCCCAATGCTCTTTCTGGACTTTCTCTCTTATTTTTTAGATGGTCTCCTTTAACACCAATCTGTAGACCCTCCCTTAGCCCCAGATTCCACAAACAATCTAGGAAGCAAGGCAATTTTATGTCAGCCATTAGGTTGATCATGTAACCTGGTTCCCAGCACCTAAATCTAGTATTGTCTCTGGTATATAAACTCTAGTTTGATTCTCCTTTCGAATCTGATTTCTTCTGTACTGATAGCCCCATTTGGTACATAATTCTATCTTTCAAGAAATTAGAAATCTTTCCCTAGACCCCAGTACCTGTTGTCAGGCCTCCCTAATTCTACCTTTCCCTAAGTCTGGACCTTAGCCTTAATGCTGATAAACTTAATTCCAATGTTTAGACTTAGGAAATTCCTCGTCATGTCTGTTACTGAGCTAGGTCCAATTTCTTGAAACTCTATATGCCACAACAATTCTTACCACCAAATAAAGCTGTAATTTTAAGACCAGAATAACAAGAGAATTTGAACAATTTGACCAGCCTGGTGGGTCCAAAAATATCACATTTATTCAAAATATTTAAAATGTTTTATCATCAGAAAATCACTGACTCCTTTGAAAGCATTATAGTCCTTGAATATATGAAGCCATATTGTAATAGTCTATTTTTATAACTGAATTTTGATGACTTCTCTAGTTACGAATGATGTCTTCTGGATTTATTATACCTGTTATGCATATCTGACAAACAAGTAAGGATCTTTCAACATACATTGCATGCCTCCTGAGTGCTGCTCATCATATTAGACACTGAGCAAATAAAAAAAAATTAAAATACTAAAAACAGGTGGTCCTTTCAGGAGTTTTTAAACTTAGCGTTAAGACGCAGCACAAATATGCATTGGTCCACTGGACAACCTCAATGTAAGTACATGGAAAATACAGAGTTAGATATTCTGATTAAATGTAAATATCAGCTCAAATTAAAGGAGTTGAAATCTCATGAAGGCTGAGAATCTAAAGACCTAAGGAGTGGTTTATGTGGGATTGATTCAGGCAACCTTTACGGAGGGTGATGCTGTCAGGGGTTAGGGGAGATGTTAGTCATTAAGAGTCAGCATGGGTTAAAAAAGATTTTAAAAAACTTTGTTGCAAAAATTCTTCCCTTGGAAAGTTCACAGGAATAATTTTATGTTGAGAGTTATCTCACCATAGTCTGAGTGGTATCAAAAATACATGAGGAGCTTTATGCTGAGTGACATGATACATCAGAACCTATTACTGGCTCTGAGAGTGATTTAGGATTAGGAAGGATATTGTAAAACAAGAAGTTATACAAGTAGTCATTAGTCAAACATGGCTTTAGTGTGACGGAAACCAGATAGCAGGATGTGCTGGATATTTTAACTACATTTATAACCGGAAACCAAAATATTTGTAGAGAATAAAGCAGAACAAATGGATGGGGAAGAGTGTTTCATAATGGCATAAGTAGTTTCCTCTGAAAAAATGTTACAGGAAATTGTATTTGCCACATATCTGAATTTTGTTTCATCCAGTAATAGGATTCATTTTCATATGCATGCTCAATTTTTTTTTTTATTTGAAACCATCAAACCTGGTCTGAGACACTTAAGAGCTCTTTTAGGGATATTATGCTCTTAAAATGAGACCCTCTCACACAAAAGAGAAGTTAAAAATTCAGTTGATATGTAGTATTATTCAGTTTATTGAGATGGAAACTAGAGTAATTCTAAGGTTCTTAGTGTAGCCTAGGTTTTAGGCTTTCCTCAAGTAGTTCCTATTGATTTGGAAATCTCTTCACAATAGTAGGTATATTTGAAATTGTCCAAATTAGAAAGTTTTATCAGAATAAAAGTCAAATTGAATATAATTAAGTAACACAGGGATTCATATAACTATCATTTTATTATATACAGTGTTAGCTGGTAAATTAGTTAGTAATTAATTAATTAACACCCTGATTTATAGTGTTTGCCAATTTCTATGGTATAAATACTTCCTCCATGGTCAATGTCATGCTACCAACAGTGTAATAACTGGCTTACAAAATTTCAGAATATTTAACAATTGGCGCTCATGAGTCAGTAGTACAAGCTCCTGCACACCACTAATAAGCAGTAATTTAACCAAACAGATGTGGGAAAAACATCTTCACTGCACAGGATTTTGAGATTGTAGCAAGTACCATAAAGATCAAATATGCCGTCATTACTTCCTGAGTTTACTAAGTAAATGTGTAAAGGAGTACTTTTCCACCTGGGAGTTCTCAGTAAAATGATCAGACTGCAGCTAATCTGTACTTGTGTTTTCTGCATTGCCCCATCCATGGCCCCAGGGATTTCTAAAAGAGAATGGCCCAGTCTTGCTTCAGTCTTTGTCAGATGGCCATCTCCTTGGGTTTATAAATGGACTTTTATCTAGCTATGTCCTCCAGCAGTAGAATGCAAATAGGAAATCCTTATTGAATCCTCCCACAACCCTTCTCAAAGGAAAGTAAAACTTTCAACTTTACAGGTCAGGAAACTGAAGCTCAGACAGGTCAAATAATTTTCCTAAGATCATGCAATAGTTCAAATTGCTTCCAGACTTTTCCCTTTTTGTTGTATTTCTTCTGACCAACAATATATATTGACTTCTGGTCCCAGCAACATGGTGGCATGAATGAAAGAGGACTGTCTACAATGAGGATGAAGAAAAAAAGAGGGTTTAAGCCAAGAGCAGAAATTCTGCTAACTGATGTTACATGAACACAGATAATACTCAATCAGATAGAAGCACTAGAAGAGAGGGGGTCAGCTTTTAATGCCCACGGAAGAATAAATATGCTTGGGCCTGTCCAAACACAGACAGTAAATTTGTATTCTATTTGTCCAAAAAAGAGATTTAAAAAATTCATGTATCTGCCTAGACTTTGAGTAAAGGAAAAAATAGTCATTAAAAGTATCCAAGACCCAGCCTTTTGTTACACTTTAACAGTGAGTCCAGTTTATATAACCCATGTTGCTGGTCCCCTAAATTAAGAAATTAATCACTTAATCATGGGCCTGTAAAAACTGTAAGATACCTGAAAAAGCAGATAAAAACCAATTCTGTAAAATGATTTCTCCACCTAGGATGAGTGTGTTTCCATAGGAAAAATTAAAAACTTTTAATAAAGAAGAGCTAATAATAAAAAATTAAGACCCACAAGGAAATGTTCCTGAAGTGTCAACTGACATAACAGAATTTGAAACTCCAAGTTATGATAGTAGAAGAAGCTGTGCAACATAATAAAATTAGAGTATTTAATTGATTACACATAAAAGGGACTATAATGTGGAATTTAACAGAGATTTTTTAAAATAAGCAAATAGAATTTCTAGCACTTAATGTGTGTAATAATAACACTTAAACACTGAATAAATAGATTAGATATAGCTAAAGAGAGTCATGAGAATAGAAGACAGACTTGACAGAACATAAAATGTCTATCAATCAGGTGCGAAGTTCCAAGCATATGTTAGGAGTATACCTGACTGTAATAGTCACAATTTACAGGAAGTTAAGAAGTTTGCTGACTATAAACGGAAGCCAAAATGATAAATAATGGCAGCTTTACTGACTCTGTACTCTTCCTAGGACATAATTTCTAATGACTCAAAAATTTCCCCTATAATGTAGCATAATATTGAAGGGATTAAATGCCCTTTTGTGCTTCAATACTTTCATAAAAATTCTAGATTTTAGAAAACACCTTTTCCATGGAACACCAAGAATATATGACATCTTTTTTTTGTGACGTTTATAAGACAAATCTTTGCCTTGATTTTTATTATTTATTTGTTGCCTTTCTTTGGAGGATTAAACATCACACTCCAAGTAGAGTATCTAGTATAGCACTTGCCCCATAATCAGAACTCAATAATATAGCAGTTCTTTTTTATTTTATAAACAAAATCTAACATATTACAAGAGGTGGACTCACTAAATATTTTAGAAAATTTCCAATAAAATAAAATTTGTCCTACAATCGAACTTAAATGGTGGATGTATATTCATATTCTACCATATGCAGGAGTCCTGCATACCCAGTTAACTCCATGACACATACCAATATCCTTCAAATGCAGCTATCACCTCCTCTTTCCTATTCCAGAACTCTCCACCGTAGCAGCTAGGTGTCTTACCAACATTTCTCTCTACAGTTTCCCTTCTTCAAACTTGTAGGTACTGTACATCTTCTATTTAAAGAATTGCTGCCTCCTACAGTGTCATAAAAAAAAGAGATGATATTGAAATTTTCATTTTAGAGATTAATGTCATCATTTTCTATTGCTGCATAGCAAATTACTGCAGACCTATTGGCTTAAAATAGTACCTATTTATCAGGCAACAGTCCAGCAGGGCAGAAGCTTGGATACAGCATGACTAGGTTTTTGGCTCTGGTTTTTGCAAAGCTAAAACCAATGTTTAGGTCAGGTTGCATTATCACCAGGAGTTCAGAGTCCTCTTGTAAACTCATGTGGTTGTGTCAGGTGTAGGACTGTGGTCTTCATTTCCTCGCTGGCTGTCAGCTGGGGGTTGTTCTCCACTCCTAAAAGCTACCCACATTCCTTGGCATGTGGCTTCCTCCATCTTCAAAGCCAGCAACAAAGAATTTCCCTTGTGATTCAAATCTTTAATGCCAGAAAGCACCATCCATTCTAAGGGCTTACCAGATTTGGTGAGGCCACCAGATGATCTTATTTTTTAAAGTCACCTAATCTGGGATCTTAATCACTCAAAAGTCTTTAATAGCAGCATATAGATTAGTATTTGATTGAAGAGAGAGAAGGTGGATGAACATCAGAGTAAAGAAATCATGGGGGCCATCCTAGAATTCTACCTACCATCACAATTTTAAAACTTATGCTCAGATAAAAGTTATGTGCCAAAGGTCATATGATTAGTGAAAAAAATCAAGTCTATATAATTTAATTAATGCAATATCACCATGACACACCTTCCCTTTCTTGTGCTCTTCTGAAGTTTTTTAATTACTTAAAGAAATTAATTAAACACATATTTTTTCCTATTTCCCTCTCATATTTTTTTCTTTTACTCCCCCCTATACTCCACAGATTGTTTAATTTATTTCTTTGTCAAGAAATAAATAAAAAAATGCTTACTCCATCTGTCCCTGGGAGAATCAAGGGTTGGGAAGTGAAGATGGAAACAGGAGAATTATTAGGAAGCTATTACAATAACGTAGGCAAAATATAATGATTACTTAGACTAGGATGATGTGAGTGGTGATGAAGAGATGTGGTTAGATTCTAGATTTACAGGTAAATTGGATATGGTAGGTGAAAGAAAGAAAGAAGTCAAGAATGATAACCAGGTGGTTTTGGGCCTAAGCTTATGTGTTAGAATACAGATGCTATATGCAAAGTCAAGACAGATTCAGGAATGGGTAGATTTTAAAAGCAAGTTATAAGAAGAATTAAAAATTTTGGATGTGTTTATTTTGAGGCTCCTAAATTCTCAATTGTTGAACAGGCAGTTGTGTATGTGAGTCTCACAGTTAGGAAACAGAGCAAGCTTGTTAGAAACATAAACTGGGGAGTCTTTGGCGTAGGGAAAATATGTAAAAGAAAATTTAAATAGAGAGTATAGAGACCCACAAATTGATTCCTGGGTTGCTCCAATATTTCGAGGTTAGAAGGATAAGAACTTTGCAGCAAAGTAGACTAGGAATTGGGGGAAGACTCAAGATGCAGAGTATTTCAAATGCCAAGTAAACAATGTATTTTGAGAAGGAAGTGATACACAACTACTTAAAATGTTGCTGACAGATGGATTAAAATAGGACCTGAGAAAGTAACCATTTAATATGACAATGTGGATGCGACTGGGAGAGCCATTTCAGTGGAGTAATGTGGGAGCCCATGATTGGGTTAACAAATTGTAACAGATCCCAGCTGCCTGTCTCCTTAAAGAAGATGTGCTTAGTAACTGCCTTGAGGTTTTAGCAATGACCCAGGCCCCCGGCTATAAACACTGGGCGTGCCTGCTGTTAGTCTTCTATCCCCAAAACAGCCTTGGGCCAGAATGGTAAACAACTAAAAAAAGCTGCAGACTCAGAGGTGAGAAGGCTGGTTAGCCAATGATGGGTAAGATCCCCTGAGGGGGGCAACCTAAGACAGGCACAGCCGCCTGAGTCCAAGTTGTTAAGCAGCTGATTCCCATACGTTCCGCCCTGATAAGCTGAAAGGCTCAACAGAAACATGATTCACCAAAACATAAAGGGTCTTCTGACCTTGAGCCAAACACCAACAATAAACAAAGCCTTTGTACTCACTGCAATCCCACACTGTCCTTCCCTAAATTCCTGCATGCCTCCTTTGACTGTACTCAATAAATATGGGAGCATTTGAGAAGCTCCTGGAGTTGGCTCCCAACTCCCTCTCGCTCTCTTGACTTTTTCTACAGAGTCTCAAGTAATTCATTCCATCTCAGTGGGACTTCTGCCGGCCAGAACCCACAGAGTAATGGGAACCAAATAGATTCATGAGAGAATGGAAAGTCAGGAATTGGAAACAATGAGTATAGAAACCTTTGTTGAGGAGTTTTGCTATGTAAGTAGAGCTGAGACATGAGACGGAGGTGATCACTTAAGTGAGAAGGCAGAACAATTTTTTTTTTGAAAACTGTGGGTTATTATAGCACGTTTGTATGCTCTTGGGACTGAGACAATGGAAGGGGAAATAGATGATATTTGGGAAGAAACATCTTCAGAATTGATTTCCTTAAGTGAAGAGTGGATGTGATCCATTGCAAATTAAGTAGTTGCCTTGGAGAATTTCTCTTCTGATTGCCCTTTTATTAGAGATATACGAATGCGAAGTCATCCTATTGCATCTTTTTTCAGTGATATAAAAAAGCAAGCACAGTAGCAGAGAATAAGGAATTGGGAGGCGGTTTTGAATTTAAAATGATTCTAGTCAGCATCATTATGTGGGATGCCGTGGAGTAGCAAGTTTCCTGTGGTGACGACCCAGAGATGAAGAGCTTGATGGCATATAATCCTGACAGCTGATTAGGCAGATTCTGTGGACACGACTGTGACTATCTGTGGAGATGGAGTAACTGGGAGAATTTTACTAAGAGGACTTAGAGCTCTGAGAGATTCCACTTGAGGAATTCTGAGAGGCAGTGTCATTGTGGCTGTTCCTGTTGGAGCTGGTAGAGGAATAGCAATATGGAAAAAGCACCCAAAATCAATCTCTTCTCTAAAGACACATGAAGTTGCATTCCTAGAGGACACTAACTTGTTTTTGTCTTTATTCAATGTTATCACAAAAAGTAAATACCCATGCATAGTTTTTTTGTAACTGCTAGAAATGCAGAGGAAATTTGACCAACAGCCATTACCCTAATAAACAAAGAGGAAACACTGTTTGGGGGAATTTGGTTATTAATAAATTGATAACTAGTAATATAATTACACTACCTCTTCCAGAATAATCTGGGGGTACAGAAAAATTTATCTTTGTTAGAGTGAATCTAGAAACATGGAGGAAATACTGTGTGCGGAGCCTTACGGATCAAAGGACAAATCACGGTAATAAAGCAATTTTCTAGTTTTGCTAGAGAATTACGTAGTGAGAAAAAGATTCGTATTATTCTTTAAGATAACATAGAAACTCTTTCAATTTTATACTCTAATGGTCTTAGTCCCTCTCAAAGTACATTATTTCCTGTGCATAAGAAGCTGTTATATATTTGTTTTGTCTACAGATACATAAGTGTGGTTTTTGAATTACATTCAATATAAAGCTGGCATTAAAAGGGGACACTGCAAATTAAGGTATTCATCTTATTGAGCCTTTTTGATAAAAATAGGATTGTATATTGGGAAAGTAGCTTCTTCTTACAAAGTTACAATTTAAAATGACATTGAACTCCACACTACTTTTCATCATTTTTCATTAGAAATAAATATAATATGAGACATGGTTATAAAATATTAAGCTTGATTTTAATATGCCAGACATATGTTAGTGATCTCCTTTCAAAGATGGCCATTATTATGTTGCCCTTTCTCAAATGGTTTTCGGAAAACTCCTTTTGAAATTGTCTTCAGAATTTTTTGGAAAATGGCAAGAGTGGTGGCCGCATATTTTTTGAATCTTGCCAAATCTCTTAATATAAGTGGAGGGACTAGATAAGATAATAAAATTAAGCACATGTTTTCAAAACTGACAACAAAACTGTATGAGAAGGTATTCTTAAAACTACAAATTGTAAGTAGATAGGGTTAAACTGGCAATACATAATAACTGTGTGTTGCATTCATCTGGTGAGAGGGGAGCAATGGGGTTACAGATGGAACAAAGAGCATGGAGCCACAGACTAAGCAACAAGTACCCATGGAAGGCACGGGAGGTCAGCTGGAAATTGGCAGCTGAAACTGGAAGGGGTTTTGCTCACTCCAATAATGGGTGCATGCATGCAGTTCATGGAAAGTGCTGAAGCTGCCTGAGCATTCTGTATCCTGTGAACTCTTAAAACCAGCCAGCCAACATTCCCTTCTGGGAGGGGGTCACAGTCTAAGCAGAGACCGCTTAAGGAGTAATAAATTAGGCAGGATAGGAATAACAGAGATGAAGGAATGAGAAGATCTCTTTGAAAGTGGGCTTGGGAACACAGCCAGGAAGTCTCATAAAATAAGCCATTATTTTTTTTTTAACACTACCCAAAACTTCTGTGAAGTTAGAAAAGCTATCTCATCCAAGCCCCCTTCTTACAGTTCAGGAAAACTAAAATCACGTACATGTGAGCAACAGAAAAACATCAGTGTCAAATCCCACGCAAAGTTACTGTAAGGAAAAAAGGAATAAGGAGGAGAATAACTTCTTTATAGACAATGAAATCTCACCAGAAAGTCAGGCTCAAAACACAAGAACAATTAAAACTGTACTGTACTACTTCAAAATACGCTGAAGTAAATTAAGAAAAATGATACAATATATGAAAGAAAAACACTTTTCAAATGAGAAAACCCTTAGAAATAAGGTACCAGACTCAAGAAAATTAGAAGTGAAAGAAAACATATATTATACAGGAAATCTAAGCTAGAATGAACAAAAGAGGAAATAAACTTAATACAGCCTTTTTAGAACTATAAACTAAAAAACAAAAAAAAAAGATAAAAATAATAAAGAGGTGGTAAAAATTTGAGAGAAAGTGACAAATATTGACAATAAGCAAATAAGATCAAGAAGAAGTGAATCTCAAGAATTTCATCCACACCTGGATCTCTTCTAAATTGATAAATCTTCAGTCCTGAGCCTGAGCCTGATGTTAGATGAGATCAAACTGTTAGGTAATTTTATAAATAAATGAGTGTATAAATGATAGAAGAATGTATGTAATGCTTTAGATAGAGAGTAGGTTAGGAACTTTTAAAACATGGCTGCAAATTTTTTGAGATTTCTCCTGCTATAGATGAAACATTTGTGTCTTTTCAAATTCCTATGTTGAAACTTAAATCCCCAGGGAGATGGGATTTAGAAGTAGAGCCCTTTGGAAGGTGATCAGGTCATGAAAGTAGAACCCTCATGAATGGGATTAGACCTTGGAGACCTTTAAGAGCTCCCTTGTCCCTTCCACCAGGTAAAGACATAGCTACAAAATGGCAGTCTATGAATTAGGAAGCGGACCCTCAACAGACACCAAATCTGCCTGCAACCTGATCTAGGACATCCTAGGCTCAGAACTGTGACAAATATACTTCTATCGTTTAAAAGCCACCCAGAGGAAAGGGTAAGACTAAGTGGTAGAATGCCTGCTTCGTATGCACAGGGTCCTGGGTTCAATCCCCAGTACTGCCATTAAAAAAATAAAGAAAGAAAAATAAAGAAAATTATAGCAAGCAAGCCACTCAGTCTATGCTAACTTGTATACCAGCCTGACCAGCTAAGACAGCAACCAACAACAGGGATGCAGTTGGGGAACTGTATCCTTTCTTCTTTAATTTGGAAAGACTTGTGACTGCTTTGACCATAGTGTATGAAGAAATTTATGAAAGACCTTATAGCTTCCCCTTTATTCATGGGAATAAAGGGGCCCTCAGTGTCCATGTAAAGTATCAATAACGCTGAGACCACCATCTGTAGAAACGACACATAGGTGCTCCAAGTCCAGCCACCAGGTGTAAGTGAAGAAACTATCTTAGTAATCTGTTTTCCAGCCTCAAACATCATGGAGTAGAGATGAGGTGTCCCCTCTGTATATTTTCCAAGTTTCTTTCTCACAAAACTTGTAAGCCTTGTAACGTTGGTATTTTGGCCACTAAGTTTTGGGGTGGTTTGATACGCAACAATATATATGTGGGACATCAGCACATAACCTAGCACATTTCCTGGGATTTAAACAAAAGGAAACATAAATCTTTTGGATATCCAGGGGGAAAAATGTGAATTATGTGGAAAATAAAATTAGATTATCATCAGGCTTTCCAAAGGCAGTGTTTTATGTTAGAAGAAAACAGAGTAAACATGTAAGACTCCCATAGTAAGAAAATGAGATAAGCTATTTATCCACTAAAACTGACCTTCAATTATGAAAGTCACAAACTGGTATCAACACACAAAACTCAATGAAGATAGTTCCCTTGTTCTCATCCTAAAACATAGAGTAAATCCCATAGAGAGTGAGATTCAGAAAGCAAAAACGACTAAAGACACACTGATGTGATGACTTGTGGTGTGTATTCAAGATAAGGTTAGGTGTTAAATTGAAACTAAATGAGGGTTAAATGGGAAGGCATATAATATTTATTGACTTTGAAATCTGATGACATAGATATGATTAAATATTAAAATATGCAATGAATATATCTGGAGGTAACTGTAATTCCAAAAGCTACATGCACCCCAATATTCATAGGAACACTATTTACAATAGCCAAGACATGGAAGCAAGCTAAATGTCCATCCACAGATGACTGGATAAAGAAATTTTGGTATATTTATACAATGGAGTACTACTCAGCCATAAAAAAGAACAAAATAATACCATTTGCAGCAACATGGATGTACCTAGAAATCGTCATTCTAAGTGAAGTAAGCCAGAAAGAGAAAGAAAAACACCGTATGATATCACTCATATGTGGAATCTAAAAAAAGACAAAAGAAGACACTAATGAACTCATCTACAAAAGAAAAACAGACTCACAGACATAGTAAACAGTCTTATGGTTACTGGGGGGAAAAGGGGTGGGAAGGGATAAATTTGAGAGTTTGAGATTTGCAAAGGTTAATCACTATATATAAAAACATAAAAAATAAAAATCTGCATAACACAGGGAACTATATCAATATCTTATAATAACATTTAATGAAAAAGAATATGAAAATGAATATATGTATATATACATGCATGACTGGGACATTATGCTATATACCAGAAATTGACACAGCATTGTAACTGACTATACTTCAATTTTAAAAAAAGGCCTATAGCCTAACTTGAATTGGAAATATCAGTATGAACTCTAGAGATATTTTATCTTTAAATATATTGCATCAGGTATCTATCGCCATGTAAAATACCACCTGAAAAGTGAATGGCTTACAACAACCTTTTTTATTTGCTCATAATTTTTTGGGTTTAGTGATTTCGGCTTAGCTGGGTGGTTTCTTACCAGTGGTCTTTTTGGGAACATTAACACAGTGAAAGTCAGCTGGCAGCTGGAGGTGGGGCTGGGCGGGGTGAGTTGTGATCCAAGATGGCCTCACTCACATGTCTGATGGTTGGGTCAGCTTTCACCTGGCCCCTCCCTCCATGTGGTTTCTTAGCCTCTAAGGGGCTAGCCCAGATGTTTTTCTTGGGGTTTGGGCAGCGAGAGACTGCTAAGAGCATGCACAAGATCTCTGGGTAAATGAGAGTAAAGAATCAAATATTTATCCTGCCTTTGCTATTGTTGTACAATTTTAAAGAATGGACTATAGAGTAATGTCTAAGAATGCACACTTGGATAATAAAAATCATAAAGAAAGGCAAAGATGTTTCTAATGACAAAAATCAGAATAGTGTTATTTTTAGAAGGAGAGAGAACATTGTTTTCAGGATGGAAAATAGAAGGACGCTTTGGAGTGCCAGACTCAAAGTTCCATTTTTGACGAGGAAGAATGTATGATGAGGTTGTGGGACAGTGATGACATGAATATATTCTTTATAGATAAAGATTTACAGAAATTCAACGAATCTATAACAGGTATTCAAGTTAATTCTCCAGGAAAAATTCAAAATATTCTTTTTTTGCAAAGTGGCAGTTACTTTTGAATAAACACATAACCTATGAAAGTGACTATTTTGAAGGTATTAACAATATCTAGATGCATATATTCTACTGTTTATTTACAAATTCACAATTCTTAGAGCCACATATAATACATTAATTTTCATAATGACTTATATAGCGGAGAAAATATAATCATGTTGGTATGGAGGGTTGGAAAATTTTATATGGAAATGCATATAAAATATTTTATGTACAAAAAAAAGTGTTGCTAGAGTTCATTTCTGATGCATATATGTATTCTCTGTCTAAAAATGAGGGCTATCTTTTTTAAAGAGTGTTTGCAAGAATAAAATAAGAAAATGTATGAGGTCTAGACATTTTGAGCAATGGTGCTTAAGAGAGTGGAACCGTCTAACAGAGAGGACATTTGATTGACAGGCTTGGGAATGACTCAACTTGTGAAGAGAAGGATAACAATAGTGCTTCAAGCAAACTTTCTATTTCTGCTTGGATTATTTGAGAAATTCAGGCAAAATTCAAGCAGTCACTTCCACTGTTCACATCACTTCTGCAGTAGCATAAGGCTATGCTGGGAAAATGAAGCACACTGATTTAATAACTGACAAGGATGCAGGATATGTAGAAAGTACTGGTGACTGGCATCACTGTGCAAGTGCTCTGACTTTGATTTTCTGTAACTTAAGAGCAAAGTATAAATGTAAGCTAATCAATTTTGACATTCTATAAATTATGTTTTTCAACTCTCCTAATATTGCAATTAAATGTGGATGTAAATAACTAATCAAAAAGCTTTGGTGTTAAGATTTCGTTGTAAATGGTGCCAAGTATCTCAGAAATTTTACTGTAATTTGTTGTGGAAGATAACGGTGTAAACACAACCTTTTCAAAGCAGCAGAGTAGCAAGCAAAGGGATGCTGTCTTTTGAAATATGTTCAGATAAGGCAAAAGAAAAAAATCTTAAATTAAAAAAAAATGAACGTGCGAGACAAAAAGGCATAATAGCAAGAATTTCTTTAATAGAATTGAAATTGGTTTTCCCTGGACTAAAATACTAAGGAAGGTAATGAACTAGAAAGTCTCTTGGCCAAAATCAGCCAGGAGGTTATTGCCGTGTATCTGAGTTGTCTATTCCATCCAGGGGAAATTCAAGGGTGTAAGAATAGATCACACTCATCTGACGCTAATCTTAATGTGTTTGGACCCAAATTGCAACCAAATTGTTGCTTTTGAATAGCGGTCCCCTCTTACTGCTTCTGCATCTAGGCTTGAAAATTGTATGGCTTCTCCTTCTCATCTGTTTTACTGCTCCTGCTAACCCTGGTTACAAAAATTCCTTTTCAGTTAAATTTGCATTATCTTCACGCATCTATGCATTTTTTCTTTCTAGAGGAATAAATGCAGATTTACACGAAAATGAGCTTTCATTGCAGAAGGAAAAAAAAATATCTTGGGAGTGTCTTTAGCAATCCTTACTATCCATAACTTTTACACCAGATTGACACTTTTGTTAAAAGTGTCATTATCTCCATTATCTGATAATTAAGTGATCCATTTTATTGTATGTTTTAAGTTTTGCTTCTTTGTGATTATAAACTGAACTGCAGTTTTCCAAACAATATAGTCAGATCGTCTGAAATAGTAATGAATTAATACATATTTCTGTATGTGGACTCATCTAAGTTACATTGGATAATAAATAAGTCTATTAGTCTATTTTGTACTTATACAAATGTGTGTATGTATGTATAATATTGGTCTAGATGCTAAATAATATGAATTAATAAAAATATATATCTAATAGATATTAATTTTCTCTGTTCTGCTTTGTATGATGTTGAAAAAAATTAGTCTTCAGTTTCATCATGTGCAAAATGGGCATGGTTATTATAATGACTATTTCACTGGATTTCACTTGGCAAAAAAATACACATAGTTGTAACTATAATTAAACCTTTAAATGAGTATCTGTATGTTAAATATGTGCTATAGACAAAAGTTTTCTCAGGGAGATGATGACAACTTTCAAGATTACCTTGGTAAAAATGAGAATGGCTTTTGTAGGCACAAAAGTCTTCTTCATAATACATACTTAATGTTTGATAACAGTTATTACCACATTTACTCAGTCTGTTTTTAATAATAAATATAATTTTAAATACATGGAAAAATTCTTTAATTAGCAGAAACTATTTCAAGTGGGTAAGATAGAGATTAGCCAGTTAAATTCAGTAAGTCAGAACTCAACCCTTAGTGTAATGTTATTATTTTGGGGGAGAGTTTAAATAAAGGGGTATAACCTTGTTCATGATATGATTGTCAGAAGCAGTTTTAACTTGCTGTCCATTAATGAAGATACTCTGAAATAGGAATCTGTTTTACTGTTCCTGCTAACCCTGGTTACAAAAATTCCTTTTCCTGTTTCACAACTGCTCAAGGATACCTCCAAAAAGCTGGCTACTTCTGCACCTCAGACTCCAAACTCTCCTTTGAGACCAGACTGCCTTCGGAACACACTTTTAACTCTGATAAGAGAGCAGCAAACCTGCACCAACACAAAAACACACCTAACTCTAAATCCTTTTAAAACTTTGCCACTCAGTAGAATAGTAGCTGCCAGGGGGCTGAGGAGTGGGGAAAATGGGAGACGGTCAAAGGATACAAACTTTCAGTTATAAGACAAATAAGTTACTGGAATCTAATGTACAGTATTCTGACTATAGTTCATAAGATTGTATTGTATACTTGAGTGTTGCTATGAGAGAAGGGCTTTAATATTCTCACCATAACACCACCACCAATACGATGGTAATTATGTGAGGTAAAGAATGTGTTAATAAACATTATTGGGGGTAAACCATTTGCAACACATGCCTTATCAAATCATCGCATTGTACACCTTAAACTTACACAACATTGTATGTCAATTATATATCAGTGAAGCTGGAAAAGAAAAACTTCACCACCCAAGATATTCTATAAGGCTGATTTTAAAAAACACACATCAACAGTCTTAGCACCAACAGATTTAAAGGACTGCTTTGTGTAGAATTTCCCCAGCTTGTTTCCCTGAGTTGAATTTCATCTCCCTAATTATATGCATATAGGAGACAGTAAAATCACAGAAATCAATGTGAAAGCTAAACAGATGACAAATGCTAAAGCAAAAACTTGTATGTGTGCATGTGATTATACCTGTATCCCATCAAAGACCCAGTGTTCTTTGCTGAAATGTTATCACTTGGAAAACCATTTTAATGGCTGCTCTGCCATTAGGAATGATCTTTTAAAAACACTTTCTTATACAAAAATAATATGTAACTAATGAAGACACCCATCCCCTGGATTCTAAAGCACCTTAATGAATAAATACCACAGCAGGAAAAAGATCACTTTGGGTTCCAGGGTTCTAATGTGGTTTCTAGGTCACTGTAGTACCTTTTAAGAGAAAGAATGTGACAAATTGACTACATGGGAAGCAATCAATCTATTTCGTAAATTAATGAAAAAGCTTCCATGATTCAGTTATATATTGAAATACTTCCTTATGTTTTTCATTTGTTGATCCTTAAAGCAGCAAAGCAGGGGGAAAAAACTAGGTTGATGGGAATCCTAAATACAAAGTTTTCTTCAAGTTTTTTATCCTTAAATGAATATATGTATGTAAATGCATGACTGGGACATTGTGCTGGACATTGTGCTGTATACCAGAAACTGATACATTGTAATTGACTGTATTTCAATAAGTTTTTTTTACCTTTTTTTTATTGAGTTATAGTCATTTTACAATGTTGTGTCAAATTCCAGTGTAGAGCACAATTTTTCAGTTATACATGATAATACACATATTCATTGTCACATATTTTTTTGCTGTGGGCTACCACAAGATCTTGTATATATTTCCCTGTGCTATACAGTATAATCTTGTTTATTTATTCTACATATGCCTGTCAGTATCTACAAATTTTGAACTCCCAGTCTGTCTCTTCCCACACTTCTCCCCCCTGGCAACCACAAGTTTGTATTCTATGTCTATGAGTCTGTTTTTGTTTTGTAGTTATGTTCATTTTTTTTTTTTAGATTCCACATATGAGCGATCTCATATGGTATTTTTCTTTCTCTTTCTGACTTACTTCACTTAGGATGACATTCTCCAGGGACATCCATGTTCTGCAAATGGCATTATGTTGTTGTTTTTATGGCTGAATAGTATTCCATTGTATAAATATACCACTTCTTCTTTATCCAGTCACCTATTGATGGACTTTTAGGCTGTTTCCATGTCATGGCTATTGTAAATAGTGCTGCTATGAACATTGGGGTGGAGGTGTCTTTTTGAAGTAGGGTTCCTTCTGGATATATGCCCAGGAGCGGGATGACTGGGTCATATGGTAAGTCTATTCCTAGTCTTTTGAGGAATCTCCATACTGTTTTCCACAGTGGCTACACCAAACTTCATTCCCACCAGCAGTGTAGGAGGGTTCCTTTTTCTCCACAGCCTCTCCAGCATGTGTCATTTGTGGAAAATTTTTTTAATGTAAATGCAAAAAAAAAAAAAGTTTTTTATCCTTGCATTTTTTGGGGGAAGGGGGAGGTTAGGTTTGTTTGTTTGTTTGTTTAATTTTAATGGAGGTACTGGGGATTGAACCCAGGACTTCATGCATGCTAGGCACACACTCTGCCACTGAGTTATATCCTCCCCCAAGCCTTGCATTTTTATGAAAGGAAAAAATATCAGAATGTGTCTCCATGGAGCCACTGAATCTAGGGTTTTGATTGAAATTATCTTTTAAAAACTTTTTATTCAAAGATAATTTTAAAGAGGATAAAATGGTGTCTTTATTAAACATGTCATTCTATATTCAGAAATTAAGGATTTGGGGGCTCTCATAGAAGTCAAGAAGATATGAAGTGTGAGTGAGTGTGTAGGGGTGTGTGTGTGTAAGTGTTAAGGAGGGGTGAGAAAACAGACAAATGTAATTTATACACAGTATTTATTATAGACACTATTCTATACTTTTCTCTGGCTGGTTATGAATTTCTAATCAAATCTCATAGCTCTTTTTTTTCTTATTGAAGTATAGTCAGTTACAATGTGTTAATTTCTGGTATGAGAACTGGTTAAAGAAGCTGTGGTGTATTTATACAATGGAATACTACTCAGCCATAAAAAAGAATAAAATAATGTCACTTGCAGCAACATGGATGGATCTAGGGATCATCATTCTAAATAAAGTTAAGTCATAGCTCTTAAAGTGGAAGTAACTTCCTATCTTTTGTGAGCCTGATTAAATTTAGCATTCATGATATGCAAGATTTTAAAACAGAAGAGCATATTTGACATGAAGAAACTTGATTAGGAAACACAGCACCGATTTCCTTTCTCCCACCTCTTCCCACACCTCTATTCTAAGTTTCTAGAGATAGTATCTTGTACTGAAGGGGCTCTGTAGGGCCTGTTCCTTTATTGCAGGAACTGTGAAAGTGATGGCATTGACCTATCCTCAGGCTGACCTTGGATGAGTGGTTGGCTGTTTTTTCCTCTTGGAAAAATGTCCTCCTGGAAAAATTTAGATATCCTCCAAAATCCCAGGAGAGAAAAGAAGACTGTGGTAGTTTGAGCCACACAAATTGATATTTATAGAATATTGTATCTCCAAACATCAGGAAACACATTCTTCTCAATTGTACATGGACTATGCACTAAGAATGGGCAATACATCAAGTCTCAGTAAGTTTCAAAGAATTAAATCATATAGAATGTTCTCAAAATCTTCAAATATCAGAAATTAAGCAATCCACTTCCAAATAAATATGTTTACAGAATAAATCACAGTGAATATTTAAATACTATTTCTAAACAAATAACAAAGAAAACGCAGTACTACAGTTTATCCCAGTTAGGCAATGTTTGGAGGGAAATATATTTTTTTAAATATCGCTATTAGAAAAAAAAAGATGCAAAATCAGTTATCTATGCTGCCAACTTAAGAAGCTATATTAAAAAGTTAAATTAAAATGAAATTAATAAAAGAAATAAAAAGAGTGGAAATTAGTGAAATATAAAAGAGATAGACAATAGCTAAAATCAACAGTCAGAAATTGATTCTTTGATAAAGTTATTAAAATTGTTAAATCCTTAGGAAGATTGATAATACAAAAAAAGAGAAATACAGAGGGAAAAAACACGAATTACCAATGTTGTACTAAGAGAGGGAACAACATTACAGGTGATACTGACATTTAAAAGATTATAATAACATTGTGCCAATAAAATTGACAACTTATGTGAAATGAATGTAGTCCTTGAAAATCACAACTTGCCAAATCTGAATCAAGAATTAGAAAATCTGATTAGCCCTATACATGTTGCTGAGTTTTTTTAATTAAAAAAAAAAACCCACAAGAAAATTTCAGACACAGATTGCTTCACTGGTGAATTCAATGAACACTTGAGGAAGATTAATACCATATCATGCAAAGCTTTTAAGAAACTAGAGGAGGAGGTATAACATCTTCCTTAAAGATGAGGATTGGTACAGAACAGACTAAGTCAGATGACCTGGGGATACACTGAGCTGCCCCTAATGAAGTTCTTGGCTTAAATTCTTACTTACGACCTTACTAATACTGCTAACTATATTATTTATATTTTGTCTGTTTTACAAAATTGTTGTTTCTTGCATTACCAGATATGTGACTGAGCCTCTGATAAAATAATGACTAGGCAACTTGAAACAGTAGACCAGGTATATACTTGTGTATGAGCCTAATGATTGTAATAGTGCAACTCTAGATATGGGAAGAAGCAACAAGAGGGAGTATTTTCCTGGATCACAACAGGCTAGTAATACACGTGGTCCAGAGACGTTTTTGCTACTGTTAATAAGGCCTAGTCCCATAATAGCACACTGAGTGGCCTATCAATAAAATCCTCGCCTGACCTAGGAATAAACATTCCTAACACTGTGGGATGAAATGTTGTGCCAAGCCATGGTCAAATTTGTGATCATGAGGGCACTCGCCATCTCCCTCTACAAGGACTGGATCACGTGGGCACTTGCCATCTACCTCTGCTTGGATTAAATCATGAGCCGCTGCAGCTGCTGACCTCCAACAAACCCTGAAAGGAGTGCAGGGTGACAATCAGGAATGAGGCGCTCTGTGCTCTGGGAAAACTGGCTGAACAGGCCTTCAGATAGATGTTTTCAGAAGAAGATTTTATGAGCCCAAATTCTTGCATCTCCTCATATCTAGAAAAGCACTAAAGTCATTAACAGTGACATCTGCTTTGGCCATTAAGGAGAAAAAAATGCATTTGAAAATCAAAATGGAATAGCTGTAGTTCAGACATCCAAGGTAAAACTAGGTAACCAGTGTAGACGTGATTTCAGACAAGTTTCTGTATTGACGAGAACTTGGGTTTTCTGAGCGATGTCAAAATTAGAGTGCCACCAGCCATTCTCAGAGCAGTGTCTGCTGGCCACTTGTAGCTACACCCTTATGGGTTTAAGTTCTCCTCTTGTAGTTATTGAGTTTCTGGATTCATTCTGCCTGTTGTACTTTCATACCAGATGAATCCAGGAGCATCACAACTGCCCTAGAGGACATGAAGCAACACATTCATAATGTAGGGGGTTCAGATGCATATGTGTGAGAAGTTACATCTCCGGTTAACAGCTGGTTTTCTGGCCTCTTTTCGTGTATACCTCAAGGTCTCAAATCCACTCTTACGGGAATTCTACAGGTTCTGTTATCACTTCTGTTAACAAAAGTTGAGATAGATAGATAGATAGATAGATAGATAGATAGATAGATAGATAGATAGATAGATAAAATTTAGACTAAAAAAAAAAAGAAACTAGAGGAGGAGGAAACACTTTCCAACTTGCTTTTTTGAAACCCATATAACCCTGATGCAAAAATCAAAGTTATTAGAAGCAAAAAAAATTGCAGACTGATATTCCTTGTGAACGTAAGAAAACATCAGTAAATCTCATCCAACAATACATAAAAAGGATAACACCATGACCAAATAGGTTTTATCCCCGGACTGTGAAACGTTTCACATAAAAAGTCAATCAATGTAATCTGCTACCTATTTAAAAAAATCATGTAATGACATCAATAGGTACAGAAAATACCATATGACAAAAGTCAACACTGATTCATGATAAAAGCTATCAGCAAACTAAGAAGAGGGTATTCCGATCTAGAAGCAGGCAGCTGTCACAATCTATAGCTCACATCATACTTAAAGAGGAAATCCTAAACACTCCCTCCACCTTAACGTTGGGAATAACGAAAGACTGTCTTCTTTCAGCATTTCTATCCAACTTTGTACCATAGCTATGGAAGTGGGATCACATCTGTTTAAACGCTTCTGAAGGGAGTGGTGTCACTAGACAGACACTATTATGATTACTTGTAGCCAAACTTTTCTGTAGGGAATACACTAATTTTAGTCAAAAAGTTTCTAAGAAAATGTAGCCTGGACTTATGTTACACAGGTGAATCATGGGGTCTGGTGATGAAAAAATGTAGGTTCCCTGGTTTTCTGAAATCTGTTTAATGGTAAATGAACCTCAAGTTTAATCCATCCCATTAGTAAATGGCTGGATCAATAAGTCTTTGCAAAGGACGTCGAGGTTATTTATTAACCATAAAAGCACACACAAAGGGAGTAGGATAAAACTTCATAATCTCACTTAATTTGATTTGAAATTTCTACTTGGTTGGTGAAAGATAATTCAATACATGTGCTTAGTGTATAATAATTTGGGAGATACAACAGAATATTTTATGATATCAGTGGAGGTTTATTAATCATAATTTTGCAAAACAGTGTAGACAGTTATACAGAAATCAAAGAAGCCACGTGGCAATTATTTATTTTGCAATAGTAGAAAATTTCCCATTGCTACTCTAGTAGGGATCTAGATGGATAGAAGGCATTTTCACAGTGCTGTTTCTCAGTCAAAAGAAGGAATAAACATCATCCACCAGAAACAGCCAATAAACATTGTATTGCATTTAAACAAAATGTGTAGTTGTGCATTTAAATAAAATCTGGAGTATAATTTGAGCTGCAAAATACTGTGCTAATGCATTGGAAAAAGGTGAACTGTTGAATTTTATGAATGGGCTTGCACAGCCTGATTACAGTCATTCACTCATTTTTCCTTGAGCAATTCATTATTGAGAAACAACCATATGCTTGACACTGAGTTTGGTAATGAAAACTGGAAATAGAAAAAGTAGACAAGACACGGACACTCTCTTCTCCAGTATAAGAAATAGATGAGGACATTGGGAAATTTGTGTAATAGCATCTTGTAGTGACTGTGGCAGATACAGATGCTGCAGGCTACACAACACTGAGTGAAGTCAGGACTTGAAGAGGAGGAGCACTGTTACCATGGGATTCTTTCTCACTAGCTTGCTTTAAAGGCAGATGGGCACTGAAAACTGGGAGTTTGTTAAAAAGAGAGAAAGAAAAGGAGAAAGACCATTCCAGGTTGAGGGGGGAAGAAAAGCTTCTGGAGGTACTAAATGCTGCCTAGCTTGAGTGTGAAAGATTGAAAGGCTGAGTCCTGGGAGCCTGCCTCGTAGAAAGCAGGAGGAGAGCTGAAGTAACGGCAGAGAAAACATAAAGCTTGACACAGAGCTGCAGCAAGGTCGCAAATGACGTTCAAGCCTAGGAATAAGTGGGAATTTATCCCATCGACAAGGGACAGGAAAGAGCTATTTTAAAACCAGGAAGTTATGTGATGAATTATGTTTTTAGGGAGACTCTTTTGTGGCAATTTATCAGACGGATTTGACTAGTGAGAGGCTTGTAGCGATGCAGCCAGTCAGGAAACTGAAGCAGTATTTCAAGTGAGAGATGAGGACCTGGACTGAACACAGAGATAATGGCAGCATCTAAAATGAAATTTTATCCTATTGCTATGTACGTGGGCACTGTTGATTTTTTTATGCAATGCATAGGAATGATTTTACCATGCACAATCCTTCTACACTGTTCCTGTGTGTCTTCATTTGTTTCTTTATTAACTAACTCCCCTTTCCCTTCCCCTCTAAGCTAAACTCTCATCCTTTATGTGATGGGAGTGTTAAAATGATCGACACTTGATTCTCAATGTGAGCATCTTAACGGTTTAAAACAACAGCATTCTAATGGGAGAGACTGGAATTTCTCCAGCATGTGCTGAAGCACTTTTTAGAGCTAAAAATCCCTAATAATGGCAATCTTCTTCCCATTCTCTTTCTATTTGATTTTGGTGAAGGAAGAAAATGATACAATAAGAGGTTTATGATTTTTCTCTGTAAGAATTATACTTTTATGCTCTTGCAAAAACAGTAGGGCGCATGTGTACATTTGAGTGGGAAGCTGATGTTTGCTACTAATCATTTTACCAACAGGGGAAAGGAATGAGATCAAAGGTCTAAACATTGGATTTTTTTTCTTTAACTTGCAGTTTTAAAAATAATATACATATCTTAAATTGCTGAGGTAACTTTTTTTTTAATTTTGCAAAACCCAATGTTTGGCAAAATAAAAGGTATATAGTGATGGTGGTGTTTGTTAAAAGTCTGGTTCTTGATGGAATTTCAACAATACAATACTTAGAATTACTATGCTCAGAATTTCAGTATTTCCCTAGCCTGTTCCTTTCAAAGTCAAGTAGATAGTCTAGTTGGCAAAGGACAACGGTCTATTTTCCAGGGAACCACATCTTAGTCAGAAAGTCCTGTTTCTGTGCTCAGAGAATGTGTGATTCCTAGGGGTGTGTGCAGCCCTATAGGTATAGGTGTGAAGAATAAGAGAGAGGTGCATTCTCCCACTGCGGCTTATGACAGGCTGCTGTAACCTCCTACCAGAGAGAACTGGTCGGTTTGTGCAGCCTGGTGACAACCCTTAGCCTTCGCATATATATCAGCTCAGTGAGACAGAGGGGCCATCTTTCTCATCTATGTATCTTACACAGTCTTGAATATGGTAGACACTCAATAATTATTCCATCAATCAAATTAGTCTAAAGTTCCAGAGTGTCTAACGTATGAAGCATTTTCCCTAACTTTCCAGTCTCAAAGTTATGTTAAGAGGGATGCCTTGAAGGAAAAATAAAATCTATATTTTAAGAAGGCAGTCTTTGAGGTGAATGTGGCAGAAAGCTGGCCCTCAATGAATCTTTGATTTGACTGCCAGTCCTGCTGCACACTGACTTTATACCAGAGACAAGTTTCCTAGCCCTGCTGAACCTCAGATTCCATACCTGTACTCAAAGTAGCTGATTCTTCCATCTCATCCATGATATGACACTGATTCCCCAAGACTGAATTGTGATAATGGCCAAGGCAGGGAGACAGGGGACATTAGTCTCGTGCACACACAGCCCACATACTGGTACCCATGACAGAGGTGTCTACCACCTCGGGACACTTTAGGCAACAGAGTCACTAGCTTTCTCCTGGTTATTCTCTACAGCTTCTCACGAGTCTCTGTGAGGATGTGCACTGGTTGAGGTCACCACTTACACTGCAAGTAACACAGAGCCACTCTATCCAGAGGCATCGGCTTTCATTTTCTTTGCTAGTTCTACATCATGATTTTGATTCCTCTGTCTGTTCATGTTGTATCATAATAAAGGTGAGACTGCTTGGGACATTGAAGATATAATTCGGCCAAGTATAAACAGGCGTCAAAAACTGCTGAACAGGAGGATGATTACCCTGTCAGCTGAGTGCGAGTCTGGGGCTAGCAAGTAATCACACTATTCTATCAGCTGACTCTCCTCCTCTGCTGCCAAGGAGCAGCTAGTGGTGTTTAACTCCTTGCCAGCTTTGTTACATCAAAGTGTATATACTGGGTTTTTTTCAATGATGTTATGAAGTTTTTTACACCTTCTGATATATTTTCACTTCCCATTACATCACAAATATAAGTTGTTTATATTATAGTGACGATCTAAATCAAAAAGTTTTGCAGACATATAAGAAAAAAAAACACAAACATATGTGGAGAATGGTCTTAGATACATTTCTAAATAACCTTTTTAATACTGAAAAAGATAGGATAACTAAAAAATAACAGTTCGGTGATTTTAGAATTAAACCCAGCATATGTAAAACTGCAGACATACTCTATGTCACCCCCTTCAAGTCATGATTTATAGTAGAATTCCTAAGCACTGGCAGGTCATCTAAGAACCGGAAGACTTTCTTGCAGTTTTCCAAAACTACCTGGCTTCAAAGTCATGGATATTTCTTAACACTAGAGACACCAGAAGTCTCGGGGTCCCCTGTGTTCCGGGGAAATCTTTGCAAAGAGATGGTGTGTCCCTGTTCTTCTCAAAATGTAACGTGTGTTTGAAGTATCTGGGGATCTTATTAACATGCAGATTCTGGTGCAGTAGCTCTTGGATGGGGCCTGAGAGGAGGGCTGTAATAAGGTCCCAGGGGAGGCAGGTGCTACTGGATGGTGGAGTACGCACTGAGTGGCAACGATATAGACTCCTCTCCTGCCAGGTAACACCAAGTTAGCTGATTTCTTAGTATATAGCCTACATGAAAGATGAAGCTGTGGACCCTTGTTTTGGCCTGTCCTATAGCAACAGATGATCTCTACTAGCACAGTGCCTGGCATATGTTAGTATCTACTTGATGAACTACTAATCTAGACCCTAAGTTCTGTTACAAACCAGGGCCATGTTTAAATAGCTATCACCCCCATGACACAGTAAGGACTCTACTAAATAGTAAGGATAATAAGGACTGTGACAAGTGAGGAGCTGTGTGTAATCTCTGACGAAATACTGCTTAAAAGTAAACAGTCACAAGATGTTTTTCTTTGATTGATACAGCTATTAATTCATGTATCATTATGGGAAGCAAACTGAGCTTTTGGAGTTGTAGGCGTGTGGAGACTTTCAATTATAAACTTATTTTAAGTTTGTGTCAAGCTGTGCTATACCAAATTACGTGGGTCATTTTAGAGGTCTTCATGAGTAATTATTTAAACATCTCTTTTAAATAAATACAGAAACTTTAAATACCACAGCTAATGTTACAAAGGTGTCAACATACGGGCAAACACAGATTCCTAATTCTATTTTTTAAGAAACAAACCAGTCTACTAAATATATCATACTCCATCAAAAAAGAATTTCCAATATACTCTCACAGTTACTAACAAAGAAATTCAGAGGTCTTCTAGAAGTTAGGACATGTTTTTCAAGTGACTAGATAATATGAGTATGGAAGCTGTGTAGTTTGAAATTTTCTTGGTAAGTAATGAAGCTAAATAGGTATAACAATAATATGAAAAGAAGAAAATACTGACACAATATCTATTTATACACTTCCTTTAGTGTTATTGACATTTGATAAATTGAAGCAAGATTAAAACCAGCATGCAAATTATAAAATGTGTTCATTTACTGCATCAAAAGGAATTACGATAAACTTAATTTTAGAACTGTTTTTAAATAAAAAGTTGTTAAACCCATTTACGTGGTTTATTATTTTCCTTTTAATTTAAAAAGGGTTTGCTAAATTGACTTCAAGTTTCTGTGATTGTTTCTTTTACAAGCATAGAGCACTTTGTTTCAAATTTTAGACTATGTAGATAATGGCTCCCTCTACCGGTCAAACTCTGTCAGTGATGTGTATGTAAAGTTACTTGAACGACCCAAATTTCAAAACACTGAAGAACAAAATCATTTGGTGCTCATAAGAATATTTGTAGACTGAAGTAGCACTACACTGTAGTGACATGAAAACAAAAAGAATTGGATATGTAGTGATACACTGGTTCTTTCATTTATATGAAAATCTAATGCTCTTCCTTATTACAAATTAACTAGAAGATATTTCTAAAATAATAAAGGTATAGTGATAATTTAAAACTTATTAAATTACAAAAAAGCACTTTGTTTTTTGCAGCAATTATACCCCTTTTCTCAGCTAAATGATTCCATAGAATATCAGCTTTCTTTTTCTGAAATTCCAGATGTCTAGATTGCCTCCAAATGAGTAATATTTATTTTGGATCCACACGGTTTATCTTTCCTGCAAGATTATGCATTTTCTGAATGGAAGGGATGTCTCATGTTCCTAATTTAATGCTGGAAATTTTAACCAATTCAATAACTTTTCTAAGTTTTATAAATTTAGTACAACTGACTGTTTTGTTTTGTTTTGTTTTTTCATTTTCAAATGCCCACAAATTTCAAATCAGAAAAAAGAGATACTGTAATTTATCTCAGTGCTAATATGTAACCACATTTCAGACCCATCTGGAGCATACTAGGAGAATTTAAAAAATATTCTCATAGTTTATCACCTTTTTCTTATTTAATACAGTTTTATTTATAATGTTCTCTCTTTTTAGAGATCTGGTTTGTCATCAAATCAGGAGTTTTGAATGACTTTCAAAAATTAATAACTTGGCAAATCTCAAGCTTTTGTTCTATGGCTGTAACAGTAATCAAATTCTTCTATGTTGGAGAAAACACAGCACAAGCATGTGAAGTTATTGTCCCAGCAAAATTCACATAGTCATTACTTGGTAGATTGCCTCTTGAATGTCAAATCAGAGTTCATTCAACTAGAACCATTTTAGTGATGCCTTTTAAGGTTTATAGGACCAAAGTTTTGCTACACCTGGCATTCTTCAACATCCCTCCACAAAAGACATTTCTATACCCAAATTCAGATTTTGAATTCAGCCTATCTTTGTGGAACTAATCATTTTCTTTTTGAATTATATTAATTTTTATTCTTTTTACTCTTCCATTCCTTAATCCATCAACAGTTGAACTTCCAGAAGATTTATACAAATAATTTACAATTGAATTGCATTCTCAATACAATCTTTTCAGAAACTTATAGATTCAGGATTCTTCCCTCTGCCTCAAATCTCTTAAAAATATTATTACAGAAATTTTCATAATCTTATCTTGCAAATAAAACATTGGTAACCATTTAGGTGATTATATTACATTAACTGCAAATGATACATCATTGGTATGAATACAAGTCAAGCTTATAAAAATTGCAAATTCCTCCATTCATCATAAAGTTTTGCTCTTTTGAATACTGCCTTAACAAGAGGATGTGAAAGAACTGTGTTTCTATGTATAGATTATAAATCTATTTAAAATTGTAATGGCCTTTGAGCTTATCTGAATATAAAAGTATTACCATAAACTAGTCTCAAAGCAAAAAAGTATTATGCAAACAAAATAGGGCTCTAGAATTAGAACTCTGGGAGCAGGTGGCTAGCGGTATGAAAAAATCTAACTGGTGCTGAACATTTAACAAGGGAATAATATTACTTTTTCTGAAGTTTCTTTCTGATGGAAGAACAGGTTCAATAGCCAAAAATAGCCTTTAATTTTTAATTAAATGTAAGTCTAAAAGGTATGCCATTTAAAGACACCACAGGGCATGATTTAATAGCCCATTAATACTTGTCTGAATCTTGTGTTTCTGTTTAGCACACATTAATGGAACTCAAAAAATATTTTTAGACTGTATCTATATATAATTTAATTGATACAATCCTAGAATTTTTGACATCTCTTAGAGGTCACCTAATGCAACTTTAGTTGATGAATCAATCCTACACCATTTATAACAAATAGTTATCTAGGTTGTGCTTTAACATTTTTAGTAATGGGTAGCTTACAACTTTTTTAAGATACTACTGTATCTTAAAAAAGACTTTAAGTAAGTTTACCTATATGTTATGAAAGAAATAACTCCTTTAAACGTCTACCCACTGGTCCCCTTTCTTCCCCTCAGGAAGAGTTGGTGGTTTTAATTCATATTCATTCAACAATTTCTCATAAGACATATTTTCAAAATATTTATTATTTTGATTGCTTTTCTCTAAATGTTTCTTAGTTTTTTTTTTAATGTTTTCCTGAAACAAGTCAGGAATTGAGCAATTCATCACTGCAATTTATAAAAATAAAGAATATAGAACAAATGGATTCATCATTGCAAATAAATCTCTTAAATGTGTATATTTTGTATCATATCCGTATGCTCAAATATACTTACAACATTTTCTTATAAATAAAAATAAATAATAGCACTTAGAATAGTTAATAAATTTGGGAGTTTGAGATTTGCAAATGTTAGCTACTATATATAAAAATAGATTTAAAAAAAGAACAGCTTATTGTTCATGCTCATAACATTTCACAAAAATTATGTAGGCTATTGAGATAAAGCTGCAGAAACTGATAATTATAAAATCTATTGTGGAATTATTAAAGAGATTCATAGTTTCTTTTAATTAAAAATGAGGCTCCAAACATACAGTCTTTCTCTCAAAAGAGTCATTTTTACCAGTCTATGTGCACTTCATCCCATAAATATTGTAGCAACTACTGCTGTATGAGAATGTTTTCTCTCATAAGAATAAGTTTTATATAATTCTATATGTAAATAAAGTAATGGACAGGTGTATGACGATGAGGGAAGAAGAAACGGAATTATCTTTGAGATTTGAATCACCTTTACTTTGACATTTAATCATTTCATGTACATAAGAAACAGGATATTTACCCTTTAGCCTTTCTAGCTTCAAAGACGGTAAGGATAAATCTGTTTCCTGCTGGGAAAATTTTCAAAGAAGTTATAGAGTTTTCAAAATAGTTATAGCCAACAATTCTAAAGATTTCCTTCTCAAATTGTGTGAGGTGGTTTGCAAACTAATCATTTGACAGAGATTATAGTTTTTTCTATAGAAAATGGGTTTTTAGGTCTAAATTGTCCGGGCTGCACTGTGTCTTTACTTATTACTTTGATTGTTTATAGATATTACGATTGCCCTTGGACATAGAAATTTCAGGAAGAGTGATAATAGTTTCACAATGAGTAGATGGACTTACAACTAGGTTCTCTGGAAGATTACATGTACTGAGGAATACACTTGGCTGAATTGATTTTATCCTTAAATAATTGTTGTTGAACACAAGTTCTTGAGTAAACAAGTGCCAAAATCTACTCTTATTTTGTTCTTTATTTACTCATTTTTACATCTAAAAAGAAACGAAAGTTAATTTATACAACATAAAATGTCAAATTACAACTTTGTACGTGCTGTTGAATGTGTAAGGTGAAAAGGTTTTCCTGATATTTGGACATTAGTAGTAAAAATGTATTTTCTAAGTTATACTATTTTACTAGATATTTCTGTCTCTGTAATATAAGTAAGTCTTGTAGAACCCCCTTTTTGGAAATTCATACATTTGTATATAATATTGGTGATTATCAGTATCATTGTGATTTAAAAGTAAATGTTCATAGTTTTTCAATTTCTTATTGTATTGTCAGGCCACCCAAGATGTCTGTTCTCTTGCTCTCTGTTCATTCCCTGCTCAACCAGTGCCAGCTTCACCTATACCTTACTCAAATGACTGACCTTCCTATATACTTGCCTGTGCCCCAGCTAGAGATTGTTCTTATCAAACAGGCGGTGAGCGGCATGCCCCTATGTTGGTTTCCCTGGTAACCAATCAGCCAACCTGACCTAAGTCCCCCTATAACTGGTAACCACCCCCTGCTTTCTCCTGCTCACCACCCACCACACACAGTGGTGGGGAGTTGCTCCAGAACCTTGGTTCAGACATTTAAGATCCCACTATCCATTAAACCACTGATGTCTCTGTCACTCACTCCGGGCTCTTTCTTTGTTCTTAAAGCTGGGTGAGTAAAGCCCAACACTTATATTCACTTATTAAATTCTTGTTGCTCATTAGGGGATATTTACTTTCTACATGTGTAAAAAGGTAAATGTTGCTCCAAGTGGATCATAGATCTAAATGCAAAATACAAAACTATAAAATTCTGAAATATAACATAGAAGAAAACCTAGATGACCTTGAGTTTGACAATGGCTTTTTATATAAAACAACAAAGGCAAGATCTGTGAAAGAAATCACTGATGAGCTGGACTTCATTAAAATTAAAAACTTCTGCTCAATGAAATATACGGTCAAGAGAAGGAGAAGACAAGACATAGACTGGAAGAAAATACTTGTGAAAGACACATCTGATAAAAAAATGTTATCCAAAATATACAAGTCTTAAAACTCAACAACAACCAATAAAAAGTTTAATTAAAAATAGACCCTAACAGACATCTCACCAAAGAAAATGAACAGATAGCAAACATGAAAAGATGCTTCAAATCTTAAGTCATCAGCAAAATGTGAAATAAAGCAAAATGAGATACCACCACATTTATATTAGAATGGCCAAAATCAAGAACACTGACAACACCAAATATTGGCAAGAGGGAAGAGTAACAGGCACTCTTACTTATTGCTGGTGGGGATGTAAAATGGTACAGCTACTTTGGAAAACAGTTTGGTAGTTTCTTACAAAACATACTCACCAAATGATTTAGCAATTACACTCCTTGGTATTTACCCAAAGAAGTTGAAGTTTTATGTCCACACAAAACCTGTACATGGATGTTAATAGCAGATTTATTCATAACTGCCAAAATTTGGAAGCAACCAAGATGTCCATCAATAGATGAATGGATAAACAAACTAAAGTACATGCAAACAATAGAATATTATTTATTGCTAAAAATAAATGAATCTATTTAAAAATAAATCAAGCCACGAAAGGACACAAAGGAAGCTTAAATGCTTAGTACTAAATTAAAGAAGCCAATCTGAAGAGGTTAAATACTGCCTGATTCCAGTTATACAACACTCTGGAAAAGGCAAAACTACAGAAATAGCAAAAGATCATTGGTCTCCTGGGAACAGGAGGGAAAGAGGGAGGAATGAATAGGTGGAGCACAAGAGAATTTTTAGGGCATTGAAACTATGGTGTTTGATACCATAATGAGGGATATATGTCATTATACCTTTGTCAAAACCCAAAGAACACACACCACCAACAGTGAAACCCTAATGTGAACTACAGACTTTAGATGATATGAGAATCTATGAAGGCTCGTCAATTAAAACAAATGTACCACTGTGGGGCAAGATGTAAATAATGTGGGAAGCTCAGAGTGTTTGTGGAAGGGGAAAGGGGTATAAGGGAACTCTGCACTTCCTGCTCATGTATGCCAGGACCCGAAAACTGTTCTGAAAATAAATTCTATTTAAAAGCAAAATAATAAATTGTATAAATATACAAATAAATAAATTATATTAAAAGTAAGATAAAACTCTAAAAATAAAAAGAAATATTTTACTTCTATATCTCCATGAAGATAATAAAACATACAGCTACTTTGCATTTTGGCAGTTATGGTAAATATATTGTGTGAAAGACATAACTAATATAGACATCAAGAATTTCTTTAGACTTCTGGTTTGACTTTGAATTTTCAGCATGTATTGTTTTATTTGTTGTTTCAAGATGACTTTAGAATTCAAATATATAAACCAAACATTTTTTTAAAAGGTAACATTATTAAACATTTTCATTAGGGAGAGCTAAACTTGCTGATTTTTAATATTATATTTTTAAGATAGAGCATTCAGAAAATATACAAAATAGTAGAAGAAAAATCAAAACAAAACAAAAAAGAACATTCCTTATCCCTGAAATTTATTTCTTAAGCACTTTTGACTAGGAATTTTATATAGATATTATACTTTTTAAAAAAAATCACATTTCAATAATGGTTAATTTCTCATGTTTTCAGTCATAGCGAGAAGCAAGCCTTAGGCTAGATTAGGTCTGGAATTGAGGTTATTGATCTTTCCCAAGGAATAACAGAGAAGGAAGAAAGAGAAAGCTGAGAAATTATGATACTGGATGAACAGGCTGGTGAAGCTTCTTTCCACTAATACTGTGCTACGCCTTGCAAAAAGTTTTTACCAACTACAACTAAGATTTTATGCTCAACAGAACATACTACTTGTAGTCAAACTGAGTAAGCACCAAAAAAAAAAATTAACAAAGCAAATTTCTTTAAAAAAAAAATCACAGTTTAATCATGGTAAATCTATTGTATTTACAAATCACAGGAAATGGTATTTTAATACCAATGGGCAGAAAATAGGTACTATCTTCCCACAGCAGCTCTATGATGGGGAATTTTGGAAGGATCATACCCTTTATTTCCTAAATTCCACTCTACAATAACTTTATAGTTGACTATATTGATGGAAGAAGTTATTTTACATGAAAATAATTTATTTGCTTATGGGAAAGTTCTAAAGTTTTCTGGAAGATTTGAGCCCATTATTCTCTGAAGGAACATTCAGAGGGCAAAATAAAATGTAATGTTGATGATGTTATGTTACTTAAATAATTAAAATAAAAAAGCAAACATGGATAATTCCTACAGAGGAAATATATATATAATTTTTGCAATATCAGAGGGTGGAATTAACAATGGGCTCAATAAGACCCAGGATAATGGCACTTATGCTTTAACTCTGGGAGATGTAGGTTTTGACGTAGGATGATGGCTGCAACCTGCAAAGCTAAATGGAGACTGGAAGAGCAGGACCAAGAGAGGCTTAAAATGGGCCAGAATTGGAGAGATGCCCAGGCACCTGCGAGAGGAGAGCCAGAGAATCAGTCTGAGATTAGCTACACAGGTATCCCATGCAGAAAGTCTGATCAGGATATGAGATGGCACGGCATAAGAAACAGAAGTCCACAAATCGAAAAAGACTGGCTAATATGGAGCCCCAAGGCAAAGTGTTTATGGTTATCTTTTCATTAATCCAGGGATCAATCATCTCTAAGTAGGCATTGCATGCAAATTTGAATAACTAAGATCTTGTCAGTTAAGTCAGTGAATGTTGCTTAACCTGTACTTCTACATTTCAATGACAGACTGGCTAACTGCCTAGATAACTGAACTGGGCATAACTCAGTGTGTAGAACTTCCTTGTGCCTGGGGAATTCACATAAGCAAAGCAGTTTTACACATATTCTATCATTTAGTTTGCTAACACGGATTATGGAGTCAGGTGTTTAGATTAATACTTTTAAAAGGACAGACTTTCTATTAAGGATTTAGGTAAGCTCTTATTGCTATTTAGTTATAAAGATACAGCATATTTAAATTTCATAACAAAATTATATGAAAGATGCTTTATCTTTAAATATAAATATCAATATTACTTTTGAAATTAATTTTTTCTGGTTTAAAAATCTCAAGACTCAAAAATTTTATTTTCAATAGTGTTTTCTAACAACTAACAAATGGTTACTTATAAAATTCAGAAACTATATTATATTAAAATTCTAAAGTGATGAAACTATAGCTCTAATCCCTGCAGTATCTACTTCTGTGATGCTCTGGGGATATATATGGGTATCATTCTCCCTTTCCTAAAACTAATGGTAATTTTAAGAAAGATTAAAAATATTAATTTAAAAGGAATTTTTAATGTGATTTAGTAATATCTTATCATTATCAATAAATTATTAATTAAATGGTCATTGTTATTATCCATGGTGAGAGATCCAAGCTTAGAGCAGGAAGGTACAGTAACTTTATACATTGCTTATCTTTGAATGATTTATCTCACTCATAGTACTAACAGCTTAGTTTCTGGATATTACTTTCCTTGCATGAGCAGAGCTCTAAGTGATCATCAAAGGCCACTGCAGTGCTAAATTGGGGAAAAGTTTTCATGTACCGCTCTTTTTTAGCTGATTTCCTCATGAAACCTAATGTCACTCCCCATCCTCTCTAGAAATTAATTCCACATGATTGGAAACTCATCACATTTTGCATTAGCTGGGGCATGCCTGAGAATTTTAACTATGGAAAAATACATATTACTTGTTTCAATCCCTAGCCCACCCCACTGATGAAGTGAATACTGACTTAGCAGAATTCTCTTCTTGGGACCCTTACAGGACTCTGAAGATATACAGTAAATGCAGAAGATTGTAAACTAAAGACAAGAGCATCATACCTCTAGCATTGCATATAAGGTGATGGCTGAATGGGACATTTTTGTTCACAGGAATAACTGATCTTATATGGCATTATAGTTACATAAATGTGAGTCTTTGATTTCAAGAAAGATGATGTTTAAGTGTCTGCTTAATTTGCTTTTGTTTTGTTTTTAAATTACTCTTTTTGGAAACATTACAAACATGGCTGTAGAAAAGTATTATTGTATAATTTTTTAAAACTTTATAGACCATATTGGCTTGAGTTTAGAAGTTTCTTAAAGATTTGAAGATAAAGGGGGAATATTATTATTTATATCACTTATAAGCACAGAAAAAGCAAATTAAAATGCATGAAATTCTGAGAAATGGAAAAGGAATTTTTCAAAAGATTACAATACAGCAGTACTAAATTTAGAGTGATACTATATAAATTAATTTTGTTTATAAAATAGGAAGAAAACATCTTTCCCTCAGACTTCCCTTGCAAATGAAAAAGCATCAGGCATTTATGAGAAATAGTTTATGAAGATGATCCTTCTTTGATAGTGATGAACGACACTAATATTTGCCTTAAGATGATTATTTTAGCAAACCATGCCACAACCAATTATTTTTATTAATCTATTTTGTTCTGGAATATATGATTTGCTTTTTGTGATACACAATTATATAAAGGACCAAGCCATATATTAAGAGACATTTATTATGTTGCAAAAATAAACTTTGAATATCATGTCAAGATAGAGACTCATTTAGGGCTGGCTGAAAAACAGTGTGGCACAGACGAAATATTTATTTTGGCTCTGAGACTTTAAAAGTCTTTGAAATAAAATTTGAAGTTAGCTAATTCATAGGCTTAAAAGACTTCAAGAGTGTTTTGCAATGGCTATAACTCAATAAAAAAATGTTTAACAAAAAAAAGAGTGTTTTGCAGACAAGGCAAGTGTCTTTAGATTTTTTCTTTCATATATAATTTAGATACTCGATACGGTCTTAGTGTATGTTAAGTACTTGTTTATATGGAAGCCCTCACTAACAATTTTTAAAGCAATTTAATAGATTGAAATTCTTTTGGTTAATTCTAGCAATAGGTTAAGGACTGATGGAGTGAGACAAGGCAGAGTATTCCAATTTATACAGAGCTGAGATGATTACAGAACAGTGCAGATATTTTTATTTGTACAAAAAACCCTATTTCCCAACATTTAAAGTATATTTTTGAGTTTGCTTTAACAAACGGTATGGATAAGGAATTATATCTACTATAATATAGTAGATATATATATATATACACATATACATATACAATTATACCTACTATGCTGATATGTAAAACTGAAACAGAGCAGAGATTCTCCACTAAATCCTGTTAAATCCTATTATGATAAACTCTTGGTATGAATCCTTTTCTCTCTCTCTCTCTTTCTGTTTCTATTTCTCTCTCTCCTTTTATCTCTGTCTCTTTTGGAGGAGCTGAGGATATTGACTTTCTTCAGTGAAGCCCACACACATCAAGATAATCTTTTACCTGTTGTATGTTTAGATTATAGTGATGAGTTAGGTTGTTGCAAAAATTATGTATTTGCCAGATCTTCTCCTTATTCAAAGGCTATCAGTTCACTTCAAACTGGTTTTAACTGAGTATGGTTACAGTCTCTTAAATGGGATGATACTTGTATTATGCTGACTTGATTGAGTTTAATGTATTTCAACTGTTTATCAAGAAAGAAAGGCATATAGAACAGTTAGGCTAGTTGACTCCCTTTCCTCATCTACCTTCTTCAAAAAATTATTTTAAAATAAGTATTTCAAAATAAACATGAATCTAATTAATTACATTAAATATAAATATAAAACTATATTTAAAATTTTTTGAGCAGCTCAATTTTATAGCACATTTCTTTCTAAATAGCATGAAAGGATATTATTCAATTTGTATTACGGACTGAGGGCACAGTTGTCAACAATGTTATTTGCTTCAGAGTCTCTTAGTATCAATAATTACAGGATACTCCAGGTACAATCAAAATAGCAGCATGGTTAAAGAACAGACTCTGAAACCAGAGTCAGAATTATATTTTAGAGTTATAAGTCAACTTAACCACCTTGCTTCTCATCTCAGTCACTTCTTAGCTCGGTGACCTCGGGCAGTCATTTAGCCTATCTGGATCTCAGTTTTCTCACACTGGTAAATGGGAATAATAATAATAGTACCTATATTTTATACTTATTTTGCAGCCAAAAGCATTAATATAAGTAAAGAACTTATACTGGTGTCTGAAATATATTATATACTATAGTAGTTTTATGAATATTTTCCCCAACTCTGTTCTTTTTACTTTTTCACCGCTCAGCCCTGAAGAATTTACATGCCAGTAGACTACAACCAAAATAATAGATATCATAAATAATTCTACCTTACAATACACTTTAAGGGAGATTGCTTTATCTTCCTTTACTAAAAAAAATACATGCTTACTCTTAATTAAAATTTATCATGTATATAATGTTTCTGCATGGAATAGGTCTAATTTCATGACATTTCTCTAGCTTCGTATTAACATTATCTAATAACATTAATGCTTGCAATACTGCAGAATTTTTCAGAATTTGACATTGGTTTTAAACCTATACCAATGATTAGAGACCTTCTACTCAAACACTAGCGATACTTTAATTCCACATAAACGGTTATATATATTTTAATCTTTACAAAACACAGATTGCTACTAAAATATTTAAATAATACAATATCTAAAATGGTGATTTTTTTTTTGCCTTAAGATATACTGTTATCCAAAAGGATTGCCGTGTACATGGTATTGTCATGGAACACTTAGATTCAAGGAATAGGGAATTTTGTTATATATCAAGACTGCAGGATAACTGACAAGATTCTTGGCTGAAAATTAATAGTAATAAAAATAATGTGTTTTTATAAGTTGTACCCTAATGAAGGAACAATTTATTACAAAATAAAATGGAGTTCACTAACTCATATGCCAGCCAAAAGGAAAATTACCAAAAATATTTTTGCTAGCAAAGGAGTTTTTAATCTACCCTATTAGCCCTTATTTTTTTCCTCAACATATAATGGGAATATAAATTAAATTTGCTATTTTTAAGTGACAGAAAATCAATCAGTAAAAATGCTAAGAATAAATCATATTATTTTTGCCTTTGTTCATTCGATCACTGATATGATATTTCCCGAGTGATTTACTTTACATTATTTTTATTACTATCCATATAATGCCATCCTTTGTTTATTGCTGTTATGTAACAGTTGATTTTAACAACATGGTATCTATTTACCAACATTTAAATCTTTACTCTTATTATATGTAGAAATAAAGCTTTTCCTTCAAAAGAGAGAAGGTCTGTGAAGATAGAATGATAACATATTTTAGAGTTACATGCCAACTTTGACCTATCTTATACTCAATGAATGGAGTGTATGTTCATTTTAATAAAGATGTGAAAAGTTAAATGTGAGTTTTTTTACAACTGCTCTTTACCTGTTTCACTTGTAGTAAATAAAAGAGATTTGAGGCATGGTTCTCTAAAGGCAGAGGTGGGATCTGGATTGTGTGGCCAAGTTATAGTAGAGGCTCACACTGAAATTAGCAGGGGCCTTTTTGCACTAAAAATTAAATTGTTTGCTAAGAAGTTAGCTTTGAATGAATGAAATAGTTCAAAATTGTATATGATTTTTCTTTTTACTCATCTTTCTCCCCTCTTCAACTCATCCTCTTAGAAGAAAATGTCCATATTCAGAAAACCATCATTTAAACCTTGCCTGATGTATTTCAGAGATAAGGGAAGACATACCACTATCTTTTCACCCTTGGTCAGATCATTAACTGGAAGCTGTATGGTCAGTACCCATCTGCACAGATTTTCTGAGCTGTGATTGGTGTCCCCATCCTTAAATATGCAGAATCAGGACATGTCTACATTGGTACCATTTGAGACCTTTAAACATTCTTACATAGCAATGACTTACCCTCAATTGTTAGCCCCCCAGGAATAAGAAAAGCAAGAAGCAAAACAAAGACTCAAGAAATATTCATTGTACTAGAGGACAAAGGACAACGAATATTCAACATAGCTAGTGGGTACTGTAGATCCTTTAACCTGACATCCATTCTTTCCTGCTCCCTTCTAAATAGAACTTTTATTTTCACCTACTCCTCCATTAAGTCGAGGCTCTTAATGTTCTGAGTCATCTAACCCAGTGCTTCTCAACTGGGAGAGACTTGTCCCCAGGAAACATTTGACAATATCTGGAGATATTTTTGATTGTTATGATTTCTGGGGTGGCATCTCATGAGTATAGGAAAGGATTTTGCTAAACACTCTACAAGGCACAGGAGATTTCCCAGCAACAAAAAGGTATTTGATCCAAAATATCAGTACTGGAGAGGTTGAGAAGCCCAGGTATGATGGGACAGAGTAATCTGTCTGGTCTGAAACACAGCTCTGCACATCCTGGCTGAGTGATTTTCTTTTATAAATTTATTTTCTTTTATAAATAGCTTATAGAAGGTATAACTGATATGCAAAAAAGCCTGCACATATCTAATTTGTACAATTTGATGAATTTGAACATACACAAACATCCTTGATCCCATCAATCAATGTTAAAGACATACCCAGCACCTCCCAGAGTTTCTTTATGTTCCTGTTGTTTGTTTGTTTGTTTGCTTGTTTTTTGTTTTTGATAGTAAGAGCGCTTAACATAACTACCTTCTGAACGAAGTTTAAAGTTTGCAATACTGTACTGTTACCGATAAGCACAGTACAGATAGAATACAGCAGATCTTTAGGACTTACTCATCTGGCACAACTGGAACTTTATACCCATTGAATTTCTTAACAGTGTACTTAATCTTTTAGTGTCTTAGTTTCCTCATTTGTCAAATGATTATATTAATAGTTCATATTTCACAGAATTGCCTTAAATATGTCCACACATATAAATCATCAAGAGTAGTGACTGGCATGCAAAGCACTCAGTAAATGTTAGCTATTATGAGGTTTTTCAAGAATCAAGGAATGAGATGGCCCCCCCCAAAAAAATATATGGTTGATTAAAAATATAAAGTACTATTGATATAATTCAGCTTTCTCATTTACTTTTTTAGGGTTCTGGCCAGTGTACATGCTTATATTTGAAATTTACATTATATTGTTAATCTGAGAAACTAATTTTTCCTAAAATGTATTGGGTTTAGAGGAAGCTACAATTTTCACCCTTATAGTAGCTTGAGTTTGCAAACATACTTGAACCTATAATTAATTTGGACATTGAAAATTTTGACTCTCTAGGGCTTGGCCAAAATGTGTGTTTCATAGACTAAAGAAAAAAGTTTACTAATCCTTCAAGATATCACAAGAGAATAATTATGTTTTTCAGGATTTAAGAAATTGCTCAAATTTTTAAAAATTCTTTATATAAAATAATGCACCAATTACAAATACTTCTTCTACTTTTTCATTCTATTAAAGCAAACTATTTTTTCTGGAAGTCCTTTGATATAACCACATCCCCATTCTTCAATTACTTATCATATTAAAAAGATATTTTCCTGCATTGTCTATGAAATAGTGAATCTGTGCTTCACTTAAGAACTTTAACCAGAAAATAAACTACAGGGGGAAAAAACATATACATACTACATTCTTTATTACTACATTGCAAAACAAAATTATTTTAAGAGTTACCAAATGCAGACAGATGTTAAATAGTAATATTGATGATATCCTTATATGTATTTAATATTTAAACGTTGAAACTGGTATATTTTAATTTTAAATTATGCTTCAGAAACTATCACAATTAGACTTAGAAAATGTTAAGAGAGTTTATGTATAAATATTTACCTGAAAATATTGTTTTACTATGGAGTATCATACTATTGTCCAGAAAATTTATCTTTGGAAAAAAATCCCAAATTACATTGAAATTTTGGGTTTGGCTATCAACACTGTAGAGTAGACAAAAGCGATTGAATGGATTTTTGTTGTTGTTGTTATATGGTTCCAAAATTCAAGAACCAAAAAGGATCTGTGTGGAGTGTCACTTCATATTTTCATCACTCATGAATCAGAATCTTTTTTTAATTTTAAAGTTCTCCCTACACATAGACACAGAAATAATGACACATCAATATACAGACAATGTTGTATATCAATGCCTTTTTTAAAGAACCATTTTCCTATTCTTTTACCTTTTCTAAACTTTGCTTTTTCTCTCTCTCTCTTTCCTTTTAGCTTCAAAGTAACTGCACCATCAGATGAACTTTGAGAGTATTATGCTAAGGGGAATATGCCAGGCAGAAAAAAACACTGTATAATCTCTCTTATATATGGAATCTAAAACCTAAACCAAACCAAAACCTTAAAGCCAAGCCCATAGATGTAGAGAACAGATAGATGGTTGCCAGAGGTGGTGGGAAGGAAAGAGATGCATAGAGGATCAGAAGGTAAAAACTTCCAGTTATAAAATAAACAAGTCATGGGATGTAAAGTACAGCATGCTGATTATAGTTAATAACACGGTATTGCCTATTTGAAAGTTGCTAAGAGAAGAGATCCTGAAAGTACTTACCACAAGAAAAAGAATCCCTAACTATGTAAGGTGATGGATGTTAACTAGACTTATCGTGGTGACCATTTCACAATGTATACAAATATCAAATCATTATTTTGTACACCTATAACTAATATAATGTCATATGTCAATCATATCTCAAATTTAAAAATAAATATTAAAAAAATAATAATAAAAACAAGCACCTTCAGAATGTCCCTACCTTTTTTTTTAGGAACCAGTTAACCACCTAATATAGACCCACCTCTATTTTCTTCATGCTTATATAATTTTATACAGATATTTTATAACTGTGTGTATACATGCACATATACATACAAAGGATTTTATGTGCACTGGGCATTTTACAAAAAAACAAATAATGTAAAGATGTAAAACATTGCACTCTCTTGCACCTTGTTTTTTCACCAGTGAGTACTTCCTTGTTAACTCTCCTAGACTACTGTTACTTCAGTCTGTCCTGCTGATGGATACATGATAGTCATGCAATGGCTGTAGCTAATTCATTTAACCTTTTCTTATAGATGGTCTTTTAGTCTGTTTCCAGTGTTATCTGTCTGACACAACCTACATGCATATATGCATATAACTGTAGCTACCAGATGCTGTTTTCTTTTCTATAACACTGACTCCCAGATGACAGTGAAAACTAATTCAGTTATTTAAAAGAGGTGTGTGAAAATAAATATAATAAAAATACTTATGAAATGATCTTATGGAGTGAAAAGGCTACACAGCTTATAGATCATGAGAAACAGAAACATAATTTGTATTCAGAAAATAAATCACAAATATTAAAATACTGAAGTTAATTTCAACTCTCCCTGTTAAGGAACTAGAGAAAACCATTTATTTGCTTGGTGAGTCAAGAAAAGTTTCTCTAAATTACTCAAGTTCTGTTGATATGCTTTTGTGTCATCCCTCTGACATTCTTCTCCCAGGATAATCTACACTGATGCTTTCTTTTATTATTTGGAAAAAATCTGCAGCCTGTGTTTAAACACTTTTTCAACCTCCATATTAGAGACAGACTATTATTAATTCTATGCTGAGATTTTTCCTCCCTTTAATATGCTCAGCCGATTGTACACCACGAGTTACATCCACTGAAGACAAGCTTGTCTTTCTACTTTCATCTTCTTACTGCTCGGCAATCTGTGTCCTTCTCACTCACTGCCTCTATGGTCTGCAGTTGCTACTGTAAAGGGAGGGTTTCTCTCCTGCCAGCTTTTAACACAAAGAGGGCTTTTTTGCAGACTGAGTCTGGAGTGAAAGCTTCCTTCGTTGAGCACAAACATGGTCTCATGCTTCCTGTGTACTCCCATTACACAGCCTCCTGGTCTGGTTAATGAGTTTGTGCTCACAAATTACATCAGCTTCACTTTCACACACTTTTATAAGGTTTCTACCCCGACCCCTCTAAAAAGATTACATTAATTCTGCCTCTGTTGAGTCTATTGGATAAGTGTGATAAATATTTACTGAAAGAGTAAATGTTAGACAATTGCTTATTTACCCTTTCACATAACCTCTACCTGGATTCCCTACTAAATAGAATAAACCTGTGATATAGTAAATTAAAGGACGAAATTTGAACCTAGAATCATTTACCATTATAAAATAGGATCAAAATTAGACCCAAAATTACATTTTCTTACATTTTGTGAACACTCAAAAATGTCTTTTAAAGTTCCACTAAATGCTGTCATTCATATCCCAGCGCTGTTAGAAAAATATTCTTTGATCTAAGGATGTAGAACATTTAGTATTTATCTTCATTCACAGATTATAGCTTTACAAATCTTGAACTAGGGCCTTTTTAAAATTTGAAATTAGCCCAGGAACTAAGTAATTCCTAAAAAATAGTAAAAATTGATTCAGAGTTGCAATGTTTTTGACAAGCTTCAATCATTTTATTTTCAGCATGGCTGTTTTTACCCACCATGTCATCCTCTTTGCATAGCCAGTGTTGGACACACAGTAGGCATTCTATGAGTGTTGACTAGAGAATAAGTCAATGACTGTTTTGGTTTTGAAAGTAATTAGAGTAAATTTTTCAAGACAGAAGTTACCTTCTTCTCTATTCCCCACCTAAAGACAATACTCATCAAAATGAAACACACCCACTGAATTTCTCTCTCTTACTGCCGAGATCAATTTCTCTCTTTAAACATTCAAGTAGTCTGTATTATTTCGTCCTGTGGGCACACACAGAGATGTGTTCTGGCACCACCAGTAGCACAAATCAGAGACACCTTAAAAGACAAGGTGTCCTGGTATCTTCTGCTCGTTTTTCTGGGGCGTAAGTGATGAGCGCTAGTGAAATCCAATCATAATTCTGTTACCTTTTCTGAAGCAGGTTCAGCAGGCACATTTTTTTCTACCAGACACATGAACTTTCAGACTAGTATAGATTGGGACAAAATAGTTCAGAAGAATACTGCAAGCCTAAAATATAGCTCTCTTTTTGCAATTTATCACTTGTGACCTTCTTGATAGTTGTATTTAAAAATCCCAATATTTCCCCCCAAAAGAGATAAAACAAAGAAAATTTATTAATTGTTCTGTGTTAATCAGAGATTTGTATAATTGCAAAGGAAAACTAGACCAGGAACATCACAGACAAGCAGTTTTCTATTCATTTGTAAATTATATTTATGAAATAGATATACTTCTAAAAATAACTACATGAATAAAATTTTTCTAAATTGAATCATAGTTTAATGGGCTTAAGGTTCTTATTGTTAGAGGTAAGCAAGGAATGGTTTGTAGTGCTGATTATTACTTAACTTCATTAATAAGTGAATGCATTTGTGTACCAGGTTTCACTGAAAGAGATAAAAACGTACCTCCCCACCATGTAATATAATTATTTCATGTATTAGCTATTTTTAGAAAGCATAATCTCAATATAATTAATTACTTATTGTTATATCCCTCATGATCTCATTATCATAATAACCTCCTTAGGAAGCCATAGTTTGAAACTAACCACCACACCAGATCTCCAAAGTTGATGGTTTAAGGCCAAATGTCATTTTGTGCAGAGTGACAGTCAAGCTATACTGGAATGTGTTCTGATTTTTAAGTCAATCTTAATTTTCTCTTCAGCAGCGTGTCTGGTTCTTTACCCTGACGTGGTGAGTACAATGACTCAAACTTTCATCCTAAGAAGAAGAAGCGATCATACCCTAACACTTCTGAAGGGAGAGACGATCTACTTGTAACCACATCAAGGTCAAGAGAATACATTACTACTTGACTTTGATCATCTTGCTGGAAACAGTGGTACAAAACTGGCCAAATATGTACTTTTTTGTATTTATCTACATTTACAAAGCATCAATGTGACTCTGGGAGATAAAGTCAAGTTCAATATGTTTCATTTACCTAAAAAAAATTAGAATATTTACAAATACTGAAAAATAACTACAATTGTGAGAACAGAGAAGACAGGAAAATTAGAAGAATCACCAGATTCTAAATCCTTGAGAAAACTTAAATTCTCTGTGATTTTATAGCGATGTATATTATCATGTTTTGGAATTTATAGCTCATGCCTCAAAGCTAATTAACCCCATGATATTATTGATCTCTTTGGCTTAACTCTAGGAATAGAATGAGTAGAGAATTTCATGTTTCATATTAGAATTGTGTCTGAGGGATGACTGAAGCCTTCATTTTCCTGCTGTTAATGACAGGAAACTGAGAGCTCATAGTTCCAGAAACATCCTCCATGATAAAAACAAAATTTGGGACAGGGACTTAGGCCAGAATAGACTGCAAAGAATGAAAGTCCAAACCTGAATTACAAAGTAGGTCTAATAATTATTCAAAGAAGTTACTAAAGATAGTAATTGAATTAAAATTTAGAGAGAAGATATATTCTCTTTGATTGAAGCTAACAAGACACACTATGCTATTTTTGAATGAATGAATGTACAAAGGTGAATGAACAAATGAATTAATATTTAGAATCAGGTGTTTGAGAAAACACAGAAATAATTCATGCTATAATTTGGACAAAACTTCTTTATAAAATTAATGAGATTTTTCTATCATAACTTGAAAAAATTAGACGACAGAAATGAATATGTCTTGTGTCTTGAAAGAAAAAGAAGAAATATAATGTTAAATACAACAGAAGGATGGGGTATTGAAGGATAATGAGTTAGAGCTTTGTTAGTTTCTTTGGTATCCTCAAGAAAGATTGTATTTCTCATGATTGATCTCTTTCCTTTAAACTTTCTCTGCAGTGGAAGCAAGTTATTTTCAGTTAGGATAGAGAAATCCTTTAAAAATATTCTACTCCTTTTCTATAACACAGTGTTCACCAGGCAACTTCCTGATCTTTATTTATTTATCTGAATATACCTACTTACTTGGAAAGAACTGTGGTGAGCAGATGCCAAATTCTCCTACCCAGTTGTAAATTATCAGCATTCTGGCTTATAAATCAGTCTCCTAAACATGATCACTGAGAATCAGAGAATGGTCACACTTGGATACACTGACAAAAGTGAGCATCTGAACCAGCAAAGCTGGGTCATGGTGAATCTATGAAGATGTAACTCCCCAGTAAAGCCTGGCCTGAGCAATCAGCTGGCTCTACCCATCACATTATTATCTGGAGGTCTAGGAAGCTTTCGCATTTCAAAGCCTCACTCCTGGATAGCAGAATGGTACTGAAAGGTACCACAAGCTCTGTGGGTTTATGGAGTCAGAATACTACAGAATTAAAAAGCCAACAGCCTAGTGAGTGCACTGGAGACTGGAGTGAAAGAATGGATTAATAAAAATAAATATCCATGGACTGTTTCAACCCACAGATTATTAAAAGCTTTTGGATGTCTATGGGACAGATAATTTGTGCAAAGATAGAAAAGCACGGCACTGAGCACTGAATAACAAGAAAAGCTGGCTTGGTTATAACAAAATTTGAAATTACCTAGAGTTGACATATTTTTCCTCAGTTTCCTGGTTAAGGCAACTTACAACGCTGTCCTAAATGGGCCCAACATATTCAGTTAGATTTTAACAAGCAAAGTATTTTAAGAGATTTTGTGCCCAAACATTCTACTTGGATTATAGAAAACAAGCAAATGATTCTTTTTAACTTTAGTTGACAAGAAACTTATTGATATATATCTCCTGTCAGTTATTGACATTGTTTACATAAAACAAAACAGGATGCTTTAGTTTGGGTTACAAAATCAAATTACAAGTTTGCCTGTGGATTCTACTAGAAAAGTACAGATGTTCTAAGTTAAATTTTAGGAGTAACGTTGTTTATGTTTATTAATACCTAGACATAAATTTATCTAGAGAAGATGCTATAATTCCACACTTTGAATAAATGCACTAAATGGTCAGTGGTGTTCAGAAATAGTCATCTAATGCTATTGGATTGTATTTTTTGAGCTTCATAAGATTCTAAAGACTAAACCAAAAAAATTGTGAGACTGTTTTAAAAGAAATAATAATTCAACAATGACTTTAAAAGATACTGTCATTTTATTTTATTTAGAGCATGTGCTTCAAAGCCATAGTGATACAACAAGAAAATTCTTGGTCTGCCCGGAGCATAAGTCTAGCATAGAGTAGCTGCTAAATTAATGTTTATTGAGTCAATAGATGTCCTGAATGTGAATTTTGATTCAACCACTTTTTGGCTCCATGGGACTTTGGGAATGTTATCACTCTCTAGGAGCCGCAGTTTTTCCATTTGACAGTTTTCAGACTAGATGAAAGGAACAAATAAACTCATTATATTAAAGTGTTCTGAAAATTATGAATTTATATACCTATATATTTGAATATTTTATAATGGTGTCTTTCAAATACTTGCATACATTTTAAAATATACTTACATGCAATTATTTACCTACTCTGAAAAAGTAGATACAAAGAGGTCTGACAGTCTTATTTGTCACCCTATTGAAATCTAGGATTGATTTGGAAAATTTAAATACCTTAATTAGTGTCTCCTTCCTCTCTATTTCATGTACTTCTCCCCAAAATGTCTCCCTTGCTTGAAATGTACAATGCATTCTCTCTCAAAGACATCCCTTGTATATTACTTTTTCCTAGATTAGGTACTAGAATTACATTAAGTCATAGCTGACATTTAGCTGGGTACTGTGTACAAATGCCATTGACATGTATGCATCCTCCAGCTTTGGAACAGGATAAAGTTAACAGTTGGATGAAATCTGCACTCTCTCCTTCATTATCATAATGATCTAAATTGTTATTTAATTGATGAGTATATGGACTTCAAGAGGGGAGGTGGGAGGTTTTCAGAAAAAGGACACAATGAAAGGATGCAGAGGTGAGGCTATACCTAAGAAAACTGAGATCTTTAGCAAATTTTCTTAAAAGTGAGATAAAGGAAAGAGAAAGTCAATATCTGAGGCTGATCAAGAACTGATTTGACATTGAGAATAAATGATTTGCTTTTCATCTTATGGTAGTGGAGGTAACTTGAAGCTGATACGTGACTGGGATGATAGGAATGTGATAAGGCAACACAGCAGATAGGGAAGAAGGCTTTGGTTGCCATTTATTATTTAACTCATTTGGATTGGTTGAAGACTTAGACACAATTAAATGAGGAGAAAGTAAAATAAATTCTGTGGAGCTAAGAATGTGCAATCTAAACTAAGTCAGGGCTTGAAACTGGGCCCAGATGAGTGAGAAGGTGAAACTTAGTAGATCAGCCAACCTCAGACCCTAGGATGGAGCTGCATCCCTGGGTGTGGTCCAGTCGTCCTAGCAGTTCTAAAGGAAAAGTGCCAGAGCAATGGTCGCCAAATTAAATTGCATTTCCATTGCATAAAAAACCCCGCAGTGTTGAGCAAAGGGTTGAACAGGATAAGGTTAAAGATTCTTTCACATCTATTAAAGTCCCTATCAACAATAATTTCTTCCAATGTCAATTCTCTGGAACACAACTCTTACATGGAAGCTGTTTAAGTTGGAGCTTCTACGACCAGATTCCTGTACCATCTCTGTGTATGTACCAACCCTGTTAAACATTACCATTTAGCAAGGGAAAAAGCACAGCCTTGTATCTGAGCTTTTATGTATTCCCACTTACTCATAAGAGGTGGAAGTCTCTATGGCAGAACGTCCACCAGGGGGTTAGGATTTGTAAAGGCTGATCAGTGTGAGGGGATGCACAAAACGGGATGGTCGCGAATCTCTGAAATTGCACTGCTGCTCCAGCCACATGAGATTGATTTTGAAATTCTAAAATGTGAGCATCTCACACAATATAACATTGTTTATTTCTTTCTGTCTTTCTGACTCTTTTCCTGAAGTACTCTGACCAGGCCATGGAAGACAATGATTGTGGCTAATGTCCTGTATAACCTTCCTTGGACTGCTGTAACAAAGCATCAAAAACTGAGTGACTCAAAACAACAGAAATGTATTGCCTCACAATTCTGGAAGGTAGAAGTCTGAAATCAAGGTATCAGCAGGGCCATGCTCTCCCTAATGGCTTTAGGGGAGAATCCTTCCTCTCCTCTTCTAGCTTCTGCTGTCTGCTGTCAATCCTTACCATTTTTTGGTTTCTAGATGCATCACTCCGGTCACATGGCTGTCTTCTCCCTGCGTGTCTCATATTGTCTTTCCTACATGAATGCCTTCTGTCCAAACCTCCTGTTTCTATGGGGATACCAGCCATATTAGATTAGGGCTCACCCTACTGACTTCATTTTATCCTAATCACCTGCATAAAAACCTTGTTTCCAAATAAAGTCACATTCTTAGGTACTGGGGGTTAGAACTTCAATACCTCTTTTGAGGAGAAAGAAGTCAACCCATAAAAGCCTGAACACAGTTTGTGGACTTGCATTGTTGTATGCTGTTTTTCCGAGCTGGTGGCTCTCTTTGTGAATGTTTTTTTGCAAGATTCCAATGTGGTAAAGTAATTGTGGTTCAGTTCAGCAAACTTCTGCTCCAGGAGTTACGTGTTGGGGTGTAAAGATGGACTGAGAGGATTGAGAAAGATTGTTTTCTCTTTAATGTGGCTTGTGAAGGTCCAGAACACAGACTTTTCTCAATTGCTCAGTGTGCAGCACCACCAACACATAAGTCAGTGGAAATACGTTTAAATCATGAGACATGGCAAAACAAGGAGGAGGTAGATTATGAATGAGGTTTACTCAGGGAATGGCTCTGTCATTCTGTTCTTACCACACTACTGTTCAAATAGAATGTCTTTCTTCTTGTCAATTTGCCCCCTTTGCTGAAAAAGGAAGTCTGACCTGACTTTTACAGTTACTATGAAGAGAACTTTGTTTTCTGTTACACAAAATGGCTCTAATATTAAAAGATTAATGCCTTTTGCCTCTAAACATATGATTAACCATAAATTATCACACTAGACCTGATCACGTCTTTTAAAAGCCCATTAAAAAACAAATTAACCTTTTCTCTCTAGGCTGAACTCCCTTGTTAATATGAAAATCAGGAGTAATTCAGGGCTCTTAGCTTTTGTTATCCCAGCCATATTCCTTTGTGGTTTTCAAGTTGAGTTGTGACTGGAGAGTGAGTCATACCAGCTTAATTAATTTAGCTACGAACCAATTAAAAGCAGTATTTTGTGCATGAGAAAACTTGTCTGAAGTGTTCTGAATTTCAGCAGGAGTTTCCTCATTACCCAAGCTTATGTGCAGATGGTTTGTGCCAAGAGGGGGAGAGGGACACTTACTTAGCAAGACATCCCTGATTTCATAATCATAAATGAATTCATATGTGTTTTCATTCTAAAGAATGTATAATTTATATTTACTCATAAACATACCACACAACAAAATTATTACCAAATTTCTTATTGTTATAACAATGTAACAAGGTTTATTAGTAATTAACCCATATATGTTCTTCCTCCAGTAGACTAAATGATCTAAACAAGTGGTGTAGGAAGATTAAAGAGAGATGTACTCTCTCTGTATCCTTCCTACTCCATCAATTTGGAGAGAATTAATATGACGTGTTGTATTTTAAAGGTAATGTGGTTTAAAGTAATGTGGTCTTCAGGTTCCCGCCCTATAAAAACTGACATTGTTTAGACAAAGCATTAACACATGAGTCTCCTCACCATATTCTTTAGGCCCCTGTGTGTTATTCATACCTATGTATAAGGTGAATTCAGCAAATGAATAATGTATACTAGGAAAGAGCGGGAAAAGTATTAGACAGTGAACTGGCTGATTTAAGGCAGCAGATGTTTTCTGTAAAGGGTCAGATGTCTCTGTCTCTGGTCCTTGTCACAATTAACTCTGTAGTAATAGCAGGAAAACAGTCAGTGATAACATGCAAACTAATGGACATGGCTGTGTTTCAGTAAAACTTTGTTTACAAAAAACAGAAGAGGGACTGAATTTTCTCTGCTGGTCATAGTTTTCCAACCCCTGATGTAGGCTATGGTAACGGCACTGATACCTGATGGATGGGCCAGACTTTCATCCCTCTGGTGCTCAGTATCCTCATCCTGCAATGAGGAGGTTAGAATAAGGAAGCCAAAAGAGCTCTCTAACTTTGCATTTCTAGGTACACATAGAGGGATGGTGTCTAGAAAACAGTCTAAGCATAGCTCTAGGGTCAGGCAGCTGATTCTCCAGTGCCCTCTTCAAAACAAACAAACAAAAACCTCAAAGAAGGGAAAATATAGGAACGTCTTTCTTTGTGTATGGGTGTTATTTAGATTAAAAATAAAGAATTAAGAACAATCATGACATTAGTAACTTTGAATTCTCTTTTCTTTAGAGGTCATGTACTCTGTTGAAGAAGAAAGGGTAAATATAACTATTTAGAAAGATTTCCAAAAACCTTTACTTCAGAGTTAGAAGATGAGAGTCTTAGTGTTATAGACCTAAGTGCGGGTGGAAGACCGCAGGCTGGGAAGAGGCTTTCATAAAAACATTTCTTTTTTTTTTGAAGGGGTAGACTTCTCTGGGAAAAGACACTTTGCTGGAACACTTCATTACCCAGAAATGCGGGATAAATGGGGCATGCTCTCTACTGGTCTGCCGCCATAGCCTCTGTAACTAAACGTGGCCTAAGGCAGTTCTACAAACAGGAGGGTCCCTGAATGTTTAATTGCTGCTTGAATAATTTTCCATTATCATTACTCAGGGATCACAATTTCTTCTCTCACTAGATGTTACTTTAAACATACCCTTTGTATAGTATCTTTCCAGCATATCAGAATCTGTCACCTATTATAACATCATCAAATAAAGACACTAGGAGTAATTCCACAGCAGTATGATGCAAAACTGTAAATACACAAGAAGTCAGCCCTCATTTCTCAGTTCCACTGGCTTTAGGTTCTTGGATGTACATTTCACTCATGTTTAGAGTATCTCTATCACTTTTTCTTTGAACCCCATTCTTAATGAAGCTCCCTCTCATAACTCTCATAATGAGAATTCTATATATTTGATCTTGCAGGTCTCGCATGAGTTGAAATTGTTCTCTGTGAGATTATTCAAATAGTGGCTTGACTGGAGTCTATTCACAAAATTGTTTTCTACTTTTTTCTTCTTTCAACATAGGGTCTACTACTAATGTCCTTTCAAGGAGTACAACAGAGTGAGCTATATAATTTGACTTATAGCCTTCTTTTCATCAAAAGCAGCGTATGTAAAAACAGGTTAAAATTTAGTTACTATATACTTGGCCAGACCAACAAATACTGAGAATTCACGACACCTTTATGTTTCACAACAAGAAGGAGATACAAAAAATAATTTAATTATAATGGATACTTGGTGGCATGTTATCTTAGATCAGATTCACATGATAAATTACGTAAGTCACAAAGTCTGGTTCACCCTCCCCACCCTACCCCACTCCCCAGCTATTATAACATTTGACATTATTGCCACTTTTTAAAATAAGGGTCCCTCACCAAATGTACACTGCCTACTCTATCAAAAAACTGTCTTTAATGTAACTATTATGTATCTGGCTAACATCTCCTGCCCATCATAAACCACTTTAACTGATAACCCTAGAAGAAGTGAGATGGTTTGAGTGTATCTACTAAGCCACTTGTTTCATTTACACAGCTATTCAGAGTCTTGACTGGTTTTTACAAAAGATTGAGAAGAATTACAAAAGATGGATGAAGCTGTAAATATTGAAATAATGGTTGAAGATTATATCTCTGTAAAGTATATCAAGTTATTTGAATGCTTATTTAGGTCTTTGTTCAGGGTGGCCTAAAATTATTTAAATTGCACAGTCCACATTAATTTTATAAGAATCCTTTAAACGCTTTAAAGTTCTCTTGCATACTCTAGCAGATCAAGAGGGACCATTAGAGGAAAAATATTAGATAGATGAAATAGAGAGAGAGAGAGGAATTACAGTAAGTATTGAATCTAGCTGACAAGGGAAAATCAGAATAGTGAAGGGAGAGGGAGGAAATCCACACTGATGTTTAATACATACTTCAGTTTACAAATACATTATACCAATTTATCCTTTCTTACCTTCACAAAGGATATTTACTTTGGCCTGATTATATAATTTTTGAAAGTACATTATATAATAGTTACTTCTTCTAATTTTTGATATACCTGTAAATAAATTACCTTCCAGAAATTTTAATAAATCCCAGAAATTTTAATAATCCAATATTTAAGAGGAATGAGAATAAAATAAAGAAAAAACAATGATTCAAAATCCGTATCTCCTGGAAAACTCTAACTTCATAGTATTTTAGTGTGTGTGTGTTAATCTCTTTGCAGCTTTTAGATGATAATCTATGTGGAACTCTGATTGGACTGACCGAAAACTCTACATAACCATAAACGGAGAGGATCAAAGGCAAAGCAAGATTTACAGTCTTGATCTTGAAAAATAAACCAAGGAAGCTGAGAAAAAATAACTGCCTGTTAGAAAAGAAATTATTTCTATTGGAGTGTATCCTTTAAAAAAGGTATTTTTACACTATCTATTAAAATTGTTCATCACCAATGCTCTTCGGGATTATATCACTCGGAAGAAGCAATGCTTAAGGCAAAAGGCTGAAGATTTTCTTAACAAGAAAATAGCACTGTGAGATTTTCAAAGGAAATACAGAATGTTTCTCTAATAAGCGCATTAATAACTTGCAAATGTGTTGTCACATTTAGGGCAACAATGTATACTACATTTCTCCTTGAGTATAAAAATTCCTGCATTTATTTAAGGAAAACATAAAGAACTGAAAACTAAGCAAAAATGCATGTTGAAAACAGTTTTAACTTTAAAACATAATTGATTCAATTCTTATTGAATTGAATTGCATGCATGAGCCCACGTTCCCAGTTGTTTATTAACAATTTAGTCTTATGATACCTTACACATATGCTCATATCGGAATTCATTTTATTGAGTTACTTTATGTCTAAGGCTCTTTTAGCCTTTTTGTTGTTGTACATTAGTTGGTTTATCACTCAGTTCCATTTTAAACTTACATAATAAAAACTTGCTTATAAGCAGTTCAGAGTATCTTACACACTGACACATATCACCATGCCACAGAGTAAATGACTCAATTTTAATCATCATCATCACCACCACTGCCAACACCACCTACCTGCAATGCTAGCAGAGTTGATGCTGCTATGGTTGCTTCTGATATTTTTTGAAGGCATTTAATATACTATACATGAGGTATATGTTAGAAGAATTTTGATTGCAAGTGTCAAAAACCAAATTCAAGGAAGATTAAGCACAAATGATGTATATTAAAAGGATACCAGTATTGAGTCACATATAAATGGTTAAGAGATTGAATTAAGTCTCAAATCTGCCATTTACTATCCATGTGACTTTAGAAAAGTTCCTTAACAAATCTGTGCTCCAATGTTTTCATCTGTAGGTGGAAATAATTATATTGTCTGTTTCATAATATTACTATTGAATGACTTGTTTTTAGAAATATTTAGAACAGGGCTTACATGTTTAGTGCTGAGTGACTGTTTATAATAAATTATCACTGTTGTTGTTGCCATTGTTTAGGCATTTTAAAAATTAAAAAGGAAATATGTATCTGTTCCTCAGAAGGAAAACAGGATCAGGGATGATGTAGGAAACATGCAAAGCCCTCTCCCACTTTGTACCTCTTTGTAAAGCTACTTCAGTCTAGTGGATGTTGTTATTCCCATTCTAAAACTGTGAAACCTGAAGCTTAGAGAGGTTAAATACCTTTCCAAGGTCACACAGTTAAGTAACATAGACAGGCTCTGAAATCCAGTTTGTATAATTCCAAATCCTTGTTTCCAAAAACTCACTTAACACATTGACCAAGACTTCTTAAAGTTTCAAGCAATATCAAGTGATTCATCTAATATTTAATTGGTTACTCTTTAAGGAATTGATAAAAGTACTTACAGGTGATAAGCTCAGATCTCCACTCAATTTAGCTGACTTTGCAGGAAGGGAGATGGATTTGTATCAGTGCGTTCATTCATATTCTATTGCTTGGTATCCTTGAGACCGATGGTCTCTATTGAGACAATATAATTCCATTACCTAAAATAATGAAGCAAATGAGGCTTTTAGTGACTGAACAAATTCCATCCACCATATTGAAACCATGTAATCTAACATTAATCTAAAGAAGCTGGGATGTGGAAAGCTAGTAAACTGGTTATTGATGACATCATCATGAGAAAATAATTAACTCTACAGCCAAAGGATTATTGGCACTACTGACAAAGCCCAAAGGGGAATTGAAACAAACACAAAATAGTGATCTGTCATAAACAGAAATAAAAAACATAACTTTGGAATGACTTTGGAGTGGCTCTGGGTCCAACATTTTTAAACTGTAGTCTTAAAGAAACATTGAAAGGAGAATAAATAGACTTTATATTCTAGAATAAAATATATGGATTTTTCAATAACTGTGTGCAAACTATTAAAGCACTTGTAATAAAAAATTTCTATCTTGTGGAGTTGGGGGGTCTGCCAAGATGGTGGGGGACAAAGACCCTGAGCTTACTTCCTTTCACAGGCACACTGAAATCACAACTATTTACAGAACAACTATCAATGAAAAAGATCAGAACCTATCAGAAAAGATCTTCTACATCTTAAGATATTAACAAACCACACAGAGACAGGTAGGAGGGGCAGAGCTGTGATACAGGTAAGTCCAACACCCCCAGGTGGGTGACCACAAATAGGGAAATAATTACAATTGCAGAGGTTCTCCCAAAGAAGTGAGAGGTCCAAGCCCCGCACTGGGCTCCCCAGCCAGGGGGCCCTGCACTGGGAAGATGAGCCTCCAGAGCATTTAGCTTTGAAGGTTAGTGGGGCTTAATTTAGGAATCCCAGGGGGCTGGGGGAAATAGAGACTTCATTAAAGAATGGACACAACATCTCACACTCTCAGGTACCCATGGCAGAAGCAGTAATTTGATAAGCACCTGGCTCAGAACTACCTGATGATCTTGAAGAATCTCCTGGAGAGGCAGGTGGCAACTGCAACTCAACCTGGGGACAAAGACATTGGCAGAAGCCATTTTGGGGAGCACCTTTGGCCATGTGGACACTGGTGCTTATGAGAACAATTTTGGAACCCACCCTCTAGCTTAGTAACTCTAGGACCCAGCCCTGGTCCGGCTCAGCATTGTGTAGGGGCCAGTGCTGGGATGCCTCAGGCAAAGCACATAACTTGGCATGGACACAGCCCCACTCACCAGCAGATAGGCTGCCATAAGACCCCCTTTGCACACAGCTGCCTCTGGACACATCTCTGCCCACTAGAGAGACCAGGACCCAACCCCATGCAACAGTGCATAAGCACTAGACCTGAGACCCTAAGGACCCTCCAGCCAGAGACCATAGAATCCAGCTTTACCCATTAGTGGGCAAGTACCAGCCCCAGCACTCCCTAGGCCCAGCCTCATTCACCAAAAAGCCTGCTTTAGCCTTGGGACCAGCCTCACCCACCAGGAAGCAGACATCAGCTGCAAAAAACCACAGCACTACAAGCTACAGACCCAGCCCACCCACCAGCAGGCCAGATCCTGCCCTGGGATCTGCTGGGATCTGCTGGGCTCTGGCCTTGCATACTACCCAGCCAGCACAAGCTTCAAGACACCTTGGGCCACAGAGACATATGTGTCAGGAACCAGCCCCATCAACCCACAATCCAATACCAGATCTGGGACACCTGGGCCCTGCACCAGCCCCCAGGATTCATCTCGGCTCACCAGTAGGCCAGCATTGGCCACAGTACCTGGAAATAGTCCCAGAGTCTCCTGGACCCTGACTTCTGGCAACCAGTAAATCAGCATTAGATGCAGGGCACCCCAGGGTTCTGCAGGCAGTCACTTTATGACCTGGTCTCACTAACCAATGGCCAGTAACCTCTGCATAAGGCAGGACCTGTCAACCAACCAGACCAGGGGCTAACCACATTGTCAGCCCATCACAACAGAAAGACCTACACAGCCCTCATAGGGGAACCCCTAGAGCATTAGCCCTGGTGATGAGAGGGAAGTGTGCTGCTGGGGCATACAAAACATCACCTACAAAAGGAACTTCTCCAAAATCAGGAAACATAACCAACCTACCAGATACATTAAAAACAAACAAAGAACTTAAGCAAACTGAGGCTACAGAGAAACATGTTCTGAATGGAGGAACAATATAAAACCCATGAAGTAGTTGAGATAGGCAATCTACCCAAGAAAGAGTTCAGGATAGTGATCATAAAGATGATCAAAGAACTCAGGAGAAAAATGGAGGCACAGAGGTGAGAAGGCAGAAGTGTTTAACAGAGAGTTAAAAAAGTAAAGAACAACCAGAGATGAAAAATACAATAACTGAAATTAAAAATACACTAGAAGGAATAAACAGTAGACTAAATGAAACAGAGGAATGGATCAGCAAGCTGATCACTGACACTAAAAAGAAAAAAGAAAAAAAGAATGAAAAGAAATGAGGACCATCTAAGAGAACTCTGGGACAATTCTAAGCACCCTAGCATTCATGTTATAGAGGTCCCAGAGGAGAAGAGAAAGAAAGGAACTGAGAACATAAATGAAGACATAATAGCTAAAATTTTCCCTAACCTGGGAAAGAAAATAGACATCCAAGTCCAGGAATGGCAGAGAGTCCCAGTTAGGATTAACCCAAAGAGGAACATAGCAAGACACATTGTAATTAAAATGGCAAAAATTAAAGATAAAGAGAGAATATTAAAAGTATCAAGGACAAAACAGCAAGTTACATACAAGGGAATCTCCATAAGGTTATCACTGACTTTTTAGCAGAAACTCTGCAGTCCAGAAGGGAGTGGCATGATGTACTTAAAGTGATGAAAGAGAAAAACCTATCACCAAGAATAGTCTACCCAGCAAGTCTCTCATTCAGATTTGATGTAGATATAAAAGATTGTAAGAGATTACTATGAAAAATTATACATCAATAAATGGACAACCTAGAAGAAATGGACAAATTCCTAGATATATACACTTTCCCAAGACTGAACTCCCAACAAACAGAAGTCCAGGGCCAAATGCTTTCACAAGTGAATTCTATCAAACCTTTAGAGAAGAAATAACACCTATTCTTCCCAACCTATTCAAAAAAAAAATTGCAAAAGAAGGAACACTACCAAACTCATTCTATGATGCCAGTATCATCTGATACCAAAACCAGAAAAATTTATCACAAAATAAGAAAATTACAGGCTAATATCACTGATGAGCACAGATGCAAAACTCCTCAACAAAATATTAGCAAACCAAATCCAAAAATACATCAAAAGGATTGTACACCACGATGAAGTAGAATTTATCCCAGGGAGGCAAGGATTTTTCAATATCTGCAGATCAATCAATGTGATACACCACATTAAATAAGTGAAGAATAAAAGCCATGTGATCATCTCAATAGATGCAGACAAGGCTTTTGACAAACTTTAATGTCATTTACAATAAAAATTCTCCAGAACGTGGGAACAGAGGGAACACAACCAATAAAATAAAGTCCACAGCTAACATCATACTCAATGTTGAATAGCTGAAAGCTTTTCCTCTAAGATAGGAATAAGACAAGTATACTCACTCTTGCTACTTTTATTCAACATACTATTGGATGTCCTAATCACAACAATCAGACAAGAAAAATAAATAAAAGGAATCCAAATTGGAAAGGAAGAAGTAAAACTGTCACTGTCTGCAGATGACATGAAACTATACATAGAAGCCTAAAGAAGCCACCAGAAAACCAGTAGAGCTCATCAATAAATTTGATAAAGTTGCAGGATACAAAAGTAATATGCAGAAATCTGCTGCAATTCAATACACAAGCAACAAAGTATTAGAAAGAGAAATTAAGGAAACAATCCTATTTGCAACTGCATCAAAAAGAATAGAATACGTAGGAATAAAACTACGTAAGGAGGTAAAAGATCTGTACTCAGAAAATCATAAGACACTGATGAAAGAAATTAAAGTCAACACAAATAGATGGAAAGATATACCATGTTCATGGATTGGAAGGATTAATATTGTTAAAATGACCATACTACCCGAGGTAATAGATTCAATGCAATTCCTAGCAAAATTCCAGTGGTAGTTTTCACAGAACAAGAACAAATAATTTTAATATTTGTAAGGAAAAGACCTCAAATAGCCAAAATGATTTTGAGAAAGAACAGAACTGTAGGAAGCACACTCCCTGACTTAGACTATATTACAAAGCCACAGTACTCAAAGCAGTATGGTACTCGCAAAAAAAAAAAAAAAACACACATACATAGATCAATGGAATAGGATAGAGAGCCCATAAAGAAACCTACACACTTATGATAAATTTACCAGTTGGAAAATGGACATATTTCCTCATTTTATTTAATAAAGTGTAATCATTCATAAGTACAATTATAAAATGTTTTAACATTGACTTATGTCAGCACTATAATCTTTTTTGCTGTAATTGTAGTCAATATTTTTGAAAGTATTAATATGTTGGAAAAATATACCAAATATATGCAATAATAAAGTCTATTCTTTTAAAATTTTATTAGATTCTCAGTAAAGGAATACATATATTTTCTGGATACTTGGAAAATATAGACAAACACCAAACAACACAAGGAAAGTAAAGGGGAAATAATAATTATTAATATCTCTCTTGAAGACTATCATTAAAAAATCAATATTTAAATTTATGACTTATTTGCTGCCTTAGAAAGTGTTCATAGACCATAAATAATCATATTAAAATTGAAGTTTCTTACTATATATTAAAATCATATTTTAAAATTCATCAAATTGTATATCTGAGATACGTGCAGTTTACTGTACAGGAACCATACCACAATAAAGGCGTTAAAAATTTCTATTTTAGAAGATATGTGTTTATTGATAGATTAAAAATTTAACCTGCTATTTAAGAACTAAATAGTATACTTTACGACTGTTTTAGGACTGATACCTTTGATCTGTGCTGCCAGATTTGCAGATTTAATATTTTAAAATATTTTAAATAGTTAATACACTTTGACATTATTGCTATTTCAAGTGTTTCTCTAAGATGTAAGTCAATTAGTATTTTTTAATGCAGAGACAATGAGATTTTAAAATTTTATTAGCAATGTTAACTCAATGTAGTTTTTACTGCTAACTTTGTTTTAATATATTAAACTACTTGATATTTCTTTGTTTCCTAAGATTCATTTCCAATGTGCTTTTAAAATTTACTTTAAAGTAAGTAGAGTAGCAGCTGAACATAACCTATGCCACATAGTGTTATATGCTGTTTTATATTCCTTGAAAATTCATATGCTGGATTCCTAGTTTATAACACATTAATATAACTTTATCAAAATAAAGTATCTTTATTTGGGGATATGGTCTTCAAGAAATATATTAAAATAAGATCATTAGTGTGGCACTAATCCAATAGGAATAGTGTCCTCACAAGAAGAGGAAATTTGGACACAAACATAAACAAAGTAGAGATGATATGAAGACACAGAGAAGACAGCCATCCACAGGCCAAAGAGAGTCTTGGAACAGATCCTTCCCCTGCAGCCCTTAAAGGAACCAGTCTTGCTGAACCTTGATCTTGGACATCCAGCCTCCAGAACTGTGAGAAAATACATTTCTGATGTTGAAGCCACCTGGTCTGTGATACCTTACAAGAATTCACCGGCAAACTAATAAACTTAGTTAAAACTAAGAATTTAAACTTAAACTTAAGTATTTAAACTTAGAATTTACAGAACCAATAATTATTAAGGGCAGTAGTACCTAGTAACTTGCATGCATAAGTTTGAATACTAGATAAGGAAATCAGTCTCTACCAAAGGTTGTTCATTACAGATGTCATGTGATGTGTGACCCACTTATCATTTCACAAATAGTGCAAACTGTAGAATTAACAATAATTCTGATTGATTTACATACACATTTATATTATTGTTGAAAAGATTACAGAACCTAAACGAAGAGCTCCACTTCCAGTTAAGGCAGCATGAGGAACTCTGAGGACGCCCACCATAGTGAAAGTGGTGAAAATTAAAAAAAAAAAAAAAATTTAAATTTTCTGTAAATAGTCTTAAGGGCATATACCAAATGAAAAATATTTATTCAAGAAAATCTACTAAAAGTTGATAGGAACTACAATAGGCTGTGTTATTTCAACCCAGACCCATATCGCCCCTCCAGCCTCCCAGCTCAGCTAGGCAGAAACTCCACTCTAGCCTGTACAACCAAGAACATAGTCTCATTCTCCATCCAAATCTCAGCCATGGGGTAACTCTCCTAAAATAAGCAAGATATCAGCATTTCTCACCTTGCCCCAGCTACCTGTTGCTGAGGCTAAGTTCTGTGCCAGTGTGGCTGAGGAGTGGGCTCCCTTCATCTGCCCAGTTCCCACTTGTTGATGGAACTCTACCTTGGGAACAGCACTGCTAATAGTGGGATCCTCATTGCCCATGTCCAGGGTTCTGGGTTGGGGTGATACAGTGAGAGAGGCAAGCCATAGAGACCTGGGACTTCTGCTCCATCCATAGACGAAGTGCTAGATTGGATGTCAGTCATGGTCCTCACTCACTCCCAGCACCAGGGTAGTGGCTCAAAGATTTTGTCCAGGAGGGAAAGCAGTCCCTTTGAAGAGAGCTCCAATCCCCAAAGAAAGTCCAGAAATAAACCAACACACTTACATCAATTAATCTACGACAAAGGAGGCAAGAATAGACAATGGAGAAAAGACAATCTTTTAATAAGTGCTTCTGGGAAAACTGGACAGCTACATATAAAAGAATGAAATTAGAACATTCTCTAATACCATATACAAAAACAAACAAAATGGGTTAAAGACCTAAATGTAAGACTGGATACTATAAAACTCCTAGAGGAAAACATAGGCAGAACACTCTTTGACATAAATTTCAGCAACATTGTTTTTTGAACCAGCTCCTAGAGTAGTGGAAATAAAAGCAAAAATAAGCAATGGGACCTAATTAAACTTAAAAGCTTTTGCACAGCAAAGGAAACTGTAAATAAAGCAAAAAGACAACCTACAGAATGGGAGAAAATATCTGCAAATGACATGGCCATCAAGGGACTAATTTCCAAAATATACAAACAGCTCATGTGCCTTAATATATACATATAAAAAAATTAACAAATCAATCAAAAAACAGGCAGAAGACCTAAATAGACATTTCTCCAAAGAAGACATCCAGATAGCCAATAGGAATATGAAAAGATGCTCAATACTGCTAATTATTAGAGAAATGCAAATCCAAACTACAATGAGGTTATCACCTCACACCAGTCAGAATGGCCATCATTAAAATATCTACAACTAATAAATGCTGGGAAGGGTGTGGAGAAAAAGGAATCCTCCTACACTGTTGGTGGGAATGTAAATTGGTGCAGCCACTATGGAGGACAGTAGGAAGGTTCCTTAAAAACTAAAAATAGACTTACCATATGATCCAGCGATCCCACTCCTGGGCATATATCTGAAGAAAACTACAATTTGAAAAGACACAGGCACTCCAACGTTCACAGAAGCACTATTTACAATAGCCAAGACTTAGGAACAACCTGACTGTCAACAGGTGACTGCCCTATTGTTTCTTAATTGTTCCTCTTTTGTTTCTGCATTCCCTCCTTTCCCTGATTAGCAATTGTTTGAATTTGTCTTTTGGAACTCGGGGAAGGTCAAGGAGGCTGAATGAAGCCTTTTTCCTACAAACTGAAAAAAGGGAACTTGGAAAGATTTGTACCAGGAAGCACCCCACAGGGTCCTGCTTTGTATCGGTTATGTTCTATAAATTCATTGCAAATGTTGAATTAGTGAATACTGAATCATTTTGCCCTAGGGGAAATACAAGAGTAAATTCCTACGTCTGGTCACAACATTTTTCACATGGGATTGATTCATAACCTTGTTTTACGTGTGTTTTTATTTGAAGACATCATTATTTAATACATATTGTTGATTCATTAACAATGAACTCACATCCAACAGTGCTTATCTAACATATATATTCTCTCCCTAAGACACACAGAGCCCTCTTGTGTTTAGACACATTGTATAGCACTTAAGCACTATACTTTGGACCATTTTAAACAGCAAAATCACCAACATAAAGCACAAGAGCGTGGCTCTAAATTCCTAAAAGGACACTTTTAGTGATCCTAATATATCACTGAAAACCTGTTGACTGGCATAGACTCATTCCATACAACATATGAGCTAATAATGTGAATATATGAATAATGATTTTTCATTAAGCCCAATGAAATAAAGTTAAATAATTCAGAATGTCATAAGAATGTATGGCATATATTAATATGCATACATTAATATACCACAAATAAAATGTTGAAATGGAGTCTAAGTCTGTTTGGGATGCCATGACAAAAATACCATAGATTAGGTGGCTTAAACAACAGAAATTTATTTCTCACAATTCTGGAAGCTGAGAAATCCAAGATCAAGGTGCTGGCAGACTCACTTTCTGGTTTGCAAATGGACACCTTCTTGCTGTATCCTCACATACTGAGAAAGAGAGAAAAAGAGAGGGAGGGAGAGAAAGAGGTAGATTCTACTTTGTTCCAAACACAGCACTTAGTTTTGGAGTTAATAATGAGAAAGAGATAATATCTCTGCTCTCAGGGAGTTTGTAGTTTATAAGGAAGATAACCATAAAGGAAGTAATTATGAGGGTAATAAATGTTAGGAATCCTATAGAGAAATAAGAATCCAGAAGAAAAAATAGAACAGAATCAACAAACAAATAATCGAATTAAATTTGCAAAAAATGGAAAGAGAAAAGTCAAATGACTGATATAAAGATTTCATTATGTCCCAGTAAATATCAATAAAAGTTTAGCACACTCAGACACAAAACAAGGTAAAAAATTGAATTAAAAACACATATATATATCTTACATTCAATTAGGCACAAATGTATAACAGAACAAAAATTAGGTATTTTAATTTTCATTAAATTTCTCATTAATTCTACAAAAATGGCACAATATTTCAGAGATTTGCTGGGAAAAAAGGTTTGATCTAATAACTTATTCTCTCTGTGAAGAATAAGAAAGTATTTTCAAATACATAATGGTTCAAAAATTACTATACCTATAACCTTTATCTTAGAAGTAAAATGATGTAAAAATATACTTAATTGGAATATATATTAAAGTCATTAACTCAGGATTGGAAAAGTTGTGGTAACCTATAAAGTACTGTATAATAGTGTTAAACTAGAATATAATACATCATTCATATGATATGTTCAAAGAGTTTTAAATGACCTGAGAAATAACTGTCACCAGGAGGAGGAAAGTAAGTTACCTCTGTTCTTAGTCAATCCCATAAAAGAATTTTTAATAAAAGAAAGTGTGATATACACAGAAAATTTTATTAGTGAAGTAAAAAGTTAGAAAAATATAGTATACCTCTGAGAATTGGGGGCGGGCCAATCCAAGAGAGGAAAATGGTGCCCCTCCTTTGTCCTGTTTTATATCCTGGCTTAGGGGGCATTTTTGTGACTGACTGATGCATGGCTCATGTGCCTTGTGCTCAGGCATGCCCATCTCTTTTACACATGTTTTTACCCATGATACACACAGAGAAACCTATGGGAGGGGGCTCAAACTGCAATGTTAATTACACTATAATGAGCATTGGGTCAAGTCAAGTCAGGACCTTCTCTCTACTGTGCAGCTGCAGCATTCGATTCTAGCTGGCTTCTTTGCTGGCCCTCACTTAGAGAAAGTAAAAAATTTCTGGGGCTCCTTAACCTAAGTGCAGGCATACTGTTATTTTCTGGGTTGCTCCTTTCCCTTTCCTCTCCCCTGTCCAGTGCTCTAACTGCCTAACATAATTACAAAGTCTAACTGATATTAAAAACTTCCTATGTGCCAGATACTGTCCCAAGTATTTTATATGTATTACATCATTCAATCTTTATACAATCTCACTAGCTTCATTTTACTTTTGAGGAAACTGAGGCACAAAGAGTTTAAATAAATTGTACATCCATGTATCTGGTGTTTGAACAAAAATAACCTAATTCCAAGGTCTACTCTTTATTTCTCATAATATGCTATTAAGAGGAGGAAAAACTGCAGAACACAATATCGTATGGTGTGATTTTTTCACTTTGTTCTTAAAATTGTTTATTTTTATTTATATTTATATTAATGGAGATACTGGGAATTGAACTCTGATTCTGTGCATGCTATGACACTCTACTACTGAGCAATACCAACCCCCCATGTTGTGATTTTGATATCATTTATTTCAACCAATCTTTATAAAGGAATACCAAGAGCCATGCACTGTGGGTATCATACTTTAAATTTTCTATAATTAGAGTATATTAACTGATAAAATGTTTCATTTTTAATTAAACAGAAAAATACAGTAAAAAGCATGTTAAAAAAGTCTTTCATAATTAAAAGTGATTATTTCTTTCAATTTTGACTTTATATAATTTTTCTTAAAAATAAAATATTATATGTAAACTCTAAGTCCCTTCTTCCCAATAAAATTTTAATTCCATTTCTCCACGGTGACAAGAAGTAAGGAGTGGGTAGATTATCATAATTTAATGTAATACTTTATAATCCTTGTATTTATATTTTGTTTACCTATAAATATTTCTATAAACACAAAGAGGAACTGTTTACATGATGTTATAAAGTTACATGAAGTCCTTCTGCAGCTTGATTTACTTACTTATTTTTTTCTTGAGATATAGCCAAACCGAGGTATGTACAACTAGTTTATTTTTAACTCCTACGTATTATTCAAAATATTCCGTTCTCCTGCTGAAGTACCCAAGTGATTTTCATGTGTTTTGAAATATAAATAATGCTACAACGAACATATTTGGGTATATACTCTTATACACATTAGGAAAGCTTTCTCTAGGATGTAAATCTAAAAGTAAGATTGCAGGGTCATCAGAGATACACAGTTTTTTTTCCCCCCAGTTTTATAGGTATTGTTTTGCAGTTTCTAGTTACACATGTAAGAAGCTTGAAAGATACCACTTTATCCTAACAATAAGTAAAAAGCTGAACAGACTGAAAAATCAACAAATCTTGTATTCATAAAAGAGAAGAGGACACAGGCAAACAACTGCCTCTATAATTGGAGGGTGAGACAGGAAAATAAAGGAATCATGGCTTACCTGAAGCAGAGACCAGCAAGCAGAAACCACCCTGGGATCCTGTACTGGGACAGGAAAACCTGAACTTATTTCACAAATTGCTGGAGGCTTAGTGTGGACGAGTCTGCGAGTTAAAAACTCCAAGCGGGGAAAGAAGGGCCAAGATGGCAGAGTAGAAGGGCACCTGTAGCTCACTCTCCCACTAACACCACCAAGAGTGACATCCATGGACCCTCCCAGCCAATCAGAGCACCTGAAGAACTCTGACAGAACATCGCCTTCTTTAATAGACAAAATACACAACGAAGCTCATAGGAGAAAAGGAAAAAAGAAGGAAGAAAAAGCAAAACAGTGTGGGACCGATTCCGCGGGGAGGGAGCGGCAAAGGAGGAACAGCGCTCAGGTTGCTGAATCTCCCCCTCTCCAACGGAGAGGCCAGCAGGATGGAGGGGGAGCCTCTGAGGCTCGGATCTGTACAGAGTACCCCTTGACTGACAGAACTAAGTTAAACGTGCACGAATGACACCCAGCCCTAGACTCAAACCAGCAGGTGAGGGACGGAACAGGCTGCCCGAGCCGGGTGGACTCGCGCAGACTGTGCAGAAGCAACCTCTGGCGACTACAGTGCCCTGTGCGCGGTGCCTGGGAGGGTTTACAGATCAGAACAGCCTGGGTTCCCATAAAATACAAACAAAAAAAAAAGCAAACAACACTGCTGGTGTGCCCTGGGGGGAGGGGCACCGTAGCCTCTGTCTCCTCAGCCCCGGGCGCCATTGCTGGGTGTGTTCGCAGAAGTGAGGCGGGGCGCAGCCACCGCTGCCACATGCTCCTATGCGCGGCTCCCAGACGGAGGTGGTGGCGAAACCTGAATCCTTACCTGTGGGCTCCGCAACCTCATAGGCGGGACTGAGACTTGTTTACATCCCCAGGCGGAGGGGACCTTCTGCCCCATGCCTCTGTGAACTCGGGCCTCTAAGACAAACGAACAAGGAGAGGAGTTCTGGCACAGAGCAGGGGCTAGGGCTGGTGCGGCCGTTTTCTCCGAGCCTGCCTACCAAGTCTGGACACTACATGGCGCAGGGGAGCAACAGTGAACGGGGGAGCAACCCGCCCAGCTACCATGCACGAGCACGCACGGGGACGCAGCGTCAGGAGGGGGCGTGACCCGCACTCCCACCCGCACTGGGAGCAGCACAGACCAGGAACGCGACCAGGAGAGTTCTGGAAACAGTGAGTGGAGTTCACGCAGCAAGGTGAGGGCAGGAGCAGCGACAACCACATCTGGCCACCACAACACCGGCCACACCCCCAACCAAAGGGATAATAGACAAAAGGCACAGAAGGAAGACTTAGCAACCACCCATACTTAAGAAGTACCTGTCAACAGAATTATTAAGAGCACACAGTCTCCACGGGAACACATCCAGTTTTTTCTCTTTTCTTTTTTCACTTTTAAATTTTTAAAATTTTCAATCCCTTTAAAATTTTTCAAATTAATTTTTAAAAAATTTTTCTCAATTTGATTTTTATTTCTCTTTGTTTTGTTCTGTTGTTTATACTATTTTCAAATCTTGTTTTTATTCTTTTAAATTTTTATGTTAATTTGTCTCAAGTTGATTTTTATTTGTTCTGTTCTCTTAATTATACTCTGGTTTCAAATATTTTTTTCTTCTTTATTTTTTAAAATGTAGCAACTTGATTTTTATATCTCTTCATTTTGTTCTTCTGTTACTGATTACATTGTATTCAAATCTTTTTTTCTCCTTTTAAATTTCTTCTTTTTTTAGTTTTATTTCCACATCTGTTTTAGGTAAGTCAATAAATAAACCCCTTCAGGACCACAGTAGGTAACTGATACTCCATAATCCATAGTGCCAGAAGGATATAAATAAAATGAAGAAGCAGAGGAACTATTCTCAATTAAAAGAACAGGAGAAATCCCCTGAAAAGAACAATCAATGAAATAGACCTTGATAATCTACTTGATCAGGATTTCAAAAAAGGAGTGATCAAAGTACTGAAGGAACTAAAAGAGATTGTGAATAGAGACAGAATATGTCAAAAATGAAATAGAAACTATAAAGAGGAACCAATTAAAACTGGAAAACTCATTTGCTGAGATAAGAGCTGAGCTAAAGGCTGTAAAAAGTGGGCTAGATAATGCAGAGGAAAGAATAACTGATTTAGAAGACAGGACAACAGAAGTCATCCAATCAGAACAACTGAGAGAAAAACAAATAAAAACCAATGAAAACAATATAAGGGATATATAGGATAATATAAAGCATACCAACCTATGCATGACAGGGGTCCCAGAAGGAGAAAAAAAAGAGTAAAGGGGATTGAAAAGGTATTTCAAGAAATCATGGCTGAAAACTTCCCAAACCTAAAGAAGGAGTCAGATATCTAAGTACAGGAAGCACAGAGGGTCCCAAACAAGAAGAACTCAGACACAAAACAAGACATATTATAATCAGGATGGCCAAGTTTAAGGATAAAGAAATGATTCTAAAGGTTGCAAGAGAAAAACAAAGAGTTAGTTACAAGGGAACCCCCATAAGGCTTTCAGCTGATTTTTCTACACAAACACTGCAGATCAGAAGGGAGTGGCAAGATATATTCAAAATCCTGAATGAGAAAAAGATACGACCTAGGATACTTCATCCAGCAAGGCTATCTTTAGAATAGAAGGAGAGATAAAGAGCTTCACAGAAAAGCAAAAACTAAAAGAATTAGCAACACTAAACCTATGCTAAAAGACATATTGAAAGTTCTACTCTAAATAGAAAAGAAGCAGGATGCTGCAGAAAGGAAACACACACACACACACACACACACACACACACACACACACAATAGGAAAGGCAATAACTACAATGAATTATAGCAGAATAAACATGAAATTGTAAAAGAGGACATTTAATTCATTAAGGGTAGGAGAGGGGAGCAAGAAAATATAGAATTTTTTTTCTTTTTTTTTTAATGTTCCCAGTAAGATGTGTTTGAGCTCATATTACTATAAGTTTAAAACAAACAGATATAGTAAATGGTTAATATATGTACAAAACAGGGTAACCACAAGCCAAAAGCTTACAATAGAGTTACAAAAACTAAAAAGAAACCAAGATAATAGGAAAATTATCAAACCACAGAAAGAAAAAGAAAGGAACAAAGAGGAAATACCAAATCAACTGCAAAACTAAGTTCAAAATGGCAACAAATATATATCTATCAATAATTACCATAAATGTCGATGGACTAAATTCTCCAACCAAAACACATAGAGTGGCAGGCTGGATAATAAAACAAGAACCTACAATATGCTACATACAAGAGACCCACTTTAGGGAGAAGGATACACATAGATTGAGAGTGAGAGGATGGAAAAAGATACTCCATGCAAATGGAAATGACAAGAAAGCAGGAGTAGCAATACTGATTTCAGACAAAATAGACTTTAAAACAAAGTCCATAAAGAAAGATAAAGAAAGACATTATATAATGATTAAAGGGGCAATACAAGATGAGGATTTATACTCATTAACATATATGCACCCAATATAGGAGCACCTAAATACATAAAGCGAATACCAACAGATATAAAAGGAGAAATTGATGGGAACACAATCATACTAGGAGACTTTAACACCCTATTAACATCACTGGACAGATCTCCAGACAGAAAATTAATAAGGCAATAGAGAAATTAATGATACAATAGAACAATTACACTTAGTTGATGTTTTCAGAACATTACATCCCTCAAAAATAGAATATACATTCCTTTCAAGTGCACATGAAACATTTTCTAGGAGAGATCATGTACTTGGACACAAAAGAAGTCTCAACAAATTTAAGAAGACAGAAATTATTTCAAGCATCTTTTCTGACTACAATACCATGAAACTAGAAATCAACTACAGAAAAACAAAGGAGAAAAAAATGACAGCATGGAATTAAACAACATACTACTAAAAATCCAATGGGTCAATGATGAAATCAAAGAAGAAATTAAAAAATACTTTGAGACAAATGACAATGAAAACACAACCACACATAATCTCTGAGATGCAGCAAAAGCACTTCTAAGAGGGAAGTTCATAGTGATACAGGCCTTCTTCAAAAAAGAACAATCTTAAATAAACAATCTAATCTACCAGTAAAAGAACTGGAAAAAGAAGGGCAAACAAAACTAAAGTCAGCAGAAGGAAGGAAATAATAAAGACAGGGAGGAAATAAATAAAATAGAGATTAAAAAATATAGAAAAACAAATCAAACCAAGAGCTGGTTTTTGGAAAGAGTAAACAAAATTGGCAAACCTCTGGCCAAACTCATGAAGAAGAGAAAAGAGAGAGCACAAATAAAATAAGAAAGGAAAATGGAGAAATTACAACCAATGCCACAGAAATACAAAATATCTTACTAGGATACTATGAACAACTATATGGAAACAAAATGGATAACCTAGAAGAAATGGACAAATTTCTGGAAAAAATACAATCCACCAAGACTGAATCAAGAAGAAATTGACCATTTGAACAAACTGATCACTAAACATGAAATAGAATTAGCAATAAAAAACCTCCCTACAAATAAAAGTCCAGGACCCGATGGCTTCACTGGGGAATTCTACCAAATACAAAAAGTAACTCATACCAGTCCTTCTCAAACTATTCCAGAAGACTGAAAAGAAAGGAGTACTCCCAATCTCATTATATGAAGCTGCCATCATCCTGACACCAAAATCAGACAAAAATACTACCAAAAAAGAAAGTTACAGAACAATATCACTGATGAAAATAGATGCAAAAATCCTCAACAAAATTTTAGCAAACAGAATCCAACAGCACATAAAAAAGATCATATACCATTATCAAGTTGGGTTCATCCCAGGAACACAAGGATGATTCAATATATGCAAATCAATCAATGTGATGCATGACATCAACAAGAGAAAGGACAAAAACCACATGATCATCTCAATAGATACATAAAAAGCATTTGATAAAATTCAACACCCATTTATGATAAAAAAAAAAAACCCTTACCAAAGTGGATACAGAGGGAACATATCTGTAATTGTTAGAGAACTGCAAGTCAAAACTACAGTGAGATATCACCTCACACCAGTTAGAATGGCCATCATTCAAAAGTCCACAAATGATAAATGCTGGAGAGGGTTTGGAGAAAAGAGAACCCTCCTACACTGCCGGTGGGAATGCTGTATGCTGCAGTCATTGTGGAAAACAGCATGGAGATTCCTCAAAAGAGTAAAAATAGACATACCATATGACCCAGCAATCCCACCCACTCCTGGGCATATATCCAGAGGGAACCCTAATTCAAAAAGATACCTGTACCCCAATGTTCACAGCAGCACTATTTACAATAGCCAAGACACAGAAATAACCTACATGTCCATCGACAGATGTTTAGATAAAGAAGTTGTGGTATATTATACAACAGAATACTAGTCGGCCATAAAAAACGATAAAATAATGCCATTTGCAGCAACATGGATGACCCTGGAGAATGTCATTCTAAGTGAAATAAGACAGAAATAGAAAGAAAAATACCATATGATATCACTCATATGTGGAATCTAAAAAAAAAAAAAAAGACAAATGAACTTATATATAACACAGAAATAGACTCACAGACATAGAATACAACTTGTGGTTGCCAAGAGGGAGGGCAGTGGAAAGGGATAAACTGGGAGTTCGAGATTTGCAGATACTAACTTGTATATATAAAATAGATAAACAAGTTTATACTGTATAGCACAGACAAATATATTCAATATCTTGTAGTCGCTTATGGTGAAAAAGAATATGAAAATGAAATGAATATATTTATATTCATGTATGAATGAAGCATTGTGCTGTACACTAAAAATTGTCATAACATTGTAAACTGAATGTACCTCAAACAAACAAACAAACTCCAAGTGGTGCAAGTAATAGGCCCACCACAATATCGTGAGATTTTCTTTTAGGAGCTCAACCAGGTTCCCACAGAAAATATCGTAAGAAAAATCACCTTGGTGTTCTGGCATGGGTAGGGAAAAGAGGACTGTTTTTCTTAACAGGGACTGCCCGCAGGGGAAACTAGTTAACCAGGGCCTGACCTGCCAGGATATAATCAGAGCCTAATTGACCTGGGGGATGGGAAATAACCAACCCCAGCTGGCCTATCCTTCCAGGAGGAAGAAGGGGGAAAAAAAAAAAAAAAACCCAGCCACTCAAGCCATCTTGTTCTACCTAAGTGGGGAGAAAAAAAAAAACAAAACCTGAGAAACATTTGTGAGGTCTACAGTCCAGAGGCATAGGCTCACTAGAAATCCAAGACCTCATCATAGGATTGCAGAACACTTTCCTCCCCCCACACCTCACCATAACATTACTAAAGGCCTGATACATTATGTCTAGCTATTAAGAAAATATTACGAGGCATGCCAAATGTAAAAAACCCAATTTGAAGAGGCAGAGCAAGTACCAGCACCAAACAGGGCAGAAATGTTAAAATGATCAAACTGGGAATTTAAAACAAATATGATTAATATGCTAAGGGCTCTAGTGGATAAAGTAGACAGAATGCAAGAACAGATGGGCAATGTAAGCAGAGAGATGGAAAGCCCAAGAAAAAAACAAAAAGAAGGGCTAGAGATCAAAAATACTGTAACAGAAATGAAGACTGCCTTTGATGGGCTCATTAGTAGACTGGTTACAGCTGAGCAAGGAATCTCTAACCTAAAAGATATATCAATAAAATCCCTGAAAATTACCCCAAATTAATGTAAGATATCAAAACACAGACCTAGGAAGCTCAGAATACACCAAATAGGAAAAAGGCAAAAAAAAAAAAAAAATTCCTACACCTAGGCATAGGATTTTTAAACTGCAGGAAAACAAAGATTTAAAGAAAAAATCCCGAAATAAGCCAGAGAAAATAACACCTTACATATACAAGAAAAAAAGACAGGAAACCATGCAAGCAAGAAAAGAGTGCAGTGAAATATTTGAAGTGCTGAGAAAAACAAAATAAAAAACAAAAACAACCCTCAAATCTCTAATTCTAAATAATCCTGCAAAGTTATTTCTCAAAAATGAAAGAGAAATAACGACATTCTCAGACAGGAAAAAAGTGAGGGGATTTGTTGCCAGTAAACCTGCCTTACAAGAGGTGTTTAAAGTTTAGAGAGAAGAAAAATAACATAGGTAAGAAAAGTGGATCTACATAAAGTTAGTAAGAGGATGAAGGAAGAATAAGTGAATGAAAAATGAAGACAGTTTTCTTATTCTTAACAGACAATAGTTTATTCGAATGAATAATAACAACAATATATTTGATTAATATGCTTATGCATATCTTATGTATATATATATTAGTGTGTATATATGTTTATTTATGCTTTATATAAGTGACAATGAATGACAGCAATGTTATAAGGGATAAGGGGGAAAAATTAGGATTATTTTGTTATTTTAAGGTATTTATACCACCCATGAAATAACATAGTTTTACTTGAAAGATTAGTTTGGCTTAGCTGTAAATGTATATTACAAACTCTAGGACAACCATGAAAAAAAAGTGAAAAAAAAAAAGATACGCTAAGAAAGGAGAAAAAAATTAAATAGTATAAAATGCTCATTAAAAATCATAAAAGGCAGAAAAAGAGTAAAAGGCAAAACTAGGAACTAAGAACCAGGACAACAAATTGAAAATCATAATAAATATGATATTTATTCAACTACATCAATAATCACTTTGAACCTCGATGGTCTAATGTACCAATTAAGAGACAGAGATTGTCAGAATATATCAAAAAATAACATCCAATTATATTTTGTCTACAAGAAACCCACTCTAAATATAAAGATACAGTTAGATTAAAAGCAAATGGATGGAGAAAAATATAGCAAGCTAACAATAATCAAAAGAAAGCAGGAGTAGATACATTAATTTCAGATACAGCGGACTCCAACGCAAGGAAAGTTATCAGAGACAAAGAGAAATTGCTAAAAGGGTTAAAAAAGTTTGTGCCAATGTACACATCCACAAACACTGAATAAGTTCCAAATTCACTGTATCGTCATCAACTCTGGGTAAGTCATACTTCTAGATGTTTTCAATTTGATGAGTTTTTTTTTTCCCCATCTCTTTGTGAATACTAGTGAGCTTGAACTTCATTCTATGTGCTCACCAGCAATTTCAATTTGTTCTTCAAATATCTTTATCAGTCTATTAGCCCACTAGTACAGGATTGTTTCATCTTATTCATTTCTTGGAATTCTTTAGACATTGTGCATATCAATTATCAGTCAAAATGTCATGACTGTTATTTCTCAGTCCCTTGATAGTTTTAAATTCCATTAGGGTACTGGCTGCCATACTGAAAACTGTAATTTTAAAATTACTGTTGTCAAAATTATCAATGGTTTTATATATGTGTTATCTTTTGGGGGTCTTATTTGAGAATTTTGTTCCTAATCTAAAATCTTTCTTCCACATTGTCTCCTAAGGGCAGTCGGCTGTAAGTTTAATTGATGGTTCTTTCAAAGTACCATAATCTACTTCTTTGTGAATGCTTTGAAATACTTAAATAATCTTTATTGTCTTATTGGAAAGCCAATGGACCCAAAACCATGCATTTAAAATTCCATTCGCTCAGTGATGCTTTGTTGTTGTTACAATCCCTGCACATTTAGAGATTGTTCTTATATTTGTGAATTTGTTTACATGTCTTTCTTTCACTCCTTGAGGCCACAGTGCCGTATTTAACATACTATAGCTTAAGTCTTGATAGTGTGAGTTTTTCTTTTTAAATTTTCTTGGATATTAGTGTGCCTTCATTATTATTCCAGTGAAGTATCTGTTACAGACAACAGAATACTCAAAAGTGGGTTTACTAAAAATATTAGATTGTGAATAGGATATCCAGAACAAATGGGCAACTTGGCTTGGATACACAGCCAGAAGCAAAGAAGTCAGGAAAATGACTCACCAAAAGATTTTTTCACCTTGGAGTCAGTCTGTGTCACTGTAACCTTGGATAACAAACTGTTCCCCCAAAACATGCCACAGCTCTCTCAGGAATACTGGATGCCTCTACCACTTTGCTTAACACAGATGTGATCTCTTTGTGAATAACTGACATCACTTACTAACTTTCATATCTTGTGCAGGTTTGTCTATTTGGCTATAGGTGGGTCTTAAGCTTCTAGGAATTCTGTGGAAAATAGTTCATAGCCTTGTAGTTTAAATAATAATGGAATTATCATTTAGAAGAAGGTCAAAATCTATACTAACAAAGTCTTCTGTATGAAATGTAAAGTAAAATTTGCAACTTCAAGAGAAATTTGGAGTGTCCTTTTTGGAATTACATTAAATGGTTACATTAATTTGAGTAAATTAATATTTTTAAGATAATGAATTCCTCTATGAACGTGGAATATCTTCCTATCTTTTTGAATCTTAATTTAATCTCTCTTGTAATATTTTCCCTCCTTTTTGAGATAAAATACATTCAAAATATGGATTTTTAAGTGTATAATTTGATGAATTTGGACAAACGTACATTCTATGTAGAATATTGTCATCAACCTAGAAAGTTCTCTCAAACTGCTTTCCAATCAGTCTCCTCACCACCACCACCGCAGAGCCTTCCACTATTCTGATTTCTATTGTCACAAATTAGCTTTGTCCAGTTTTGAACATTGTATAATCCAAATACTATATACACTTTATGACTGGCTCGCTTTTGAGTTCACTTCTTTTGTGTGTGAGATTCATCAATGTTGCTGTTTAATATCAATATTTAATTAATTCATTCACTTTTTTTTTACAGTGGAGTAGGATACAATTAAATGAATGTGCCAAAAAATGTTCACCTTATGAGTAAAGCAGAAGTGAGCATACTTGTACAAGTCTCTTTTATGTGGATACATGTTTTTATTTCTTTAGGATAAACACTTCAATGTGGAATTGCTGAATCATAACCAGGTTTAATTTAATTAGAAACAGCTAGTTTCCAAAAGTTTTGTATACATTTTGTAATAAATGAAATTTTAAAATTGTACTTTATACTCTCCAATATTTCAAAGTTAGTCTTTTATAATTTGATCTATTTCTCATGTATGGAGTTATATCTTATTCTAATATTACTTTGAATTTTCTTGATGTTTAATAGTGTTTAGCAATTTTTCATACACATAGTAACTATTTGTATACACTGTTTTGGGTCCAAGTCTTTGGCCTATTTTGAAGTTGCATTGTTTATTTTTATAATTAATTACAAAAATTATGTATATATTCTGAGTAAGTCTTTTGTCAGATTTATGTATTATGAATATTTCAGTCTTTGGATTTTATTTTTGTTTTATAACAGGCTTCCAATGAGTAGAGATTTTTTAAAGTCCACTTTACTCATTGTTTATTTTCATAGTTAGTAATTTTTGATTTCTGAATAAGAAATCTTTGATTAGCCCAAGCTTCCGAAGATACTCTCCTATATTTTATTTCGGGAGATTTACAGTTATAACTCTTACATTTAAGTCTACAATTCATCTCCAGTAGATTTTTTTGTGTATTTATGAGGTATTATCAAATGTCAATGTTTTCACGTTTAGATGCTGAGTTGTTCCAGTGACATTTGAAATGACTTTTCTTTCCTTGTTGCATTGGTGATTTTGCACCTTTTAGTGTATAGGTCTTTCACACTATTTGTTACATTTATTCCTAGGTATACTTGTTTTTCTGAGGCTATCTTAAATGGCCTTGATATAATTCACTACTGATGATATCTAGGCCAACAGATTTGTGCTAATTATCAATGTATTGCTTCCCAACTCCTTATTAATCTTTCTTTGCCCTCCCTTGTGATTCTGGAACTAGACCTTGAAGGCATTTCCCTATGTCAGCTGGACCAGTGTTAGATTTTGCCAACAGAGAGTGTTGGAGAGACACTATAAGGCATAGGAGAGAGGTACTTCTTATCCTAGTTCTTGGGTGCTTTTCCTCCTCTAACACCATAGCTGCCAGCAGCATGTGGGAAAATCACTGATGCTCAACCTCTAGTGATTTCTACTGCACTGAAACAAACAACTTCTTGCAGATCAACTCCAGTCTTCTGGCACCCCAGTGGGTGAATTCCCATGCACCATCTTTGGCCCATGGCTGCCTAGTGAACTCTGTGGGCACCCCAGGAGGTGGCTAATAGTAGACTAGCTCCTGTAGCGTCTCAGCAAGCTTCTTCATCATCCGGTGAGTTGTAGTCATACCTTCTCCAAAGACATGTGAATTTCAAACTTCTAGGAGTTCTGCTCCCAAATGTGCTTCTTCCGTGGTATTCTTGCTCTGTCTTAGAGGTGGTAGCTGCTCCCTACATTTATTACTCCTTAAAATTTATAACCCTTTTTGATTTATTTTATAATTATTAAGCTTTTTTTTTTTCCAGTTAATACTGCTTTATATTCATTTTTCGGTGTTTAAATGGCTAGTAGAGTTTCTGTCTCCTGATTGGACCCTAATGGCCTTTTCTTTATTTGAAAACTTTAATTATGAATTTAATATCCTTAATAGATACAGGGTTATTTGGATTTCATATTTCCTCTTGTTTCAGTTTTTTTAATTGATTTTTCAATTAATTTGCATATTTTATCTACATTTTCATTTTAATTATAAAGGGATAAAATATTTTTATTACTGTTTTAATGCCTTTAGAATATATTGAATAAAATTATCGTTTTTCTTGTTTTTTTCCATCACTCTAAAAATTTTGAGATTGTAGTATTGGCTGCATATGGTTTCATGATTCTTATTTTAAATTCAATTTTGATTGATATTAATCATACTATGCAAGCTTTTTACTGGCTAGCATTTGCCTGGTAAAATTATTTTTTCATTTGTGCATTTTCATACTTTTTATGTATTATTTGATAGCATATTTGTTTAAGGTATATATTTGGTACGCATGACATGGCTGAGATTTTTTTAAAAAACTCTGATAATTTTAACAAGTGACTTAAAATCTGTTTATAATTTTTTATTACTGATATATTTGGACTCATTTCTCCTATCTTCTAATACATTTCATCCTCATTTTTCTTTTCTTTTTTTCTTTAGATTCTTTCTGGACTTGTTTTGGATCTTTTCTTACTGATTTGGAAATTAAAGATCTTATTTCTATTATATTATCCATTTCATTTAATATTTTATCAAACCAATTTACCTTCATAATATCCTGGGCCTAACATTACTCAGTACATTAATCCCTCTGCCTTAAAAGATGTGAATCTCATCACTCTTTAGCTTTTCTATGAACTCAGTCTTGCACATTATTTATTAAATTATTTTATTATTATCATTATTTTATATTTTCCAGCATGTTTTGACAAATTTTTAGGGTTTTTTTTTGTCTGAGTTAAAACTTAAGATAATCTTTAGTTATTTTCCTAGAATTTCTCAGTGGCTAATTCTCTCTCTACCTGAAAATGTCACTACTTTTGAGTGACAGTTTAGTTAGATTCAGAATTCTAAATTGACAGTTATTAACCTTCCTCAATTTGGAAAAATTAATCTAATTTGTTTCTGCAATAAATTTTAACTGATAAAAATTATGTCACATAAATGGAATTTATCTGTAGATCATTTGTTTTACTTTTGGAGTAACTTTTATTTTCTTTTTACCATTGTTTTTTTAAAATTTTAATTCAAAATTTCTGGGTTTGCATGCATTTTTATGTTTCTTCTTAAACACTAGATGTTTATTTTCTCTTTCATAATTTACATTTTTCTTCAGTTCTTGGAAACTCAGGCACTGTCTTTTGGAACAGTGCCTCTGCATTCTGTGTTTCCTTCTCTACTTCTGACACATTTATTAGATATCTGTTAGAGCACCTCAGTGGAATACTACTCAGCCTTAAAAAAAGAATTGAATAATGTCATTTGCAGCAACATGGATGGACCTGGAGATCATCATTCTAAGTGAAATAAGTCAAAAAGAGAAAGAAAAATACCATATATCTCTTATATGTGGAATCTTAAAAATAAAGACATAAATGAACTCATTTTTAAAACAGAAACAGACAGACATAGAAAACAAACTTATGGTTACCAGTGGGGAAGGAGGTGGGAAGGGATAAATTGGGAGTTCAAGATTTGCAAATACTATTATATATAAAATAGATAAACAACAGATTTCTACTGTATAGCACAGAGAACTGTATTCAATATCTTGTAGTAACCAATAATGAAAAAGAATATGAAAAGAACATATGTATGTATATGTATGACTAAAACATTAAGCTGTATACCAGAAATTTACACAACATTGTAAACTGAATATACTTCAATTAAAAAAATCTGAGCCTATATTGATGATACAGGGCTCTCATTCTGTAGAGATATTACCAATTCAGTTCTATGTCCTGTGAATGGCTTGACCATGGTCCTGATCATGTAGCTTTCCCCACTCTTCCTTATCTGAGAAGCAAACAAAGCTGGAAGTAGCCATAAACTACTTACAAGTATTTAGCCTCCTTTCGTGGACAGAGAGAAGCTCCCCTAGCAGTGGTTCTTCCCAGTGAGCTTCATTCTCTTCCTTGTCATTTACGAGACGGAAGCTACAAATGTGCTGAAATTCAGACTAAAAAAAAGGATAGAAAATTGCTGTTAATTCTGACCTCTACATAGATAGACTTTTGTGATATTTGAAGAGATGTGAGCCCCTATGTTTCTCTTTTCTAAGCTAGCTATCTGTGGGCCAATACATTGTTGCTTGAGTGACTATTTTCAGATAAAATCATCCTTGTCACACTGCCTTAATATTTCTTGCTTGGCCACCCTCTTTTATAAACATGGAACCAACCTCATATTGAAACTCAAGTTGTGCATACTCACAGTGAAAAATGAATGGAATTATTTATTGCTTTGATTATTTTAACAAATATAGACCTTTAAATTTTCTCCATCAATATATTTAGTATTATTATATTGAGTTTATTATTTTAGATGACCAAAGACACTATACTTTATCTAACCTGTCCAGGAGGTGTCATCTATAATTTTGCTAATTTGCTTTTCATATTTTAATCTGATATATTATTAAAAATAAGGCATGGTCAGTGAGAAAGCCCTAAGCTATGCAATTATAGATCTCCCTTGTTCAGGATGTGAGGGGGTCTGTGAAAAAACAATAGTGCAAACGTTTTTTTAAAGGAAATTTAACCTGATATTCAAATAGATCTTAAGAACCCACTCCTTCTCCAATATATTTAAGAACTACTATTCAAAAAATCAATAGTGTCAAAATACATTGGATCTAAACTGAAGCTAGTATCAATCCATTTGTTGTATGATACAACTTAACTTTAAGGCATGATTTTAGTATGACATTTACTATTCACAAAAAGCAAATTCCTTATCCTATATTAAAATGTTTTGCAAAAAAGAAACACCAGATAGAATAAATTAAAAAAAATTAAAACAAGAACACTTTTGCTTATAAAGTGTGAAAGTATTTTAATTATCCTAGAAAAATCTATTTGAATTAATGCAGTCAATTATACATTTTTAATGAGCCCATGTCCCTTTAATCACAAGAATCTGCAGTTGGAAAATGTTTTGTTGAAGTTTTATGATCTTCTTTCAAGAAGATACACAATGTCTCAGTAATCAAAATCCTCAGTATAGCCTCATAAATAAATTTTATAAGTAGTACTATATTTTTAACTTTAAAATTTGTTGTTTTAGTAATAAAAAAACCTAACTTTGATGCAAACCTATATCATTTACACTTCTTTATATGAACTTTTTGTTTCCATAGTAAACTTTTCTCTTATTATGACACTTAAAACTTGTTTGTCTTCTGTTTTTAGCCTATAAATTCTACGAAGGCAGGGGACGTCTTTAATCTTGTTCTCCATTATATTTCCAAACTGTGCTACAATGCCTAGCAAACAGTGCAAGAACAATAAGTATTTTTGATTGAATTTCAGGACAGTCTCAAGGTAAAAGATCTGGGAAACAGAAGATTGAGAACTTGAGCTAAATACTGCTTGATTTTAGCTGCATTTCCCCCCTGAGAAAAAGATGAGGGTAGATGAAATTATTTCCAAGGTGCAATTCAGCACTGAGGTTTTTATTTTGTCATTTGTGGTTTAAGAATTGGCATGTACTGAAAATATGTAGAATGTCATCTCCCAAAAGACCTCATTAAATTTTAAGCCAGGCTTGACAGGCATGGATGTTCTGAGAGCCCAGGTGCTGGCTTCAGCACCATATCCCTTTCCGCAATATATAAGCTGCCTTCTACTGTAAGGAAACATACCGCAGCCCTTCACAGTCGCCTTCCCATAGGGGAGGGGCAGCTGGGCACTTCCTGGAGAATGAGCACAAACTGCAGTGGGCACAAGGAGCTGGCTCAATTCTATGGGAATTAGGGGTAGCTATAGTTTCGCTGTGTTTAGCGCATAATGGACTCCTTTAATTACGCATCTCCAGGGCTTCCTTAGCTACTAGGAGACCCCACTCAAGTGTTCAATGAAGGAAACCCTCTTGATTCAAAGACTCAGGATATGCGGATTTGTATACCCACTGCATCCTGCCCCCCTGGTGCCACTCTAGCCCTCTGTTGCCTGCAGATGGCCCGGCCTGGCAAGCACTCCCCTTGTTCAAAAGGAGATTAGCAGGTGTTAAAGACCACTGGCTCCTAATCAAGGATTTCCCCTGATGTAATCAGAAAATGAAAGAAGATGGGAAAGAAACTTAGGGATAAAAAGTAAGCAGCTGTTTGAAGCATTTTATGTAGGAAACAGATACTCATGGATTTTTGATGCACAGAATCACTTAGAGGCCTTCCTGCAATGACAGGAGACTTCCTGTAATCTGAGCATGAGACTTCACTTGCTAGGTCCCTTTGTCCCCCTGAATTGAACTATTGTACATTTATATAGGTTAACATTCATGCAAATATGAATTGGTAGTAAGAGAATCAGCGTAACTATTATCCCTTTCAGATATCAGAATTGAATCTCTGAGTGTGGAGAACCAAGCAAAAAGAAATACAAAATTATTCTGAGTAGATACCTTATCTGGATATATCTGAAACTGAATTATCTGAGGTTGCTAGGATAATTGTTTAGAATGATAATTTACAGGCATATCCAAGTAAAATAAAAGTTATTTATACCTGGAATTACTTTTTTGTTTACTTTAAAAATATTATTAAGACGTTTTCCCCTCTATGTTTTTTTACATGCCTCAATGCACACAAGAAGTGTCTTGCAGCAGAAGGATAACTTTGCCTTAGCTTAAAATAGAATACAAGTCTATTTTCAGAGAGTAGCAATTATTTGTAGGACTCTTACAATTAAGTAATAGAACAAGTGAGGAAAATAGTATTTTCAGAATCCATACTGCCCCCCACTGCTGGATCAATATTCTTCAAGTATTCTTTTCACCATGATGTTCTCTGAACTATGGTTTTTCAGTATTTCTTTACTGACAGTGCTATCAAACTAAGCTCATCTCTTTAACCCACAAAGCTCTCCACACTGCAACATATTGCTAGGTTTTTAACCTTAGCCTTAACACATTTGCAATATTATTCATTTGCTTCAGTGAAATTGGCTTCTTTGCTATCCCTTGCACATGTTAAGGTCAAATCCACCAAGATAATTTAAGAATGCCTGTGGCATAGCTCAGAGGAAAATGTGTCTTAATTTTTTATTCATAAGTGAAGGATTTAAAGTCAAACCAAATACATTTTCTTTCTGCCTAGTGTAATAGGGAAAAACAAATCTGACTCCATATTAGATCTGTATCTTTTACTTTACCCTTCATTCCATTGCTTTTGCTACAGGTTAAACACTACAGGGATGTTGCCTATAGTTTAAAGTATACATAATGGCTCACCTCTTGGAACCCTGTTTCCCATGCCTGAACATTAAGTTAAAACATCTTTGTTTAAGCTCACAGGAACCATCCTGATAAGACTCCCCTATGGATGGCTGCAGGAAGGAAGAAATTAACACATCCCCTGTGAGTCTAGCTGGGACCAGGAAATATCTGCAACAATGCATCTCCTTTTTTACTTCACCTCCTAACCTCTCTTCCCAACCCCTTTTGCTCTATAAAAGAACTTAACATCCAAACCCGGGGAAGATGGTTCCTTGGGATACTAGGTTCTCAGTTGGCTGGCTTTCCAAATAAAGTCACTATTCCTTGCCCCAATAACTTGTCTCTCAGTTTAACTGGCCTATCATGCAGCAAGCAGTATGAGCTTAGATTCAGTATCACTAGCTTATGATGTTTGAGTCTAAGGCCATATATAAAAAGGATTAAGGAAATCAGTAAGAGAAAATCAACCTGATTCTGATATGCTTCTACTAGGTTTCAGGAAAGAATGTCTTCAAAAACGCTGACTGACTCTCACATATATAGTGCCTCATGGAGAGCTTCAAGGTAGCAACTCAGCTGTCACTTGTCCACTTAGGGTGACTTGTATGACACAGTTAAAGTGTGTGCAGTATACTTTTTAGAAACTATACTAATAAGCACAAGTTTCATTTTCAAATAATTTAAAAACCATTTTAAAAAAACACGATAAAATTTCCTATGAAAAATGCATTTTGTATTTGCTGTCACTCATTTTGTAATTATGTGCATTTCTTTAAGAACATATTATGCAACATTTCTCTATTGTCAATAAAAGGAGACAATTCTTTTTAGTGCACACTAGACCCCAGGCATTACTTTATGTGAAGGGATTTATTTTAATACTCACATTTGCTGATGTTTTAGATATTATTATACATCTTTTATAGATAGAAAATCAGGTTCTAAGAGGTAAAGGAGATTGTACAAGTTTGCCTACTCATTAAATGTTAAGGTCTTGATTAAATAGATCCAAGTGCAAAGTTTGTGCTCTTTTCAAGTGTGCTAACTTTATTAACATTATAAACCCTGGTTGTAGAATGTAGTTGATGTAATATTGTCAATAGGGTTGATCTCAAGCCTGTTGAGTAGTAATGTTTTGTATTTTAGGACCCAGTTTCTATTTCTTGGTCTTCATTTCTCAAGGGAAGAAATGTTATAGCTCCACAAAATGAAGTGTCATCCTGTAGTGATTAAAAAGACGATTTTTGAAATGCAAGCGTCCTATAAATTAACTAAGCATCCGTCATGCATATTCTGTTTCTTCTGCTTCCCAAAGGCATCATGTAGTACTACTTGTTCTTCTAAAGTCTCACTTAACTAGTGCCTGCTCAGACGTAAGAAACATTTAAAATAATAAATTAAATAAATCCATTATAAATTACATATTCTTTCAAGTAGAAATTGCTAAAATGTAAAGCCACTTTGTAGCCTTTACTACATGTTTGTAATTATCCTCTGTGCAATTATCCATTTCATATAACAAAGAATGACATATTTCATAGTTAACCAAAGTGCACCAAAATGCTCTTTTCATGGAAAGAATTCTATCAATTATATGCCAGTCATTGCTGGTATTGCATCAAGAGGAAATCTTATTTCTCTGGAAAGTGGTATTTAGGAAGATTACATAACTGAACATGATGGCTGTCATCTTTAAGTGTGTGTGTGTGTGTGTGTGCGTGTGTGTGTGTAGTTCTTCTTGGTGATTCTCAGGGCAATGTTAGATGACTATACATATATAAAAGACACTGGAAACACATTATTCCTTATATGTGATTGGATTAGAAAACCTGCCTAGAATCTGCTCAATTTAGATTTTAAACATTTTTCTTTATTGAAAGTAATGGAAAAATATAAATAATGGAACATTGAGAAAATCAAGAGTTGAAATAACTCATTGATGAATAAATCCTATTGATCACAATATCTGAAGTCAAAACTGTGTTGCTGTCTTATTCAAAGAGAAAAGGAAAGTGATTTTTTTTAATTTACTGTGTTTATAGGAAAAACATTAGAAAGTGTCAGTCAGTGGTGATGTCTTCTCAATTTCTGACTTCTTATGTTCATCTGTACTGCTAAGCTTTTAGTAGTTACTAGGCTGATGAAGCTAATGAAATGCCAAGACTGCATGATACCACATAGCTGTGCTATTTGCAGTCTACCTAATTATTTTCTTATTTTTGGTGATGATACTATTTCAATAAACTCACAGCAGTTTGTTTGTTGTTGTTCTTAAACTCTGTAATACAAATTCTCTATATTTCTTTTGGAAGAAAAATTAGATGAGGATAACTTATTTCAAAAGCCCCCAAATAAAAATCATACTCCTCAATAAACAGTATGATGCAATCACTTTCAGTGCCTATGTCTTAGTCAGTTTGGTCTGCTATAATAAATGACCGTAGCCTGTGTGCCTTATTATTTATTTGTCACAGTTCTGGGAACTGGGAAGTCCAGGATCAAGGTGCCAGCAGATTCAGTATTTGATGAGGGCCCACTTCCTGGTTTACAGATGGCCATCTTCCCATTGTATCCTCACACAACAGAGAGCAGAGAGAGGAGCAAGCTGTCTCAGATCTTTTTTATAAGAGCACTAATCGCAGTCACGAGGCTCTACCTTCATGACCCAATCTCCTAGTATCACCATATGGAGAGATTAGTATTTCAATGTATAGTTTTGCAGAGTACACAGTCAGTCCATGACAGCTTGTGAAAAATATCATTTTGAGATTATTATTAGAATCTTGTGGCATTTAAAAATTCAAGCTCTGGAATTTACAACTGGGTTCAAATTTTGGATTTATAATTTACTATCTTGGCCTTGGGCAAGATAATTAACCTGTGATTTAGTTTCTCCTCTGCAGAAGGGAAGTATTAAATGAGTATTAATTGAATTAATATGAATTAAACTCTAAGAGCAGTAATTTTGAAAAATATAAGTGCTCAATAAATATTTGTTGTTATTATTACTTCTTACTTTTACTATTTTCTTGAAGGGGAACCAGGGGCAAAAAATTAGAAACGATTGGCTTTATTTCTTATTTTAGTTATCTTATTAGAGTCTGTCAGAAATTTTATCAAGGGTTGTCAAAGAGTTGGGTCCACATTGGTGAACTGGACAAGTGATGGACTAGAAATGGGTATTTTGGAAGTGAAATAACGAGGTTCCACTGAATGTACATCATATACACATTGCTGAGTTGTGTTCTGTATCATTGTGAGTACATGAATTTCTACATGTTGATGAGATCACTTTTAATGTTCTTGTATTTAACATCAAGAAATGCCAATGTGTCAGATATGGGATTCCTGTGACTGCTGGAAAGAGCAGACTGAATTATGCCAGTACCAGAATAGAAGAATGACTTGTAAATACAGAAATTATGGCATATATATATATATACACACACACACACACAGATCAATATGAAGGAAAAGGATGAATGTATATGAATGTCATTAAGCAAAGTAAAGGATTCACTATAGTATTCCAGAATAAGGCAAGAGAGTAGTAATTACAAATCTACATTACCTTATAAAACAACGTGGAACTCTAAGAATAAAAAAAAAAGCAAAAACAACTTTTTTTTTTTAATATTTAACTATGAGTTAGTCACTGTGCTAAGCAGTTCTTTACATGCAATGTCTAAATCTATCTTTCCAGTAAGCCTCTGAGGTAGCCATTTTAGAGATAATGAAACCCAAGTTCAGAGAGGATAAATGGTAAAAAGTGAGCTCAAAATCCAAGTTAAATTCAACACCAAATTATTTCAGATAAGCTAAAAGCACATAAGTAGATCAAAAGAATGTCTAATGAGGTCGATTTTCATTAATGCAGACTAACAGAAGGAACACATGGGAACGTCAGTTATAAGCATAAGTCAGTAACTGGAAGACCAAATTAATGAATGTATTAGTTTCCTATTGCTGCTGTAACAAAATGCAACAGATGTAGTGGCTTAAAACAAATTTATTATCTTACAGTTCTGGATGTCAGAAATCTGAAATGAATCTCACAAGTCTAAAATCAAAGATCTAGTGGCTCTTAAAGAGAATTTATTTTCTTGCCTTTTCTAGTTTCTAGAAATTGACTGAATTCTTTGGGTCATGATACTTTTTCATCTTCCAAGATACCAATGGTCGGCTGAATTTCACATCTCACCACTCTGACGTTAATTCTTCTTTTTTGTTTTTCCACATTTAAGGACCCCATGATTACATTTGATCCTGATAATTCAGGATAATTTCTCTCCTTTAAGGTCACATGACTAATAACCTTGATTCCATCTTCCACCTTAATTCCCCTTTCCATGTAATGTAACATATTCACAGATTCCAGGGATTCAAATGTGGACATCTTTGGGGGTGGGGATAGTCATTACTCTGACTACCACAGTGAGGAAGGTATGAAACACCCTGGGCAGAAGTTATTGGGACACATGCACCAGAAAACTGAGACTTATTGCAATTCAGCAATATAAGACCACGTCACACAGATCAGTATGTGACGCTCCAAAGATGCCTTGACATCCTTCTGGAGTAAGTTACTGAAATAAGATTATTGCAGCTTTGCGTGAGGACCTAAAGAAAGATATACAAACCAGAACTCAACAATCATGTTTTGTTGGGTTCTAAAAACACTTCAAAATTTAGGTTTCTGGCTTCTCTGTGTAACTGGTAGATCTGTGCCAGTATTCCTGTAATTCTCTCAATTTGCTAAATCTGAGTAGTGATTGCCATCTTTCGATGAAGCGTATACTTCCTCTGGGTTCCTAATACTCCCATTGTTTCCTGAAATAATGGTTTTGTGTCACTGTTTATGATCATTCTTCTCATACTTGCATTTTATATGGTTAAAAAAAAATCTCTTTATGAATGAAGTAAAGGATGGACCAAGAAGTCCAAGTATCTCAAGAAAAATGTTAGAGGGTATTTCTCTAACAATGAAAGTGAGTAAGAAGTGAAGAAAATTTATTTTACAGCCAACTTGCTTCATTCACTTATAGGACCTGTTTGTCCCCTGCAGAGTTTTGAGTTTCTGACCCTGAGTCTCTGAGAGGTAGGTGAATAGGTGTGCCTTCTGGAGAGTTATAATGAAGACTGTATGACTCAACACACTTGGCTATGATTCAACTTTTCCAACTTTAGAGGGGTTTTGTGAGAATAACCATGTAATGATTTTAGCTGAAAATTTTACCCAGCAAAGCAGAATTGAATGTTTTTATCAAATATTTACTGTGCATGAACCACACTACATTTCTTTTTTGCAAGTTTTAATACACTTTTAAAATGTCTTAAAAATTGTATCATCAGATAAAAGTGATGTCTGGGTCTAAAGCTAGACACTAAACTCAGAAATTGAGCCAAGGGAAATACTTGCGTGAATTTAATAATTTAATGCAAACTGAAAATAAAAACAAATTTAAATGTCAAAAAATAAAGCCCAGAAGTCAAGAAAGGTGATGAGATGGATGAAAAATAAATCCATTAAAAGTAACTCATCACCAGGAATCATACTACTAACTGTTAGGCATATAGTTTCACCATAATACCTGTACTTTCACTTTTTAAACATTCATTCATTAATTCATTCAGGATTTATTGAGTGCTCTGGATATACATGGATTAATAAGAAAAATTTCTGAACCTAAGTATTAGAACAGTAGAAAACATACCCTCTACTTGATTATGAAAATCAATTTACTCACTTCGGAGTGTCCTAAAATTCAAATTATATCATCATCTGTTTTTTTTAAAGGTTTTTATTTCCTCTTCATTTCTGAATGATAGATAGAATTTCACATTGTGGGTTGACACAGATTTTCCTTTTCACAAGATAATATTCTATTTTCTTTTGTCATTTGTTACTTCTGCCTTATATCAAAGTCTCAATCCCTTCTTAGAGAATCAATCTTGTTCCTAATGTTGCTTTTAGGAGTGCTTTTTTTATATTTGAAGTTCTTCTATATTTGACTGGATGTAGACTGATTCTTATGTAAATCTTGGAAGGAGGTTGTGCTACTTTCATCTGAAGCCGAGTTTCTTCAAGCATTTAAAATTATCAGTAATTACCTCCTTAACTATTACCTCTTCCCTCCCTTTCTCTCTGCATGGATGTTCTAATAAACATGTAGTAGACCTTTCTTCTTCTTTGTTCATTTGAATCTTTCTTTAACATTTTCCACATCTATATCTCCCTGTATTTCATTCTGGGTGATCTGACCATTGAGGACACCAGATCATTTTCTTACTATAATTAAATCACTACTTTTTAAGTTACAATGACACCACTGTTTCCAAAATAAAATTTACCCTTCCACTTAGTTCTTTTTCCAAGCTACTTGTTCTTATTTCATGTTCTTCTATTCTTTTTTTAAAATTCAGATATCTTATTTTACCTTTTGAATCATCCAAGATACATCTGTATTGTGGTGTTTTCTCCATCATTTTCAATTCTGTGAAAGCAAGTCTTAACTTTTCTGTTTTCATTAACCACCTCTTCATCTGTGTTTTTGGTTGGCTTATTTGTTTGTTTTTGTCATCTTCTTTCCTAAATGATATTGTTAGCCCTTCTTCAGTGAGACCTGTTTTCTGTTTTCACAACTTACCCCTCAGTTGTGAAAGGTTTTGGGTAGAAGGTTTTGTTTACTTTTTCAAGAGCTTAAGGATGTATATGGTTCTGTTTTATGTTAATTTCTTGGTCTGGGTTCCTGCACCACATTGTAGATTAAATTGGAACCTGCAACTCTAAATAACCCAGGATGAAACTTCAATTCCTCACCACTGATTTATTTCCCCCCCTGCATGGCTATGACAGATGTCAAATGTCCTTATTGTTCACCTGGCTTATAGACAGAGCTTTACAAGTCACTTTTCTTTGGTGGAACAGCTCCTCAGAGTTGTGTAAGACCTGGCAACCACTTGCCAAGTTGAGGATGCATACCCTGACCTGAGCTAGATCCAACAGCATCTAGACCAGCATCATTTGGCTTCAAGAGCTTCAGTACTTTTCTGGTATTGACTTCTTTCTTTGTTTTAAAGGCTATGTATTTACATTTATTTTTTCTCAAAAATGTATTTAAATGTTGATTTAATTTTTTCATCAATCACTGGGTATTTTTACATGTTCATAAGGGGACCAGTTTATAGCACATACAATTATCTTCTTGCTGAAGTTCCTTAACCCATGATTTTTTATTAATTGATATACTTTTATGATCTACATCCAGTAGGTTAAGTGCTTCTGGTAATTAAGTTGGGGTTTTATTTATACATCTCCATTACAACTATTTTAATGAAGAGTTAACATAATTTAACAAAAAGTTTTTTCTTAAAATCCTGACATATGATTCATTAACTGTATTTTGATGTCCATAGAGGCAAAAATATAATGATATAAGCCCTTTTTATATTATCCCAGTACTGTAAGATATTGTGAAATTTGCTTTGATATTATTTCCGGAACAACGGAGTACTATGCAAGTTAGGAGCTGTAAAGAGTCAATGAAGTTGTCCTCGGTAACTGTAACACTCAGGTGACTTAATCATCAGACTACTCTGGTTTACTGGTAACAAAGAGGAATGTGAACTCTAACTCTTACTCCTTAAAAAGAAATACATGAATACAGGAACATTTGTATTTCTACTTGTAGGCCTGAAAGAGACACATTGGAATAGTCTTAAATCTGATTTAATTTGGGGGGGATCTGAAAACATTAAAGAAATCTTGTATTTGATATTAAGACTATTACAACGTTCTTTTCATTGGTCTCATTATAGGACTTTCCTTCAATTTCAAACTGTATTTAATTTTTAATAAAATAGTGCTCATTTTGAAGCAATGATATCTATCATATAATTAAACTAAGTTCCACATAGTCAAAGTATGAGATAATTTAAGCCGAGTGTACTGACAGTTAATTCTAATACATTTTTTAGTGCACCAGTGTTCTTTTTCTTCCTCTCTCTACTTTCCCACAAGTTTAGACAAGATTAAAGCCTCCAAAAAAAAGCACTCAGAAAACTAATTGGAAGAACTATAAAGTAAACCAAATCCAACATTCTTATTAAGTTAGAATTAGTTAAATCTCTCCATCTAGAGAAAAAGATTAAAGGCTAAAGAGAAGGATCTTGAAGGGTTTTTGACACCAGTGTGCCCTCAAGTCCCAAAGACCAAGGCTGGATCCACGTATGGAGATGCGAATGTAAGATAGGAGCAAAAAAGACTTTTTGTACGAGGAAAACTTCTACATCACTTGGCACGCACACTTTTTATATAATCCTAAATGCTTCTGACGCCAAGAAAAGTTTCAAGCTGAATTAAAAGGCTACATCTTCCTAAAAAGAATTAAATAATGCCATTTGTGGCAACATGGATGGATCTGGAGATTGTCACTGTTAGTGAAGTAAGCCAGAAAGAGAAAGAAAAATAGTAATCATATCCGGAATCTTGAAAAAAAAAAAAAAAAAAAAAGACACTGCTGAACTCATCTACAAAACAGAAACAGACTCATAGACATAGTAAACAAATTTATGGTTACTGGGGCGGCGGGGAATGGGGTGGTAAGGCATAAATTGGGAGTTTGAGATTTGTAAATATTAACTACTATATATATATATAATAGATAAACAGCAAGTTTCTACTCTATACCACAGGAAACTATATTCAATATTTTGTAATAACCTATAATGAAAAAGAATATGAAAATTAATATATGCATGTATACATATGAATGAAGCATTATGCTGTACACCAGAAACTGACACATTGTAAACTGACTATATTTCAATGAAAAAAAATTATATTCTCCTCAAATGTGGAGTAAGAATGAGGTATAGACTAAGCAGTTAAGAATGACTGAGATGGGTGTTTATACAGTTATTTGAATTTCTTAAATTCTCAATCTAGTCATGCATGGTTTCACATAATAGTAATTAGAACATCACTCAGCCATTTTTTAAAAAAATTATTTATATAGAAAATCTATCGTTGAAAAAAATGCTATGGAGTTTAATTTGGTCAATCAAATAATTATTTGCATATTATCCCTGATCATTTTTGCTCCACATTTATTAGTCTTCAGGTTTCTGAAAGAAAAATATTACAGTATCTCATGTATGCATGTGAGCTTACTAATAATAAACTCAAACAGGTCATGACGACTTTGAGTCTTATTTTTTGTATTTATAAAATAAAAATAGTAATACTTACATCAAAGGGTTACAGTGCAAATAAAAATGAGACAGTGGAGTCATGCTTTGTAAATTATAAAACCCATAAAAGTACTAGGCTTTAGAAGTGCTTCTAAGAAGACAAAGTTCAGTTTTTCCCTCTTTACATCTCACTTGGTATGCTCTTTAGTATCTTTCTGACTTTCCTGCTTTTGAAAACATGCATATACAAACAGGTTTTCAAAATACCCTCCATTTAATACCGTTGTGTTACTGTTTCTCACCCTTACTCATCATCTGCTTTCTGCTTTCTCTTTTTACTCAGCTTATACCCAATTACTTTCCTGATATACACACAATGAGATAACTCATTCCTCAGCTTCTACTTCAAGTGTAATGCATATGTTTTGTCTCTAAGGTGGGTGTGATGCCTGACATTCAAACTAGATAGTAATTGCTAGATTCTTATTCCTGATCTCTCACATATTCATGGATTTGTTCAATAAATATCTGCTGAATAAGTGAATGAATAAATGTTAGGTACTGTTAGACACTGGTCACCAGAAATGAAAGGCAAGTTTCCACTCTAAAACATCCTAAAAACTAATGAGGGAGACAAAGGAGTAAGCAAGCAGTTACATCCTGATGGTTCCTATGATATGAGGATGCAAAGGCGAATGAGAGCACACTGAACAGAGACTTGACCCAGATTGTGGTGGGGCACCAGGGGATGCACAAGGGACCAGTCCTCACCAAAATCCTGCAAGAGGAAGAGTTTGTTAAACACGGACTTGAAGGCAAGTAGAAATTTGTTACTTAACAGAGGGAGAAGGAGTTTTGTACAAAGAAAACAAATGGCTCCTAGAAAAGTAAGAAAAAGCCAAGAGAGTTTCTGTAAGAGATTCTAGATGGAGCACAGGGAGCAGGTTGGAAATCTGAACAGTGAGATCAGAGAGGAAGGCAGGGGCCAGGCAGGAAGAAGCTGATAGACAGTATAAGGACATTTACATATTACCCTTAAATGAATTTAAATGAAGAGAGACAAGACTTTTTATTTATAGAAAGATCATTTTAGCTGCAAAGCATAGATACTGAATTGAAGGGAGTCACAACTAGAAATAAGAAGTAACAGGTTTTGGAATGAACCTGGCCAGAAATGACAAGGGCCTAAGGCAGTGGCAGTGAGATCGCTTGCAGCCGTGTTGGTGTCATGAGGGGTGAGGGAGGAGGAAAAGGCTCTTTTGTCTACGCCTGGATTGCTGGTAGTGCCATTCACAAAACTGGGAAGAGGTGAGTAAAAGGAGATTTTTGATAAATACACTGTATTAATTAGATTTGTCCTTTGATGGGTAGTGACAGAAAGCTCCACACAATAGTGACTTAAATAAGACAGGAGCTTATCTCACATAAAGGTCCAATTATATATCCATGGCTGGCTAAATTCTTTACATGGTCAGACTAGAACTCCTTTGATTTTGTTGCTTTGTTTGCATGACCTCAGTCCCCCACTCCATCTCATAATCTAGTTTATTTTATCTAGCTCCAGGTCCAGCTATAAAATCTGCATTCTAGCTAGCTGGAAGGAAAAAAAGTAAAGTAGAGTAAGGCTTGCATATGCTGGTTAAAGACATTTCTAGTAAATTGAACACAATTTCTTTTTCCATCCTACTGTGGGGATCCAAGTTTACTTAGTTACTTAGTCACAAGGCCACAATTTCCTGCAAGTGGGACTGGGGAATGTGGACTTTATTCTTCTTGGTTACCTGTTCAGAAATATTCTGAATCCTTTACTATCGAGGAACAAGTGACAACTAGCTACCTTTGCTGGAGATAATAAGTTTACTGGAGTTTGACATCTCATGGAAGTCCAGCAGAAGATTTCCTGAAGGTGGTTAAACATGCAAGTTCGGAAGTCAGAAGAGAGATTTGGGTTAAAGATAATATACCTGGTAGTTAAAGGGACAGGAGTTAAAGAATCACAAGGAAAAAGTGAAAGAGGGCTGTTGATAAAACTGGAGAATATCTTTTGACCAATTTCTTCAGAATTCTCTATTAATTTCAGGGTCTGTATTCTCTGCTGGTTCTCCTAGCTTAGATGCATTTTTCTGAAATCCTGTCTGGCTTGTTGAACGTGGTTGTTTCAGAACTTTCAACGCTTGACTCTCTAATCTTCAATTACATTCATTCTGGTAGTGTGTATACTCAAGTGGGTTTTACTACCACCAATGTGCTAATGACTCTGATTTCTGTCCCTACTGCTATAATCCTCTCTTCAGAAGATAGGTAACATCTGCCGAAGATACTTCTATTCAGATCCCTCATCTGCATCTGAAAACTGACATGCCTACTTTTTTTCTGTTGGGCTTTTTTTAAAATTGAAGAATAGTCAGTTACAATGTGTCAATTTCTGGTGTACAGCCCAATGTCCCAGTCATGCATACATGTACATATATTCATTTTCATATTCTTTTTCATTAAAGGTTATTACAAGACGCTAATACGACTTTTAAAAAATCTTCTTCATTTCTGTCTCAATATCTAGCATCATTCCCCAAAACTTCTTGCAGACCTATGAACAATTCTTCACTATCTTTGTCCTTCAGATAATTGTAATAATATCTTAGATGTTATTGTTTCTGTCTTGACAAATAAATTGAAAATATTTCAGGAAAAATTATAACTTTCTTTCTAGCCTTTAGTGTGTTGAATATATAGCATATTATACACAATAAATACCGATGACTATAAAATAAAATTAAACAAACATGGATCCTAGAAAGTGGCACAAAAAAGTAATATTTGGCAAATTTCCAGTTAAATCACTGGACTTTAGTAGTAGAAACAACATAAAAGACATCTCTCAGAAACTAGTTTTGTTTTTCAATAAATTGATGATACATTATGAATTTCCCTGGAAGCAGTCTCCATCCTATAGGAATTTTCTCATATAGGAAAATGGTGCTTGGGATTGCTGGCCAGAGGAAGTCCATTGCATTAATACCTCATCTTGGATTTGTATTCATACTGATTCATTTTGCATCAATAGGAAAAGAAGTCATTTTTCCTTATTCCTTCTCTAAGCATGTACTAAGTATGTACAAGTCACTGCATAAGGGCCTAGGAAGAAACCTTAACTACAAAAACTCATCTAGTACTTCAGAAGTCTTCAGCCTGAATAAGAAAACAAGGCACATGAATACAGGCTAATCTTAGTTTGTGATGAGAGAAGTTCCCATCATGAGTAAGGTAATGACTTAATGGAAAGAGTCATCTCTGTGGATTCGGAAAGACTACACCGAAAATGTGAAGCAGGACCTAAAGTCTGAAGATTCAGTCTGGGGATTGAGGAAAGGGTCTTCCGAGAGAGACTAACATGATGGAAATGTGAGCATAATAAAGAAAACTAGCACGGGAAGGGTGACTAAACTAATGGAGAGTTATCATGCTTGCCATTCTGTGCTTCAGTTTCTTACCAAAAATAGCAGTTTGTAAAGTTTTAGTACTTCCATCATTAAATCAATAGCAAGGTTTCTTTTAAAGAGGGTCAGTCCTTCAGTCTGTAAGATTTATGGGGATTTTCAGGAATCATATATTAGCCTTTTACAAGTTTTCTTAAACATATACTCTAGGTGTGTGTATTAATATGCCACTGCATCACTTGGAATGGATATTAGTGGATAACACTCTAAATATGTTTTTCTTGCCTGATTATACAGCATCAAAAAAATGATGACACATCTGAAACATGGTGAGTGCACATCAAAAACAGTTAATTATTTAGGGAGGCCATGCAAAGTAATAAATACTCTTTAAATGGAAAAACTGAAGATATTGTCAGCCAAGTTTCATTAGTAGTTAATTCCACATGACTCTGGCAAAATCAGCTACTCATGTGGAACTGCTATTAACTTTAGCAGGTGTTATGCATAACTAGCTGAGGGCAGATTCTAGTGCACTGAGTACAAGTATAACTCTTAAATTGATAAGGCCCAGTGGAACTCCTTGCCATATTAAAAGGGATTTATCAAAATTAATTAGAAATTTTATAAAAGGGCTCCAGAGTCCAAGAGATTGTTTTCTTTTCCCCTAGTTCAAACTAAACCACATGGACATACAGGATTTTTTTCTAAAAATGCGTAACTCATTTCTAAGCAGTAATGTATTTCTATTCCTATTTGGCCAAAAAGTTCTCCAGAGCCAATCTCAGTAGAAATGTATTCAGTCCTTTTTAGCTTTTAAATGTTCCAGTATTTCAGAGGCAGTTGCTGTATGAGTTCTTGTCCGATCTCGCCACCCGATGTTTTAGCTTTGTTCCTTGGAATTATTAGCATGTTTTGGTCAAACTTGAAAGCACGGTCAGTAGGTTTGGAGTTGAGTAGTTTTCTTTATTGTTTAGGTCCCATGTTTGTTCTGGAAAGACACTAAAAGTATTTGTTATAGCAGGAAGGTATATGGAAGAACAAAAGCATAATAAAAAAATGTAAATGTTGTATGTTAACAAGGCATATATAATAGATCAGTTATTTGCTCTGTACTATAATTAAATCCATTCTCCTAGACAACTTGTGTTATAATTTTTCAAATGCTTTATCCTATTTTTTCTATTGCTAACAGTTAATGTATTGGATACCAATTAGTGTTAAGATACTTTTGATAGTTTGGGATCAATAAAAGAAATATAATACATAATCCATGTTTTCTGAACATTTAAAAATAGGAAAATAAGACATCTGTGGATAACTTTTTTTTTTAATATTTTTTATTATCAGTACAGTGTGAGAGAAATCCTTCTACAGTTATAGAAGCTGTATGTATGAATGCAGATATACAAAGTCTTGATTTTATTTGCCCTAGCATAATTTGCCCTAGCACAATTGATATCATTAATTTAAGAAAATCATGACTTATTTGCTATTTCATAAATTTTGTTCAATTTGCTATTATTCATCCAGGTTACATACTAGTGGAATAATTTAAGGGCAGTTAAATCTGAGCTTTAAAATAGCAGATTAAATTGCACCTTTTAATATCTCAAGCATTTTTCCTAGTGCCTATACATTTAGTTTCCAAAAAATAATTGCAACCTAGTTTTTATTTGGCCATTTTCATTTATTGTGTAATATCTTTAGAACTGCTATGCTTTAACACTACCTTATTTTTCAGCTGAAGGGAAGGGTTGAGCTACTTTGTTAATGATTAAAAAAAAACTATGATTATTTTGCATTTTTAAAAAGTGCATACAAATCTTTTAATCTCTGCCTACACCCATCAGAACAATTGCTTTCCAATGTAATTATATTCAAAATGCAAGCGAGATAATAAGTATCTTGGAATTTAACTTGATAAATATTCATTTGCCTTATAGGGAAAAGAAATGAACATTCTCATGTAATTAGCTGCATATTTTTAAGCCATGCTTTTATTGAGTTTTCGAGGTATATTTTATGTATGCAAATCTGCTAATTTATAAGGTAAAGGAGGTAAGGAGGATGGGAAAACTGAGGAATCAGAAATATTCATTTCCAGTCTGCCCTCCTTTCTGGGGAATAGGCTTCCTAATTATAAGAGAGAAATCATTTCTTCCTTCCAACTCAGATCCTTTGTTTTAGTGAACCCAAGCCGGTCAGAGCCCTTAATTATAAAACTAGACTTTCTCAATCGCTACAGAAAATCTTTGCCTTTTCTTTTTCTTCTTTCTTTTTCTAACTCTACAGGCAGGGAATTCAGACGCTAGTAAGAGAAGGCTGCTCCAGCGTTGGGAGATGACACAGAAGGCACACAGCTTCTTTGTAGCTTTGACGTTCAAGCCGGCACCCCGAGATTCGTTCATAGGCCAAGTCGAACATTTCCTGATCCAGTACACGACTGTTAAGATAGATTTATTCTGTTTTTCAGTGGGGTGAAGACTTGGCATCTTTTAATTCATCCCTTACATTTTTTAAGCATCAGCAGTTTACAAATCACATTGGTGCCGACCATCAGAGCTGATCTCCCAAGCAGCCCTGTGGTATGTCTACCAGATGAGGATGATGAGCTGCTGGATGACGGGGCAACGGACCTGGCCTTCGAGTCCAGGGCTGTCCACTGTGTTTCCTCCCTGGCACGACTGCTCTGTGAGAACTGCTTTGACAAAAACTGCATCTCTACTTAATCAATTTCTTAAGAAATTATGAAAAAGTAGCTTCATGGGAAGGAAATGAATCATTTTCTTTCAGATTTCTGTATCTCCACCTTACATGACCTCTCTAATTGCCTCAGTTTACTGTCGTTTTGTATTTCACCAGTCCTCAGGATTTTATTTCGCTTTCACTCCGGAGTTAATGGTTTATGACATTTTTAGCACCACCAAAATTTGATCAGACGTTATCATCAAAGATACATCGACAGATATGGTACCTGGCAGGCATTATGATTACAATCATGCCTAAATTATATTTCAAGAGATTGAATTAGTTCTTGATAAAATAAACATAAATGATCCATGCATATACTATTGATTGATTTCAGTTCTGAAATTATAATCTTAAGAGTGTGTCTCACAAGGATATTTTCTGAAGCTTTTCTTACTTGAAGAAACAGGATTCTGTTTCCAGGTAGCAGTATTACACCGCAGAAACTTAAATACACTCCACCATGAGTGGATAGAAAGCCAGTCTCAGAGAGAAGATTCCACTCCCCTATTATAAAGTGTCTGATTTTAGAGGATTGCACTCTCAAACTCCAAGCTTAAGCTCAGAGATGGTTGGCTTTTACTTTTAATGAAAAAGTCCCTAGAAGGCTTGTTTGTAGTGGTGGTGAAAAACAGATTGGACTAAAAGTATTTTATTCCTGCCGAGCTGAGATCAGCACCTACATTACACTACCCATCTATCCAGAAAATGATATGTCATACTCAGTTCTGCAACTTAATAACATTCCCCTACTTGCACCCCACTCCCACCCTCGGCACCTGAGCAGGTTTCAAGCTCCTTTTATCAGATCCAGCAGTTCCCAAGCTTTTCTGAGACCCCTCGGAGCCGAACGAGCCTGAGAGGAGGAGCTGCCACTCCAGGTCGAGATAAATGGAAATATTTTCAGACCAGGCGTCCCAGTCCGAGTACATGCTGTAAAGGAACAAAAGGGCCTGCAAACTGACAATCTTCAGGGTGGGAAAGAACACATTTTAAGGGTAAGATTTCATTTCTGCTGCGTCTTCATTTTGCTTCATTTTCCCTGACGTTTTCACACAGTCTGCAGTGACATCTGCTTGTTGCAGGGGTAACGCTGGTTTCTGAACTGATGGGTTAAATTGCACAAGGCAGGTGTGGCTTTCATTGGTTTCCTAGGAGCCTGGCTGGAGTCAGGTGATTGCTGTAGTGATTACTATCATTACCATCATTATTTTATGTTAAACATCATCTCTCTCAAAAACTGCATGGAAAACACAAGACCAATGCCATTTAGACTGGACAGATGCAGGGGCTTTCATTTTTTACTTACATTTAAACCTTGCTTAAGCATTCATATTTCTCATATAGAACTTTTTGAATTATTTGTTTTGATGCTTTTAAAAAATATTCATTATGGAGAAATCTGACCAGCAGAAAAGCACCGAGGAAAAGAAAACCATTCCTAATCTCACCACCCAGAGATAGCCACAACAGTTTTTATTTTATTTCTGCCCTTTCAAAGCTTTTAAGCAAACTTAAAGAAATAGATTGGAAACTTCTGTATTATGCAGATCATTTAGTGTATTTGGTAAAGAGCAGGACTTTTTGAACATATTAAATGGGATGCTAATTATAAGGATATCAGAAGGATTTCTTAATAAGGCATTTTACCTATAAAGCAATCCCCTTGCACTGATAACAATTCTCTACTGCTTTGCAGTTTCATGAGCTATTTTACTCTATATAAGATAAAATACTCATCTTTCTTTTTCTTCTTTATGATAAGGCCACATAAGACTATACTGAATAATCCTTATATCACTACATTAATAACATTCGAAAAGCCTTCAAAAAATCTCACCCCCTTGGCACCTGCCAGCAATTTCTATTTCTTTGCTTTGCTTTCCTCCCATAAAAAGGCAGTATCTTCTATGTGTGAAAGGAGGATCCTCTAAACGATATGAGAATCTCATGAACAAGATGCCCCGTCTATATTTGGTAGTGGAACTCTGTATGTTTATAGGGAAATAAAATAATAATAATGACAATAACAAACAAAGCACACACACACACACACAAAAACAACCCAGAAATCTCTAGGGGCTGCTGGAGGTAAGAGCCCCTGTGTGGTCCAGGTATTGGCAGATCATCTCCTTGTGGCTTCTATAATATCCAGACTGAAGCTTCCAGTCCCAGTGCCCGCTATCAATTAAGCTGGGCAGATGGCAAAGACTGGCAACTTGGGGGCTCCTCTTTCAAAGGCTGTGGACCTAAGTGTGTCTGTCAGGAAGGGTCACCAGTCATCCCTAACACATCAGGCGCCCTATCCCTGACGGGAACTCTTTCTTCCTTTGCAGCTCTGTCTTTCTGGAGTACACCTTTGAGATTCACATCTCTCACCTTCTACAGGTCCCTCTTCAAGTGTCACCTTCTCAGGAGGCTCCCCAGCACCCCGTCTAAAATTTCAGCCCCTTCTGCCATGTCACATCCTGTCAACCGTCTGTGTTCAATTTATCACTGAAACCATTCCAATCTACACTACATTTAATTACTCCTCTTGTTTATTGTTTTCTTCAAGAAAAATCTCTGAGGGCAAAGATTGTTGTCTGTTTTGTTCAGTGCTACATGCTCAGCATTTAGAAACATATCTGACATACACAGCAGCCACACAATAAATAATTTTGGAATGACTGAATAAACAAATTGAATTTTATGCCTTACTCCTCTGATGCATACCTATAGTTGGTCTGGTGATATTGCCACAACAGGTGCTATATGTAACTTTTCCCCTTTTATTGTTGTTGTAAAATTGAGAGTAGCTAAAGAATTAGCAGTGAATGCCATTTGTCATAGCTCTTCTTCTAAGTCCCATAAAAAGTTCTGAAAGAGTGTCCGTATTTTGTTATTGCTTCTTAAAGACTAAGGCACATGTGTAGGTAATTATTCACTAACCCAGAATGACTAGTACTTTAAAGTAAGTTTCATGAGAATTCTAAGTATTCATCCTGAATATTCATTGTGTATCCTCCTGTTCAAATATTCATTATTAACTTATCAGATATAAGAACTACTTTCTTCCTCCTAAAAATGAAATGTTAGTTGCCAATAGTTATTTAATTCCATTAGCATCACATATATCTCTGGAATGAAAGGAACCAACTAACAATAATTATGGAATAAAAGTTAACTTGAATTGAGGGTTAAGGTATGTTAGTCACTGTGCTAAACACTAGGTAGATAGATAGATACATAGATAAATAGATACATAGATATAGACATAGACATATATCTCTACTCCCTTAATCCTTTATCACAGAAGAGCACATTAGGTAATGCTATTATTATTCCCATTTTACAGCTGAAGAAACTGGACCTGAGAGAGATTAACTAACTTCTCCTAAATTACCAAACTGCAAAAGAAGCAGACTAATGATTTGAAATTCAAATGTCTAATTCTTTAAATTCACACTAGCTCACCAGAAACTATATTAAGTGATTAATATGCATTAGTTCATTTCATAGGATGTATGTATATTACAGATGCAACTGAGAATCTGGAGACATTTATTAATTTGCACACAATTATATAGGTGAGTCTGCTTTAGATCCGTGTTCTTTCCTTTGCACCAGACTAACTCTAAAAATGAGAGAAGGTTTCTAACCATCACTTCATTGTGGCCTGCCTGAAAACTAAGGGAGAAGAAATTCTCTTAACTGTGTTTCGCAATGCTCTCTGCCCCACCCCACCGGTGTTTCCCCCACTGTGTTGTGATGCAAATCTAGCACTAGCAAAACGTCAGCATGGAACATAATTCCTGCCTTGCACAATTGCTGTGAAATATCAAAAGTGTGAGGATAGTGTCCCAGGACAAGTTCCTGGTTTCCCATCCATAAGAGTTGTGTCTGGAAGCCACTGTCCTTTACCTAACCTGCAGAGAGAAAAGAAATACATTTTTCTGATCCGGATGCAATTGTCCTGTTCATCACATTTAGATTTCAATTGACTTTTTCAAGTGAAAATTGCACACTTTGGAGAACATTATCTTTAGAATCATGTATTATGAATGCTCAGCTGACCTCAGGTAGATGCTCAAAGCCTTGGTGAATTAGAAATATTCCATGAAGTTAATGCAGCTCTGGGCAGCAGTAAATAATTCATGCTTTGTTTTAATAGTTCTCATTTTATCATGAATATTCATAGTGTATATGATGAGGAAAAAGAATCAGAGTTATTCCAACTCCTGGGAGAAGTAGATAACATGATTGTTAGAAATATGAAGCAAAGTATTAATTCTCTAATTATTTAAAAGAATTATATGGGTTTAAATTCTGGTGTAATCATCAATGCTGTAAACTAGAATATCTGTCATTGTCATCAACCAGTTGGGTGGACCTTAACTGTTATCAACTTCAATTTTTTAACCTAAGTGGAACACTAAATGTCCTAAATGTTACTTCAAAGCATTTTATCTAAGTCCTTAAAGTAATTTCCTGAAATAAAGTGCGATGAGGATATCATTTTTGACATTTGAGCTTTCTAAAATGTCACAGATAATTAAATTTTTGTATTTATATATTTTTGTATACACACACAGCTAGTGTAAAAGTCCTTTTCTTATAAAGAGTTCACTAGTCACTACCACAACTGTGAATTTACTGAACAAAATAAAAATCTGGGTATTGTTTGATGAGCATTTAATAATAGGAAAGTTTTTGATTCATAGTTTTTAAACAGAAACTCATTGACTGTTTACTCTCTGCACAGTATTTTATAAAACAATAAGGAGAACATATAAATGAATAAGAAATCCTATCTATCCTCCTAAAAGTGTATATTGATGTCTACTTATTTACTCAGTTGAGAAGATTATCCAGTAAAACCTGAAAGAAACATGGAAACGTGAAAACTGTAGATTTATTGCAGTCTAGGTCCAAGTAGCCAATTCAATATTGTCACAAAATCTATTTTTCTTTTCTTGCAGAGTCAAGAAGCTTGCTTTTTTGTCCCCTTTGACTTAAAAGCACCTCAAATTTTTGCCTCTCAGTTTGCTCTAGCCTCTTCAAAATCATAGGAGATGCTATCTCAGAAAAAAAATTTAAATGACATGGTGGCAGATTGGTCTCTAACTTATTATTATGAAAGAAACTCAAATGCTATCTTTTATTTTCAAGCAAAAACTCTTGCTAACTTTAACTTACTTTGATCCTTATAAAATTTATTACAAAGCTCATGTTGCTACTGTTGTTTCTTTTGTTAGTCTTAAAACTAAAATGTTTGAAAAAATTAAAACACGTTGACCCCAATATAAGTTTCTTAGCTGTCATTATTATTGGCATTGTATAAATTATAAAAATATGCTCGAGATTCTAAATAAATGCTAACTAAAAGTACAATGAATGGTTAGATTTAAAGTAGGCAGGCCTTACATAAAATAGAACAAAACATGACTATGGTGAATTTTAGCCTCTTAATGATATAATGAGAAGGGTATAATTTTCTTTTGTCTAAGAGTAGAATTGCCAGGCAGAATTAAATCATTTGAGTTAGCAAGAGAATTCGGAATTCTCTAAAAGTGACAAATCACTGTATCAGGCAGTGCTTATGGAATGACCTTTTGTACTGAGCACCTAAATATAGTATTCATGTTAAAAAGCATTCATCCAAAACTAATCTGAAAATCTATTCCGTGGCACACAAAATGTGCTCATTCTTCATGTTTCCCTTCGATTCTCACTTGGAGGAACTTATCTAAGCAACATTAAAATCAGGAAAGACTATTGAAAAAGCTGGATGCGAATAGATGGGACCCTTTTCATTTTTAGGTATGACCCTCCATTCTTCATTGTAGCTGTGTCCTAAAAACATTTCCCTATATACCAATTGCATGATGTTTTATTTTATTTTATTTTATTTTATTTTAATTTTATGAATGTGTATAAAATATATATAACTACCATTCCAAAAATGTTTAACCTAAGTATTTAATTTAATTTATTTTTTGGAGAGGGAGATAATTAGGTTTATTTGTTTATTTATTTTTAATTATTATTATTTTTTTTAATGGAGGCACTGGGGATTGAACCCAGGACCTGATGCATGCTAAGCACACACTCGAACACTGAGCTATAACCTCCCCCATAACCTAAGTATTTTATAAACTCTGTTATTGTGACATTTAATTAACCTAGACTATCTGGTCCCTGGGTAGTAAGTGCAGGGTTTACCCCATTTCAACATACATAAATCCTGCTAGATTAGGTATTAGCAGTGGACTCATCTGGAAACACGGAAACAGAAGCAGCAAACATTTTTAAGGGAATGGGGAAAAGCTTTGAACATGTTGAAGAGAAGACAAGAGAATGAATAAAACCTTATGAAAAAATCCATTAGTTATTCAAGATTCAGTTCAGGCAGTAAACAGAAGAAAGCAGAATGAGATACATAGGCCATTTGGTGTGCCTACAGAAGGACTCACTGACTGTTGTTAAAAAAAAATCTCTTTTAGCTACAAGGGTATATAAAGCCTCCACAATATTGTTTGAAAAGCTATATTTCACCAGTGAAAATAATTGAGAAATAAAGGAATTCTATATGCCCTTTAAAAATTTTTTTTTGTAATTTCTTGGCATATATACATGCTATGTGTAATGATTCAAAAAACTATATATTGGGGTGTCTGTCTCCCTAAATTCCAGCCTCCCAATTATGTTTTCTCTACTGAATAATCTGGACCTTCTTTTTCCTCAGAAAATAAATCACTTTTTACAAAAGGCTCAAAGCTTGGATGATGATGAGTGATGAGAAAATTCTTATTCTTCCATCAAGGAAGCTTTGTTTCATTTGTCATTTCACCTGGAACACTGGCCTGAGGTCTCTAAAAATGATTTTTTTCTTTTGTATTTGATGTAGTTAAAAAAAAATTTGACAGAAATCTTCTAGGAGCAGGAAACAGAAATATATATATATATATAATATATATATTACATATATATATAGATGTGTGTGTGTCTGTCCATATACAGGTATAGCTAATAAAACTATGTACATATCTGTACATAGTATTATTCACATTTAATTCATGCAGTACAGGGAGATTAGAATTTTGCTTGAATGTTTTTAATGAGTCATCCCTAATTAGAATATTTACAGTAGAACTATTGAATCCTGGTGATTTATTTCTATATGACTCTCAACCTGGATGGTGGAAAAAAATTAATCTACCACAATTTTCTTTGTAACTTTTTTATAGTAAGTAAAATGTTTAAAGATGATTTTTGAGTTATAAAATAATATAATGACATTACTATTACTGCTTTTATTCTAACTTTTAAAAATTTTGCCTCCCCCTGTCTTTTCCATTAAACACTGGATTTGGGGGTATGTTTTATTTTATAATTGCCCAGCAATCACTAGCTTTTGGGGGAAAAGTCCTAGGTAAGTCTTAACTTATTATTACAGAGCAAAGCCTTCTAAATTGAATCCATTGATTTATCTTTTAAGCTTACAGTGAAGCAATGTCATTGACATTCCCACTAGGATGCAAACTGTGTACTGGCCAGGAATTCCATTTCTAAGTTTCAAATCTCAACACCTAGAATGGACCCGTGCACATAGATAATTTATAATAAATATTGGTGAATGCTTAAATGAATCATTAGAAAAAAAGAGGTGTATTATACAGAGGGAAAAGTAAAAGAATCAATTTGTTGCTCAGATTTACAAATTTCTTCTTTCTCTCTTTGGCATGTTGAGTGTGTGTATGGAAGGGAGGTATGTGTGTGCATGTGGGTGCATGCATTTGCATTGAGTGTTTTCAAATTTCTTCATGCCAATGAAAGCTAGCTGGCATTTGCTATAATCTGTTCTTTAATAATCTTCTCACACAGTCTTTAGTACTTTTACCTCTTTCCCTAAACTCTCCTTGACTTCCATGGATTTTCCCTTCTGGCCTATCAAAATAGCTTCCTAACTACTCCTTCTGCCTTTAGAATCTTATTCCTGTGTATCAAAACATCTTTCTACAAAAAGCTTATTATGTAAAATCACCTTATTAAAATTTTTTCTGGTTCTTTAGTGACCACAGTCTGAAGTCAAATGCAGATTGTTACAACCTCTATTTCCAGATTGCCCTCCTGTCTTTCTCAACCCAGGCTCTGATGACAGATAACTCATTACAGGTTCTGAATGTCCATTCTTTCTTTATTTAACCACATGGACGTTTACTAGACACCCTTTAAAACCTCAGCATTAATGCTAGCTCATCTGTGAGGCCTTCTCTGATCATAAGTCCTTCTGACACTCCTAAATACGTTTAAATACTCTCTACTAGCACACCTCACGACGCCCTGCAGCACTCTTTAATGCATCAGAGTATGCGATGGGTCCTCTGTGCAACCGTACGGTCTGTCACCACATCTCACAGCTCACAGATGCTACGCATTTGTGGAATGAATAAAAATATAAACATATTTTATAATATATATTATTAACTATAAAACATATCAGCAAATTATATGTTTGTATATGACTTTTAATACATCTAATCTATTTATATAAAATATAAACATGTTTCATGAAACCATCATGAATGATTTATAGTGGTGACAGTTTGTTTATTTCTTTAAATTCAAGCACAAAGAGAAGACTTAGAAAAGTCACCTGCTCCTTGCTTGATGAGGCAAATTCCATTATTCCAGACCCCTTGCCTTCAAAATTTTACATGCTGAGGATTGTTTTAACTTACCAAACTAATATTTCCAGCACATCCTCTGGGGCGATTTTTAAGACCAAGGTATTACTGTCTTGATAGCAATAGGGAAGAAAATCTATGATTTTAATTTTCCACTTCAAGTAATAGGCAGGGAAAATGTTCATGGGTCTATTGTGTGTAAGGTGGTGAAATAAAGTAAGCAAGTAGGGTAGCAGAGATATTTGCTGGGAGATATTTGTTCTGAGAAGTCTAGTTTTCTAGGCCTACAAATACAAATACACAGCACGTGCACAAGTACGTGCACATGTGCACATGCACGCTCGCTCACAGACACACACATCCCCCATACCGGAGAGTTATACAGTTTATCTGAATGCACGTTTCAATCAGAACGAGTTGGGGGTAGATTAAATATTCAGCCCTATTTTCCTCTCATTTAGAGATGGTAAATGCACCATTAGGTACTATTACTTTCTGCCACTTCCCAACACAGTGATAATCTGATGCCACAGTGCCTCATGGGTTGCTAGTCTCCAAGGTTAAAAGGGAGCATATGTGGGGCATGGCTTGAAACAAAGTGAGGCAGAATCATTACCTTATAATAGCTATGATTCACTCCTCCTGCACATACAGCCTGAGAGGGGTTCACCCGGGGCATTGATTTGTTACAGTGGCCATTCCTTGGAAAGCTCAAGACACTGAAGCCATCCTTATATTCTTCCCTATGGGTAGAAGCAGTCTGTGTGGCTGAGGAGGACAAAGGAGGTTTAGGGAGGACCAAAGACTGATAAATTCACCTTTGCAGAATTGTTGACAACTTCTCTAAAATGAACACCTCATTGACCGACTATGTTATCTTTAAATGAACTGCTTGACATTTTACCAAATGACAGTTTTCCTAAAGACTTATTATTCAGCATGGATAGAAATTTACTTTTCTGTCTGTCACCACAGTGATATTTATTTATGGAAAGTGGGTGAAGTTTCTCAATTTCAATGAGTAAATTCTCAGTGGTAAACCTTGTCCTGTGTGTTTAAAGTCCTTGAAAGTTTTCTTTGGAGTTACTTGCTAACATACTTGGTAAATTATAATAATTTCATTTGATTATACTTTAGAGGATATCATACAAATTCATATTAATTCTCTAAAGTAATTTAAAAGAGCTCAGCCTACACATGACATAATCAGGCATAGATGGCATGTTAAATATATATGCATTTTGATATTTACATTTAATGTTATTTTTCTCAACAAATATATGTAAATAATCAATTATTATATAAACAGTCAGCAGGTCAGGACCCTGAGCAGAAAAGCAGGCAGACTGAGGGGAGAGGTAAGCAGGAGAGTTGGTTGTTAACCCTTTGCTAGCACACTATTGAATGTGTCCTGTTGAGGAGATTTTCCTAGGTTGAGAAATGCGCTACATTATGCTTGATTATATTTTGTCCTATTTTGTTACATATTATTTTACACGTACCCCTTCAAACCACACACTTCTGCAAAATTCTTAAAAATCATTGATAATCACTGCTTTTGGAAGAGTCCAAGTCAATAGCAACTCATAGGAATTTACTATTTGCCAGACACACTCTCAGCCTTGTGGACACATTTTGTTGCTGTTCACAAATACCTGACAGTTTAGTGAGCAACTCCAATTTACATCAGGATGCTAATAAATTTACCAGGTGCATATGTGGGGAAGGGTGAGATCTCTAAGCTCAGGGAGCTCTAAGTGAAAATCAATCCACCGAAATCCCAACAATGTTGTGTAAATCTGATGTCTCCCTTTCGAGAAGGATTATGTCCTGGGCAGCTGGGATTTTGACTGAAGCCTAAAACCTTGTTTGATGGCTATAAGTCAATATTTTCTATTTTTAAATTAATAATAGAAAGTTTTATTTTATAATTAAACATACAATTTAGAAATAGTGTGTTAATGCTTTTAAATTGCCTTTCATAGGAAGATTCCCAGGTAAATCTGAACACCTCAATCTCAAATTCAACAAAATAGCATCACTTGAAACCCAACAAATGATAACTGAGGTCCTAATACCAGCTACATTCTTCAAGCAAAGTAAATCATGACAAAAATGCTCAACTAATTCTCTTATACATCTCTTCAGTATTTTCTAAAAGTATGCGTTTAGCATCTTGTTTAATACTTAAAAGCTGTATTATTATTTTAAAACAAATTAGGATTGAAAACCAAAATGCAAAAAATTTCTTACATCACTATACCTCTCGTAATTTTTAGTCTAATATTTTACCGTATTTTGTAAATGCATTTAATGTTATCTTTAAATACAGAGACAATAATTCTGTCCTTGACTTGGTGACAGAATAGCCTTGAACAAAAGATTAAAGGATTAAGTTATCCATTTAAAACAATGGTGCTCTGCATCACCAGACACCTAGGAGAATTGATCTTGGGCATATAAACCATTTGTCTATCTATACCTATTTTTTAAATTGTGCAGAGTGGCACCTCAGTAAAACTGAGGCAAGCTGAATTCATTATGGGAAGTACCAAGTGCCCTTGACAGCCTGAGGCTGTTGTTTTCCTGAAACTGAAACAAAGAGAGAGGCACATCCTCAGAGCTTCATAGGTGCAATAATGATCTACGATATAGGGGGAGAAGTCAATGCATCCGTCACAGACAAAATATATGCATATGCATCATCTTGTTTTTATTTTGGGGAGAAAAGTACTATAAAAGTAAATGTTCATGATATTCCTATTTGTGTGAGTTCAAAACATAAAGCAGAGGAGCAAAGGGAGGGAGGTAGTGGAGGGAGGGAAAACATTTAATTTGTTCCAGCTACCCTTGTGAGGTTAAAAAGAAAATTGATTGTGGTTTATTAGTCCTTTCCAATAAACACTCAAGAGCTCAGCTAACTGAAAGCAATTGATACCAGTAGAATCAATGGTGCAGCAGAATACCCTAATGGGTATTGTTGGAACTTTTAATTCTCATTACACAGTTTATTCTTTCAAGGGTTATTTGATGGAATCCTTGTTGATGAGTATCTCTAAAGCTTTGCTGCTTAAAGAATTGGTTTATTGAATGGCTTTGCCTTATTTTAGATCAATTTGCAGATACTTGCATAAAAATATAAGCACAGAAAACACTGAAAAATTTACATAACCTACATAGTGTTTATAGTCCTTCAACTCCTTTCTAATTGATGGAATGCATGCAAGCTCCAATGACCATGTTTCATTCAAAGTAATTGTAATTAAGAATTTCAGTAGGCTAACTTGTGATTGAATCACTCAATGACCTGCATAAGGGTCCCATAAGATTCAATCTTAACTGTACTGAGTTGTAAGTTTCTTGTTTGCATTTTCATGGCTAGTTCTTCCAAATAAATTATCCTTCATAATTCACATATGCATACCCGAACCTGATCTTTCTGTTTTGAAACAACTGTAATTTTAGCAGAAGAGTCTGTGGAGGGGAAAAAACAAGCTTCCCTATTGAAACAGGCAAGGCGATAAATTACAGGAGCTGCCGACTGCTTACACTAATCACGTCGCGGACAGGGAAGGGCCAGGCAGAACTCAGGGCTTCCAACTCATCCCTCTTCTCCTTCTCCCCTTTTCTTTTTAAAAACAGTATTTGCTTTTTTTTTTTTTCTTTCCTCCCTTCCCTAGGCTTCCTAAAATTCTCTTTTTACCTTACTCTGCTTCCAGCAATGCTCATGTCCTAAACTCTAAGCAATTAGTGCAAGTGTGACCTGGTCCTTCTCTCCTTGGATTAATGATGTTTAATATCTTTACACACGACTTTGCAGTTATGTTAAAGTATTTATTTTCCCCCTTCATCTTTTTGACAAACACACACACACACACACACATATATGCACCACATTGCCTTAAGACAATCTTTTACTCTAAATATTTTTGAAGATTTCTATAAAGCAAAAAGCTCTAACTTTCTGTGCTCATAACTACAGTAAAATTAATAGAATTTGGGAAAATATTTTAGGAAAATCCAAAGATACGCATAATGTACTCACTCTGTCTCAATACGATAAAAGTAAATAACATATCTATGTATATATTTTTCCAAAGAAATATTGGAAATATAATCATTTTCGGGGATCCACAGATTTCTGGCAGATTCCTGCTCCAAGGCCCCTCTGCTCCAAGGCCAATCAGGTGACCGGCTGCTAACCATTAAAGCTAACAAAGAACATTCCTTTCCTAATACATACCTGCCTTAGCTGAGATAATGACACAATGCCCTGAAGCCTGACCACCCGAACCGGTTACAACCCCCATCAGAGTTTGCAGCCCTACGCTTTCACGACCCCTTCCCTATTACCTCAGCATCAACCAATCAGAGACTTGTGCACAGGCCGATCACATCCTGTGTGACCCCTGGGGACCTGATGTGACCTTCCCTAATAAAAGACCTCAGCAGCCGACGCTCGGGGCTCACACAGACACCTCTCCTCTGTGTGGCCCGCTGCTGTCTATGGCAGTGTACCTATTAAACTCCTTTTCTATTTTTATCCTTTGTCTTTGGTAAATCTTTTGTAAGTTCTTTTACTGTCCACACACTGACCCACCAGACCCCATGACAATTTTAGTAGCTTTTTTAAGGATTTAAATGACTGCAGCAGTTTAATCTAGTATATTTGTGCATTCTTACTACCCTTCCATTAATTCAAAAGTAATCTGAGAATATCAGTGTGTAGGTACAGGCATCCTTTGGAGAAGATTACATTTGTAATTTTAAGACTGTCCTTCTTCAGATTTCTTTTCCACTTATAAAATAAAGTCCACTGTGCATCTGTCTTTTGTTTTTTAGAAATGAAATATATTTTATTCACAAATTTATCCATTTTGTGGCCTAAGGCCAACATTATTAACAATAAACACTTAAAGACATGTCATCATTTGGTACAAATCCATATGGAAAACATAAGATCTAACCTTAGCATCATAGTCACCAGGTACGTGTCTTAATATGATGCCAAGAATCTCCTTAGATAGTAGAATGGAATTAGCTCTGCTCTCTGTGGCACAATCTCATTAAGAGAATTTTAGAAAATATTAGATTAAGAGAAGAAATTCTGGTACAGAATCAGAAGGTGGGGGTTCTCATGTCAGTCATTCAACTCTGAGCCACCCACTCAACAAAGCACCTGAATACTGGGAATCACAAAGTTCTTATGATGATCCAATAAATTTGTATGTGAAAGTAACTTGAAAACTCTTGAATTCATATCACATGTTATTTTGTTGTTATTAATAACTAATAATTTATAGGAAAAAGTACAAATCTTGACATTTCTGAAATATGATTATTGGCCTGTGATTTCTAATATGCTTGAATTGGAGACATGGTTTCTCTCTTGTCCTGATTTTCTTCTCTGCAAACCTAAGGTGTAGTCCAGGTGCCAGGAGTGAGTGAGTACAATCTACTCAGATTAAGTGGAGAAGAACATGAAATGAGAGTCATACTTCTAAGAAACATCTTGGTATATCCAATAATCAAAATGAAGAGGTCTACCATGTTAAGACAAGCTCAATATTTAATAAGATATTATTAATCTCATAGCTAGCATTTACTGAGTTCTGACCACATGCAAAGCACTATAGTAAACAGTTATATAAATTTTTCATTTAATCTTTAGCACACATAATTGAAGTATATAGTATCATTATATATTACCTCATTTAATATTCATATTAGCTTCATGAATGTGATACTATATTGTCAACTTAATAATTATGAGACTAAGGGTCAAAGAGACTAAGTAACTTTCCAAAGGTTATAAGGCAAAAGTTCATTCTAAGAGTGGGAATTTGTAATCCAAGAGCCCCTAATCACTTCTAGAACTAAGGCTATGAGCCTTTGTCATAAAAAATAAGTATCTAGATTTAAGTTAGGATAAACTTGGGAGAGAACCTAGGTGGATTTCAGAAAATTTACCTTATTTTCTGTGACCTCCATGTGGCAGTTGTCAACTGACTTTCACTATCTAAGAAAGTATTTGGGAGGAAGGGAGGTAAAATAAAAAGATGGTCTTTTTTAACCTCATATCCTAGTATTCAAAAATAGTAATGAGACATAGGGGGAACATTAAATATATTGAAATCTATCTTCTTTTTTTCATTTCAAACATGAGGGTGGCTTTATTGTCCCAGAAGAAAAATAGAGAGCCAGGGAAATCTATCTTTTGAAATGTCTTAGTATAATCAAAACAGTGTGATACTGGCAAAAGAATAGGCAAACAGATCAATGAAAAGAGTAGAAAGCAGAAAGAGACCCATATAAATATAGTCAACTGACCTTTGACAAAGGAGTAAAGGCATTACATACAATGGAGCAAAGACAATCTCTTCAACAAATGGTGCTGGAACAACTGGACATCCACATGCAAAAAAATGAATCTAGACACCCTTCACAAAATTTAACTCAAAATAGATTACAGACCTAAAAATGTAAAATATAAAATGTAAAACTACAAAACTCCTAGAAGATAACATGGGAGAAAATCTAGATGACCTTGGGTATGACGATGACTTTTGAGACACAACATCAAAGGCATGATCCATAAAAGAAATAATTGATAAGCTGGACTTCATTAAAATTCACAGCCTCTGCTCTCTGAAAGACACTGTTAACAAAAGGAGAAGGCAAGCTAACAAAAGGAGAAGGCAAGCCACAGACTGGGAGAGAAAACACTTGCCAAAAAAACATCTGATAAAGCACTGTTATCCAAAATACACAAAGAATTCTCATAACTCAACAATGAGGAAACAAACAATCTGATTCAAAATGGACCAAAGACTTTAGTAGACACCTCACCGAAAAAGATATATAGATGACAAATAAACATATGAAAAGATGCTTCATATCCTATGTCATTAGGCAAATGCAAATACAAACAACAAAGTGATAACACTGCACATCTATTAGAATGGCCAAAATCCAGAGCCCTGACGATACCAAATGTTGGCAAGAATGTGGAGCAAAAGGAAGTCTCATTCACTGCTGGTTGGAATGAAAAATGATACAGCCAGTTTGGTAGACAGTTTTGTGATTTCTTAAAAAGCAAAACCTACTCTTACCATATGATGCAGCGATTTTGCTTCTTGGTGTTTATGCAAAGTTATTGAAAATTTATGTTCACACAAAAATCTGCACGTTAATGTTTATAGCAGCTTTGTTCATAATTGCTAAAATTGGAAGCAACCAAGATGTCCATCAGTGGGTGAATGGATAAATAAACTGTGGTATATCCAGACGATGGAAAATTATTCAATGCTAAAAATCAAATATGCTATCAAGCCATTAAAAGACAGGGAGAAAATTTAGATGCCTATTATTAAATGAAAGAAGCCAATCTGAAATGGCTACAGATTGTACGAAATATACAACATACTAGAAAAGACAAACAATGGAAACAATAAAAAGATAAGAGGTTGGGGATGAGGAAGGATGAAGAGGCAGAGCACAGAGGTTTCTTAGGTCAGTGAAAATACTACGTTTGATACCAAAAATAAATATATACCTGTCATTATACATTTGTCTTTACCCACAGAAATTATACCACCAGGAGTGAACCATAATGTAAACTATGAACTTCAGGTGGTTATGACGTGTCAATGTAGGTCATCAGTTATAATTAGTAGACCGTTCTGATGGGGGGTATTGACAATGCATGTATGTGGGCGGGGGGTAGATGAGAAATCTCTGTACCTTCCCCTTAAATTTTCTATAAATCTTAACCTGATTTATAAAAAAAAGTCTTAATTAAAAAAATGCTTTTGTGAAAGTAGTTATATAACATGTATGAGATGAGAAGGAAGATCTAAAATTTGACTGGTCAACTCTTTCTCAAGATTGTTTCATACTGACTAGTTTTATTATACTCAAATTCTCAACAATATTTATGTCTATGCAAGAAAGGCTTGAAATCATATGAAAGTCGAGTTCCAACAGTATTATTACATCTCAAATAAGATTTCAATTCTCTGCATTTTATCCAATTTGAATCTTCTGGGACTCCATTCCAGATGCACATGTAAAATGAGACAGAATTTTTGACATATCTTTTCTTTTTTATCTAATCAGTAACCACCTTATCCTGGGAGACTATACGCACTTAATCTACTGTCTATTTCTTAGTTGTTTGCTTTATGTCTGGCAACCATGGAATTCTGAAAACTGATCCAGAGATTCTATACTGGAATAAAGTTAGACTGGAATAAAATAAGGTAGTCCAGATAGTAAGGAATTCTAGGGGATTTTCTAGGCCAATTCTGAACATCTATAAAGCATAAGGAGTTTGCTTTGTCCTTCTCAGTTTCTAGGTGTACCTCATCAATGGGGAATATGGCCACTAAGATAGTTGGCTGCTGCAATGGTTATGGCCAACAACTATTTCAAGGGAAGAAAAGAGTCTTGAAGAAAAATATGTGAAAAGCAGTAATTGATTGAAATCTCCTTGACCTCATCTTCTACTTGGTTCCTTCTTGCTGCCTCTGCTGTCATCATACTGGCCTCCTTTCTGCCCCTTGAGCACACCAGGCCCACTCCTGCCTAAGGGCCTTTGTACTTGCTTTGCTTTCTTGGATTACCCCGGAAATACGCTTGGCTCACTCACACCTCTCTTAGGTATTTTTCACCTATCACCTTGACCATTTTATTTCAAATATATCCCATATTATTTTTGTGCTTCTTATTCGTTTTCTTCTGCCTTAATTTCTTCAGTTATCAACATGTTATATATTATAAATTCTCCTAATTTCTTTTTATATCTGACTTCCTTCACTAGAATGCAAGCTTCAGGAGGGCAGGAGATTTTCTCAGTTTTGTTCCCTGAGTTATCCTCATCACCATGAACAGTACCTGAAACTTTTAAGGCTTTTATAAATATTTATTGAATGATTGGATGAATGACATTACCTTTATAATAGAGGGAGGAGAATTTAAATGGGTCATTCTTTACTTTGCTGAAAGTTGGCTACCATATTTAATGAGCTGGCTCCCTTTGCTGCAAAAGTGAAATATGATATTCTGGATTATATCTTCCTTTTTGCTTTCCTTAACTGGTACCTCAAATGTAGATTTAAACAAATAGAAAGTCACAACTACAATAAAAATTTTAGAAATGTCTATAAAAATCATCAAACCAAGGCAACATGTTAAAAATGACTTTCCAACTTCTCTGTTATCTACAGCACCTCAAATGTTACCAAATGTTTATATATATATATATATACTTTTTATATGTTCAAGTTGGTAAGTACTCTAAGAGCACTAAGAGTGCTATACTTATATTTTTGCATAAAAATATATAAACATTTTATATATTCAAGTTGATAAATATACCCTTTAAGAGTACTAAACCTAGAGCCAGTACACTTTTTTTCTATTTATGAATATGTCACACATGAATTAACTATCCTCTGACGAGTCACTTAACATCTCTGGATTTCAACTGACTCATGTTTTTAAAAAAGAGGAGAACCAGATGGTTGACTTGCGATATCTTCCAGTCTAAGGTGATTTGAGCCCACTCAGATGAATTGTGAATGACTGTATCTTATAATTCCTTATTTATGACAAGTAATAAAATCTAATTTAAAGCGTCATAGTCTAGTGTATTTTTAACAGATATATATTAATAGGCAGACTAAAGTATGCTGTTTTTGTTGCTGTTGTTGTCTGCTTTGGTTTGATTTATATTCACCATTGTGAACAGAAATTTTAAGTGTTTTGTTGACTATATTTTGAAAAGACTTTCCAGAGGAGAAATTATCCAACTGCAGTGATCATTGTGGAGTAGGAACTTGTAATCAGATACCGGCCATTGCATTCAAGATAGCACTACTCTTTCAATTTGATCTTTAAGTATTGACCTTTCCAAGCAATGCTCATAAAGCAATCAAAAGGACAAAAAGTCATAACATACCCATGAGTTAAATGAAAACAAAAACAAAGACAAAACAAAGGCAGCAACTGAAACCCAGAAATACTGCTAACTTGTTACAGAAATAAAAAATTACTGTTCTGGCTTACTTCTGACTCACTGATCCAGATGTCAAAGGAATGCATGAGTCAATAAGACAGACTGTGTTTTCTTCTCCTTTCGGGGTCCCAAATTGTCATTTCAGATTCTTTATCTGAATTCTGTTGCTAATTAATAGTTCTCAAACTGCTCTGCAACAAATTCCTTCATTCATTTGCACAGGCAGGTCAATGAATAACAGAGCTAAGGTGACAGGTTCTGAATCGTTATCAGCTATTAAACTCAGCCTGAAGTTTCGTGAAGAATAATAATGGAAGAGAACAAATAAATCAACTCAATCTGCAATTTTAGAATATATTTAAAATACTTTCTTATTAAACCCACAGTAAACACCCTAATTAGTACCAATAGAAGCACCACACTCCACACCTTGAAGCTGAATAAGAAACAAATTAGTGTTCTATCAAGACTATGCAGCAGTGTTACAGCTGTGAGCCATTTACATCACAAAACAAACCTACTCCCCACAGAGGTATCAGTGCTATAGACAATGGTTCTTGAACCTTCCAGGGCATCAGAATCACTCAGAGGTCTTATTGAAACACCAGTTAGTGGGCATCTCCTAGAGTTCCTGACCCAGTAGGTCAGAAGAGGGCCCCATATTGGCTTTTCTAGCAAGTTCTTAAGTGATGCTGATGCTGCTGGTCCAGGAATTACAGTTTGGTTCTGAACAATTTAAGTTGTGCAATCATGGCTTTGAAAATATCTTAAAAATATTTAACCCATTTCTCTAATTCAAATTTTAATCATCTGATGGTGAATTCACTATTCAATGTGAGCAACTACCATGTGGTGGACATTGAACTAGACACTAGGGACACCCTGGATAATTATCTCCCTTAAGGTGTTCATGATACTGAGTGGGAAAGACACATGCCTAGAGAATTATTATGTAGTGTTTTCACAGAAGGACGCAGAGGGTTTAGACCCTGTAGATCTGCCATAAACTATATAACAGGCAAAGCAACTTGGTCAAGACTGAATTTTTGAATGTCTCACCCTGGCCTGACAGGAAGCAGGGGAGTGAGTTAGAAAAGGACTGCAAAAATCCAAGTCAGAGACAGTGATGGTGCTTAAAACCCTTCAACTTTTCCATATTGCTTTTAGCATAAACTATAAATGCCTAAAAATGGTGAAACACCATCCTGAATGACTGGGTCCCTACTGACTTATGCGACCTTGTCCTTGTCTCCTCATTTTTTGCTACCCCCACCCTCACTTAGTAACAACACAATATTAAAAAATTAGTCCTACTAAATCTCTTTCAGGCTCTCAAACTCACAATAGTTTCTCTTACTGAGAGTTGAGAGACTCTTGCTCATTCTTTTTGTACATGCACACAACTCTTTGCCCCACCCCTCACCTTAGTTATTATATTTTTATCTCAGTGTATTATGTCTCTTCTCATGGACCTATTCCTCTCCCTATTCTGTCTCCCCCCTCCCCACCCTACCTCCTCCACCAGTTTTGCAGGTGCTTTTTCTCATCTTTGTTCATTTCTCCATATATTTCACTAGAGAAGCAGCCTCTTGAGGGCGGAGACTAGAATCTTTCCCAGTGTGTTTCTCAGAAAGCCCAGCTCATGATCAATACACAGTAAATATGGACAGTTTTAATGAAGGAGATAGAGCCTATGAAGGGGACCAAAAAGAAAGAGATGAAGGGAAAGACCAGTCGATTTTAATGTAAAGGTAGCTAACAGTTGGATGGAATAATCATCAGGTCCAGAAAAATATGGACTTTAAAAATATCCAGTGGTTTTAGCTAGGAATGTTGTTGGTGACCTCGCAGTAACATCAGCAGAGTGATGATAAGACAAAGCCAATATCAGGAAATTGGAGGTTTCTGAACATTTTATGCAATGGTTAATCTTTATCATAACTGTATGAGATACAACAATTAGCACCATTTTACAGATGAATTAACTAAAGCCAAGAAGTATCAAGTAAATGGTCAAAGGCTACAATGCTAGAAGATGGCAGGGTTGCACCTGGAAATGTCTGACTCTAAGAGGCAAGCTTCCTTCTTGCTACATAACTGAATAACTGAATAAATGAAAGAAAGGAAAACCACATACACTGAGTCTGCTCTGCAGCATGGCTTGTGGTTTTTACTGGTTCCTATATTCAGTTTCCTCCTTTTTGAGGGCATTGATTTGAACTTATCCTATAAAACATCATTTATGTTTTTGAAACATATCTTCATTTGACTGAATTTAGTTTTGATCATAACCCTTTTGGTTGCTATTATGAGACATCCATTAATTACATTCTACCTGTCCACAATATGATCTCATCTGCAAACTTAATAAGTATGTTTTTCTTCACTGGAACCACTATTGCCTTAAACAAATAGAATGAGCTCAAAAGTTGCAAATGAACTCATGTTTGACGTCTGAATTCTTGCTTGTTTGTGGACAAAGGAGCTACTGCGGTTTGGATCTCTTCAATATGCCTATTCAGAGCACTGTAGTTTAAGCTACTAAGTTATCTGATCTCAGATTTGAAATAAATAAAGCATGGTGTATATCAGAGAACTTCTGCAATATTAGCAAGGTTCTAGAGCCACACCATAGAATTAAATAGACTCCCAGTTTTAGAAATAAAATGGCTATCGTGGGTGTCAAAATCAGAAAGATTTTCTCCGTTTCTTCTCTGTGGCAAATAAAATAAGCAAACAACAAATCTAACCTTATAAGCTTTTTGGGATCCATCTGTTGAAATGATTTTAGACAATCCTGTTCACACACAGGCATGGGGTGGTTTCAGGAAGAAGTTAGAGAAAGATGTGAAGACAAGCATGAAGGCCTTTGTGTACTGTGGCCTTTCAGCTAGAAGTCCAGGGATAATAGAAAAGGGAGACTGAGTTTAAAAATAATCTTGGTAAGTGATTTTTTTTTTAATTGGTAGGTGGGGAGAGTTGAGAATAAAATGAAAAAAATCACTTGAAAAACGACTGACCTTTGGTGGCGATTGGGACAAATATAACCAGTGACCAGAACACAACAGATGTCAATAATATTAAGACCCTGAAAGAAGAGGATGTAGCCCATGGAGGCCTGGAAGATAAAAGTTTCACTCTAATCCCCTTCATGAAAGCAGATTTTCTACAGAGAGGAGATTTTCGTCTTGGGAGCATGAAATTTATAAAGAAAGGGGGTTATTTCCCCTTATTTTCTTCTTCCTCATCCTCCCCACCTGTATCCTGTAGACAGATAAGATCTCTCGGAGTCTAGAGTGAAGACAGATAATATCTGGCATGATGTAGGAAAGGAAAGCGATAAAGTGAATTAACATTTCTGCTTTACATTTAAAAAAGAAAACTTTCACAAAGCTAGCTTCCATCACGTGCATCATTTATTGAGTAGCTGAGACTTTGCCTAAAATAATAAATAAGGCTGGAAAGAAAGAATTGCTAAAAACGGTACACTCCAGCATCTGTTTTCAAGCCTTTACAAGCAATTTCCCTCTGCTCTCAACATAAGCTATGTTCACAAGTATGACTGTACTGCTTACTGCCCCTCAAATAAAATTCGGCAGAACTTTATTTGCATAATCTTTTACATCTTATATATTTAATAATAGTCTTTTCAAGTCAGTCTTTGCACTTTCAAAGCTTCTGTAGTCACAAAAGCTTTGTGACTTTTCTTTCTCTAAGCCTCATGCCACACACGGCCAGAACCAGCCCTTGGGCAAGTAGAATGCAGACCAGTGTCCTTAGTTACCTTTCAATGTACATATCCCATGTTCCAGCAAGAAATCCTGAACTCCAGATTTACCAGTTGGGTAATAACTTACAAAAAAGGACTAATAAATTATTACTATTTTACTTTCAATTTGATTTTAAGAAACGCTTCCTTTGCCGAATTTCTCTCTTTCAAACCTAAAGTGAGGGTTCTACAAAAGATGGAAGGTTTGTGTTTCCTCCGAAGTCCTATAATGAAGCCTGATCCCCAGTGTGATGTATTGGGAGGTGGGGCCTTTGGGAGGTGAGTGGCTCATGAGGCTGGAGTCCTCATGAATCAGGGTAGGGCTCTTATAAAGGAGACCTCACAGAGCTCCCTCGCCCTTCTTCCATGTGAGGACAGAGTCTGTGAACTAGGTAAGAAGACCCTCAGCAGACCCTGAATCTGCCATCACCTTGGTCTGAGACTTCTCAGTCTCCTGAACTCTGATAATCACACTTCTGATTCTCATAAGCCACTGACATAGGGTATTCTGTTCTAGCAGCCTGAATGGACTAAGATAAATTCTAAAGAATCATTACTTTAATACCTATCTATCTATCTATCTGTCTATCTACCTACCTACCTACCTACCTACCTACCTATTTTCTCATTTTACATTGCCTAATGTGGAAAGCAGCCTTCAGTTCTTATTTTGGTGCTAAGATCCAACAGCCAAAAAACATTTTTTTTTATATATATTAGAATAACACCATAAACTCTACTCGTTTTAAACCAGGTCTTCTTTCTCATAATGTCTTTGGTTTTATTCTTACTATCATGTTGGTCTCATAAACTAAGTTGAAAAGTATGCTACATTTTTCATTCCCTAGGAGAATTTGTGTATGTTTTATGATATTCTTCATTAAATAACAGATTTATCAGTGAGAATAACTGATCATGATGTTTTACTTGTGAAAAGCTTAATTAAAAATTTAACTTATTTTCTATGTCTCCGAGTCTGTTTCCTTTTTGTAAACTGACTATATGTCAATAAAATGAAAAAAAAATTAATAAAAGAATTCTTTAGATGAAGAGAAAAATAAATGATAATTTGCATAAAAATTTGATTTCTTTCATAGATTTAAGACTTTTCAGATTTTTAAATATCTTTTTGCATCATTTTGGGTAAGTTGAGTTGTTCTAAGAATTTTTTCCATTGACTTGTGGCACCAAGTTGATTATTATGTCTCACTATTACAGCTTTAATTTCTAGATTATATGTAGTAATGTTCCTGCTTTTCATTTCTAATCCTGATTTCATATATTTTTTTTTATTCTTTGTCAGGCTTGACAGGATTTATAAATTTATTAGCTTTTGAAAGAATAAAATTTTAGCTTTGTTGGTTACCTCTAGTTTGTTTTCTATTTTGTTAATTGCTATTATAAATTTTATTTTCATTCCTTATCCTTTCTCTTGCTTTAATTTTTTTCTTCTACCCTCTACTTTTTTTGGCATTACTGTTTACCTTTATTTTTATTCTGTGTGTTGACTTACATGTAGTTTTTTAAATAGTATAGGAAGACCCTTTCATCCTTCACTTAGCTTTCCCCAGTAGAAAAAGCTTGCATATCAATAGTATAATATCAAAACTTGGAAATTGATATTGATATAGTTTACCAACTTTACTTGAATTTTATCAAATTTACATGCACTCATTTATGTGTATGTGTGTGTGTGTGCATTTAGTTCTATGAACATTTGTCACATGTATAGATCTATATAACCACCACTGGAGTTTGGAACTATTCCATTACCATGAGGGTCTATTTTGATAGCCATATCATTCTTTTCTCACATCCTTGGGTCCTTAATTCCTGGCAACCTCTAATCTGCTTAGCATCTGTATAATTTTGTCAGTTATATAAATGGAATCACACAGTTTGTGACCTTTTAAGTTTGGCTTTTTTCACGTGGCATAATGCTGTTGAGATTGATAAGGTTTTTACATGTATTAATAGTACCCTCATGTATTACATAAATATTTACCCCAAGACTTAAATGCAAAATATAAAACTGTAAAACTTTCAGCAAAAAAAAAAAAAAAAAAAAAGATATAGAGAAAATGTTGGGGAAACTCAGGCTAAGTGAAGAGATCTTAGACTTGACAACAGAATTTTGATCCATCAAAGGAAAAAAAAAGGTAATTTGGACATCATCAAAATTTAAAACTTTTGCTAGGCAAAACACCTTGATAAGGGAATTAAATTCTAAGGCAAGCTATAGACTGGGAGAAAATATTTACAAACTGCAAAACTCATAAAGGTCTTATATTTAGAAGTTATAAAGAATACAAAAACACAATAGCAGAGAAACAAATAATCCAATTAGAAAATAGAAAATATTATGAACAGATATATCAATGAAGAAAATACACAGATGACAAATAAGCTCGTGAAAAGATATTCAACAGCATCAATCATTAGGAAAATAAAAATTAAAACCACAATGACATAGTTCTATACTCTTGTGAAAATAGCAAAAATAAAAAATAATAACACTAATTGTTGACAAGCATGGGGAAAAACTGGATCACTTATATATTGGTGGCCAGAATATAAAATAGTAAAGACACTTAAAAATAATGTAGCAGCTTATTATTTGACATTTTTAAACAATACCAAGCATTAATATTATTCTGTAGATCAATATTTAGTTAATATTCTTTTATATTTATTCTCCTATTTACTCTATTGTTTTTCATTTATTCCTGAAAATTCTGTTTTTTCTATGAGGTAATTTTCCTTCTGTCTAAATAGCCCAAATTAGTATTTCCTTCATTGCTCATCAACTGGTGAAAAGGTCTCACATACTCTTCATTTTTTCTGAAAATACATTTGTCATTTTTAATTTTTGAAAGCTATTCTTGACAGATGTTGAATTCAATGTTGGCTGCTACCTTAGGCACTTTTAGAGATCAAATCAGCTTTTTAAAACTGTTAATATCTTCAGACAATGTTGCCAACTTTTCAGCCATTATCTCTTCAAATATTGAGTTTGCCTCCCTGTCACTTTCTCCGTCTCCCTTCTCTTTAGTGGATCCTTTTTGCTGGAGGAAGGCAGAAAAGGAGACTGTTTCCTCTAGTGTTCAGAGAGTACCAGCAGTACTTACAGTTTCCTCACAGGCTAGATTTTAGATATTACTCCTTGAAGTTTGGCTTGGGTCTGCTTTTCTAGTCTGACAAACAATTCCGTGAGATACATAATAGTCGTTTAATTAACTCCTAACTAATTAATCAGCTAGAATTATATTTTATGGCTTCAAATAAAAACCCTTGTTGATACCATTTTCAATTAGCCTCAGAATTGTATTAGGTTTTTTTTTTTCCTTCCTGAAATGTCTCTATTTTCCATCCCTCCTTCTCTACCCTTACCACTCCACATCTTAGTTAAAGTCCACCTGGAGCTCAGAGCGTGGCTATGTGACACTCATTTAATGATCTCTCAGTCTATTGGTTTCTCCAATACATGCCATGATTGGATCTGATGGCCTTTTACTAGTGCTGTGGTCAAGCTGTTCAACTTCTCAGTAACAGTAAATAGCTCCTTGTCAAAAATAATTATTACAACATATCTACCACATGTTTTTTTTTTTTCTGATAGTAAAATTTTCATAATTTTAGGTATGTTTATAATTTTTTAAAATTCCAAGTATATTATTCTAGATTGTGTTAAGTTCTTCGCTACACGTTTCCTCAAAGTACACTTTTTCTCGCCTTGGTCTCAGGCTTGCCCTGGATCCTATGAGCTCACTAATTTCTTCCCTTCCATTGACTCACTAATCAGCTTTTAAAAGTAGTAGGTTAGTCATCAACAAATCTAAAATTTGCATTATTATTGTATATCACCTAGGGCAAGGAATCTCAATGTTATCATACCAAATGTGTAAAGATGCTAGAAAATGGTGATTTAAAAAACATATTTTAAGTAAGTTTTATTATCTTCCTGACTCATTGCTCTTCACCTTCTCTGAATTTGTCACAATTAGGCCAATACAACAAAATTCAGCGCTTGATTATGTATTCTCTGCTTTGTTGTTTCCAGGTGATAATCTTATCAGACTAATGATTTAAAGGCACAGAAAACAAGCTATGTTCTTTGGTTACCCCAAAAAAGATCTTGAGCTAAAGCCACACATATGGTAGGAGTTAGCAAGTGCTTGCTAATTTCAAAAAGCAGTGTGGAAGCTAACTAGGGAAACTCAAAAGTGAAAATCAATATTCTAAAGGAAAGATATTTAAATTACATTTTTAGATTACTCAATTATAAGCTTAGGATCAGCAGTCAAGTGAATATGGAAAATGAGTAAAGAGCATTTGAATAGAAAGACAACAGATTTATTAATGCAAATTAATTAGAGATCAAAAAATTGTTTTCTCTTGTAAGAATGCTTGGGATTAGTGGCAAATATCAAAAAAGGCAGAGAGCATTAAGGTGGTAAGAACAATGCAAAGCAATTTAGAATACAAAAAAGAACATGAAATAGACGACACACAAAAGAAGGAAAATTGCGATGAGATGAACAAGGCTACATACAGAAAGCCAAGAACAGAACTGCAAGTACTCATACAGAGAGATAATAGGACAAACTGAAGGTCAAGCACACAATAATAATTTATCACCAGATGTGCTATGACTTGAAAGAAGATGGAAAAACAAGACAAGATTACTGCACTCTCAAAGGCCAAGAAGCTAGTTAGAAATAAAGCTAGTTAGAAATAAATGAGAATAAAGAATAGGCATAAAGAATAGGCATATTTTTACATGTTGCTAAAAAATGATCAAAGAACAACAGGAAAATATTTTAATGCCCCCTTAAGATACTATTAACAAAAAACACTGTATGTCAAATAATCGTAAATAGATAGGGAAATACACAGTGAGAATAAATATTTCTGACAGAATAATTTAACTTCTTAATTTAGCAAAATGAACTGAACTTCAAATGATCCTAACATTGAGGTTTTAAGTTAAACAAAAAGAGTGTATATTTTTATATTTACATGAAATATGAGTACCTTAGCTATTAGTGGCTCTTAAAAGTATTGAAAATACTTTTTCAATAATGACATATTATGACATCAACATTATATTTATAAACTTTAATTTTTTTCCATTTACAGAATTTCCTAGGCTCTCTCATGTCCATTGTTATTTACAACAAATAACTGTACTGCTTATGTAAAGTTATTTTTCAGTAGATGCTTATAATTCTTACATAAATGTAACGTAGGATATGACAAAGAGCTAAATTTCTTACAGCTGCCTAATCTGTAGTGGCTTCAACTTTTAAACATGGCATTCTATAGTGGTCCACTAGATGTCGCTCAAGAGAAGGCTTCCCCCTTAAACATCTGGACTTCCCCTTCAGCTTTTAAAAAATCAACTAGCAGACGCTTAACTCTTGGTTCATTCTTCTTACTTGGCACATCTTATGTCTGTGTCTGTATCCATTTAAATGTCATTATTTCCCACTGTGAAGCTTCAGATGGATGTTTCTTGCATATAGAATTTAAAAAAAGAAACTCTAGGAATAATAATAATCTTGCTTAGATATGAAGTACTTGAAAAACTGTAGAGAAAATAAGGTGGAGATCTTTTTTAGGGTGAAGGATCTACAGATTATGGAATTATCCGGAGTATAGTTTTTAATTTCCAGTTAGGCTCATGCAATTAACGGGAATCTTTTTTTTTTTAAATCAGTTTTACTGTTTTGTATTGATGGACACATTTTCTGGCTGCATGCTTCAGTATTTCATGTTTTAGCTAGTTTGTGGTTCTAAATAGGAATAATGCTAGAAGAGATATTTTATATCATGAAGAGATTACCGAATTGGTGTAGATGTATACACTTTTCTTCCAAAATTTACAAACAAGATCGTCTCCTTCGCGTTGCTCGAGTTCTTCACTTTCTGAGTTCCCGGTACAGCCCTGTCCTTGTTCCTCAAGAACTGGGAGGCAAGCTGCCATGCTGGTGTGCAGCACAAGGCCTTGATTAATGGACAGCTTAGCTTATTTTAACCACTCTTTTTAAACTAAAATTGCATATTACTTCTTTGCAACTATAGCCTACAGAAAAGTCTTTTTAACACTAAGTGTGGAAGCAGCCCTAGAGCATTCCGTGATTGATAAATTTGTCAATATTATTCAGTAAATATCCCTTGGAAAAAAGAAATATTTTGCTTAGAAGGACCATTTTATTTCTGTTTTTCATAAACATATTATTTCTTATTGTGTCCCAATACTCAGACTTCTTTTTATTGAAGTACATTCTCCCAAAACATGACCTAATATCTGGGATTAAATCCGGCATTTAAGAAATGTATTAATTCTTCCAGTCACTAAGGCATCACGCAAATTGAGCGTTCCATTGTGTGAAATAGTACTCTAGGGACTGAGTCAGTCCTCCATGCTGCCTAACCCAAGGAAAAGCCTGGTGCGTTATTAATTGTAAACTGCGCAGGGTCACGTTTTACAAGGGAAATGGAAATTGGCAAGTATTCTGATTTTACCTATAAACTTCGGCTGCATAACTCTAGCGATAAAGCAGCTCAAAAAGAAAGAACAGATTAGTCAACTGCCAGTCTGGAAAAACATTTTGATACACATGAGACAACAACTCTGTTAAATAAATAAAAATTTCTATGGCTAATAGTAGGAATGTAATATAGAGTAGTGAACAACAGCTGAAGAATAAGTAACTCTTAAATTTAGGAATAATAGTCTAAAGCTTATGATGCAATAAGGTGTCCAAATTTTAAAACATTTACCATACCCAGAACTTTTGAATACTAAAATAAATGTGCATATGGGTTTCTTAAATAAAGTGTTTAAAGAGCTGTCACAAGAGATAAAAATTATTAGCACATTAACCTATTGGTCTGAAATAGAGTTTCACATACTGCAACATGGAGGCCAAAGGCTGATGAGTTTGCCTTCATGAAGACCAATGATGATTGTGTAAAGCAGAGGTTTCAATATGATGTAACTTTGTGATCTTCCTTGTGGCTCCTTGCACAGACCATGAGGTTTTCTTATATTGGTATGTTACTGTTTCTGTACTTTCTGGAAGATACTGTATACTAGTGGAATTAGGGGTCAGTTTTGGTACAAAGTTAGTGTGTGTGTCTTTCTGCTCCAGGATTGCTCCCTTTTAGAGGTCACTATTTTGTGTTGTGTTGTGTTGTTTGGCTTGGTTTGGTTTGGTTTGGTTTGTACTTTATCCTACCCTGCAAAGACATTTTCTTCCTTGGCTGCCTGATCCCTTTAGTTACTTAGGGAGACTAATCTGATGAACTAATTTACATAGAATGGTTGAGGAAAGAATGTGTTATTCTTTTGGGGGATCATTGTTTCACAATGGTGGAATTTTGGTTATCACCAGGGAAAATATTTGGGGGCATGTGGGTATTCAAAAGCTCTCCAGTACTTCATGACAGGCTGTGCCACATCTGTTTTCTTCCAAGGTATTAAATTATTTATTGCAAGCACACTTTCAAAAATGATTTAAGCTGGTTTACATGAAATGGCTTAAAGAGCAAAACGATTAAAATTCAGTTGAAAATAAAGGAATCATATAAGAAGAAAGGAAAATTGTTATCTTGAAAAATTCAGGAGCAGAAAACAGTGGAGAATATAATTTAGCTTTGAGACACTTCACAGCTATGGCAAAACGAAGGCAAAGCAATATACCTTCTACCTTGTGAAAAGAGTCAAGGTGTTCCTAGCTCTGCACTTGTAGAGGAATTTTTATTCAGGGATAAGACACGTAAGGCCGACAACAATGAAGGAAGCAGTACCAATATCTCAGTGCTGGATAGTTAAGGTGAGATGGATAGACAGCAGAGAACATTAGAATTCTTAACTCATAGATGACATCATTTTAGTCTGCATATCCAAAGGAGGAGTTAGAATTGCTCTTACTTTTCTACCTTCAGTGAAAGAGTAAAGAAGAGACTAGATTAAATACTCTGGGTTAAAGTGCTTAAAAAAAAAACCCTTATTATTAAAGGATAGTGTTATATCTTTAAACTAAATGAAAGATAGCCATTTGAGTTTTCTTATTCTTTTTATTTTTCAATTTAAAGGTTTACTTTCTACTATCGTAAGGGTTGCATTTTACGCTTCTTCTATGATTTGGCACCTAATGCAATACAGTATTTGTGGGTTTTGGACTAAGATGTTTTAATTAATTTGAGATGCTATTTGAAAGGTCTGAGAAGGTCTGATGTTTCCTGTATGTGTGCACAGCTGTCTTTAAAATTGTTTTGTTTTCTTAGATTTTGCAGAATGATACATTGTTGAAGTCCAATAACTCAAATGTTTGAGTAACATTCATCAAGGTTAGGCAATCCCAACCTCTGCTCTTGGCATTATCAGGAACTTCAAGTACATCACTTCCAAGTTTTAGCTGTAAATCACCTTGGTAGAGGCCATTTCAGCAACATCCGTCAAGATTTTGTCTTGACATACAATGAATAGGAGATTAGAAGTAATGCATTACTTCAATAAACCATTCCACCCAGTTTTATTAATAGTACAGTCCTCTATAAGGCAACTTCCCAGTGTTACATAGACAATTAAAACGAACATGATCTAGGGTGGGGAAAAAATGTCTAATTGGCATGTTCAGTTGGATTTACATGTTAAGACTTGAAAATAAAGGAGAGAATTTGGGGCAACATTTTAGAAATATGTATGAGAAAGAGAAATGATCAAGTTACAAGCATACTTAGAATCCAAAAAATACAATTCATGGAATCTAGAGTGTATTAAATTTCTAAAATGCCTGTCCATGAATTGCATATATACCATTAATGGAAACAGAATAGTACAGAGTCTCCAAGCATGCCAACAGTGAGCCTCCATCATCATAACCTCATGTAATAAGCTTAGATTTAGGGGTCTTAAAGAATTTAGTAACTCCCCATGCATGCCTCCAGAAAAATGCACAAGAATATAAGATGTGCATAACGTAGCTCAGAGCATGCATTTTAAATGGGCTTTCAGATTTGATTATAAGAGAAAAATACAAACTTATTAAGAATATCTTTCTATTCATTCCACAAAGCCTCAAGGGAAATTCATTCTATTAATGAGTGGGCCTTTCAGATGTGACACTTTCGTCTGTCTTCTTTATTTTGCTAGTAATAGAAAATTAGTATAATTTATAGATATTTATGAAGGTATATTTTAAATATGGCTTAAGGGAAAAGTTATAGATGCATGATGTAACATAATTTTTGTGTTTTTAAATGCCTACATATTAACTATGTCAATATATCTACTGTTAGTTCTAAATATTAACCAAAGTCATATTTAGTGAATAGTAGATAATCTTTTGGCCCTTGATAAAGCCGATTTAAAAAAAAAAACTTTAAAATTATTCATTAGGAAAATACATTGGCATTCTAATAAAAATATGAAAATGCACTATAATTTCATCATTATGAATATATAGTCAATTTTAAAGTTTACATTTTAATTGTAGGACACATCCATGGTAGATTGAAATTTATTACCAAAGAAGGCAAAAAGAGTATTAACTTATGATCAGGTAAACTTTATGGGTCCTAACTAATAACTGGGTACTGAGGACACACACAAAAAATAAAACTAGGACCTTTCTTCAAAGACTGCTTATAATTCAGTCTCGGGCACTGACCCATAGCAAATGTAACAAGCATGTAACAAATTACAAGGAGGGGAGAATGAATGTAATACAGGGTGAGACTCCAAAGGAGGGAAAATTCTTGCTGTTGTGGGGATCAGAAAGAGGATATTCATGGCAGGCTTCAGAAAAATGACTCAGAATGAGCAAGGCAAATAAAAGTGTTAAAAGTATTCCAGGCAGAGAGAACCCCGTGTTGAAGGCATTCTGTTATTCTAGGAAGAGAGGTATAAATCTATATGACAGGAGGCAGGGCAGGAGTTAGGCAAGACTGAAGAAGTCGGTGGGGCGCAAGTTGCCTAAGACCATCTGTGTTCTGACAAGAAATTTGGAGTTAACTCTGTAAGTGGGAAGTTCCTGAGGATTTTAGAGCTGATGAATCACCTGTATCTGTAGTCCTAGACAAATGGGATACTGTAGGAAGAAACTGGATCAGGTGACACGTGTTTGTTGTGGGATATTTCAGTTTGGTGGGACACTTCTTAGGTTATGTTTCCCCGTTTTAATGACCCATCTACCATAAAATGCTACTGAGTATGTATTTGGCCTTTGTCTTTGTCAGGAATTAAAGAAAAATATTTTTTTTTTAAGGGGAAAGTTGCAAAAGTAGGTCATATTGCCTTAATCTTGTATGTGTTCTTTTAAAAGATGCAGACTGATTTTGAATAAACAGAGGCAATACAGACACTTGTTCTGTGAATCACAATCCAGACTCAGAGCTGGCACAGATTTGAGGAATGCACATGCCTTATCCAAACGCATGTCTGGTATTCATCCAGGTTAAATTCTTTCTCTCTTTTTTAATGTGAGAAGAATTCAATAAATAATACATTGCCTCCGCACTCCCCAGTGTTCTAGTTAGAAGTTCATTTGAGTTGTATTCACTCAGTTCATTTTATGTCTTGATTTGGTGGGTTTAACATTTCTGTCAGGCTTTGAAAACATAGCTGGATGAATTTATGAATGAAAATTGCCAAATTCCCATTCTGGCCTTTACTATTATTTTTCACAACCTTTAGAAGAAAATCAATCCGAAGTCTTTAACATCTCTTTTTTTCAAAGCCCTGAGAGGTGTAGGCATGCTGCAGCAAACATACACTGGCATAGCAAAGGCTGCTCAAGTTTGAAGCATGCTTTTTGTTAGGAGTTGGAAGTCAAGGTAGAGAATGTTTGTACAAATAATATTTTCCATTTTTTATGGAAGTGACCAGATTGCTTTGAACCACATTTATAGACTGGATAAGTTATTTAGAGAAGTAAACAAAACTGTTGCTTCAAAAACATATTTTATGTTGATTTCATAGTTCTTCACTTACGTAGAAAAGAAAAATCTTCTTGATTCTTAGCATAAAATCTTGGATCTAATACCAAACTGGGCTCTTTATCCTGGCATACTTTCTTATTCAGTCTCTAGGACTGAACATATCACAGCACAAAAAGTGTGAACCACTGTAGAATAACTTTTCCTCTTATTATTTTAGGAATTTTAAGAAAGTCTCCCTAAAATGCTTTAAATTTTTATTTTATTTTAAAAATGAATACACATAAAAAGATTTTTATATAGACTCTGTGGGAACAGAAGGAAAACTATTAAGAATAGTTACAGTTGAATGTTAAAGATGACAAAAAAATTAAAACGTGTACGCACTCATTATGTCTACATTTTGTGAAATATTATAGATGATTTTCAAAACTTAAAATATTCTTAGTTGCCTACTGCTATGGAATGAATTGTGTGTCTTCCCAGATTCATATATTGAAGCCATCACTCCCAGTGTGACTGTATTTGGAGACAGGACCTTTAGAGATGTAATTAAGATTAAATAAGTCACTGAGTTGAGCCTTAATCTGATAGGATAGGACTGGTTTCCTTATAAGAAAAGGAAAAGACACAAAAGATTTCTCTCTGTGTGTAGATAGCACGTGCAGAATAGAGTCCATGTGAGAACACAGCAAGAAGGTGGCCATCCTCAAGACAGTCAGAGAGTCCTTACCAGAAACCAAACCTGGCTGGACCTTGATCTTGGACTTCCAGCCTCCAGAACTGAGACAAAGCACATTTCTGTTGTTCCAACCACCCAGTCCATGGTATTTTGCTATGATAGCCAGAGAGACTGATACACCTGCCCACAAAGCTGGTATGAGGGCACTTTCAGTTTTTCCAGAGATCAGCCGATCCTGATGAGCTCTGTTGGGAGTGAAGCTGTTGGGGAAGAATTTGAAGGAGTGACCAAATTCAAGCTAGAATAACGCACAGGGCACATCAAGGTTACATGAAGGTAGGGGAAGAAGTTAGTAGCTTGGCTAATTCCACCTAATGTTTCCTTTATTGTAACATTTGCCAAATCAGATTATTTATATGTATATATAATTAATTACCTGTAATTATCTACAGCAATATTCATAATTATAACCACCATTCTGAGGACATCCTATGTATCACTCACAGAATATTCAGCATTTTACTAAACATTACAGCCAGTTCTTAATCTAGGCATTATTAATCCATTTGAGAGATAAAGAGACTGAAGCTCAAAATGTTAAATGTGGGGTCCACAGACATCTGGCAGATTCCTGCTCCAAGGTCCCTCTGCTTCAGGACCCCTCAGGTGCCTGGCTGCTGCCCTTTGAAGATAACAAAGAACATTCCTTTCCTAGTACATACCTGCCTTAGTGAGACAATGATCTTCTATACAATACCTGGAAGCCTGAACACCAGGACTGGCCACAGCCCCTACCAAACTCCCTGGCCCTATCCTTTCATGACCCGCTCCATTCCCTGTTACCTCAAATCAACCAATGAGGACTGTGCATGAGCTGAGCACTCACCTTGCAACCCACTTTGTGCCAGATGTCACGTAAGCACAAGGAGTTAAAAGTTACTCTCCCTTCTCTCTTACAAAAAGACCTCAGCTACAGACCCTCAGTGCACACATAGACACCTCTCATCTGTGTGGCCCACTGTTGCCTACAGCGGCATACCTAATAACCTCCTTCCTTATTTTCATCCTTTGTCTTATACTAATTTATTATGATGTTTTTTAAAAAGACAAATATATGGGAAAGGTCTGATATGATTTAGATATACCTAATGAATATGCAAAAATATTTCCCCTCCTTCTTTTAATCTTGAATTTGCTTTGTTTTCAGAAGAATTTAGATTTATTCTCTGGCTGATTATATATGTTTGGGTCTGTTTTGTCAAAAGGAACTTTGTCCATACATGGCCCTGTTATAGCCACTTTGAGTCCAAGAAAACTCATGTAATTTTGCATTCATAGTACAAATCTCTCAAGAAGTTTCATCTAACCACACATTCTCATAGGCCATTCATGATAAAGTAGAAAGAGCTAGCAGTGGTGAGAAGAAAACAACAGATCAGTTTGGATGCAGCTAATGAAAGTTTCTGAGTGATATTATAGTATTAATAGTCTGATAATTAGCAACAATTTTCATTGGACTTCTTTGTATCAGCAAGAAAGAACATGATGAAGTGTATTACCTACTGTGATACATTTTACTCTGTTTAAAATTAGCAAAGCTGTAAAGATAGCTTTCTGTTTCTTTATAGTTCATTCTTTTAGTTTTCCACAGAAATTAGTGGAATGTTTTTAAACCACTAACCCAAATAACTTGGTAAGATTCTGTTGAATGTGGTTGTGACAGCACATCTGAAATAGCTCCTCTCATTTCTCACTGATTTTTATGTTTCTGACTTGGAGCTCTGTTCTTATTCTTTTCCATCAGTTTAAAGGGAAAGAAACCAGTTCCAACTTTGGCTGTCAACAATTGAAAAAGAAAAAGAATCTGAAGTCCTGGGATCAAAGGATCAAAGGGTTTTTGATGCATTTTAATGGATTTTTATGCTAGCCTATAAACAGAACAATAGAAAGGAAAATAGGATTTATACACACAACAGAAAAAAATTATTTATCTAATACTAATGACACTCTATCAGTTTGTAAAGTTTAAATAAAGACAACAAAGAATTTTTATCTCCTTAAAAGGAAAAGAATGCTTAGCAGTTAGACATGGCCCATGATCAAATGCATTAAACAGCACAATTACTAAGTTTGCATGAAAAAGGCAAGAGGTAATGCCTTCTGGTAAATGTTAACATGTGTATATCTGTGTAGGTATATATGTGGGATTTTATGTGACTGTATAAGTATACGTCCCTCTTTTTTAACAGCTGAGGAGGGAAAAATTCTTTGGAACAAAAGCACAACCAAAGTAATCTACCTTAGTCCATATAAAAAAATACTAACAAAATCAGCAATCTGAGTTCTTATTATCAGAATATATACCACATACATACACACAAATGATAATGATGATGATGAAGATAGGTAGAAAGATAGATAGATAGATGACAGGTAATCTGCAAACCTGGACCCAACTCTTGAGCAATCCTTTACTTATTTTAGTATAAAAAAACTTACTGATGTAGGTTGGTTAAGAAGCCAGAGCTAAAGCAATTCAGTTTTCTCCTAACCCCATCATCTGATTGTGAATAAATTGAGTCTAAACGCAGTCAGAATGATGTGAGAGGATAGCAATATAAACGTAGCACAAAGTTCTACAGTTAATGAAAGGTCAACTGTTCAAATGGAAAATTGAGACCATGTCTACAGGAGGAAGAAATGCTTCAGATGGATATTTCACCTGTAATTGAAGACTTCTCTGTGTGACCTGAATCTGATAGGTTGTCACATTTTGAAACTTCTGTTATACATTTTTGTGTTTCTTTTTTTCTCATCTTTATCCTTTCTGTATTTTTGCAAAGATATACACATTTATTTGCTCATGTAGTTTTTTTCTCAATGCAGTGATGTCAGTTTCTCTACGTTCTCTGTGTTTACTCTGCCAGCAAAGAGAAAGGGCAAATGAAAACCAAGTGCCTTTCTTCTTAGTCAGCCTTATCTTCATCACTCTTATTTTGCAAAAAAGGAGTCTATGCATGAGAGTTAGTGAATAGTGAGGCTCAGGCATCATGGCTCCTAAATCCATGCTCTCAACGACTTCACTTTTCTGTCTTTCCAGAAAACTTTGAAGACTTTAGAGAGGACACAGTCATCTGACACACATCTGCTGAAAGACGATTAACAACGTTTGAACTGAACAAAAGATGAAGCCCATTCTAGGCTGAGGAATTAGTGAGCATGTGAGAGAACATGGTAGATTCCCAGAACTCCAAATTGTTTAGGATTACTAAGCTATAGAATAAGCAGAAGAGAGAAGCTGAGATGAGGTTGAAAACGAGGTAGCTAGAAGTGATCATGCCATGGGCCTAGAGAGCTGAGAATCCAGTGTTGTTATGTGGTAGGCAACAAATTGAATAGTTGGGAGTGGAGAGAACAGGAGGCCAAAATAACAGTTTAAGGAACCACTCTATTAATCTAGAGCAGATGTCTGCAAATGTTTTTCTACTGAGCCAGATAATAAATAGTTTAAGCTTTGTGGGAAAAGATACACAATAAAGGATATGATACTGACACTTGATCTAAGAGATAAAGCTACAAGCCTGAGAAATAAGGCGAGAGTTGCTAAAAGCTGCATGTAACTGTGGGAACGAATTAGATTGGATTCAGAATCTATCAGAAGTTTGAATTTTAACATTCTGTGATTGTTTGGGTATGGAAATGACGGAAGCGTCAGCTGTGCCTCTGAGGTTTCCTGTTTAGGAGATACATTCCTCCTCACCTTCCATCTGCCCACACACATGCATACACATGCACACAAGTATACATTTGAAATAGATTTGTGAAGGTAATAAAATTAGTTTTCACTGATTTCTCTTTGACACTTGTAAAAGTTTTTCAAATGCTTCTTCTGCAATACATCTCTTCTTCCCTGGCCTCAGTGATGCTGGGGTTTCCACCAACCTCTGACCCTTACTACAAGTACAGTTTGAAATACATAACCACTGAGGTCCCTTCCACATTTAATTAAGACTGAATCAAATCAAAGATCATAAAGAGGAGTCAGCAAGCATAGACACCACTTTTAAAAAACTTGGCCATGATGAAAGTAATATAAAGAAACTAATGACACATACACACACAACCATCTTCTTTAACTGTATAATTAAGCATCTGAGAAATTAAGATAAATCCTTAGGGGTCAGAACAAAATCCAGAATTTGCAATGTTGACACTTGCTAATTTCAAGTGTCCAAGAGACTGGCTTTCAATGGATCTGGCCTTGCTCACTTGAGAAAGAAGATTTCTAAAACTTGAACTCTAAGCCAAGTAGGACACTAAACTGGTGACCCCTACATTTGACATGTATTCCCAAGGGCCAATAACTTCAGGGTGTGAACTGATCTCATCAGGAATTGGCAAAGATACTTGCTCACCTCTTTGAAGAAACCTCTGCTACAACTATGCTGAAAAACTCTATGGAACAAAGCATTCCTCAATTGGCATGGTACCTATAGTCCTACCAACACAAATGTCACAGAGATTAGGTCTGGAGAGCCCAGTGTCCTCCAGTCATAAACACCTTTTAGAAGAATCTACAGAAAGCCATAAGAAAAAAGCAAAAACTAATACATTAAGCAGTGAATTGATAAATCATTTATAAAGACTGAGAGCTTCTAGTGCCTTTGAACATCCCTCAGGTGGATATAACCCTTCTCTTGATCCTGAATCCATGAAAGGTGAGAGATAAGCATTTTCTCCATACCAGCTCAGCATTTCCCCCCAACCCCCTGGTCTGTAATTGTCATTTTCAGTCAATGTTGGCCAAGAGGAGCTTTCCTATCTGGAAGTCATCTTCTCTGTCCTTGCTGGCGTTGTCACCATAACTTATCCAGATGATTTTTCAGTTTTTGTTAGCAAATCCTTGGCTTTACTTGATGATTTAAGCCAGTAATGCCCAAAACTCATATAATCATGTTATGGGATGAATTGTATCCCCCCCCCCCCCACACTCATATACTGAAGCCCTAATCCTCATACCTCATATTTGGGGATTAAGTCTTTTAAGAGGTGATCAAGTTAAAATGAGGCTATTAGACTGAGCCCTAATCCAGTCTGACTGATGTCCTTACAAGAAATGGAGATGAGAGACATCAAACAGAGGTGTGCACAGAGGAAAGAGTATTTGAGGAAACAGTGAGAAGGTGGTCACCTGCAAGCCAAGGAGAGAGGCCTCAAGAAACTAACCACACTAACTTGATCTTGGACTTCAAGTGTCCAGAACTGTGAGAAAGCAAACTTCTGTTGTTGAAGCCACCCCGTCTGTGGCATTTTATCATGACAGCCCTAGGAACTTGTTAGATTCACCTGGGAACTCGTTAGAAACGCGTATTTTTGGGCATCATGAAAAATCCATTGAATCAGAAACTCTAGACGTGGGGTCCAGCTACTTATTTTATCAAGATTTCCAGATGATTCTGATATATACTGAAGTTTGAGAACCAGTGATTATTCTATATTGTTGAGGAATTAATTGATATGATCCTCAAATCAGTTCATTGCAGCAAATTTCGTAAAGGAAGGGTCTTATTTTTTTCTCAGTATCACCACTTCGCTTTCCTCACATATCAATAAATGTTCACAGGGGATTAAGTGCATATTTTGTACTAAGATAGTTTATGGGAATAACAAAACATATAAAACACTCCAACATCCAAGGGCAAAGATTTACTAAAACAAAAAAGAGGAAGAATGAGAAAATATGACAAAAATTAATGCCACACCTGAGCTGTATGGGATTCATTCACATTAGTTTCCTTTGTGTTTGGAAACTGACACAGGAGAGCTCAGGTTAGGGGACAGAGGTGGTTTAGCTTGCTAGGTAGTTTATACTTTTTTTTACATCACAAAAAATGAGGACGGAGAAACAGTCTCCTAAGGGAAGTAAAGAATGATGGAGCTTCTGCAAGAAGTTGTAAGAATGAAAGAGAAATGACAGCCAACTGAAAGTTCCCAAAGGCCAAAGCTAGAACAATTTGAGTGACAAAATATAATATGAATTATAATCCAAAGTAAACTAAATATCCGTAAGTCCATACTAATATAAATAAATGATTGAATGTATAAATAAATAAATGGGGATAATAGACAAATCTCCCATGCAGAGCAATTCCAAATAATTTATTTAGATACTCTTTCCTCCAGCAGGTGGACCATAACTCTGCTCATTCCTCAAGTACAGGCTGTGCATAGTGACTTCCACTCAAAGAGGACAGTACAGAAAGGGGAAAATAGTAATTTTACAGCTACTTGACAAACAATGACAAAAACTCAGCCAAATGACAAAGATTAACATCTGCAACAGTAAGTTGTATTGATGGTACGTACTCTTGCCATGATGTGACGAGGATGGCACTTATGTCTGGGAGCTTTCCCAAAAACCAAAACCTAAGAAAAATCATGAGTAAAACAACAGACAAACCACAACTGAAGGACCCTCTATGAAACCCCAGATCAGCAGTCTTCAAAACCACCAAGAACATCAAAAAGGGAAGTCTGGGAAACCATCACAGCCAGAGGAGCCTAAAGAGAAGTGAGGACTAAATGTCATGTCATGTCCTGGATCAGTTCATGGAAACCAGAAAGGATACTAGGTTAAAATCTAAGTAATTAAACACAATAAAAGGAAATTCTAGTAAAGCATAGCTTTAGTTAATAATGAGGTACCAATATTGCTTCATTTATTGTGAAAACTGTACCATATTAATGTAAGATATTAATAATACAGGGAACTAAGTGTGGTGCGTATGGGAACCCTCTTTACCATCTTTACAGTTTTTCTGTAAATCTAAAACTATTTTAACATAAAACAGGTATTAAAAAGACAAATGAGAATTTAGCGTGAGAAAATTGTTTTGCAAACAGGAAAGCACTGCCTAAAATGTAAGGAATTTTTATTATGAAGTGCCATAAAAGTTTAGAAACAAAATGCCATGAACTTTGAGACAAGAGAGCTCCAGAGAGAAACCTCATGATGAGGGGTGGGGAAATAGGAGGCGTGTGACCTTTTAATAGCTGTGTGACCTTGTACAAGAAACTTAATTTCTCTGAGACATGAAATCATCCCTAAGCATTGCTCATGTAGTCGTCCTAACTAATGAAGGTTATATTTTTGAGAAAGCATTTGGGAATTGTAAATGAGCATATAAAATTAAAGGTAATACTGTTATTGTGCTTTTTCAAATGCTGTTGTTAATATTATTAAAAATCCTAATGGAAGAAGAGAGCACTTGACAAGTAGATCTTGTAGAAAAAAGCAATCCAGGTAAATAAAGTTGAACACGTGTAAAGGATGGAGGGTTTAAGGGGCAAGGATGAGTTTGTTGCCTTTTTCATAATGGCTGCACCAAACTACAGTATAATCATTCTGATTATTTTGGGGGATTCTGTATAGTCATGCTTAACTTTAATAATGCCTAACTTATTTATGGAAATTTTACATTCCATATTTAATATTTCTGAAATTAATCTATGCATGTGATATCAGATATGCTTTCTTGGAGACTATACTATCTGTATGAAGAAGAATCAAGAAGAGGACAAGACTAAAGGCAGAGGAACCAATTTAGAGGCTGAGTCTGCAGTAGTCAACAACACAAAAGATAAATAGAGCCTTATCTAATTTGTGGCAGAGGGGTTGGAGAAAAAACTTAATGCACTTGAAATGTATGCTGGAGGTAAAATTGATGGTACATGATAATATATTGGATTTGAGAGTGAGGACAAAGTAAAAGTCAAGAGCAAACACTAGGTATGTCATTTACTAAAATAGGAAGCAAAAAGAGAGAAGAAAATATATAAGGAAATATAATATGTATACTTTAGATATGTTGGGATTGAAATGTTTCTAGGACATGCAGGTGGATCTAAAATATACATTTGCATATACCAGCCAGGAATATGCACATGTGAGCCTGTGAGCATACAGAAGTGTGGACAAAAGGGAACCCTCCTACACTGCTGGTGGAAATGCTGTTTGGTGCAGCCATTAAGATTCCTCAAAAAACTAAAAATAGACTTACCATATGATCCATCAATCCCACTCCTGGGCATATGTCTGGAGGGGCCTCTAATTCAAGAAGATAAATGCACCCTAATGTTCATAGGAGCACTATTTACAATAACTAAGACATGGAAACAACCTATATGTCCATCAACAGATGACTGGATAAAGAAGCTGTGGTATGTTTATACAATGGAATACTACTCAGCCATAAAAAAAATAAAATAATGCCATTTGCAGCAACATTGATGGATCCGGAGATCATAATTCTAAGTGAAGTAAGCCAGAAAGAGAAAGAAAAATACCATATGATATCACTAATATGTGTAATCTAAAATAAAGAAAAAAGGAAAAGGGAAGCACTAATGAATTTACAAAACAGAAACAGACTCACAGACATAGTAAAGAAACTTACGGTTACTGGGGGAAAAAGGGATGAAAAGGGATAAATTAGGAGTTTGAGATTTTCAAATATTAACTACTATATATAAAATAGATAAACAACAAATTTCTGTATAGCACAGGGAACTATATTCAGTACCTTGTAGTAACTCATAATGAAAAAGAATATAAAAATGAATATAAGTATGTATATGTATGACTGAAATATTATGCTATTCACCAGAAATTGACATATTGTAATGGAATACACTTCAAAAAGATAAGGAAAACCAATGTTTGAACTTTGGGCAATGGAGGGGATCATCAAGGAAGACTAAGTGTGAAATGAGGAGGCCAGGCTCTGAGGGACACAATCATTCCACAGACAAGCCTTAACTTCTGGGTAAAGTCTTATCTATTTAGCATTGGCAGTAATGCCTCAATCAGTTTTTCAACTTCATCTCACAAGCTTTCATACAAAGATGTAATATAAGCCAGATTAATCTGTCTCAAACAAAAATGTCATACTCTTACCTCTTGCTTCATCATTCTGCTCTGTTCTCTTGGAATTCCACCATTCTCCCAGGCAGCAATTCATTTATTATTCACATTTTCATTTAGACATCCATGTACTAAGTGGAATCTTGTTGAAGCCATTCCACAGAGATGTTACTAGGCTCTTCATAATCCACTTCATACAGCGCCTGCAAGCCACCTTGAACTCAGCAGTGCTTCTTCCAACCTCACAGTAACTCATGCTTTGTTATTGTTCACTCCCAACTCATCTATACTCACTGCAAAACTCAGTCAACACAACTCTATTCTTTTAAAAAATATTTCTTATTTTTTTGTGTGTACATATAGGTCTTGTCTTGAGGCAGGGATCACTCTGGTTGTTCACATCACCTAGCAAAGTACCTTGCTATTAAGTACTTGTTGATTCACTGATTAATTTTCTGACTTAGAAAAACAATTTTTACTTGCAGAGGTAAAGAGAGGGAGGAGGATGTGTCATCTTGAGAGGGCTGCTTTTAAGTGACAACTTTATTGTATTTTCTTATTTTTATAGTGATTCAAATGGTGGATACTTCTTATATACTGAGGAATAGAAAAAGAGTTTGGTTTGATATGACAAAATATATGTTCTATTTTCAGCTTACAGCAACAAAAATAATTATAGAGCTAGACATTTTAAATCATGATTTTTATTTTCCTTCTAATAAGCTATATATATATATATGTGTGTGTGTGTGTGTGTGTGTGTATATATATATAACTTTTCAGTTTTAAGTATACATTAAAAGTACTCTCTGTCTGCTTTAATTGCAGGGTGACTTTTCCTTGTCATCAATAGGTTTGGAGAGAGATGGCCATCAATTTCTAACCTCAAATCGCTCACTGTATTTTCAAGAAATATAAACTCAACAAAGAAGCTTATCAAATTTAACAAATAAAAAACTGCCTGTCATGGCAGTCACACTCCCCTCTCCCAGTAGAAACCATTATGAAAGTTTGACCTCCAAAAAGCACCCTATTGACCTGAGCTTGGTCCATAAATTGCTGGCCACAGAAAATCCTCACCCACAACAATGAACAAGCCTTTTTCCTTTAAAATGTTTCTAAATGGGTCTTTTGCCACCAACCAAAGGCTACACATATTCTTGAAGATTAGTTTGAAATTCCTTCAACCCCAACTTCGAAAAATTCCACCTTCATAGAACAACTGCTACAACCAAAGATTTTATGAATATTTCCTCTTTTTACTTTATAAAATGTATTCTCCTTTCTTAATACCAAGGGTTCCTTTGCCAGAATTTATGAATAAGTAGCAATTGATAATTTTGTCCCAAACTTAATTTTGTCCTTGACACAAATACATAATAATAAAAATAAATGTGTTCTATTGTTTTAAATTACCCAAGTGAACATTAATACAAATTGTTGAAAAATGATTATTCTTTTTAGAGAAGATTTTTGATGACCCTTTAGATAGGGAGCCTCTTGTTACACATTCATTGATGTGCATTCAATATGTTTATTACATATTGCATTAGAGCTAAGTTCATAGTTCTTTAATCATTTGCAACACAGATAAGATATCATGGTGACATTTTCCTTATGCCATATCCTGATGCACCTGAGAGTGTCTCTGGAGCACTTCCAGCCATTTGATGAGCCTTGTTACAGCCTCAGATAATGGTTTTTCTTTTTGTCTAGAGATAGGCTTCCAGGCTAAACCTTTAACTTTATAGCAATTGAAAGGTTAACATCTTCTGTTAAACAACGGAAGAACTGTATCATGGTAATAGGAATCCATTGCATCTCCACTGGCTAATGTCTACATATAAGGAGCTTGACATGTCAGTTACCTGGTGTACAAGTTAATACAAAAGAATTTAACTCACATTTATTCTTTTTGTTTTCTCTAGCTTTTCAATTGCATCCCAAATAGCAAACTGTTAACCTTTCAGGGCCTAATCTATAATTCGTATTCTGGCCAACAGCTTATTTACTTGACTGAAAGTTTTGCTGATACAAGGCACAAAGGATCAGGCATTTAATGGATACACAACAAAGAGTTCAACTCCATGAATTTAAATCCATCTTACATTAGAAGAATTTATAATAAGTTTATGGCAATAAGATGTCAAGATGTTAATATGAATTGGCAGGTTTCCATGTGATTAGATGACAGAATTACAGCCCAAAATGCCACCTTTTGTTGGAAATGTAAGAAACACACCAAGCAGATGCATCCAGAAAGATAACTATTGTAAAAGCATCTGTCTACACTCTATAAATTACTTCTTTTATCAGTGACTTATCTTTCTACCATGAATCTTAGGCCATTTTGAAAGTATGGCATCAGAAAAGATTAGAGATTTGAAAAGGTCTTCCCTATTTGCTTTTCATGATGCTCCCACTTGGGAAAATAGACAACCTTATTTTCAGACACTAACACATTCAGTTTTTTTTTAAATTAAAATACAGATATTTCTTCATGTACCTTTCATAGGGACAGACTAATTTTAAAGGTGCAGACCCTGTTAATTTAAATCAAGATTATCTTGATTCTTCAGTGACTCCACAAATCAGCACTTTGTCTTGTTTTCAGTTTATGTATTTAGTATTCATTGCTTTTAGTATCTTATTACTTCATTAGATTATAAGCTCATGAAGTCAGAAGTCTTGATTTACCTTCCACTATATCCTATAGAATCTATAATAGAATTCATCATATAGTTTTTTTTTAAGTAGAATGAATAAAGAAAGAAAATAAGTACTATACGTAAGTTTTTGGCACTGTAATAGTGTACATATGTTCTTACTTAAAGGTTATATATGAGGCTCCCGACTATTTATTTATTTGGTTTTACATTTTAGGGTGTTAGTTTTTGAAGACAATACTTCCATTCTAATCACATCTATGTTTACTTGATTTTCAGCCGGTTGGTTTGTTGGAAAAGAGTCAAAGTGCATATTTGTTATGCTATACATACAATGCAGAAATAAATGCTTATTTTTTCCCACTACTTTTTAACTGGCAGTTGTGGATACAATCGGATCATGCCTATCAGGTTAACAGAACCATCACAAGAGGCACAGTTAGGACCCGGACGCATCCAAAGCCATGTCTGATGATTAGCACAAAGCAGTTTGCTGATATTGTCAGGAGTCCTCTCCACTCCCTCAACTCAATTTCTCGCTTCATTGCTTTGAACCCCTATGGGGCAGCAGAAGTTTAAGGGATGTCAACAAGAACATGCTTGTTCTCTCAGGAATTCCATATAAGAGGATAAACAGCTACACAGCTGGCCAAACTAATAGTGTAGAAGTGTGTGACTTAAGTGTTTAATAAATGCATGAGCATTTTACAAGGCCCAGGGGACCTTCCTCAGAATTACAGAATTTGATTGATTACATGTAGAGTTTATTCTGGGTAATTTCTGTTCAAAAACAAAGTTAAAGTTTTTTATTAGATGTTATAAACATCATGTTGAGTTAATTAAGAACTCACATATAAGGTCATATTTTGTTAAGTATTTCTGTAACAATAAAAAAATTTCAAAAAGAAAATTCAGAGAAACAACTCTACTTCATTCTTTCTATTTTGTGTAGTTGTAACAGACAATGTTTATGGGTAGTTTAAGGCCCATAAACAAACACAATCAGAAAGCTCTACATGTATTTTCTGTACTCCTTTTAATATTTGTTTGTTTAAATACTGAGTACTGTGTTAGTTAAGGGCTCTTCAGCCTTTAAATAAGTATTTCAGAGGCGCACACAACCTATGACTTGGCAGTGGAAATTTACAGAACACCAATTTGCTATTTCTAGTCTAGAGTGTAATTAACTACAATCTACCTGGCCAGAGCATACAGCTGTAAAATCCAGTCATCGAAAGGATATTCTTTTAATGTTACAGAAAGTTCTACTTGAACCCCAAAGAGACTCCAGTGATTTAAATGAAAATCAACGTGGTTGAATGATGACTTCTGCAACATACCTGCAAAGACCTGGTCATGGTTGTGTGGCTAGACCTGATCTGTGAGCTATGGATCAGGGCTCTAGACCCATCCTCAGGTCATTCAGATAGTGTTCATTACTCAAACTTCAGCCACCATTCATTTCTTCCTCTTTTACTAACAGTAATAAAACTCATCCTGAAATTATAGAGTATATGACTACTTGGAAAGCAGATATGTGTTAAAATATAATAAATCAGAAGTGTTTGTCCAAAAAAATATTAAAAAAAACATCAATTTCATCAACTCAAAGAAATAAATAATTTCCTGATCTACAGCTGGTGAATATTATGTGGATACTATTTTACGCTAATTAAACCCACTAGCAGAAACAGATTCCTTTTCTCTGGGAACATTGCTAAAGTCTATTTAAAATATTAGATTTTATGAGGTCAGGAGAAATTAAACTGTATATTTTTAGTTTTCTTACTCCACACAAACTATTACCATTACTGATAAAATCACTTAGACTATGTCTAAAATACTTAAGGCAACCTGCTTACTTTTGTTTATTAGCGTATAGGAAAAAAATCCTTTAAACTTCTTAAACTATGGCTCACTCTTCATTTTGAAAACAGTTTTGAATTGGGCTTAGTCCTGAAATCAGAAAATGGCCTAGAAGCAAACTTCAGCACAATTTTTGATAAATGTAAAGCTCTTCTCTTCCTCTTCTTTCTTTTCTTCTGGCACCCCTTTTAGTAATTAGTTAAGCATTTCCTTAAAGACTTCAATGGCTTCTCCCAACCCAGGTCAGTTTCCCTGTGATGTGCTCCATTTTCTGAAAACAATTTTCCTTTCTTCCCTTTTCTAGTCATGATTCTCACTAAAATGTTCATGTTCTCAACATATTTCTCAGTGCATCAGGAGAAAAGTAATTGGATTGAGAAAAGGTGGATAAATAATCTCTTGAAGTATATGACTTAGAAAAAATACAAGACAGATTTTTTTCTTTGCACAAATGATCTCTCATCAGGATGGATAATAATTCCAGAGAGTTGAACTAAATTACTTTTTAATGTCCTTTCCTCCTCAGGACATGAGAAAACAAAATAAAGTGAGCCATGGAAGAATTTGTGAAGATGGATTTAGATAGAAGTTCAGATAAATCTTAACAGGGGTCAGTTACAAGACTTAGACAACTACCCAGTTGTCTGCTCATGAAATCATCCCTGCTTGGTGTTTTAGGATAAATAACAGGATATGAAAGAAAATGGCTAAATCCTGAACTAGGAAAATAAAAGTGAGTATTGAAATTTAATAAAAACTTCATATGAGCATAAATAATCCTTATACAAACACAAGACATTCCAGTCTTGAATTAGTAAACCTTTCATTTTTATCTAGTCTCTAAATTTAGATTCCAAAGATATGACTTCTGTTTGAAAATATTTAAATGTCCCTCAAAAATGTTCATAGAGCATATTTGTAGTTTTTTTTTCTGCACTATGTTCAAGGTGTAGAAAGTAGTTCAGCTTAATTTTTCTTTTTCTTTTTTGAAAGAAATAGATGCATTTTAATTACATAAATTTTACAAGATCAAACTGGGATTAATTTTTTAGTTTGGAGCAATAGAAGATATAAACTTTCAATAACTTACAAGAAATATATAAAAAGTATCTTCAGCAAATACCAATTTTATGGATTTGCTTATTAAACTTTGATAATATTTAATATTAATAATAGCTTATTTTTATTAATGAAAGTTTTTCATAGTAAGGAACAGTAATAGATAAATTCAGGACAAAAGGTAAGTACTGTTGTTTAGAAACTTATTATTTAACTTTGCAGCCATTGTAACAATATATGTACAAAAGAATAGTAAAACTTTATGCTGGTAGATCTCCCACAAACCAGTGACACAGACAGTACACTATTGTTTTCTATACATAAAAAAGAACAAATCCTTGATATTAGTTATAAATTCTATAACCAGAACATTGTATCTCATATAAAATCCATGGTTGAATTGCTGTTTGTTTATTTCAAATCCTCCTACTTGACCCATGCCCATACTAGCCTGCCAGGTAAAACACATACACAGTTGAATTAGCATGTAAAAAAGAAAATTTGCAATTTGGAATCATAATTTGTTTTTTGCTTCTGTTTTTCTTTATTGAAGTATAGTTGACTTACAATATTATATTAGTTTCAGGTGTACAACATACTGATTCAATACTTTTATACATTACAGACCATAGAAAGTTACTATAATATTATTGACTATATTCCCTGTGCTGTACATGACATTCTTGTGACTTACGTATCTTACAGCTGGTATTAATTTACCTGTTAATCCCCTTTACCTATTTTGTCCATTCTCCTCACCCCCTCCTCCTGTATGGAAACCACCAGTTTGTTCTCTGTATCTGTAAGGCAATTTCTGTTTTTCTTTGTTCATTTGTTTTGTTTTTTAGATTTTACATATAAGTAAAAACATACAGTATTTGTCTTTCTGTCTCTGACTTATTTAGCAAAATACCCTCTAGATACATTCATGTTGTCGCAAATGGCCAAATTTCATTCTTTTTTGTGATTAATGCTCCATTTTGTATATATGCATACACACACACACACACACACACACACACAAACATACTACGTCGTCTTTATCCATTCATCTGTTGGTGAATACTTAGATTGCTTCCTTATCTTGGCTATTGTAAACAATTCTGTAATAAATGTTGGGATGCATGTATATTTTTCAATTAATATTTTTGTTTCATTAAAGTAAATACCTAGAAGAAGAATTTCTGGATCATATGGCATTTCTATTTTCACATTTTTGAGGAACCTCTACACTGTTTTCCATAGTGGCTGAGCCAGTTGACATTCCCACCAACAGTGCATGAGAGATTGTTCTGAATTTTTATTAAACACTGGAGTTAAAATTAGATTCCCATAGGTTTGATTAAACATTTAGTTTATTATTAACTCCCAGTTATTTGTTTTTGCAAAAAAAGTTTTAAAGTCAGACTGAATTCTTTGAGTTGTAAACAATGGCTTAGTCATATATAAAAAATACTTAGTTTATAAATGAGAATTTTTGACTATATCTTAGTGTTAGTTCAAAGTTGCTTTTTCAAATACTGTTGATAATAACATCCCAGAAGAACTTAATATTTGTTTGTTTTGTGACACTATCACATACTGCATTAGCTATCAAACCAATGACATAGTTACTAGATTGTATTTTTACATTTGATTTTTTGTCACAAATGATTTGTCTTGTGTAATGTGTTGAGTTTTTGGATATGAAATAGAAACTAAAACCTTAAAAGCAGGAGCATCCTAAAATTATATGTGAAAGAACACAGCTGATAGAAGTTTAAACATATAACATAAGAAAAGTTTTTGTGGAGTGCTACACAACTGAAAATCAGCATCAGTGGTGTCTGATTAGAAACAGAGTATAATAGGAAGTCACTAGCAGTCAGCCCTCAATATTAATTGAGTGCTTTCAGTGGGCCAGGCACTGTTTCAACAGTTGGGAATACAGCGATGACAAGACAGTCAGAGCCTTTCATCAAGAGGCTTAAACTAACAGGAAATGTCCAGGGATAAAGACAATAAACATAAAAATGAATGATATTTCATTAAGTGATGACTGTTACGAACTAGATTAAACAGATCAATGTGACTGTTTATTAATCCATATATAATAAAAGAACTACTGGTTTGGATGATGTCACCCAAGATACATCACTTTGTATTTTCGTAGCCTACTTTCAGTATATCTCCTGTATGTGGAATGTTAAATTATATGCTGTTTATTTCTTTATCTCTTTTTACATACATCTACATAAAGAAATTAGTGACTTCAGATGCAATTTTATGCCTATGAATTTCACCTTTCCTGGTCCCTGTGTTTTATAATTGAGGACTTGTGTGACTTTTGACTCATTGTGTCTGATCCTGCAAGGTTAACACTAGTCCTATTTTACTGAACATCTAGCATAATTAAAATATTTGAGATAAAGATACTGCTTGGATATAACTTGTAAGATTCATTGGAGTAACAGCTGTAGAGTCAGGATTAACCCTTCTTACATCTCTGACCAGAGAATGTTGGAAATTTTTTCCCCCCTGATTCACCCCTTTACATTGTTTGTTATACAGTTGGAAGGCTTCCTAACTAATAACACCAGGGCCAGAAAGAAAATGTGAGGGCCAGACACAGACATTTGGTGTGATTTGTTAGCACCTAAGGAAACAGAGACTATGAGAAATCCAGTAAAAAAAAAAATGTGATTTAAGTTGGCTAGAAATGAGACCACCTGCCTTCTGGGAAGATTCATAGCCTATGTCTGCACCTAAAGAATATGCAATGGGGACCTAATCGGTTATTGTAGATAATTCATGTAATATAAATGCATTTTTAAAAAGGAAAATAAAGCTCTATAATGTGTCAGTTGATAAACTGTTCAACAATCCACCTGGGAAGTAGACATACATATAAATCAATTGGAATTAGTTGCACTTTGTCTTTGAATTGTGACTTTATAGTTCATACCAAGTTATAAGTGATGTTAAATATAGCTCATCTGTAAGATTTTTATCATAACCTAAAAATAAATCTAATTTTTTTAAAATATTTTTATTAGAAAATAACATTTGGTGGATAGAGCAAAATATACATCATTTTCCTCAGTTTTTTCATTTTTTGGTATTAATTCATCCTTCCCATATAGATTTTATTGGCCACTGAATTATTAATTGTAAGGTAAACTTCTGTGTTTGGATTTTTAGAAACTAATATAAAAAAAATGCATCTGTCTCAAATTTTGTCATTCCTCGTGTGCTCTCAAAAGTCATTTTGCAGGCACAGCGCACCACTTACCAAAAAGTTGTACTATAATAAATCTTAGTTTGTGATTATAATGTGATGGAAGTTCAATACAATGAAAATTTGAGGCTCATAAAAATTAAATCTATAGGGAGTAGATGAAGATAGTCTTGAAATGGCTGTACGCAATAGATTTAGAGCTGGAGCACTTGGATGGACTTTTAACTCTTTTTAAAAAATAATATTCTTTCCTGACAGCCCCATCAGCAAAAAGGAAATGCTTATTGCTTTTTTTCCCCTTTTTTACACTAATCAAAAATCAAATGTTTAAATAAATGACTATGCTCCACTTTGTCACCCTCCTCAACCACTTAAGGACAAGGAGTTTTATTTTTACTTACATAATAATTATGCTATGAAGCATAGATTTTAAAGGAAAAAAAAACCAGTTCTTCCTGAAAAAACAAAACTCTAGTTGGAGCCCAAAGCAGTGCGTAATATAACTGGCTGTAAATTTTAAAAACCCATTCTTATTTTTCAGCCCTTCAGTTTTTGTGACTGTCTCTGCATTAAGAAAGAAAGTATCCAAAGTTCAACATTTGCAAAATAGATTAGAGTTCTAGTTACCTATATTATACATATATTCCAGAAAATGTTGAATGTGAATTCAAAAAAACCACAAAAAGGCAAACACTATTTAAATAAGGTTCATAATTACATTCATTTGTAAAACCCATAGTTATGCCCCAATTAATCTATGGGGGTGAAACTGAATTTTCACATAAACAATTTACTTAATGCAATGTTGAATGACGGTCCTTAAGTTGAGATGTCTACCCAACTGGTGTGCCAAAGAGATGCTGTAATGCATCTTCCTCTTCCTGCAGGGGTTCTTAACCAAATCTTTTGTACACTGATAAGGCTGAGATACTTCTTTCAAAACTAACACTGTTCTGCCACAGTGTAATGTTCCTGTGACTTTAACTACCTCCACAGATGTGATGGTCTGTCCCAAAGAGGACAGATCAGAGAATGTGCTTGACTTTAAACATTCATGAGGGAAGGGGGTAGTGGCAAAAATATAAACTCAAAGCACCTATTCTACTCTATGAGAGTTATTATAAAATATCAGGGACAAAGTAAATAAATTAAATTTAGTTATTTGACTTTCAAGAAGTAATAGAAGCCTCATATTGTATGAAAACGAAAATATGTATGTATATGCATGACTGGGACATTGTGTTGTACACCAGAAGCTGACACATTGTAACTGACCTTCAATTTTTCAAATAGTCTCATATTGTGTAATATAGTGCTGTAAATTATACGGATGGGGTGATGTGGTGATAAAATATTAACAAAAAATAATTAAGAATCAGAATATTAAAAATGGGAGTATCTTTAGCAGTTATCTAGCCCAACCTTCTCATCTGAAAAATGCAGAACCTGAAGTCAACAAAGGAAAATAGGATCTCATCATTCTCTCGAGAATAGTTACCGTTTTATTGATCATTTATTATATACTAGCCACTATGCTAAACACTAAACAAAACCCCGTAAAACACAAATTGTGCAGAATCCCACTCCTGGACATATAACCGGAGGTAACTCTAATTCAAAAAGATAAATGCACCCCAGTGTTCATAGCAGCACTATGTACAATAGCCAAGACACAGAAGCAACCTAAATGTTCATCAACAGAGGACTGGATAAAGTTGTGGTATAATTATACAGTGGAATACTACTCAATATAAAAAAATAAAATAAAATAATGCCATTTGTAGCAGCGTGGATGGACCTGGAGATTATCATACTAAGTGAAGTAAACCAGAAAGAGAAAGAAAACTATCATATAATATCACTTTTTGTGGAATCTTTAAAAAATACACAAATGAACTTATTTACAAACCAGAGATGGACTCACAGACATAGAAAACAAACATGGTTATAATGGGGAGAGGGAGAGGGGAGGGATAAATTGGAAGTTCGAGATTTGCAGATACTAATCACTACATATAAAATAAATAAACAGCAAGGTCCCACTGTATACATAGGGAACTACATTCAGTACTTTGTAATGGCCTATAGTGAAAAGGATATGAAAAGGAATATATATATAACTGAACCACTATGCTGTACCTCAGAAACTAACACAGCATTGTAAACTGACTATACTTCAATTAAAAAAAATAAAAAATAAATTTTGCATAAGAGAAAACAAGCTCATTAAAGTTAATGTAAGCTGTCTAAGGTCACATAGCTGGTGTATGGGGCGGCTAGGACTCAAATCAGGCCCTGCTTGACTCCAAATTCCATGCTTCTTTTATAATTTGATTATAATGTGAACTTCTGTTGCATTATAATCACATAGCTCCTTTGCCATAATGTTCAGTGACACACATGAATAATGTGTGACTGAACATCTTGACTTGTGCTTTGGCTTTTGCAGTGATGTGAGTAATTTCTCTCAGAAGCCAGAGTTGGGTGGGGGCTATTGATCAGAGAGAGAAGAAAGGAAAAAAAGAGAGAATGTTAGGGAGAGTGAGAGAGAGAGAGAAACAGAGAGAGAGAGACAGAGAGAGAGAGACAGAAAGAGAAAAAAAGAGAGAAACAAAAAAATAAAGAAAGAAAGAGAGAGAAAGATGGAGGAAGGAAGGGAGGAAGGAAGGAAGGGAGAAAGAGGAAGGGAGAAAGAGGGAGGGAGAGAGAGAAAGAAAGAAAAAAAGAAAGAAAAAGAAAAACACATTCAAGCAGTAAGCAGATATTATGTCATGTATTACAAACATATTTTAACCAATATTTACATTTTGTATTAATTAAAAAATTATATCCAAGTAGAAATCAAGTACAGTAAAAGTCCATGTCTGCTCCTCACCATATAAGCCTTTATATTTTACATCATTGTTGGATGCCAAGGGAAAACTGCTTTCTCTTGAAACTGGAAGCCTTACATTTTTTTGTTTTCTCACTTTCCTGTGGAACTCTTAATAGAATTGCAACATACTTAGAATGAATCAAGTCTATTCCTTTCCTACAGACAGAAATGTTTCAGTTATTTCTCATCAGAGTTTAATGAGATTCAGTCAGATTGACTCCCATTTACTGACAGGGAAACTGATGCATCAAAATTCAAAGAATCTTACAACTTAAGTGCTCCCAGAGACTTTAAAGTTTATTTAGTCAAATATCTTATTTTGGGGATGATGAGATGGGTCCAGATTGAATAACTAATTATTTTCAAGTTCATAATTCTTAGTGACAAAGAAGGCCCAGCTCCACACCACGTCTTATCTTGTATTCTTGGAGCCATGGTACCTTTCCATAACTTTGTAACTTCTATAAAGCACTGCCTACGGTTGGTGTAAATAATAGAGGGAGTGATATTGATGATCAGAATCTGGAGAATCCAGTATTTAGCTGCCAAGCAACACCATTTTGTGAAGTTTAGAATATGGCCATTTAGAGGCTTGTAGACAAAACTTCAAGTGAAATGAAGAGCTCTAGGTAGAAATAAATTGGAAGCTTGTAATACTGTGATGTGATTCTGACACTGACCACCCAAGTTAGCACAGATTCAAGTTAAGGTCATGGTCCCCAACAAGACCTCCCTCACTTCAGATGTCAGCTCCAGCTGACAAGTTTGGGATCTCCAGCTCACCTGCACTTCTGATCTACTGACTACAAATTCAAGGTTTCCTGTGACCCACTCAGGTTTGATAATTCAATAGAATGACTCACGAAACTCAATAGAGCATTATCTTTACGATTACAGTTTTAGTATATAGGATACAAGTCAAGATCAGTTAAATGAAGAAACACACCAGATGAGGTTTGGGAGGGTCCTGAGCTTTCACATCCCCTCCCTGTGGAGTTCAGATGTGTCACCCTCCTGGCACATTTGTGTGTTAGCCAACCAGGAAGTTCACCTGATCCTCAGCGTCCAGAGTTTTTAGTGAGGTTTCATTATGTTCACATGAATGATTGACTGCTTGGTCCCATGACTGAACTCAATCTCTAGCCTGTATCACCTCCACCAGATGTCAGGAGGTCTATCTGATATCATGTGGCTCAAACTCCAAACCTCTAACCACATGGTTAGTCCTTCTGGCATGACCAGTTCCCACCCTCTTTAGCATAAATTCAGGTGTAGTCCAAGGGAACACAGTGAGTAATAAAGACATGCCTATCTCTCAGTAAATCACAAAGGTTCAGAAGTTTCCTCTTAGAAATCATGGGCAGAGCCCAGACACATTTGCTTTTCTACAACAAAGGTGTACATGTTAAATTAAGGGAATATATTTTCTTGCCCCCATAACCTACTGTGCCAAGGAGATAAACCATTTGGCCCACAGTAGCCCTAAATAAAGGGTGAGTACAGCTTTATGGATCATGTGCAATTATGCACACAATATGTACTTTTTCATTATTGCCTGTCCAAAATCACAAAAACCTCAGTGAGTTTCCTGAGTTTCAATCTATTAAAACAATAAGATATAAAGGAATGGATAAGTAGCACTTAGTAATAGCCACACACATCACTGAAATAACTAACCAAGCTCTTATACAAACACACAAACAGCCCTTCAACCATAAACAAATCTAGAGCTTGAATCTGACAGAATCCATTAACTGAGAATATTATAATAATTTTACTAATTAATGGACTGTAAAAGGCTTCCAGATGGCATAGGCAAATACACTTAATTATAGTCCATCATTCTTGCCTGCACTTAGAACCTCCAGCATTGTAGGACAATCCTGAAATTTACATAGTTATGAATTATTGTTGTAGCCATATGGAAATACAGTTCTGATAGAATTGCACATTTAAAAATCTATTTATTCAACAAACACAGAACTTCCAAAATTTTGTGCTTATAAAAATTTTAAAAGTTGTGAATTTCTAAACCATAATGTTAATGGGCTTTTTAATATCCTTGCGCAAATTACTTATTCAATAATAATGTCATATTTAGTAAATAAAGACCAAACAGCAGATTCACGTAAGGAACTCAATAGTGTGCTCACGCACACAAAAAAAGGCAAAACAAAACAAGGCTAAAAGCCAAAGCAATCTATTTGAATTTGCTTTGCGTGATCAAGTAAATGTGTTTTTTTCCTGGATAACACCTGTTTCTCACGTTACATCAATTGCCATTGTTATTAATACACCAAAAATATTCTTCCCCAAAAAGAGCTGTGGATTTCTTTGAAAGCCAACCATCTGTTAAACACATTTATTTAAGATGTTTTAGTAGCATCTGTGGGAAAAGAATATAGTGATATAAAAGAAGTTTCTGACTTTTGGGTAATTTCTAGTTAATCTCTTGTAAAACCAATCTGTAATACTTCATTAGAATGATACATGAGGCAGGATAGGGTCCATTATAACTATTTAGAATACCATTTGTGCTATTGTTATGGGGCCACCTAATCTGAAAAATAAAATGACAGTGCATCCTCTAGTCACCTCTAATTCTACCACCATTGGTAGACACTGCTAAAGGTAGAGGGCCTGCAGAGAAGTCATAAACAGGAATAAGCCATCAAGAGTGTCCTGCATGTACAGTTACTTTCCCATCTGCATTTTGATATTGTCCATATTGCTCAAGCTTAATATTTTAAATGATGTTTGAGATAAATTCAGCATCCATCTAAAACAAGGCACTCTGTAAGTTCTCCCAGGTATGTGGTATAATTTCAGATCATTTTAAAACATTGGATAGCGATCAGGGAAATGCAAATCAAAACAACTTCACACCCACTAGGATGAACATATTAGAAAAGACAGAGGATAACAAGCATTAGAGAGGATGTAGAGACATTGGAACCCTCATATAATGCGATTTAAGACAAAATGATGTAGAGCTTTGGAAAACAGTATAGCAACTCCACAAAACCTTAAACAAAAGGGTGTCACTGACCCTACAACTCCATTCCTAGATACATACCGAAGAGAAATGAAAACATATGTTTACATAAAAATTCATACACAAATGTTCATTATTATTTTTAACAAACATTGAAAACCCCAAATATCCATCAACTGACAAATGAGTAAATAAAATGTGCTATGTCTAGACAATGCAGTATTATTTGGTAATAAAAAATAAAGGACTGATACATGTTACGATATGGAAGGATCTTAAAAACATATGCTAAGACACAAAAGAACACATGTCGTATGATTCCATTATATGAAATGCTCAGAATAGGCAAATTTATAGAGGCAGCAAGTGGCTGCCCAAGGATAGAGGAAGGTTGGAGAAATTAGATGACTACCAGTGGGTATCAGGTTTCATTTTGGAGTGACAAAAATGTTCTGATACTGATTGTGATGATGATGCTTGCGAATACACTAACATCTATCAAATTGTACATTTTAACTAAGTGAGCTGTATGGTATATGAATTACATATCAATATGGTTGTTATTTGAAAAACAATAGAAATATTTCTTATAATTTTATCTTAGAATTCATGAGTTTAGTATTGAGAGTATGTTCGGTGTCCTCTTCTCTCAGAATACATTTTTATGTAGGAGGCAGAGTGCATAATGAATCAAAAGGAAAAGACTAGTGATAGTTAAGGTGGTATTAAATACCTAAATCTTAAAATAGTAGAAAAAATAAAAGATAAAAGAAACTTTCCAAATGAAAAACTGCCATTGTGTAGAGGTTCATGCGGATAAAGGATTAAGATGCAGCATGAAGCGAAAGTAGCTCCTCTGCTTTAATCTAACATCCCATGGTACTACTGACCAAAAACGGAGATCAATTAAAATGAACCTATTTGAGTATTGATGACAGAGTGAAGGGAGCTAGTACACACTATGGAGCTATTCCATTTATTATAGGTTGCATTTTTAATTTTTTAAATATTTTTTTTCCTTCTATGGCTTAAAACTTCAAATCTTTCTTTCAAGTCCTCTCAACGACACTTTCTTTTACTTACTAATGTCTACTGAGGTGCATACTAACATACTTTATATACAAAATAGTATTTTGTACACAAATATTTACATATCATTATGCATGGCTCAGATTAAGTGAAGAGAGCCTTCCAAGATCAACATACAAAGAAAGCGATTAACAAAAGCAAGACAGGTAGATTCAAGAAGGCATTCTCTTGGGAGATGGAAGGCAGGGACTGAGGATGTAGGAAAATCAATAGGAAATATAAATGAGAAGCTACAAAGAAATACAAATAGATAGGCAAGGTCAACAGCAGAGAAGAAAAGAGAGAAGTAATCAGTTCTTAGGCTCGTTGGTCCCTTAAATGTACAATATTTGTTTTAGTCTTTTCCAGATGTGTTTAGCAGCTGAGAACTGGATTCTGGGGGTGGAGAGGGAACAAGAGAATCTAGGTGTGATTTCAGGGAGCATGAAAACTCCAAAACTTATCAAAGGTACATGGAAAGAGAAATTGATATGCCTCCTGGAGCTGTCTTAAAATTGTGTTGGGTCCATTTGTGGTTTTAAAGACTTGGAGAAGAGAAAGAGAGTGAAAAATAGGGAGCAAATATCTACGCAAATTGGTACTTATTTATTTTGTGCAAGTTATTTTGAAAGAATTAATATGAGATCATTTATTTTCATCCTAAAAGATCAAATGTTTTGTGTTTCATAAATGTTTAGCAACAGTTACCTGGATATCCATTCAGTTGTTAATATCAAGTGACATCTGATCTTTTCCTAGATCTTCATTTAGCCTCCATATCATTAACCGGCCAGACCCTTTAATTTTCTATACTTCTGACACTTCTACATTTTAGGACCAGAAGATTTAGAGAATAATATTCCAATTATTTAACCCAAAATCAAAGAAAGCTATTTGTTTTTAGTTATTTATAGACCAAGGTGTAAAAACATGTTATATTAATAAATGATGCTTTTTAGGATTAGATAAAACAAATAGTTTTGGGTAATTTTCCAAAAGTGTATAAAATTAAGGGGAATCCTTCTTATAATTCTAACAGATTTGGCTTTTAAAAGTTTTTAGAATAAAACACAGTGTCTTAATTTTACCATGTTTACTCCAAAGATAGCTAAAAGACTTAAAGAGATATAGATATATTAAATATACATGTGAAACTATAAGCTATAAATGATCCTTCACAGAAAATACACCCAATTTTATATTTTATTACACACCTTTTCTTACATCCATATTTTATATGATTAACTTGCTGCAATCTTTACCCTTAGTGGTAGAAATAGCATATTAACTTTATTTTATAATAAGCATTAGTATATAAGCACATATATTTATGTTTAGGGTCTATGAACAGACTTTGATTTTTGTTATTTTGTTTGTTTTGTTTTTAAGAATAAAAAAGGAAAGTTGAAAAAATTATCTTCAAGACTTTTGATTTTTTTATTCCTTTTTATTTAAATATTTTAACATAGTAAGAACATTAATATTTTCAAGCCCTGTTTGTGATATTTTATTGCATGTAATAAGCATGTGTTGTGCTTTCTCCAAAGCACAACAAAGCACTTTTCTGAATATTAGAAAATCAAAAATATACTAGTCAATAAATCTAATACAAAGCACTTTATCCAAAGTGTTTTTCCTTCTCCAACACTAACCTAATTCCTTCAACTTCCATATTCAATCCATCAGTATTTCTTGTAAGTTCTACTTTCAAAATTCAGCGAGAAGCTTATTTCTTACTACCTAGCACAAGCTGTCATTATGCCCCCTGCAAATTACAAAATAAACTTCTATGTTTTATATAGTCTTTATCCTCATAATAATGATTTTTAAATATTTAAATACAAATCTAAATTAAATCTAAATAAGATTTTCTAAAAATCTCCCAATCTACTTCCCATGAATTCAAATATCTCTTTTTATATCTATCTTTCAGTCTTCTACTTTTGAAGTGAATATGGTAAAATTAAGGCATTGATTTTTACTCTAAAATCATTAAGAGTCAAATCTGTTAGAAATATCAGAAGAATTTGTCATAATTTTATACACTTTTGGAAAATTTCCCGATGCTCTTTAACTCATTATTTATATGATCCTGAAAAGCATCACTGATTAACACCGACTCTTTGCCATGAGATACAATGTTCACAGTATACAATATACCTAATGACTTTGTTTACCTCTAGGACCAGTTTTTCTTCAGCTCCAGCCTTACTGGACATGCTGCTTTTCTTCAACATCTCAAGTTTGTGCCCTTATCAGCTTTCATGGCATCTTTCCCCTTCACCCGGAGATCATTCGCTCTGGGTCTTCACAGGACTTGTCCTCTCACATTATCGAGATCTCTGCTAAAATCATCTCCCTGAAGAGATGCCTCGAACAACTCTATCTAAAAGCCACTCTCCACTCCATCAAGCTAAGTCTCCTTTTCTAGCTTGACTGTCTTCCTACTTACATTATCTGATTAATAGATACTTATATTATCTGATTACGTACACTATCTAATTTATATTATGAATACCTTTCTTCATTCCTTAGTATCCATCTTCCTCTCCTGTTTGGCTTTTATTACATCATATTCTTCAAGTTTTTATTCTACTTCATTGGCTCTTTCTCCAGAATACCTGCTTCACTCTCCTTTTTTGGCTGTCTTTCTATTACTTTAAATTTTGAGTATCCAGAACTCAGTCTTAGCGTCTCTTCTCTTTTAGTTTAGTTCAGGTAATTTCATGAAGGCTTTAAACTTTGACAAGACTTTATATAACACCAACATTTTGAAATTTCAAAACATAGCTCAAGACTCATATATTCAATTTCTTTCTTAATACTTCACACTAAGACATTTCAATATCAATATTTCTAAAAGTTTATCCTACCCCAACCCAATGAATTCCTCTACCATCCCAGCTTTCCCCCTTCCCATATGTAGCATCCCATATATCCAGTGGTTCAAGCCAACAAATCTAGAAGTAATGCCACTTTCTCTTTTCCCAAAACCAGTCCATCTTTACTTATAGTACTTTAAGGTTTAGCTTCAAAATATACATTACATCTTCCCATTTCTCCCCATCCCCATCACTACCACTCCCTCCATCTTCACTACGATCACTCAACTCATACCTTTTTTCTCCACTCATATATCTTCTTACTTCTACTTGACCCCCTGCATTCCATTTTGCACATCATAGAAGAGACAGAATATTCTTTCACAGTACATCGTGTCACTTCCTGAGTTGAACTTAAAATGACTTTTCATTGCTTTTAGAGTATAATGTAATCTACTCATCACCTGATACGTTCGGCATTATTTGGTTTCTGTTTACCGCTCGACTTTGAATTCATTAAACTCTCTCCCTCAGTCACCATCTTCCAAACATAATGACCTCTTTTCTGCTCTCCTCAAATTCCAAGTCCTTTCTGCTTAAAGGCCTTCTCCTCTGTCTAAATATTGCCCTGCTCTTCAAATAACTGCAGGCATCAGTTCAAAAAGCACTTCCTATGAGAGGCTCCCCAAACTCTCATTCATTTATTTAAAAAGATTGTTTTATTTCTCTATATCAAGCACTATGACAGGTGGAAAAAGATTGATTTTCTTTCCTTCCTGAAGCTTAGATTCTATTAGTAATGATATATTATCATTTCAGAAGTTTCTATAGTACTTCACAGTTATAGTTCTGGCTTTTGGTAATTCCTGGATGTTTAAAAGATGTAAATTGTTTTGCAGTATAATTTCAAAAACTTAAGACTAGAAAGTATAATTAAGAGCCTGAGTCCATTTTTGTTGACCTTTGACGCTTTTCATGCACACCCCTCCTTTCCTTCCCCCTGTCTCCACATGTGAGCAAGGTAGTAAAAAAGTCTCCCTTGGCTATGCAGAAGTTCAAATCATGCACTCTGTCCCTCTGGACCCCACTTTTTAACCTCCATAAAAACCAGAGACACCTGCCTGTAAGACCACACTCCCTACCTGCTTTGTTCACACCAGACCACATTTGAGCCTTCCTGAGGGAATTCTTTGGTTGTTTGTTGTCTTTCTTTCTATTTGCTATCCATTGGTGCATATGTACCATTCATCCTAACTGTAAATTTTGGAGAGGCACACTGCCCAGCATCCAGCAGAGGATGCTAAGCACCCTAATAAAATAATTGGCACTGTGAGTGGGATGCCCTGGCAATGACCCTGGGGGTGAGATCTCCAATCTCTCCCTCTTGATTTACTCAGTGTATTACTCACAGTTCAGTGGGCCTGAATGGGATCAACCAATTGCTGAGCTTGTGTGCTTGTGTTCCGGGCTGTGCCTCTTTATGTTGGGATGGCTAGATTCTAGCAGTCTTAAGTTTGTCCAACCTGAGTTAGCCCTTATGAGTGAGGAAAAGTGGCAAAGAGGCTAACTTTGTGTAGAGATGGGAAAATAAAAAAGGAATAGAGGCTGAGTTGCTTAGGAAATATAGGGCCACTGTGGTCAGTCTAACCAGGCATTGATTCCTGTATTTTCAGAATATTGCACATTAAGGAATGGTGGATCCCCTAGGTGGTCACCAGTTGCTACGTGGCATTCAGACCTCAATGGTACGGATCTACGGGGTCAGGTGTTGGGCTTACAATCCTCCCTTAGTTCGCAAAATTTTGGTCCTCATTGGGATTCCACAAAGAAGAAAAAACTACAATAAAAATTATCCTAAAATCTACTGAATTAAAATGGTAAAGGTAAAATTGCTACAAGAAAAAAACTGAAATAATGATCCAATGTGGTTTTGCCAATAAAAATCCTAGAGTGAAATTCAAAGTTTGGGATAAGGTTGCATAATAAAGGAAAATGGAAATAGTTGGCTTTATATTTAAGCCTCAAACCAGATGCATTAAATTATTTATAATTAAATTTTTAGCCCTAGGGGTATATCTTACTAAATGGAACTCTAAATTTGCCATAGCAACCCAACCACATCAACTAATGAAAGCTAACAAATTATAACTCAGGCTATGAAACTTCCTAAAGGAAGGGATAATTAATCCAACGGTTTTCCCCTTCAGTTGTCCAATTAAGACACAATGAAAATGTATGGTACCTGACTATGAATGATCACAGTTCCACAGTGCTTCCTATAAACCTCTAATCCCACACATTATTAAAATAACAAATTCCATTCAATTGGCCATTAGAAGATACTTTGCTGTGATATTTGGCTAATGTGTTCTGCTCGACGTCTCAACAGCCTCCCAGGTGCAATTTGCATTCACCTTCGAAGGGAAACAGTACACCTTTACTTGGCTCCCATGATACCTGAATAGGACAGACATACATAAACAATGCAGACTATAACCCCACCACACCCAGTTGTTCCTCAGAATCCAGGTATGGCATTTACTGATGATGCTCTTTCTATATACACCAACACAGATTTTTAGAAATATATATGCACAACATCCTTTAAAGACATTTGTAAGAGTAAAAGGATATAAATTATTTTTCCCTAGTGGCATCCTGGTCCAATCAACGAAGTAAAAACCAAATTTCTGATTGGGTATTTCTCTAATTTTAGATTGAAGCAGTTTTTAAACTTAGTTTCATTGAGATGAGCTCAGTTTTCCTTCAAAATAATGACTACCCTGCAATGAGTTTTACTGAGTTGACAGATGTTTACAATATGCATAACCAGATACATACATAAACATTTAAGACTTCTATAGAAGTGCAATTGGAGGAGGGAGAGGAAAGAAAATGAAAAATACCAGATTATTTCTTATTAAACTCATCCAGAAAGGGCATGAATTATACAACTTTAGGGTGCATTTGACACTAGATTAATGGAAATTTATTCACAGAACTCCCTAGGAACAGAGATGAGCATATACTATTTACATTTCTCATTTTACATATTATAACTTTATACATGCCGACAAGTTATATACTTAAAAGACCAGCAGGCAAATATTTAATGAGAAGTGATCTTTTGATCCTGTTTTGATGTTTAGTTACATATGGAAAAACACAGGAGTTTAAAATGTTTACATCAAATCCAAAAAGCTACCTTGCATGAGGACAAGGGAGACTACATACTTATCAAAGTCTTGATGCTATAGCTTTAATTTAGACTGAAAATTATTGCTCTTGTTTCTGTTGCAAATACTGCCTTTATTACTCCTCTTGATGATGAGGGGGTCTTCCATGCCAGTTCTGGATGTGAAACAATTCAGAGGTTCAGTTTAAAAATCATTTTGATCATTTTCTCCTAAGAATATAAAAAACAACTCTAGTTTTTCTTCTGCCTAGTATTATAGACAATACTAGGCAGAAGAAAAACTAGAGTTGTTTTTTTATCAACTATTGCTTTCAAAAGTTGCCAGATGAAAGAAAATATATTCTAAATAAACTTTTCAGATCCGAATAATGTTGTAATCCAATGACCACTTGATGTATAGAGAGCTGACAAGAGGCCAATATATAATAAAAGATGTTTATAAATACATTTCTGTTTAGTCAAGAGATGGGTAATCCTTTAACTTCAAAATTGAGCCACAATTAATAAAAGAAAATCAAGAGGTTGATCTTATAACCGTTAAAAGAGATTTTACTTATATTTACCTTTGCTACGTTTCAATTTGCTAGAATATGGTTCTAATGACACCAAACCTATGAGCTTGATTTTGAAAATTATGATACGATTCACAAGTTCTCACCAGCTGTCTTTGGAACACAAATTGGGGGGTTGGGGGGGCAGTTGATGCTTGAAGAAAAGATAGGAGATTGTAATCAGTGCTTTGAAAATCTACTGGGAGATAATCATCCCAGAAATATCTCAACATACACGCTGACAGTGGATTATCTCTGAATATGAAGGGCAAAAATAGCTTTCTAAGCACCTGCAGATTATTTCTTAGTTAAGATTATTATATTAAGAATCCAGTTTCCTCAGTTGCCTCACCAAACTCTAGAATCCTGTAACTCCTGTTCAATTTATACTCACATGTCCTTGAAAAAAAATTATTCCCAGGAGGGAATATTGTAAATGCAGCTGCCAACTCAGGAACGTTACTTGCCACCTGTTCTACGAGAATTAGGTCTTTAGCCACTGCTATCGCTGACTCTCAACACGCTCTGAAAGGATTTCAGGGCGGAATGAGGCCCTCTGTGTTCTGGGAAAACCTCCAGAAGAGACCTTCAGATACTTAGATATTTTCATCAGAAATTTTTTATGAACCTAGATCCTTGCATCTTCCCATTCCCAGAAAAGCACTAAAACTCCTCATGACTAGCAGCAACTTCCTAGTGAGATACGTACTTGGTTGCATGTACCTCCTTCACCAAAATCACATATACACTGTCTTCTCCCCTTACCTCTTCAGAGAAGTTTCTTAGGGCTCTCTGAGAGGGTGTTTCCGGGGCTACAGTCCTCAGTAAGACCCTGAAGAAACTTGACCCAGAACTTTTAAGTTGTGCTTTTTATTTTTCAGTTAACACAGTGTTGTAAATTGTGACATCTTACCTGAGTAAATGATTGAATAGACTTCACCTTAACTTTCATGTTTCAGCAAGAACCTCTCAGTAAATCTTACACGTTAAGATTTTTATGGAAAAAGAAAGAAATGTTGTTTGTAAGCTTCTGCTAAAATCAGAAGATATTTTGACATTATTCATGTGGAAAATATTTATGTGCAAATAACAAACAAATAAAATTAAACCATTTTGTTTTGGTAACCACTTCAGTGTATTATATGACAGCTGAGTGAGGGTGACTGTTGTATTATGTGGCAATTGTTTTTCCCAAACAGCTAAATATTTTCCATATATTGTTTCTTTTTCCAGATTAAAAATGCATACAGCTCTAGAAAGTTTTGGAAATTAAAAAAAAATGTTTTTGACCTTTAGATCAAACAATTTTATTAATATTCAGTAACATGAACATTCAAAAAACAGCCATCAGCATATTTTCTGCATTCCCTTGACTTACTTTATGTGAATAAGAAATCAACCACATATTCAAAGTGGATATAACCTTGTTAAATATTATAAGCTTTTTTTAACCCACAGATAACTGAGAAAAAATACATTAACTAATAATTCACCAGTCTCTGTAAAGACAATATTACAATCTTCTTCATTAAAATCTTTAATTTAATCATTGTAGTGCTTAGTTAGAAAACATTTTAGGGAAATTTTCACAGTATGTTCACAAATTTAAAATGTAATATATAAATCACCCAGACCTACACAAGACTCTGCTATTTATTCTAACTTTATCTTAAGTGGAGAAATTACCAGCATACCAGAGAATAATCCAAAGGTTTTACTTGATCTACTTTTCAAAACTCACACTTTTTGTTTAACTACATGCAAAATGGACAATGTTTTTTATGTGAGAAAATCAGATGTGTTGTCCCTACCTGGCACCCCACCAGCAGACCCAGCTGTATTAGAACAATTTTTAACATTTTAAAATTCTATCTTCTGGGCAATTTTCAGGGAAAATAAGTCAATGCACTTGGCCAATCTTGTTGAGCATTTTACCTCTACTTCTGGTGCATGTGTGGCAGATGAGTGACTTCCAATTCATTCCTTCAACACATATTTATTGAGCATTAACTATGTGCCAGGCACTCTGTGCTGGTTATATTGATGAAAACACAATCATGGTGTCTAAAGCTATTCTCTCTGGGAATTGGGAAATGATCATTTGAAAGCTACAGAGAGGATAAAATAGAAACTGGATGGGAAAGAGATGGAATGCAACAATCTCCTTGAACTATATGTTTCTGATACACAAGCCAGAGAGAAGCCTCTAGGAGTAGATTTTTTTTTTTTTTTTATAAATGGCAAAAATATTTTCAGCTCTTTGGAGAAAAACCTACTTCACTCCTGTATAAAGGAGAGTTTTCTCTTTAGATACAGAGAATTCATACTTCTGCTTATAATTTCAAGTCCTTTTACCCTCCAAATTCATAGACTGGTCATAAGGAACTATCAGGTCTAGTTACTGATACTCCCAGCCCATAAGGTCATTTCAATGTCTGTTCTTAAAAAAGTATATGAACGTGGTTTGGATGCATCACCATATTGTGTTTTTTCCGTAGATAAAGCAAATTAAGCAATGTAGATCAAACAAAAATTTCTATGCTACTCTGACCAAATCACTTCAATGGGTTTGAACATTAATCACAATTCAAATTAAATAGCAAAATATTTTATTTTCTGAAAAACTCTATTTTATTAAGGTCTACTTTAACTTAAGAGTAATGAAATTTTTCTCTCAAATTTTCAAGTATGAAGTCTGTCTCACCTAATCATGAAGTAAAAGTGTAAACTCTAGACCACTAAGCTTCATGGCATATTCAAAGAATGAACTAAGTTCCACATATACGTACTGTAGTTAGCTTTTAAAGCTCAGTTCCATCTGGACTTATCTCTCATTTTGTTCACAAAGAATTTAGTTTTATGTTACAGTGTATTCTTTTGTAAGAGCTCCAAAATCATGGTGGGCAAACTTCTACAGAACCCTCTCAGGCTGGAGCGCACAGACATTTGAACCCAGTGCATCAGGGCCTTACCAAGAGAAAACCATGTCAACTGGGTTTTAAAATGAGGAGAAATCACATGTTTTCTTAAAGCATTAATAGAAGGGTCTGCAGTTTATCCAGTGCCTTCTAATATAGCAGATATCAAGGAGGGTTCATTCATTATCTTTTCTGAATTTAAATCACCAAATTTAATATTACGTGTTGGACAACAGTTTCTAATCAGAATAACATACTTATCTGAAAAGGGTTACAGAGCTGCAGACAATGCACCTGTGTTGGAATACAGAATATTCAACCAAAGCTTTCAGAAAGGGGGGAAATCTGGGGGTGGAGAGTTGGGGGTGGGGAGTAGTTCCTAAATCTAACTCTAATGAGAGATTATATAATGGTCTATCTTATAGACCAAATTAAATCCACACATGTTTTCTTTGTAGTCACAGTATTGTTACATGTATGTTAATTATTTCTGAGTTAATTTTTCTTAGGAGAACCATGAATTAGCCAATTTGTCACTGGCCCCACCATTTCCTGTTGTCCCACATACAGCCCAATTCATATCATTATGTTCTCTAGCAGCCCCTGGACTCATGCTCTGCATAAACTATTCTACTTCTTATTTGAAACACTGTTCCATGAAATCTTGAGTTATTTTTATCCAGGAACTTAGATTAAGGTTGCTTCGGAGTTTCATTTAGACATGAGCCAGCTTATACTTGATTTGTCTACATGATGGATATTTGCAATGTCACAAATTTGAAATTTGTACACTATCTTGCCCCATACTTTATGTCGGGCTATTATTCAGCTTCTTAGAGAATGGGAAGTTTATATTCCTGTAAAGCAATGTTTGGATCACAGACAATAATAAAAGTGATCAGATAACTAAGATCTAAATATATCTGAGTCTGAAGATTAGAAGAATCTCTGTATCACAGTTGAGCATATGAAGCATATAGTTGTCATACTGAGACTAGAAGACTTTTGTTTGGATTTATGAAAGTTGGTTGCTCATGGATATCCCTTGGATACCCCAAACTGAAGAGTTTAACCAATTTGCGGTTCAGAACTGAAATACTTCACCAATGCCCCTGCTGTGAGTGAAATTGACTTAGATTACAAAATCTACAGTCACAGCAAGGGTCAGGGGCGAAATCACATCACTGCTCGAGAGTGTCTCCTGCTAGCTGCAAGCCAGGATGTGAAGAAAACAGAGAAGACATGAGGGCAGAAAATAAACAACAGAAACCTCAAAAGCAGTAACTACAAAAAAAGTGTTATGTGTTTATAGCATTTAAATTCTGCCTCACTGGAGAGGTTGCTGGTGTTTAATTACAACCTCATCCTTTATTTGTTTAGGATTTGATTTGAGCAGTTCTGTAAAAATGGCTATATCTAAAATTTTCAAGACTTTTCCAAAATACTAATCACTCAGCTTTTAATCCTTATTTACCTCTCACAGTAAATTAGAAGAAGGACATCCAAAGGAAATGCACAATGTGATTAGTGCCCTCCTGCTGACAATACAACAAGCAAAAACAAAAGCAATTATAATAATTTATTTTCAAGAACGCCTTCGAGTAATTTCTCATGCATGCATGTGTATTCATATATATGTGTGCATACACGTACACACATACACATAGAGCGTGTTTTTATGCATGATATTAGTCCTCCAGACACTAATTCTTATTGCTAAATTACACTAGATTTTTTGTAGTTTTTGGTGACAACTGTTTTGAACATTATCTTACTAATAGACTGGAAATGCTTATTATTTGGCTATAATGCTGTTGTCTCTTCTTTAGACAAGAATCTCATTATATCTCCCAAGTGTCTAGTTGTTCCCAGCATTTAAGTGCTGTTTTTAAAACCAGGGTCCAAAGTTCACATGCATCAGAATTCTCTAGAAGGCTTACTGTAAAAGCATTTTCCCCAAACTTCTGAATCACAGTCTCAGGGACTAGGCAGTGAAATCTTTATTGTAAATACCCAACGTGATCCCTCAGGACACTACAGTTTGAGAACTGAAAATTGTGATTTTTAATATAAAATTGCATTGTAATATTAAATATAAATATTAGACCTCTAAGTGATAGTAGCACAATTCTACCAGGCATAACGAATTCACACTTTCAATTTAATTTTTAATGTTAATTTGCCACAAAACTTTCATTTATTCATTAATTCACACAACTATCATGCTGACAACGGTCCCTTCATTGAGTTTACAATTATGTAAGTATATAAAATATACATTTTTATCTGTAGATATTTGGCCTAACTATGGATCAATGAATCTTTGCAAAAACTATCTCTCTGGAGTTCCTTGGCTTGCAGTTTAAGAACTACGGTTGCAGGCACATGAAAAGACGTTCAACATCACTAATCATCAGGAAAATGCAAATCAAAACCACAATGAGATGTCACATCACACCTGTCAGAATGGCTATCATCAAAAGTCTACAAATAACAAATGTTGGCAAGGATAAGGAGAAAAGGGAACCCTTATGCAGGTGGGAATGTAAATTGGTGTGGCTACTGTGGAAAACAGTATGGAGGTTTCTCAAAAAACTAAACACAGACCTACCCTATGACCCAGAAATTTCACTCTTGGGTATATATCAGAAAAAAATTTAAAAAACCCACTAATTCAAAAAGATATGTGCACCCCAATGTTTACAGGAACATTATTTGTAACTGCTGAGATAAGGAAGCAGCCTAAGTGTGTCCATCAACAGATGAAGATAAAGAAGATGTATACATCTACAATAGAATACTACTCAGCCATGAAAAAAATTTTTGCCATTTGCTGCAGCATGAGTTGACCTGGAAGGCATTATGCTAAGTGAAATAAGCCACAGAAAGAAAAATACTGTATGATATCACCTATATGTAGAATCTAAATAATACAACAAACTAGTGAGTATAACAACAAAAAAAACCTGACACACAGATTATGGGGTGTGGGAGTGGGAGATACAAACTATTAAATTTAAGATAGGCTTAAGGATGTAATGTACAACACGAGGAATATAGCTAATATTTTGTAATAACTGTAAGTGGAGAGTAATCTTTAAAAATTATATAAATTTTTTTAAAAATTTAAAGAACTACTATTGTAAATTATAAGTAGATTCTTAGCCTATTCTGCACCAAATAAAAATATTTATCCTTTCCTAATATCTGTAACTAGTCATAGCTATGCAATGTTCATATAACAGAAAGAAAGAAACATGTTCTGGTATGTGTTCATCTGTGAGTTCTCTTAAAATTGGAGAAATTATTGAGAGAACAGAGTCAGCAGTTATCAACTGTAAATATCAATTTTCAGAATTTGAATTTGCTAAAAGCCACCTTAATTAAATAATTCTGAATTCAAATGATTTCATCTTAGGAAAGGTAGATTTGCATGAGTAATGTTATAAAATAAAATTAATGACTTTTTGATATATCAATACTTCCCCATTTATAAAGCGCAAAAGAAAAAAATGCAGAAAAAATTAAAGGTGGCCTGTATCTTTACTTAATGATAATCAATATTATTTGGGTAGATTTTCTAGTATTATTGTATTTTTTCTTTAAAGAGTATTAACATGCTATAAGGATTTTTTATTTTATATTTTTTATATTTTCCATATTATTATAGTTCTTTGTTATTATAATGATAATTAGTACATAACATCTCATTAAAATATGCTCTTTATCAGAGTTTGCTTAAACATTATTGCATTTTTAAGTATTTACATGGTTACCAAAATTATTTCAAAGTAATAAATGGCACTGAAATGAATTTCAGGCTCAAAGCACAATATAAATTTTGTATTGCTTCCTTTGGGCAAATTTCTAGGAGTAGAAATATGTACTCAAAGGGCATAAAATATTAAGGCTTTTGATACTTACTTGGAAATTGTTTCCCAGAGTTTTTATTGGCTTTCTGGATGGCATATGAAAACACATATCGAAATCTTTAAAATGCCTTTGTTATTTAACTTGACTATTAGTCATTTATAAAAAAACTAATAATGAATAGGCTAAAATATGTGGAGATATTTATTGATTTAAATTGGGAAAATCTAACAGTGAGAATTGGTTACCTAATATTTAGAAATGAGATTACATAATATTTTATAGCCAATGAAATATTCTTGAAGCAAAAAATGATATAAAAGTTGCTTTTGATAGTGCTATAGTAAAAAACTTGGTTATCATATATATTATATATGTGGTTATACATGTGTATGACTATAAATATGAATATATATATCACTTGAATATTACATATATTTACATAGGTCTGATAGAAATGCATGTAGTTTTAAATATTGTTTTAAAGTCTTTCTATATACATGTATTTATATGTCAAAAAATAGATTCTGTATTCAGAAAAAAACAAATACACAAAGTTTACCAATTTCATTTACACTAGCCTTCGGTGAAAATGTTATTTTCCATAACTTTGAAAGTCATTCTTAAAAAGTCTATTTGAAAGTGTATTCTTAAAGCTAAATATAGTATTTTTCAATTGAAGAATAGTCAGTTATAATGTGTCAGTTTCTGGTGTACAGCACAACGTCCCATCATACACATACATACATATATTTATTTTCGTATCTTTTGTTATTAAAGGTTACTACAAGATATTGAATATAGTTCCCTGTGCTATACAGAAGAAATTTGAGTTTTTTAAAAATCTAACATTTGCTAACATTTGCAAATCTCAAGCTCCAAATTTATCCCTTCTCATCCCCTTTCACCTGTAACCATAAGATTGTTTACTATGTCTGTGAGTCTGTTTCTGTTTTGTAGATGAGTTCATCAAAGCTAAATGTAGTTTTAAATAATTTTGTGTACATTTTGTGTAATGAGGTAAATTATGTGCTTTAAATTTTTTAAAGTAGTACTGATATGTTGAATAGATATATTCATTTTAGAAATCTTGCTGCTATCAAGTACATTGTGTAAAAGAATTCAACCTTTACCCAAAAGGTCACTGGTGACTTTGTGTAGGCAAATCATATTTACAAGAGTGACTACTATTCCAAGAATGCTTAGCCACTCCTTCCTGAGGAGTAGATAGCATTGGATGGGGCGTTTACTAACCAGTCTGATACTGAACAAGAAGATACTTAGCTTCGTTGGGCTTAAAAATATTTTTTTTCTTAGGGAAAAAAAATCACTTGTTTTCTCTTTGCAATATGCCTAATAATCCCACATTTATTAGCAACTGAATTTTGACACATGTAGAACAACTCTATGTAGAATAATTCTTTATTACTTTTCAAATGATTTCATAATTGCTAACAATTTTGAAATAAGGCTACCATAAAAATAAGTAAGATACTAAGTACATACTATAAATTAGGAATACAATTTTTAAAATCATCTCTGCAAAGTACTTTGGAAATACCTGTTATATTTTAAGTATCTGAAAGTTGTAATTTCAAATCAATAAATGACATATTAGATGGCATTAATTTCCATGCATTATTACTAAGATATATTAGACATTTCCAATATAAATTAAAATCTACTGATACAATATCTACTCCAAATAGGTGCAGCCTAACCTGGTGCCTATGAAGAAGTTTCTGTGCCTGAAGCTGGAAGTGGAACATAGCAAATCAGTGCTTTCATTTCTCATTTTGAACTTACTAGAACTCATATTGAACTAGTTTTATTATGTTCTTAGGAGAAATTGCACAATTTAAATAATCTATCTGCAGTTTCACTTTTGGCATTCTTATAAGCACCAGTATAGCTTTCCACAGAAAATTTGGAATACATTTTTTTCCATCAAAATAAGTAGTACATTTTTGTATATAGTTTTATATAATTTATGCTTTTCTTTTAGGATGCCATATAATGGTGTAAAAATTAGAGTATGAATACTAATTATGTATAAGTAGGATAATAATTTTCAAATTAAAAGTAGAGAAACTAACAGACTCGGAGGAATGAACTGACATTTATCAAGGCAATGCATAGTAACCTGTAAGTTTACTTCTCTTTTCTATTAATATTAAGAACAAGAAGGCATGTGTTTATGTTCTATTTATAATAAATTTCTTTCTTTTGTATAGTATGTGATACCAATTATTCTACTTTCCAGGAAATTTTAATATTTGTATGATTCAATTCTCATTATAATAAGAAAAGTTCTTTCTCTTTGCTACAGATTACAGTCAAGACTGAGTTTTTCACATACACCAGCCTTTGGTCACAAAAGAGAGTGTATTGGGCAGGGCTGGGGGCAGGGTGATAACAAGCTCTTTTACTAAAACATTTCAAAAGAAGTATATTAACTTGTCAATATCACTCTTGAATGTGATAAACATTTGAAGTACTGCACACTACTGAACTTTTCAATTTGATGTGTTTTATTTTAGAAATGCATGATGTTCCCTAATTATGTCACTTAACGTTGAAACCAATTATACCTGCTTTCCCCAGCCACTGCCCTTTACTAATGACGGCAGACACTGCCCCAGACAGGAGAATGTGCAGCCAATAGTCATTCTATCCTTCTAAACTGTAGACTTCTAAATCACTTCAAATTTTTTTTCTACTTTCAGAGGCAATTTTTCTAAAGTTAGTGCTAAGGCAACAAATATTCACTGATGCCATATGCATTTTATTCAAGATATATACCATAAATAAAAGAACCAGTGTATGTACCTGTGCTTAAAAAACATCTGCTGCATGGTAAGTGTTGTACAATTATAAATACTGAAACAATATGTGGTATATAATTAGAATTTTAAAACCTCACATTATAATATTTTATATTTAGTTCATTTGGTGCTTCATTTGGGAGATTATGACTTCAGGACAACAGCCGTATTTAGTTCATTGTAACCTTAGTTTTATATTTTGTAAGAAGCGAGAGAGAAGCCTTGAAAAAAACTTGTAATTGACTAGGTAATATAAAAGGATAATATAGTGAAAATACTGAATTTCTATTTCTGTTTATTCACAACTTTGTATTTATTCAATGACCTAAATCTGTGATTCCAATTCAATAGAAATTTTACACTGGCCTTTTTAAAGACAAACTGTTGAATGTACCACTAGATGGCAGAAAAAGATCAGAAAATTCCCATTGCGTACTCAATACATTAAGAAGTTATGTATAGGGCACCTAAAAATCTTACTTGAGGGACCTATATACATACATTAATTATGCTTCATTATCAACAAAACATGCTTTATAATTTTTAAATCAAATATGTCTTAATATGAAGAATTTTATACTTTATTTGGTATATGTATATATATATATATATGTACTACATAATTCATATACTGTGTGTGCATGTGTGTGCATGTACTAGCAAGTTGTGTGTCTTATGTAGGACAATACTTGAGGAAAAATAAAAATGTAGACCTATGACATTATATATATTCACATTTTCTCTTGGGCGTAAGTCCTATGTTAATTTAAATTTTTACCTTTCTAACTAAGAATAATTCAATAATAATTATCATTATATTCATAACTTTAATACCATACTTTTATATTATTACATACATATGAATGTATTTAATCTACTATATTTTACCATTTTAAATTACTAATAAATATAATCTACTACTCAAAGATAACTTCTAAATTCTTTTGATTAATATTTACATAGGGTTATTGATTCATTGAAAGTTCCAAACAGCTACTCATATTTGAAGGAAGGTTCCTACTTCCATATTAGAAGAATTTGGTAAAAGAGTAGAATATTCTCTCTGGTAATCCTTAATCTGCCCTTGATCAAGGAGAGGTTCATTTTTGTCTAAACATAAAATTAGGAAAAGCCTCAGACTGAGCTACGAAACACTGGATCCAGTTTTGTCTCCACAAGTGATACGCTCTGTGATCCTTTGTAAGTCAATGAACAGATGTCAATAAATAAGTGAAAAGAATTTGGTTGCCAAAAGTTCTCATGAAAAAAAAAAAACTTCATTAATGTATGAATGACTTTTTTTTAATTGCCACACTTTTAGAGAAGCTTGGATGAAACGGTGTTGTGAATCAACTGTAGACCCTCCTAACCTTGCTTGTTTAATTTAAGGTTGAATTTTTAAAGAGTTTTTACTTTCTGTCTTACCTAGTTGCCTTTTCCTTTCTTATTTTTCCTCCCCTATTACTTATCTTCCTCCATTCCTTCTCCCTCTCTATTTTCCTAGTCTTCTGTATCTTCTTATTACTATCTTTAGCTCTTTAAGTACAGTTTTGCATAAATGGTATTTGAGAAATGTTAACAGTTCATATTGTGACTTGAAGCTGTGCAGGGAATACTGTGAGAGCCTGGAGTCACCCAGAGGCCACTGCAGGAGCCTGACTTCCACCCACAATCCCTTCCATGATTTCCAGAGACTTCTGGGTTCTTATTTGACTTTCCACAACTTCTACTGTTTATTCTTAGGCTAAGAGAGACCCATTAGATTTTCTAAAAGTTCACCTAGAGAGATTTTCAGAAGCCTCTGGTTTCTAGACTTAACTGGAATGTTCTCACCCGGCTCCCCAGATGACAAGCAAGACCCGGATTACTTTTTCATGTCTGCCAAACTGCGTTTGGTTAGTTTTTTAGACAGTCAACTTGTTCAGTTTGCTTAGGGACTGTTTCCTGCCTGGTGGTTTCCAAGTTAAGTATAGGTTTTTCTCAAATCTTTGTGACTTCTATCTTAGCATAGCATCCAACAGTTTGATTTCTCACAATGCAGGTATCCGTAACAAGCCAGGAATAACGAAAGAGATGATGATGACAACGACTTCACCAACATGAAGTGATCTCATCATATGCCATACACTCACCTCGGATCTTGAAGGGCTGTAATAGCTTTTGCTAGATTTTACTGAGACAACAATCACTGAAAAGCTTAACAACAAAAGGTTTTCTCACTATGTCACCTGTAGGCTGAAATTGTCTGCAGCTCCGCTAAACAAGTCTTCTTCATTGGGTTCTAGGCAAAAGAAGCAGCCCCCAGCTCAGTCTTATGGAAGAGGGAAAGCAGAAACTCAATAAAAAAAAGTTTATATATAAAAAAAATTGAAAGAAAGAAAGAAAGAAAGAAAGAAAGAAAGAAAGAAAGAAAGAAAGAAAGAAAGAAAGAAAGAAAGGAAGGAAGGAAGGAAGGAAGGAAGGAAGGAAGGAAGGAAGGAAGGAAGGAAGAAAGAAAGGAAGGAAGGAAGAAAAAGAAAAAATATTTTCAAATAAAAAAAGAAAACCTCACATTTTAACTGGGGCATATTTTCTTTGATTTAATAACCTCTGATATATCATCTATTTTTCCTTAATATTTTGGATTTGCTCCTTTAATGTGTCTAGATTGTTCCTATAATCACTTGAGGAAAATAAATCCTTACTGCATATCAGTTTACCAACAGCTGAAAAAGTCTTCACTCATTCATCTCAAAGAAAGAGCTTTCAGTGAGGAAAAAACATAAATATAATCCAGTTAATCTTTCCATAAAAGATCTATCCATGGTGTCAGTTGAATGAGAAGAATAATCACAACTCTCTATGGACATGTTTTACATTTTTCTCAAATAAAATGAATGTTGAGAGAGTTTTAAAAGTAGAAAGGAAAAGTCACCAACTAAAGACACTAGTTTATACTACTATCCTGCTAAACTTTAAACACATGCCTGCTTTTGGTTGTGCTTAAATTTAGAAAATACTCAACAACTATAAACTCACCATTTAAAAATTTTTTTCTATATGAGAAACTTCCTACTCTCTTTTGTGGTGATAAAACTATCAGATCGGAAAAGTGTGTTCTTAGCATCAAACTTATGTTCTACCTGTAAGGTTTTATTTAACGTTCTCTGAACTCTCCACATCTGCTTATAATAAGAATCAAACTATATGCAAGGATTTACTAAGATTCTAATCAACATTTTAAGAGAAATATTTCCTTCACATTTTATATTTCCTATTGAGATTTTTTTTCCCCTCACACCACTAACAGATGCTAAAAAATATACTGCTTATGGCCCAGGGTGTCTTCAGTGTCATTCTTAATCGATTATGCCCCAGTTGGCTCCTCACTTTACTCTCATATTATTTACAGCAAATATGAACATCTCCTTTTTCATTTCTTCATTCTATTTTTGCATATTCATTGATATTTCATATCTATTGACTTTCAAGGAAATTTCAAATTCCATTGAAAGCTAAGGCAGTTGTAATACTAACCAATGGTATCATCTGCTTATTAAAACACACACAAAAGCACACACAGAGTATCACAGCAAGTTAATCATCTAATTCTACTTTCAGAATGTATCCATCTAGGAGTTACTTAACTCCCGTGAAATATTAGCAATCTGCTTACAATTCTTCCAGATACTGGAGAGACCATAAAGAGGTTGTGGGCCAGACCTCATCCACAGAGTTTAGAATTCAACCATCTATATTGGATCCTAACAGAGGAAAGTTATTTTTTTTCTTTCTCTTATTTCCTGCCAAGTTTTCCTCAGCTGTTGAGAGTTTCTATGGCTTTTATCCAAGGAGTTTTTGCTACATAATAATTGCACAGTGTTTTCTAAAAGAGAAATGTCCCTCAGAAAACAGCTCCTGGACACATTGGTCAACAGTTTCTTGAGTGCCTTCCCCTTTGGAAAAGAACACTGAAGTCAATGCACAGAAAAGACTGCCAACCTCAAGCCAAGCATCACTCTTACACATAAAGTAAATGTGTCTGGTTGTTATCAGGTTATGATGTTTTCTGTTATTAATTGGACTGGCCATGAAACCTATGGTCAATTAATCTTCAACAAAAGAGGTAAGAATATACAATGGAGAAAAGACAGTCTCTTCAGCAAGTGGTGCTGAGAAAGCTGGACAGCCACATGTCAACCAATGAAGTTAGAACACTCCCTCACACCATACACAAAAATAAACTCAAAATGGCTTAAAGACTTAAACATAAACTTCCTAGAAGAAAACATAGGCAAAACATTTTCTGACATAAGTTGTAGCAATACTTTCTTAGATCAGTCTCCCAAGGCAAAAGAAAGAAAAGCAAAAATAAACAAATGGGACCTATCAAGCTTAAAAGCTTTTGCATAGCCAAGGAAACCATAAACAAAGAATAGACAACCTATGGGAGAAAATACTTGCAAATTATGCAACCGACAGGGGCTTAGTTTCCAAAATATACAAACAGCTCATACAATTCAATATCAAAAAAAAAAAAAACCCAATCAAAAAATGGTCAGAAGACCTAAATAGACTTTTCTCCAAAGAAGACATACAGATGGGCCACAGGCACATGAAAAGATGCTCAATATTGCTAATCATTAGAAAAATGCACATCAAAACTACAATGAGGAAGTTGTAGTCAGAATGGCCATCATCAAAAAGTCTACAATTAAAAAATGCTGGAGAGGGTGTGGAGAAAAGGGAACCCTCATACACTGTTAGTGGGAATGTAAACTGATGCAGCCACTATGGAGAATAGTAGAGAGCTTCCTTAAAAAAACAAAAAACAGAGTTACCAAATGATCCAGCAATCCAACTCATATCTCATATCTAGCACATATCTGGAAAAGAAAAAACTCTAATTCAAAAAGATACCTACACCCCAATGTTCATAACAGCACTATTTACAATAGCCTAGACATGGAAGCAATCTAAGTGTCCATCGATAGATGTAAAGATAAAGAAGATGTGGTGTATATATCAACGTACATTGAATGAAATACTATTCAGCCATAAAAAGAATGAAATAATGCCATTTGCAGCAACATGATGGACCTAGAGATTATCAAACTAAATGAAGTAAATCAAAGACAAATATCATACAATATCACTTATATGTAGAATCTAAAAAAAAAGATACTAATGAACTTATTTACAAAAACAGAAACAGACACAGATTTAGAAAAACAATTTACGGTCACCAAAAAGGAATTCACTGTTTATGTGAAATTAAGATTGAACTGGGGGGATGAAAGGATAAACTATAGGAGCTTGGGATTAGGAGATACACAATACTATATATAAAATAGATAAACAACAGGGACATACTGTACACCACAGGGAACTATATTCAATATCTTATAATAACCTGTAATGGAAAATAATCTGAAAATATGTATATATGTGTTTATAGCTTAATCACTTTGCTGTACACATGAAATTAACAGAATATTGTAAATCAACTATACTTCAATTAAAAAGACTCAAGTTGATCACGTTATTAAAACAGTAAATACGATCAACTTTTACATTAACCTGTATACCCTGATTGGTAATTCATAATTTCATGTTTTTATTTTCACAAATAATAAACTAAAATCTCACCATACATTAAAAAAATTTCTTTCCTTCTAGAAACTTTCTAGTCCTTGTATTAATTTATCTGGTATCTGCCATAAGGTAAAAGGAAAAGCTTGCAAATTTTTTCAAGGGCATTCCTGGATTTGGAGGACAGCAATCCTTTGTTGTAAGGAGCTGTCTGATGCATTACAGAATATTAGCATTCCTGTTCTTCAAGCAACAAATGCCCGTAGCTCCCTCCTCTCAGTGATTGTTACCACTAAAGCATCCCAATTATTTTACTAAAGCCCCTTGGGGGTGGAAGAGGTATTACAGGCCTGAGAATTACCATTATGCTAAGGATGATTTTTTTCCACTAACATTAAAATATGATACTGTATACATTATAAGTCCCTACATTTTAAATACATATATACAAAATTAAGCAGAGGGAAGTTTCAAGCAAATAAAAAATTTCTGAATATTATTGTTACAATGCTCAGATTAAATCTTCAGTATTGCTGATTCTTTAACAAGTCTGGGTGATCCAGAAAGAAAATCTTATCCTTTGTAAATAGACAAAGAATCTTGGAAACCATTATAGTCCAGTGTCTTTATTTTACCAAAGAAGCATCTAAGATAAGTTAAAAAGTGGATGTGGTCACCCTTGCATCCTGAACTTCTGAAAAGTGGTATTTAAAGCCATGCCCACTTTAATAAAAAGATGTAAACGTTTCTAAGAAGTGGGACGCTTAAAAGAGGCACACCTCCTTTAGCCAACTTCCCAGCCTAATCTCTTAAGGTGAAACCAGCTCAGTGACCCATACAGTTCTCAGTCGAGCACTGCTACAGCATCTTAGGGCAAATTTTGTCTTTACAGAGAAAAACAATTGCTCTGTCTTCCATTTCATTCTAATTGGAATAAATGAAGCCCAAACAGAACTTTCACACCTAAGTCTTACTCTCAATGACTAATGTAATCAAAACCTCTTTAGGTGCTGACACCATCCCCTAACTGTGGTGTTCTGAATTATTGTAAATATTCCTTTAAATGTTTTATTCTCATGACCTACTAATCTCAGCTAAGATAATCAATTCCTTTAAACACATTTGAACATAAAATAGTAGATATTATGTGACGTAATCAGACTATTCATGAAGCAACAATGACTCTAGATTGGAGCCTATGGGACATGACAGATGTGTCCTACAGGTGTATTTTTAGGTCTTACTTACTTTTGAGAGAATGTCATCTGGGATTGAAAAGAGATCTTTTGTGAAATTTGAAGCTTATCACTATTTGGTTTTCTTCTTGTCTTGAAGTTGCCACGCTGTCACAGAGAGAATAAAATTAGTTGGACTCAATTTATTCTTCATACCACCTGGCTATTTATATTATCTTAGTGTTCACCATTTCTCCAGGTAAAATCAATTTGATTATTGAGTGAGTCTTCCTAAGATCTTCCAAGGAATCAAAGTTAAACCTTCTAGTCTGGAATCACATATTCTCTTTTATTATTTGTTAAAGAGACAATTTGCATATGCTACTTTTCTGTTTGTAATGAATTTTGTCTTTCCTCTTGAGGATTGTAATGAACCAAAATTCTGACTCTAGGAATCTTAACTTTGATTGTTTCCATTTTACCCATGCTCTCTTTCTACTAACTCCTACTTCTTTCCTCCTAAATTGTATTTGGAAATTAACCTGGTAACTTGCTCTTGGAGTCCATCACTGATAATAGCACCTTTCCTTTTATATTTCTCATGTGAAAGGGAAAAAATGAGAGTTTGAGAGGGAATCACATAATACAGTCCAAGTTTTCTTATTACTGTGCTTCCTTCTCTCTCTCTCCCAGCATTAATTCACTTTCGCATGACCATCATTCCATCCTCCATCTCCAGTCTCTTGAGATCAGTGCGGGTTCTACTAATAGACTGGCAGCTGGAGGAGCCAGGAGACAGATATCAGATTGTCATTCTGCACAAAAGCTTGAGTTTACCAAGGGTAGAAATCTTTCCAAATATGTCTGAAGTATGAAAAATGTGGCTCATTCATGCCTGAATAACTGAAAGGTAGCCAAACTACTTCTATCAAACTTAAAAAAAAAATTACACTGAGAATAGCATGATAAATTTTAACTCAGAAGTTAATTCATTCAAAAGGTTATAGATCACCTGAAATCAGGGAATTTAAATAGCAAATGCCTCTCAAACATTTGGAGTATTATTGCAAGAAACGTGAAACTGATAAGGAAACATATGAGAAAGCCAGGTTATATCCAGTTAATTATAAATTCTGTTCAGATAAATGGATAAATGGAAATAAAATTCTTATCTCTTTGTACCTGCATAAGACTCTCATTCCTGCAAAAGAGCATTTTGAAATATGTCACCTGTGCAAATGTCCTTTCCAACTCCCTCCATGGGAACAGTATATTTCTTAGGTGACAAAGATGAAAATATTTTAAGACCCTGTGATACGTTTTTAAAAATACTTTTTTTTGTCTTATTTTGATACATTTTGAGGAAGATGGGGTATTTCATATTTGTTGTAAACATTTTCACATTTCCATGCTCAGTTACCACTCTGGAAGACATAAGAGTTTCTGGTTGTGCTAATAATTCAAATTTTCAAAAGATTATAAAATTGGTATAGTATAAGTTCACAGAGAAGTCACATCTTTATCTGACACCCAGAACAAATACACAGAAGTACTGATACATCCACTGATTGTGGAAAATAGGTTTTGTTCTGCAACTTGTGATATATTCCTTCCTGTGTTCACATATGCTGAAACAATATGCATAGTGAGCTGGATGGAAAATAAAAATCAATTTAACATTGCAAATAGGTGCCAAATAAATGGCTCGTGCTGAAAAAATGAAGTGAATTTCCAGACCTCAGATCTGAGGTTAGGTACTTATGCAGCAGAAGTGGGGTCTTGGGAAAAACCCAACTGCAAAGGTTGTATTATTATTCTTTCACCTCTTATTTCCTTCTGATTACAAAATAGATTCCAACTGATAGTGCAAACACATGCCTGAAGTCATAGTTGTGTATTTTGATATACTGTCCAAAATTTGTGGTGAAATTATTTTGAACGTAAAAGAATGAGTAGGAAACATAGACACCACTATTAAACTTGTTTATGCCTCAGGCTTAGTTTGATGACTGGACCATGTGTGACGACTCATGAGTCTTGTAAATATTGTCACCTCCACCTCATAAATGCCATCTCCTTGTCCTCCAAGAAAAAATGTATTGTAATGATCCTCATTGTTAACCAGTTACAATGGCTAAAACATTAAAGTAATAAAATATGAGGGCTAAAGTTAGGAAAATAGCCCTATAATTGAGATCTTCTTCTTTTTTTTCCATTTGAGATATATCAGAATTTTTCCTTTAAAAGGAAGAAAAGTTCAGCATGTCTTGCCTTTGTCTGTGTGTTATTTCACTTTAATAAGTGAGTCCTAGCACTTCCTAGAGAAACCCCACGTCTCAGAGCAGCAGCACGACCGGTACAGACCTCAAGGTGTTAAGATTTACAGTAACTTTTGGACAAAGTGTAATAAAATGCTAATGAATGTTATCTTCCTAATTAAAATTAAAATTTATAAGCAGAACACCTTGCTACATTAAGAAAATTCAGATATAAATTTATAAACTGCTTTTTTTTTTAGCTTTCCCATTTTTATTTCTACTATGGGACACTGACATTTGGAAGATTTTTTTCTACTGTGCTGACTGATAAATGTACCATAAATGTGGTAACAATGTTGTCTGAATTTATATTTTTCTATATTCTCTGGAGCTATAACTACTGTTAAATAATCACATACTTATTGTTAATGTAATGATTAATACATACTTAATATTATAAATAATACTGAACATATATATACATAACTCCCACCATGAATTACTGACTATAGTTTAAGGAAAAAAATCCCAGAAGAATTACTGAATTAAAATGTGTTAATAATGTCTCAAAAACTTGTACTAATTACCCTGTATCAGCTATGTTCCCTGTGATCCTCATCACAAGGCACTCTCACTTCTTCAAGATATTAATTTTAAAATGGATTGGGGAAATGGTAATACATTGTGTTTAGAATGTTGTTCAAAGAGAAATCTAATGTCACTTGAAAACAAACAAAATGACAACAAAACCTAGAAATACTGTAACCACTTTAATTTCTTTAAAGAAAAATTTAAACAAAGTATTTATTAATTTTCTTTAATTTCTTAATTTCCACTTTAATATCTGCCTTAAAAAGAAAAGTTTCTAACATAATAAATCAGTAAATCCTGTATCACAGGTTAATAAAAGTTACTGACTACGTAGCTTAAGGAGTTACAGAATTATACTTTTTAATATCCTATTTTTGGTAACTGTGAGTTTTTGTTTTATTTTATTTATTCATTTGTTTTATTTTTTAAATTCCATATGTAAGTGAAAATATACAGTGTCTTTCTCTGTCTGACTTATTGCGCTAAATATAATCCCTTCCAGGTCTATATCTGTGTTGCTGCAAATGGCAAAATGTCTTTTTTGTGGGTAATATTCCATCATATATGTATGTGTGAGCGTGTATTTGTGTCTATGTATGTACACACACACACATACACATATATCATATTTCTTTTATCCACTCATCTCCTGATGGACACTTATGTTGCTTCCATATCATGCTTATTGCAAATAATGCTGCTATGAACATTGGGATGCTTATCTTTTCGAGTTAGTGTTTTTGTTTTCTTCAAATGTACACCAAAAACTAATATGGTATTGTGAGTCAACTGTACTTCAATTAAAAAATTTTTGTGGTTTACCTGTTCATTTATGTATTCAACTATAACATATTGAGTAACTTCTATGCCCTAAAAGTTAAGACCTTACATGCAATGGTCCCATGGTTTATATCAGAGGAATCTGTATGTCTCTAAAAGTAAAATTCAAAGAATGCTGAACTTACTTAAATGAGACATCTGCCTCTACTTACATATTCATGTCATAAAACTTGCCAAATGTTAGAACTAAAGGAACTGATGGGCCCTTGCTATCATCTCGTAATTTGTTTTTATATAAAAGGAAGGTGGGCCCTTGGGAAGTGAAACGGCACGTGCAAAGCGGCACATGCAAAGTTGCACTGCACGTTGCAGAAAGCTGGACAAGAACCATGACACTCTAATTTTTGATCCAATGTCCTTTCTGTTACTAGGCTACCAGTGCAGCAGCAACAAGCTCACTTTTCCTGTGGGTAATCCAGGATATTTTGCTATAGTGAAACATCACCTTATATGATGTATGAAAAGATGCCTCTGTAACTAACTGGCCCTGCGACCATGGCTTTGCAGGTATTCCTGCACTGTGCTTGTTTCACCAATAGATGGCACACTTACTGCTCATAGTTTTAAGACTTAACCATCTGGTTGCCTCCAGAAAGGCTCCATTTATAAGGACTTTGAGAATATGCTATTCTTTTTAAACAAGCTGTGCTTTATAAAAGGACTATGTAATTTTCTTCATTGGTCATTCAAAAAAAAAATCAATTGCCTGTCAATGATTTTAGCAATATGTCATAAGTCAACCAATATTTATCACAATCAGGCAGTGAAATTTCCTTCCAAATATACTCTCAAGTCTTCTATATTTCTTTAGAGAGAGGATGCCATATAACGGCTTATTCAATCTAGTTCTGCATATTTGATTCTTCGCCATATATCTTTTCATACAACTCCTATTTTATCTCTGGTCCTACCTTTACGCTATTCTGCCATTCATTTTTAGATCAAAGAATAAACTGTTAATTAAGTGATTAGAATTTACCCCTCAATGTCAGATGTGTTCTAATCAGCTTTCTCAACTTCGCTGATAACTAAATCGATTGTATTGTATAGCTATTTCTTAACTTCCTGTCCACTTTTTAAAAGCATCCTTTTAGGAGAACTTTGTACTCTAGACTAAAATTCTTTTAATTTTTAAAACTCTACTGTTTTAAATTTTGTTACGAATTTAGAAAACAAAATTTTCAAGTAACATGCAATTCCTAGATTATTTCTGAGAAATACTCTAATTTTGTTCAATAGAACAAAGCAATTGGAATGATCTTGAAATTTAAATAGGTGCCAGTAATTTTCAGGTTTGATCAGAAACATTCTTTCAGGTATTCTGATATTACAAAGTCACTCCACATAAACAGCTCATTTGTACTATTTAGTGGTAGGAGAAACAGAATTTATTCATCTCTAAAAAACTAAGTCATTTCTTTCCGGAAAGACAAAAAAAGGCAGTGCTTTATTAAAATATAAAGAATCTCTCACCCTTTATTTAGCATTTTGAGTGAAAACGCATAGCAACTCTCCTCAGTCATGATCATCTTTAGTTCCTGGCTCACTGATTTCTCCTTTGCTGCTCTAGTTAGCATTCTTGGGAATTCAACATTGATTCACTGAAAATACTTGATCTCTTCCACTTCTAAGGTTATTCCTTCCTAAATCTTGTCTTCATCTCTGTCAATCCCACTTCAAAAATCTGCATTTTCAGTATTTCCTTTCACAAGCACATTCTTTTCTATTCACTTACCGAAGTAACTGCACTCCAGCTAAGTTGCAAACTTTTGTAGACCTCTAATACTTGACTTTTTTTTACTCTTCAAATCCATTTTTTCTTTACCTTCCTTCACACTCCTTTTCTCACTGTTCTCCTTACCCAACTGAGATTCTTTAGATTCCTTGGATAACTCTGCAGCATTATGACCCATGCCTAACTAATGCCCTTGGCCGCCTTTCCTTCTGACCTACTTGCTGGCGAACCCCCAACTATAGTTAAATCCAGCCATTCACCGACACCAGTCTCCTCAGCAGCTGGGTATGGCTGGAGGAAAAAAAAATCCCTCCACTCTGTGGACTGATCTCACTTTAAATTTATGTTTCCAGATCTCAAAGGGGCACCAAGCAGAGATGATTCCCCTACACTTCTCCAGGCCGTTAAGTTCCTATTCCATACCTTTTCTTCTCTCTCCAAACACTTACACCACTCTCTCTGAGTCTGCACAAAAGATACTACTTCAAATGTCATTGAAAATAATTTGTTACCATAAGAATCAATCTTACCTTCCTGTAACCAAATCCACTCATTTCTCTGTGTCTGTATTCAGATAGTCAGTCTCTTTCCTCCAGTTACAAACAAAGAGACATTTTTGCAGTTACCTAAGACCAATTTTTTTCTTAGTCTGAAGATCCCCACTCACTCTCACTCATCTGCGGGCTTTGCTTTTCAGTTATTGCAGAGACAATTAGTCCCTTTCTCTCTGCACCATCCAGTTTTTCTCACTCCTAAATTGCTTCCAACAGCAAAACAAACACCAACCAAAAAGCGTTAATGTCACTCCATCTTAAGAAAAAAAGATACCACATTTCCCACCAGCCACATCAGCTAATATTCATTTTCTTTGCTCTCTTAATAACACCTCAGAACATTTTTCCTTACTTATTGGACTTCTCTTCCACCTAGAGTCTTCTCCTTAACCCATCCCAAATGGGTCTCAATACCTTCTTCATTTCACTGAAATTGTTCCTTAATGTCTCTAGTGATCTCCGTGTTGCAATATCTAATCTTAATAAACCCTTTACACAGTTGATAGACCTCCTTGATAGACCATTTCTCTAAGCTCCTGTGACACCGTATTCCTCTAATTATCTTTTTAACTCACTGGCTACTCCTAAGGTATCTTTGCTGGTTTTAAATGCTGGATTTCTCCAGGTTTCTATTAAGCTCCTTTGTTGTTTTTTTTCTTATTAATCTACAAGTTCTCCTTATATCATCTTTTGGACTCATGTCTTCAAATATGCTTGCATCTTATCTGTATCTACTCTTTTTATTTTTAATCATCTCCCCTCTACAAGACAAAGACAACACTCTCTTGATCGTCACCTTTGAAGGACTCGCCCTCGTGTCTTCCACTTTCCCCACACTTTCAATCCAACACATCATCATTTACATTAGCATTACCTCCAACAGAGACCTTGAATCTTTTCAGTCTCCAACGTTTTTACAGCTAAAACGCTAATCCAAGTCATCATTGCTCATCTGGTTTAAAAGCTGAAACAAGCTTTTTAAAGTTTAAAACATCATTTCATCCCCTAGCTCAAAATTCCCCCAGTTTTCCCCACTAAAAGTAAAACACTATAAAAGCTGCATCCTGCTTACCTCTTCAATTTCAATTTCTAATACTTCTCTCCATTTTCATTATGCTTAAGCCACAATGATCTTTCTAACTTCACTTGTATATGCCAAAACCATCCCTAGAAGCGAAGCTCTCCATTCTTCCTGGAAGATTTTTCTTCAATATCTCAAATGTCTTCTTACCACATAGGTTTAACTTAAATGTCTTCAGACTACTTCACAACTATGATATCTAAATTACCCCCCATGAAGTTTCTATTTCTGCCTCAAATATATTTCTTCATATGCTTTTTGACTGCCTCCCCAGTGGAGTGTAAGCTTTGTGAGGACAGGAACTTAGTCTTTTTCATCGATACATCCAGAATGCCTAGACCAATCCTGTCTATATGATAGGCCTTCAAAATTATAGGTGAAAACTCAGAGGTAAGCTTTGAACTCTAATGTTCCATCATGCAAATTATTTTTTATTAAAATCCTGAATAGTAGACACTTGGTCTCACAGAAATTACATTTCTCTTAATTTTTTTTTTTTTTAGATGTGGTGTTAGTTTTCTAGGGCCACCATAACAAATTGTCTCACAGGGGGAGTTTCAACCAACAAAAATTTATATTCTCACAGTTCCAGATGCTAGATCATTATCAAGCATCCACAGGTTTGGTTTCTTCTGAGGCCACTCTCCTTGGCTTTTCCATGGCCACCTTCCCTTTGTGTGTTCACATAGACTTTCCTCTATATGTGTCTGTGCCTAAATTTCATCTTTTTATAAGGATACCAGTCACACTGGATTAGGGCCCACCCAAATGGCCTCATTTTAACCTAATTATCTCTTTAAAGATCCTATCTCCAAATACAGTCACATTTTGAGGTACTGCGAGATTGGACTTCAATATCCAAATTTGGTTGGGGACACAATTCAACCCCATAACAGATACTTATTGAGGAAATTCATATCTGCAGTTTAATCTAGTTTCCTCAACTTTTCAAACTTGTAGAAGTTACTTAACCACATAAATCTTGGTTTCCTCCACACTAAGATAGTTAACAGTAATAAAACCACCTTAAAGGATTTTTATGAGAATTAAAGGAAAAAAATTAACAACTCAAATATTTGCTTGTCACATACATGGTAGGTGACCTCATTTTACACTATAAATCAGTACCGTTCCCATTTCCTCATCTTTTTTCTTATTCTTTTTTTTTTCTATTGTAGGGTGTGTGTGTTTCCTTTTTCTTTCGATTATCTCCCCAATAGTTTAGGTTTAAACTCTCTCCATATGAAGAATGAAGGTAGAGTAAGTAAATAATTACACAGAGCGTTTGCTCAATGTGCAACCACTCCGTCGTGAATACCAGGAGTCCTGCTCACATGCTGTAAAAATCCTTCTAGGCCACAGTGTTCTCTGTTGACAAGTAGAGCTGAGGCCTGTTTTGAATTGGCAGTCATGCTGGAGCAAAAGTGAATTGTCACTGAGTACCTCCTATGTTTTCTTGAATCTGATGGATGTTAGAAATGTACAAAAATACGTTCTCTGACCCTAAAGAGTAAATACTCCATCTCAGGGGTGGGGAAGCTTTTCTGTAAATGGCCAGGGAGTGCATATTTGAGACCCCCGTGGGTAGTCCTGTCTCTGTTGCAGCTACACAGCTCGGCAGCTGCAGTGTAAAAGGGGTCATCAGCAATATAGAAGTCAACGAGTGTGGCTGTGCTCAAAGGCACATTTATTTATGCAGATTAAAATTTGTATTTTGTATCATTTTTACGTACCACAATATATTATTCTTCTTCTGATTGTTTTCAGTGCCTTGAAAAATCATTTTGTAGTTTGTCGGTCTGCCAGAGGCAGACAGCAGGCCTCATTTGGCCTGCCATCGATAGCTTGTCAATCCCTGACCTAGTTTAAAAAATGAGAAAATACTTCAGAAATATTTGGGACTAATACATGAAATCGTGTGGTATGTTTTATGGCAGAGTCTTTTTGATTTCAGCGATGCATGTGAATATTAATTTTCTTGTAAGAGTGTCCCTTAGAAGATAACTGTCATTAGTTATGACTAGTATCTAGACCTTTATTCCTACGTTCACATCAGGCCAGACTTTCACTCCCAGCTTAGATAATTGGGTTTACTGCATGCGATGGGAACCTGGAAAATGGCAATTCTCAGAGTCAATTCCTTTCTGGCAATCATTCAAGAATCCCAAGTGTAAGCCGTTTTTTGTTCCTTGGGGGAGCAACTGAGTATTCAAACGTAGAGAGTAAGAGGAGTGAATGAAGTACAGTTCTCACTGCTGAAAAAGTGAATCTCCAAAACCATGGTCCACCTGATGGTTGAGGTGTCAGTAAATCTCCATGGGTAACTGTAGTTGTGAAAGCTGTCCCTAACATCCTGAGATCCTGTCCTACTTTCAGGCATCTGGCTGCCAAAGTGCCATGATGCTGGGATTGAGGCACACGGCCTCCTCGTAAGTAGTATGGACGTGTAGACATGCTTATGAAGTCATGAAAGGAAGCAATTCAATCAGATTGGGATCATGTCTAGTGGAAAGGGTACTTGGGTAAAAGGAATGTTCCATTGGTGGATTTATGAAATAATTTAGAGAGTTCACAAATCTCTTCTAGTTTAGAGCCCCAAAATTGCTTAAAAAAGAGCTGGTAGAGCAAGATGTGTTTGTCTTTTATAAGTGGAATGTGGCACCTGTTCATGGTTATGAACTTAAAGGTTACTCAGTACAGTGTGAGAAGTATTTGATGGTAATGAAAATATCAGTTTTAAACTTCTAGCACCTAAGAAGCACTAATTCATTCTCTAGACTGGGAAGTCTCTCAGTTTTCCATTTCCTATGAAATGAATCAACTCATTACTCTGATTTATAATATGATACTAACATTGCATCAAATCTGTAATCTTTAACTGTAGACTACAATTCTAGAGTTTAAAAATCAGTTCAGTACATAAATGAAAGTTTGAAGTTGTACATATGTTATAGGAACAGTCACTGAACCTGAGTGGGTAAACTCTTTAACTCATGTTTATCCTCTCATGCGATGTAATAAATAATGTCATTTAATATTTGGTCTTTTTAACAAATTTCTGTACTTAAAAAAATGATGTTATACTTAATTTTTTAAAGAAACTCAAATCCATTTTGGAAGCAAGAGGCATATAATATCATTAAGAACATAAATTTTATTTTGTACTTCTCTAACATGGATCTATGATGCTAGATAGAATTATAAGGGAAATGACATATGTCCTATAGCAACAGCAAAGCAATCCTGACAAAAAACAAAGTCAAAATGCAGAAGGATTTCCTGTTTAACAAGTTCGCAAGCAACACCCCTTTTCTACCCAAATGTCTTGTATTTGAATATAATTTTATTTTCATTCCCTTACTGTAATCTCCTTTGCACACAGCAGAATGGCTAATGCCATCACTCGGTTTTACATTTGTTTTGCTTCTCACTGTTGAATGAACAATCAGTGTTTACAGATTAGCAGCAGTTGTAGGCTTCTGACTTTTACTCCTTTCAAACTGGCGAATGAGAATCATTTTATATTTGTTGCTCTGGCATTTTTTGGAGTAGCGAGGACATTCACAGTGCAATCCACTGTTATTCATACTGTTATAATTCCTTTGCAGTTAAGTCATTACTAGCAATCATAGCAGGCCTGTAGTACAATACCTTATTTGGGAATGTCATGTGAGATGCCCAGAGCAATACAAAAAATAAAGGCCAACTTGTCTGGCTGAGGAGGGATTTGCTGCTAGCACCCCCGGCAGAGGGATCTTTTGGAAAGTCTTATGTGCTTCCAGGGGGCAGATCTCGTGAACCTGAGGTGGAGCAGGTGCCTTAGCCTCTGAGAAAAGGTGCTACGAAAATCCAACCACATGGCCCTTCTTTCAGAATTTATCAAAATTCCAGTTGTATTTCCTGTACACACAAGTCCTTAGCAGAAATTACTTTGATAGTTAAAGTATTAACCCAAGTGAGCACAGATAAGCACAACCAAGAAGACACTAAGGACATTTAGCTAAACTCACCTCCTATTTCCCACCCTGCTTAGAAGCAAAATGGAAAGACAAGTTCACTTTCTTGCCTGCAGACCTGTATCTTTGAATGCTAGTAATTTGCTGGGAGAACTTATTTTGAAACAGTTCTTCCAAAGTAAAAGTGAAATGAGGGCCTTAATTTATTAACCCCAAGGGCCTCAGGAATTTTATTTACGCTACCCTAGGTCAGTTTAACACCAAGCCTCATCTCAAGAGAGGATTTGGAATTTTTAAAGAAGTGGTTGCTCATAAAGAAAAACTCCGGAGGGAAAGAAAGCAAATGTGGGCATTCTAGAACAATTTCTCAAACCACCTAGTTAATCGAGTCACTTATCTTTTTCTCTATGTGTCTTTATGTGTGTATGTGTGTGTGTACATATGTATGTGTGTGTATGTATGTGTGTGTGAGTGATTTATTGTTTCAATTAAAATGAAAATAATAATATCCTATCCAAGTGTGTGCTAAGGGAATAAATTATTAATAATAATGAACATTTGTATAGCATCTTATGGCTTATAAATCTAAAATCAGTACATTTGACCCTCACCCCTAAAGATGAGATATGAAAAGAATGCATATAAATGAGAAAACAAAGCATGAGAGAGATTTAGTTATTTGGTTAAGTTCACAAAATATATAAAATCATCATAACTTGATGTTCTTACTAAATAGTCACTACTGTTTTCAAAATACTTACCAAAAAATATAAAATGTTTAGGTCACTTCAAAAGGAAAAAGGCTTGTCTAAGTGCAAAGCTAAAGGCCTTCTAAGTGCAAAATAATGTTTTCTGAGTCCTCTTAGTTATAAGAATTGGCAAGGATTTTGGAGAGCATCTCTAAGCTGCTGGCTGTACCAAACAAAGCTGAGAATTCTACCGACTTTCTGCAGTACGAAGGGCAACAGGTTTTTTCCAGACAACTGTGATGGATGCCAGATTTTTTACTTAGATTTATTTAAAATTTCTGAATCAACTGAATAGATATGAAAGTCAGGACCCAACAAATAATGCTGACAAAAAATGGAGCAAGGATCAATTGTAACTGCAGTCCAGTATGCTTTACTCTTGTGTTCTCCATGGTGGGCATCCCCATTTACCTGTGAATATATTTTACAGAATAAAAGGGACAGTGCAAACATTATTAAGAGGAAAGATCTTGACATGGGAGAATCCTCCTGGATTATCCTGGTTGGAGCAACCTAGTCATGAGTTCTTAAAAGTAAAGGGCCTTTCCAGACTGGATCAGAGATAGACACACAACAGCTAAAGAAAAGTCAGAGACACGTGATGCTTCTGGCTCTCAAGACGGGAGGAAGGGGCCATAAGCCAAAGACGCTGGCGAGCTACAGAAGCTGGAGAAGGGAAGAACTCGGATTCTCCCCTAGAGCCTCTAGAAAGAACGTAGGCCTGCGCACACCTTGATTGTTAGCACAGTGAGACCTTTGTCGAACTTCTAAATGACAAAACTAAAAAAAAAAAAAAGTGAGGTGTTTCAAGCCACTATATTTGTGGTAACTGGTTACAGCAGCAATAAAACCACAAACACTAGTAAATGCTCTCTTTTCTTAAACCTCTGAATTTACTGTTAAACCTGTAATGTTCAAAGTTATGTCTGTTATTTTGAGTGGAATCCAGATAGTGCATCAAAAAAATAATACAGAAAGTACTCACATAATAGACAGGTAAAGAAAATCATAATAAGGCTAAAAAGAAAATCACAAAAAGGCATTACTGATTCACTCTGAGATTATTCTTTTAATCACGTGTTTTGACTAAATTGTTTTATACCATCTTACACTAAAGTTGTGCTTTCCTTTTCATTGGGCGATTTTTACATCACGCCTTCTCTGAGAACTGAAAAAAACTGATTAAATGAGTGTTTTATTCATTTTATGACTAACATTTGTTTGACTTGTTTTTTTTTTTCTTTTCATCATATTGGATGCATGTATTTTCTTGAATCAGCAATGACTTTGACATCAAACTTACTGTCTACAGAAGCACTAAGATTGATCATCGCCCACAATAACATGATATGAAGATACGTGGAGTGGTATGACTGGCTACTTGGTCAGTTTCTTTGCATTAAATCTGCCTTCTCTAATATAATGGACTACTGTTTTTGAATTCTGGAAAAGCAGTGACTCTCATGTGAGGATTTTTATAAAGAAGATTTCCCTATCATCTGACTTTTCTGTCTGCATTTTTGACGGATTATACTTACAAAGCACTTGAGAAGAATATTGAAAATCATCAATGAACTGGGAGGCCACGGTTATATTTATAGTTAATGTTGTGTATCACATTTACAGAGGACTTCCTATCTTCACATACGTTTGACCTGGCTGGCTCACTGGTTATACAGATCTTGATCTATTTCAATCCTACTCTGAGACTATAACGAAGTGAACTTAAATATTTCACATGCCACATTTTCAGCAATATATACAAACGCATAAAAGGGCTTGTTCCAGGACATTGAAATACCACTCAAATTCTTTTTACTTACTCCTTACACAGATGGAATTCAAAAACATGTGGAACAATCAACTGCTCCAGGCAAATGTATATGGATTTAGAAAACCATCATTTAATATGTTATTTTTTTCTTAGCTAGAATTACTATGGCATGGCTTATAGCCTCAATTTAAACTGAGTTCAGTTATTCCATAGGTATACTTGCCTTTTGTGTTGCAAAAATTCCATTTTTTTTTCAGTTCATCTAAAGTGCCCATGTTTTGTGGAGTTATTTCACAATAAATATATTCACAGGTCACTCATGTATAGATTAGTATGCCAGTGAATTAAAGCACACTGAGAAATGTGCTGTCGTCCAATCTGCAATAATGAAATTAACTAGTCGGAAAAGTCTCACCTCTAAAGGATGGAGTGCTTAGAAGGGAAATCTAATGAACACGGGAAGGCTGTTCTAGTGAACACAGATGAATCTTTTTTACTGAGTAGCTCCCCTTGAGGTTTTTCTGGTCTAATCCCTCACATGGAGAAAATCACAGTCCAAAGATATTGAGCCCAGAGTATCTGGGAAGAGCTGAGTAAACAACATTGGCATTAAATATTTGTGGCAGCTGACTTTTTACAAACAACCAAGTGAATAATCCATTCAGACTTAGTGAAGACTTGAATGAGAATGAACTATCCTAAGAGCTTGACACAGAAGATTTAAGTGACTTCTAACAGGTAATTCACTGAGCGAAGCATGGAATTTAGTATGCTTTTTCACAGTCTTTTCTCAGAGGAAGATTTACTAAAATCCATGCTCATGATCATGATGATGATGTAAGACACTAGAAACATTTAGATTTGTGTATTGAATTGTCTAGGATCGCACACCAGTTAATCTAAATCTGTGTCTATTGCTCTCAATTATAGGCAACACAAAATTGCACTGTTTATCTTAACATCTACTGTCAGCACTTTTTATCTCCACCATGAGAACATCCTAAAGGTAGATCAAAACACTTTCTTGAACAACACTGCATAAATTTAACTCTGGTTATTTTTCCATGTTCTGTATTCCAAGAACATGCATCTATGTTACTACCTTAATGTTTAAAAGTAATGTGTTACAACTAATTAATTTATGGCTTATGTCATATTATTTTTATTTTACTCTTGCTGACACAAGATTTCAAAAAGAGCTTAACCAGTTTCCTCAATCTATTTTTTGTTATGTCCCCTCCGTGATCATAAAATTCACAGGCTCCTACTGCCTTCAAAGACATTGAAGGGCCAAATTTCATCTCCACAGCCCTGCCTCTATTCATAAAACATGCCCTCTATGGCCACAAAACTCTTTTCAAGGGTTCATATTTCTATAGTTGAATTCCCCAAATAAATATTGTGAAACTATAGTAAAATTGCCTTATTTAACCACACAGATATATTCTGCCCTCTGCCTGCACCCACAACGGGCATTCCTCTCATTGGAATCACTGTAATCCCTTGATGGAGTGAATCTATAAAGTGGTTTAGTTCTACCAGCAACATATCTGCCACCATCTGTGATAGCTAACTAGCATTTATCATACTCTTACTATACATTATATTATGTACCAAGAACTTCATGTATATTTATTTATTTTAGAGATGCAGCCTAAGAGGTTTAAAGATGTTAAGTATCGTGCCCAAGTTAATAAATATGAATCAATTGGGAACTCAGGGGCCATATTCCAGTTTGGGGCTCTAACAGTTATTCTAACACCACCATCAGGTGACCTTGTAAGGAAAACAAAGAGGCACATTATAAATCAACTTGGTTAAATTAAGGCAATGGTCAGGGTGGGAGGCTATATAGGTCAGTGGCAGAGCACATGCTTAACATGCACGAAGTCCTGTGTTCAATCCCCAGTACCTCCATTAAAATAAATAAGTAAGTAAATAAGACTAATTACCTCCCCTCAAAACAAAGAATAAATAAAATAAAATATTTTTTAAAATTAAGGCAAAGGTCTCCTAAAATTTCTCCCAGAATTTGCCTTTACTTGTCTATAACCTAATCTCAAAATTACCACCATCGGGATCCTTTTAAAGCATAAATCAGGTGGTCTTAGCCAAGTGTTCCAAACCACCCGGTGGCTCGCTCAGAGGTGGCCTGTCTGTGTGCACTGATCTGCAAAGTCTTCTGCAGTCTGGCCCCTGGACCACTCTGACTTCATGTCCTATCACCATCCACTCTGGTTCATGCTGTTCTTTACACACAACAATCACTGTCCTGCTTTTCCACCGTCTGTCCTTTCTGCCTAGAATGCTCTTTCCCCAGACACTGGTATGATGAATAGCCTCATGTCCTCCTCCATATCTTTGTTCAAATATTACCTTCTCCATGATGCTAATAATCCTATCTAAACTTGGAATCTTCCCCACCCTAGGTCCTGGCACGCCCAATACTCATTCTTCCCTATTCTTTTTCATTCATAGCACTTATCACTACATACTTTTAAAAATCATTTACTTTTTATAATACACATTGCTCTACTAGATTGTAAACTCCATAAGAGCAGATTTCTGTTTTGTATTTGGAGGGCAATCTCTTTTGTTTACTTATGTATGCAAAATTCCTAAGGGACATAATAGGCACCGAGTAATGTTTGTTGAATGAATGAATAAATGAATAACCTTTTCATCTTCATTACATATATTTTCTGAGTTCCTATAACTCAGGCAAAAGCTTTGCAGCATTCACTTGTACTATGTTTTCTAAGGTCTTTGTAAAGAGATCTTCACACGGATCCATTTTTTATCATCATCTCACATTCAGGAATCATGCAGATACAGCAACGTTCTAATTTTATTTTTCCATGTTGAAAATAAGAATGGCAATCAGAGTTTCTGCATTAACCTTCTGTGAGCCAGGATCTTATGAATTTTGCTGTCTTTTTTTTATTTTAATTTTTTTTGGTCAAATGTGATTTATATAAGGGGGATTTTTTAAAGAATGTATACATTAAAACAACATTATGGAAAACAAACTTGGCTGCTCTTTTCCAGTCACTGATTGAACATAACTATAGTCAGCTGTTCACATAAGTGTACGTGACAACTTCAAGAAGAATTCTGCCAGAAGTGTTGAAAGAATTCTGCAAAAAATTCAAATATCCTATAAAAGCCTGTGTAGGGAGAGTGTAGGATGGACCTGTACTTGTTCATCACAAATACATGAATTCAAACCTTCTATTTTTCTAAAGATCATAGCTATTTTTCATATGGATTGTAGGATTTTAGTATGAGGCTATCTGGGACCATGTAGGGTTTATATTTCCTACTAACACCAAAAATATGGCATGTCTCTCTGAATCCTATTTTATAATCACTCCTAATAAATCATTTGAGATCATACTGCCATGTAGAAGAATCACTTTTAATTCTAGTTAGTGTTAATCAACATCAGTGCTGTTAAATATTTTCTCTAAGATGGGTTCATTCACAATTTTTTCAAGATTACTTTCACTCCGTAGTACCACATTTCTTACTTTATAATGATAATAGACATCTTTCACTTTATTGATCACCCAGCTGCTGAACCACTTTTAGGACTGGGATATTCACTCCCCACAACAGAATTTAAAGATGTCCAAAAAAGTTATTCCCAAGTCCCTTGTGGTGAAGATACAGGCACATGATGTAGATTTTGCCAAACAAATGCCTCCATCACAGACTTTGAACTTGAAATAATAACAAAAAGATTCAGGGGTCACACAGAATCCTGCTTGGTGATGAGAAACAGAGACAGCAGAAGCAGCAGCTACGTTCAGTTTCCAAAGGCAGTTGTAGTAACATGCAGAACATGAGTGTCTAGAGTGGGTGAGGTAGGCACTGTGCATGGCAGTATCCAGAGCCCAGTGGCAGTCACTGGTGTCATTACCAGTCTCTGAGTGATGGGTGGATAAACTTCAGCCTTGTTCTCTGAGCTCCCCAGAGATTTTTGGGTACCACTCCATGCCTTCTCAAAACATTGTTTTTGGTTTAAATCAACTAGATCCATTTCTGTTTCCTTCTTCTAAAAATCTAGTCGGCCATGCTAATAAATTTGTATTATTAGTATAATAATTAACATTTAACAGTGATTCATATTTCTATGCATTAAAATGTTTATAAACTATATTTAGGTTGCCCCCCCAAGATTATAAGCATGTTCTAGCCATCTTTCAATTTCATTATTTAATATTTAGATATAACCTAGTAAAATGACTAGTAAAAGCAATGTACAAAGGGTGCATTGCGTGATGATCAGTATTCATGTGTTCACCAGCATAATTGTGGAGCAATCACAGTCTTCATAAAAAGTTTTATAAACACACAAATCTATTGGGTAATCAGAATTTAATTTCTCAAAGTGGGATCACTATAGTGTAGACAACTAGATCCTCTTATCTTCAAATATCAAGTCTTCAAAATAATGGAGAGGGTACTCAACTGGGACTCAGGATATACAATTTTTAATATCACTATTATCATTACTATAAGCCAAACATCCTCCTTTTGAGAAAAGGTCTTAGAATTCTTAATCTATACATTTTCCATGAAATGGACATCAACGAATTGATACTGTTTACAGTGTTGAATGAGTCTCCTATTTAAGTAAAAACACATGAAGTATTATAAAGTGTTAATATTTGTTAATCTATTTTGTTGTGTCTGTTATATGGAGGTCTGCTGTATATATAGATTCATAAGTTTTCATTGTAATATTTCATATTAAAATTTTAAAAATATTTTTAAATAAATTGGTTCAAGAGAATGAATCATTTTCTTCCATTCCTCTTTATTCATTCATCTGTAGACAGACACAATGTTGTTTCCAGGCCTTGGCTGTTATGACTAATGATGCAGTGAAAATGGGGATGCAGAATTCTCTTTGAGATCCTGATTTTATTTCTTTAGGCTATATATCCAGAAGTGAAAATACTAGATTATATGATAGTTGTATTTTTAATTTTTTGAGGAAACTTCATACTGTTTTCTATAGTGTATGCATCAGTTGACATTCCCACAAAAGGTGCACAAGGGTTCTCTTTGCTTCACAGATTTGTCAACACTTTTTATCCCTTGTCTTATTTTTTTTTTTTTGGATCATTGATTATTTTTTTTTAATTGAAGTACAGTTAGTTAAAATGTGTCATTTTCTGGTGTACAGCATAATGTTTCAGTCATACCCATACATATGTATATTCATTTTCATATTCTTTTTCATTATAGGTTGAATATAGTTCCCTTGTCTTTTTGACGATGGTCATTCTAACATATTTGAAGTGATACTCCATTGTGGTTTAGATTTGTGTTTCCCTGATGACTGGTGATACGTATCTTTCCATGCACCTGTTGGCCATTTGTATGTCTTCTTTGGAAAAACATTTATTTCCTCTGCCTATTTCTAATTAGATTTTTTTTCTGCTATTGAGTCATATGAGTTCCTTATATATTGTGGATGTTAACCTCTTATCAGATATACGATCTGCAAATATTTTCTCCCATTTCATGGGTTGCCTTATTTATTAAGTCAAATTAAAAGACAGTCAACTCTTTGGAAATGCTTAAGGTAATACTTTGTTTTGATCAGTCTAGTCAACTGTTAAAACAAATCAGTATTGAGAGTAGAGTAAATAATGGTTAGTTATCAGTTTTACATTTGATTTACACTGAATATTTCCACAGGTCTACAGATGTTCATTTTGTTGCTAGCTGCCCAACAGTCCACATACCCAGGGCAAATAACCAGTGTAGAATGGGGATGTCTCATAGCCAAATAATTTAAGCTGCCTTTCTATGTTCTTATTTTTTTTTAATTCTTTATTCTTTTTGACAATTTCTGGCTAACATGTTCTGTATTGTGATTGCTAACAGAAATTTTTGTCCTAAAATTCAGAAAGTCAGTAAACTTGTGACTTCAGTTTCCTCATAAGTAAAATCATAAAGTTAGACTGATGCATCTTTAAGTTTCCTTCCAGGTCCAGAACTTTATAAATTAACTACAGAATTACGTTTTGCTTCTCTTCTTTCCACCCCAAATTAAACTAATCCTATACATAATTAAATGTTGACTATCATGAATGATTAGATAATTAGATAGGTAATATTAGCATAATAGAAACAATTTAGCTAATTACCTTAATCAGCTAAATAATTTAGCTAATAAGCTAATTCAACATTTTCTAATTTGTGTCTCTTATTTACAGATAAAACTCACGTGTTATTCTTATAACACAATTATCTGAGATGCTGTAAAACTATTAAGGAGCTCAAACATGGTTAAAAAGATGAATGAATCAATGAATATTCCTTTAAAAGTAATATGCACATGTTTCAGTCATCTGTCACTAAAAACGAGTGCTCAATATTCTTATCATAAAGGTATGATTTATAATAATTTATAATTTTAGTTTTAGAACGATGAACAAATTGTCACTGACCTGGTCAAATCAACTTTTCATAGTGACTATAATAAAATTTATCTATTTGCCATTTTTATTCAAATGCTTTAGAGACCTATTTGCTCATTTAGGAATAACAAGTTGTGAAACACAGTTCAAATAAGAAAATAGAATAAATAGTTTCCCTATACATAGAGTGAATGATTGAAGTTTAAATAAGAATTTGATCTTGGACATTTGGGAAATCCATTTTTTTTTCACTTTGCTTTTCTAACTAAATCAATATTATTAGGCCAAAAACATGTTTAAATGACAAAGAATGAGCTAAGTAATATACTTTAGATCTCAAGTGCTGAGAAAGTTTTGTTGCTTCCATGTTGTTCTTCATTTTCTGTTGTCAGTGCCACTCACGGTTTTTAAAAAGCTTCATCTCTGAGTGTACACATGTGCTGATTGATTCAATTCATGAGAATGATCCATATATATATTCATATATACCTATATCTATATATATCTAGATAGATGAGATTACTATATTACTTTATATATATCTATATCTATATATATATATATATCTATATCTTTATATATATCTATATATATATATATATATAAATATATATAGATATAGATATATATAAAGACCAAATTTAGCCCGTAATAATGAAATCGGCTTATAGTAATCTCATCACACAGTTAATAAGTGATTAGATGCATTTTGTATTAGTGTTAGAGTAACATAGTCCAAAAGTATCTTCTAGCATAAGACTATTTTCCAAACTAGTTAAACATTTTGATTTATGACCTGATCATGGTGGGTTTTCAACATTAAATATTATATTTGGGGTAGGATAGGTTCCCTGGGTCAGTTTGAAAAGATTCTTGAGACAGACCCTGAAAACTCAGCATCAGGGAGAATGTTAGTTATGCAGAGCATTCACAAATGTATGCAGTGCCACTCGCTGACATCCACAAAGGGTCCATTTTATAAACTGTCAAAGGAGCCATTGTGACAGAGTGAGACCAGAGAAGAGCTGTCAATTCTATTATTAAATTGACATTCCGCACATGCTGCTTTCAGATGGAGGTCCTTAATGAACTTAGTCTCCCTCTTTTCTGCCCTGAACTATTTAATGCCTTCTGTCTTATATGCTCTTCAAATAGACATCAGTTGATGTTAAAGCAGGGGACAAGTGAGCCCTCCAAGAGGCCATCCCTCTAGTATGAAACACCTGGGAGAGAGTCTTCACGGCGTCTCTGTGCTCAAGGATACGACAGTGATTGCTACAGAAATGATGACATCTCCCAGGGTATTGTCAATCAAGCATTTGAATATAAAAACAAGAACCAAAAAAAGAAGAAATAGAAAAAGAATGTTTGTTAAGCAAGACAACAAATAGTACTATAATCCTATTTGTGAAAAGGAAGAAGAGCAAGTCATTGTCTTAATCTGCGGAGCACAACACCCAGCTTTTAGATGTTTTTTTGACAATGAAAAGCAAAGGGCACATGCCTTAGCCAAAACTGTGGGTTTGACACAAGCCGGTTGTTAATTCTCTGGGGATCTCCATTGTTTTCCTAGCCACTGGAGTCATGTGTGCTAAGCAGGCTTCTGATAAAGAGAGTGCCCTATCAACCTCGTTCACTTGCTTAATGTCATCCCCATTGTTATACATCCCCCACGCCTGGATTTCCCAGGTAGCCAGTCCTGCTCTCCTGCCTGCTGTGAGTCCTCTATGAAGATGACAAGCACCAAGAGACGGCTAGCTTTGTTCTCTGGGCTGTCTTGTGGATATCCTGGGTGACTGACAGCTGTTGGGAAGCAGGACAAGGAGATTTTTCCCATCTGTTTACTGCCTTGAAGTTTCTCCATTGCTTCCCACATTGGCTATTGTCATTCGTGGAGGAGCTAGAATTTCTACCCTTCCAATTCAGATGCCACAGAGTCATGAAGCTGTTGGGCTACGAAGTGATTATTATATGAGAAATAAGAAGTGGATCAGGGTCACTGCAGAGTGGAATGCTGTGATAGCCTGGTCATTAGAATATAAACATTCCTAACGTTCTTAACAAGGTATTTCATCTTACATTATTTTTTGTATGAAGCAGAAAGCTTACATACTGTATATTTTCAATACGGTATCAATAAAATGAGGCCTAATTTAAGGTTTTTTAATTGGTCCCAATCACTTTGCTTTAAAATTTTTGATTACAACTGGTATTTATTAATATAGCTAATAAACTGAATGGAATTAACATTTCTCCAGCAGTAAGCTGAAAGATTCACTTTTGGTTTTGCATTTTCATTTGCTGCATAGTTGCTATGACTCAGAATTCCATAATTTGTTGCTTGAGTATCTTCAATACTTTACTTCAAGTCTGATAGCAGAATAAAATCTGAGACTTAGGTAAAACATGAGCACAGAAATCACATTACAGAACTTTCCTGAATGAAGAATCCAACTCAATGGAATTCCCACGCCCATTATGCTGTCTAAAACTTTCTGAAAAATGTTTTACTGTGCCATATAATTTACTCAACATAAGTGGTTTCTATAGAGCTATTGAAAAGCCTTTCTTTCACTTACTGGCTTGAGGATGATGAGGTTTTAAGCCCTTTGATCCAGAGCCTGTGTTTCATAGTAAAGACCAAAAGCCAACATTAAAGCAGAATTGAACTTCCCAATTTAAAAAAAGAATTATGTATAGCCTGAGGAAAAAAAAATCAGTGCATCTTCAAATGTAGAAATATGTGCTAAATGAATATAAAACCTTGAAATATACAAGTCAGCTAAAAAAAACCAAGAGTTTCAAATTTAGTACATCTACCTACATTTTCTTTTTCAATTAACCATATTATATATATGTAATATATTTAATTAAGTATATAATGATGTATGTTACATGTTTATATACATAAGTTACTCATATAAAACAAAATATTTTCAGGGGAGGGTATGGCTTGGTGGTAGAGCACATGCTAGCATGCACAAGGTCCTGGGTTCAATCCCCAGCACCTCCATTAAAATAAATTTAAAAAATAAACTTGATTAACCTTCCAAAAAAAACATTTAAAAAAATCTTTAAAAAATCAAAACTTTATTTAAAAAACAAAATATTTTTTCATGTTATTTCACAGTAAATTTACATAAAACACCTTTTCTTTAGGATAAGAAAAACTTTAGAATATTTTTGTAAGTGAGGAAAAAATTCTTTTTCCCACTACCCTCCTAGGTTTTCTAGCTGGGGCCCTCTGTAAAGTAGATTGTCAAAAGACAAATTAACAAGAGAAAAGCCTACAAGGTATATTTATGAGATACAGGAGTTTTTCTAAGTAAATGAGGACTTGAAGAAAAGGTTAAGCCTGAGCATTTTTATATTAGGTTTGATGAAGAGTAGAAAGTCATGGGGAAATATCAGAAGACAAAAGGGTATGAGCTAAGGGTACTAAACTGGGGGAAACAGTAATGACTGTTCCTTCAGATTCCTCCTGGCACTCCACAGTCTTTGAAGATAAGGATGTGCCTTTCTTTCAGGTACAGGGAGGGCACCTCTCACATGACTGTCTTATGGTCTGCTTCAGGGAAAAACAGGGAGGTCAGAGAATCTTTCCTGCACCTGCCATTTCTCAAATTGTTTCCAGCTTGAAATATTCAAATGCCAAGGTGCCATATTTTGGGTTACTGTGTTCTGAACCCCATTACTTTCAATATAATAGCTTTAAGTATTATGAATTTTTAAAACAGTTTTGATTTTCTTCTTCTCTCTCTTTTCACCCCTTAATTCCACATGATTTGAAACAAAATATGATTGACATACAGCAGGAAGTTCAAGAGAGTGATTGGAGGGTCATCTTATAATAGTCTATGTATGCTTTTTACTTAAATAAAATAAGAATCATCTCTAATGCTATGCCAGCTGTAAATTTTATGATTCCATCATTGTAAACTTGAGGGAGTTGTGACTTGAATAAGGAATCAAACATTGTGCATTTTAGAGAAAACATAACAATGTAGATAAAGAATAAGTTAAATGCAATTATAAAATTACATCTCATAAACTATTCTTTGTATTTTATGTGTATTGAATATATATAGATATGTAACATGCATATCATAAATTTGTCACTTTATTTATTATAATTATTATAATTATAATTACTTTTTTATAATTTCCAAAATCTTGAATGCTAAATTTATACCAATCTTTTATTCAGTTGTCTGTTTACTCAGCAAAAATATAATGACATGGTGGTATTGTACTACTGGGGATTGCAAAAAGGTGAAAAAAGAAACAACCCTGTTCTCATGGAGCTTACTCTTTAGGACAAGGAAATAATAATTAACAAATAAGTTGTATGAGTATTTGATATGAATAAGTAAAATAAAGCAAAAAAGAAGGTAGTAATTTTAAATAGGGTGATCAGGAAATCCTCTCTGAGAAGGTAACATAAAAAAATTAAAAAATAAACAGAATTAAATAAGAGACTGAGTCATGCAGGTAGAAAAAGTACCCAGCAGAGGAAAGAGCATGTAAAAGTCCCAGAGGCTAGAAGATATTTGACTTGTTTTCAAAAGAGTAAAGGTCTAGTAAAAGAAAGCTGAACAAAGACTAAGGTCAGAACCACACAGTAGGTAAGGTTACATTAAGGGTTTGTAGAATATTCTATAGACTTTGAACTTTACTCTCAATGACATGGAGAGCCACTGGAGAATTTTGAACAGAGGAATGATCTAATATGTGTTTTTAAGCCATCAATTTGCAGTGAATATACGAGCCTGAAGGAGAGAGACAAGTTGGTAGACTTTTGCAATATTACAGGCTGAGATGGTGGTGGCCTGAAGGTCATGGAAGTGGAACTGGTGAGAAACAGTCCAATTCTGGATATATTTTATTAAATGTACAGCTGAGAAATTTGCTGACAGATTGTATATGGAGTGTGAGGAGCCAAGTATTTTCCCAAGATTCTTTAGCTGAGCAAGTGAAAGGATGAAGTTGTCATTAACTGAGATTAGACAGCTGAGGGAGGAGCAGGTTGGACGGGTAAGATGAGGAAACTGATTTTAGACATGTTATGTTAGAGATGCCCATTATGTGCTTAGAGACAGAACACAAACTATGAGGCTGGAGTTCACAGGAAAGGGCTGGGCTAAGAAAACAGAATTGGAAGTTTATATATCATATAAACTATGTAGTTGATGCATAAAATCAGGAGACTAAAGGAAATAACCCGGAGATTAAGTACGTACAGTATGTTTGTGTATGTATATATGTGTGTGTGTATAGTATGTATAAATATAATAAAATAAATATATGTTTGTATATAACTGATCTATATTTATATACATATATGTGTATGTATATGTTATTATAAATGAGTGTATTATATATGTGTGTGTGTATATATACATGCACATACACACACATGCACACATACACATGTAAAGAAGAAATCCAAGGACTAAGCCCTGGGTCATTCCAAAGTTTAGACGCCAAGACATGAGAAACCAGCAAAGAAAACACAAAAGACATAGGCAGTCAGTAAAAGGAAAATCACAAGAGTTGGTGCCCCAGTAGCCAAGTCAAAACAGTGTTTCAAGGAGGAAGTATTAACCACCACGTCAAATGACTCTTATAGGTCAAGGATGAAGATGACTAAACATTTAAATTGTATTTAGCAACAAGAAGGTGATTAGGTATCTTGATAAGAGTGCAATTTCTGATGCATTTTGAGGCAAGGGTTATAACTGGAGTGCTTTCAAAAGACCATGTGGAAATATTATTGGCATAGTTTGTGATTTCTCCTTTAAATATAGTGATTAGGATAGCAAGACTAAAGATCCACAGAAAATATTTACACTAAAATCTAGGGAAGAATTCATTTGAGGAAAATCAAAGAAGGCCAAAAAATTATCCATATTACCACAACCCAGAAATAAGTAGTGCCCAATATGTTTATCGTGACTCTCCTTTCAAAATAAATAAACTCATCAACATGGAATTATATCATTTCATGAAATACCATAATTATTGGGATAACACAGCATATGAAGTTAAAATACTGATTGCAAACATTGCAATCCTTATTTAGTAAACTAAAAATATGTAAACCTAAATATGTAATAAACAAAATAGCTAAAATAATAGTGATACACTAAAAATACAGATGGATGGATAAATGGATAGGGCTGGTGATATAAAAAGGAATGTTAATAGTAGTTATCTCAGGATGATAGGATAGTGAATAAATTTGTTTTAATATTGTTTACTTTTCTACATTTCCAAATTTTCTAAAATAAATAGTTTTTCTAATTTAAAAAGGAAAACATATTTCAGAGTATTGCCATTGCTTTAAAATAAACTCTGTGTGTGTGTGTGTGTGTGTGTGTGTGTGTGTGTGTGTGTATATATATATATATATTTTTTTTTCCTTCATGAGATCTACCCCTCAAGGCTCATTTCACACAGCTCAGCCTTCCTGGCCTTCTAACCCTGTCTGTGCTCCACCATTAATGAACTATTTTTAACTTGCTGAACAAGGATGCTATTTCATGCCTCTGTGCCATTGCAGACATTAGTTTCTCTACCAAAAATGTTCCTTTCTCCCTCATTTACCTAGTGATATCACCTGGTGAGTCACCTTTGAAGATTCTTCTCAATTACTTCTTTCTCTAAGAAACATTCCAAGGCAGAATTCTGATAATGTGACAATTTTTTATTTCCCTCTGTCTTCTTTGAATCTATTATTTCTTAATGTTCCAGAATTTATGACAGTTCATTTCTAATCAGCTTATCTTACTTACATATGCCAATCAAATTGAGAACATGAAAAAAAAAGGGAAAAAGTCTTATTTATCAAGTTCATTGGAGAAAGTTGTCAGTGCTATCTATCACTAACCTTTATTTCCTTCTTTTGGACTCTACACCTTGAAATTCATATGGCGGATAACACATAGAGACTTCTATAAAACTATGACTTGAATCTACTTGGTATCTTCCCAAAGAACTGATTCCAAGAAACTTCAAAGGTGAGAAGCTACACTTAAGATACCCTCTTCACAAATTATCATGTACTCTGAAGGTCGTATTTCCTGACCAACTCTCATTTCAGAAGCAAGATGTGATTCACCTAGGTCCATCTTCACTAACTTTGTTATATCAAAAGTGGAATTTTGCTTTCCATTGGCTTATTAACACTCCGGACCTCTCATAAAAAGTATTTAGTTATTATTTGTTCAATTTAAAAAATTTGGTTACAAAGTCAATCTTCAGGTACACATTCAAAGAAAACATTCTTGAGTTCCACTCTGACTCACTCAAGTTTAAGAGGTTGTTTTCCTTGTTTTCTTATCATAGTACTTGCTCTTCAGTAACAAAGAACGAGATAAAAAGAATAAAAAAGAAAATTGAAATGTGTATCTTGCTCTACTTTCTCATGCCTCAAGGCCAGAGGAACATAAACAAAACGTAAAAGAGATGGCCCACATTTGTGTGCATACTTCTGTGGCAGTAGTCCTTTCTGCATTTCTGTAATTTATTTTCATGCTTTTCTCCACTATTGACTTGAGCTGCTTAGGATAGAAACCGTGTCTTACTAATATCTCTATAATTAGGTCCCTAGAAAACTACTGGAAAAAGAGAAGTGCTCAATAAATATTTTTCCATATATAAATGAATGGATAAATATTGCAATATCTAAAGCACAGCTCCTGTCTTTAAGAAGTTTGTATATATGGGACCTAAAACCAAGGAACTATAAGCCAAAGTAAAGCAAATAACTAGCTAGTCACAGGAAAAAGTCCACATTTATCTCACAAATTACTTTTACTCTATATTAGTCTAATATTACAAGAGAGACATTTTGGCCTAATCCAAATCTTTATCATCTTGTTACAAAGTGCCAATACAGGAACATACATGAGATATAAGATATACATGTAGATAACTAGGGATACCCAGCAAAAAATGAGAGAGAATGGAAATTGAAAAAAAATGAGAGAAATAAGTTATTGTTGATAATATAGATTGGCACAAGCATTCTGGAAGTAACTGGCAGTACTTAGTATAATTAAGTTAAAGAAAGCCCTGGGATGCTGAGATCCCAGTTTTGAATGCATGTATCAGAGAAATTCTCATGTGGCCCATTTGAAATCAAGTGGGCAGATATCTACTGTGTTTCTTTCATAAGGGCAGGAAGCCTCAGGCAACTGGAAGACTGGGGGAAAAAATGAGGTGGAAATACACTTGTGAAATATTATTCACCAATTAAAAACAACTAGATGTGCATATTAAAAAATAACATTTAAAAATAACATTAAGCTAAAAAAAGATGAAAAGCAGAATATGATTTATAGCCCAATACCAAATTTAAAAATTAAAAGCACACATATATAAATAATTCTAGATATTTTATATGATTACATGAATGTTTAAAGACATATCAAACACAATAGAATGGATTTCAACTGCATGATTGGGAGGAAAGTGAAGATTAGAAGTGAAGGGAAAATCAAACAAAAGATGAGGTTCACATATACTAGGGAGCAGTATAATTAACTTCCTGTGTATGGTACAAAATAATACTTTGATAAGTGATGGGCAGAAGCATGGGAATATTTTAATAGATCATTTACAAAGAAAATGTAATTTGAGCAGCCAAATGATGTTTAAAATTATTGCAAATTAGAGAAACAATAGAAGTCATGTCTTGACATTTCTAGAACAATTCTATGTTTGTTCATAAGAGAAACAGACAATCTGCTGAGGAGACCAGGATTGTGATAAACAATTTACAATTTACAATATAAACTGAAGAACAGCAAAACAGCCTATATGGAGATGGCAACAACTGAAAATTTATAATTACTCTGGGTTTTAATATTTTACAACTTTAAACATTATACTCAAAGTAACATAGAATTGTAGGAGGAGAGATTTAATTGAAAAGTAAAATCCTTAAGCACCTACTTATCATGAATAACGTGATTTTGTATGATTTGAGTGATAATACCAGGAGCCCATAGAGTGAGAAGAAAAGATCATTAATTCAAAAAAGCTGTCTCAGTTATCTATGCAGCTTAGATAGTGACTGTGTGATTCTAGATATTTTATTTGATAATTGTGGATAATAATAGAGTTCTTATGATGATTAAATGAGTTAAAATATATGAAGAACTTAGAATGCCTGGTACAAAATAACACTGCAGTCATTATTCTGTGAGCTTTACTTTCCCCTGTTTCAATATGAGGATATCATCTTATGAACATTTTCTCTTAACTAATATAAAAATTGATATCTAATTCACATGATTGCCAAGAGAATAAGACTGCTTATTTAGGATGGCTTGGGATGACCTAGTTAGAATGTGATGTTTGAGCAGATATCTAAAGGCCACGAAGGAACCAGACCTACAGGTTTCTTGGGGAATGATATTGAAGATAGAGTGAGTAGCAAGCGTGAGAGCAGTGAAGAGGGCCCTTTCCTGGCATGCAATAGTGACAGAAAGGAGACCGGTAGTGTTAGAGCGGAGTGAGTGAAGAAGAGGAAAAATGGTTAAAATCAGAGAAGAGTTGGGAACCCAGAAACACAGAACTTTATAGATCATTTTAAGGACTTTACTCTGAGAAAAATACCCATTGGAGGATTTTGAAGAGTAGTAACATGATGTCCTTGAGTGTTCAAAGAAACATTCTGACTTCTATTTTGAGAAAAGACCAGACGGGGGCAAGCACTGAATTAGGCAGAGATGTTAGGGGGCTCAACAATCCAGTAAGAGACGATGATAGAGATGAGGAGAAGCAGAGAAATTTAAAAAAAGTTAATGTGCTGTGTGTAAAAAATAATCAAGAGGACAACTTGATTTAAAAAATCTGGAGCCAAGGGAATCAGTGCAGGCTGTAGAAGTAAATATGAGAATTGAAAGTGATCGGGAAATCTGAGACCTGAGAATTGTCTTATGGTTAGCAATATGAATCTCACTTGACAAGACAAGACACTGACAAGAAATTTCAGCAAAGTGATGGGGGAAAAGCTAAATGGACAAAATTCAAGAAAGAATGGGAAGGGGGTATAGGACTGAAATAGTATACTTTTCGAGGAGATTGCTATAGAGAACAGAGGTGGGGATAGTAAAAGTAAGAAAATATAGGGTCAAGAAAAGTGTTTGAAGTTGATATAGTATCTTTGCATGTTGGCAAGAATGATTCAAGGGAGAAAAATGTGATCATTGCAAAGAATTGAAGTTCTGGAGCCATATTCATAAATAGGTAGGAGAGCTGAACTCAAATTCAGAAGTAGAGAAGTTAGCCTAGGAAAGGTTTAAGATGACTTAGGCACAGTTACAGGATGGAAAGAAGAGCTTATGGCATGAATGTACATGGTACATGTGGTTATAGCTTCGAAAGGTCTTTTCTGATTGTAAAGAAATTGGGGGCAGCAGCCTTGGTAACAAGAAGGAGAGTTGCTTTTAACCAGAATGGCTGCAGTCTGGTAAACCCAATATCCACCCCCCCCCCCTAAAAAAAACATCTCCAAAGAGTCTGTTCAGCCCTGAAAGTTCTAAAGGGAAGTGGGGGAGTAATCTCAGTTAATCGTTGAGATAGGTGGTCAGAGTCATTGCCATCCCCCCAATGCCTGCAGGCTTGTCCAAATCAACTGCTTCAGCCTGCTCTTCTATGATTAGGGAGGCCAGGGAGACTTCAGCTTTTCTATAAACAAAAGAAAGGCAGGGGTGGGGGTGGGGGCCCACAGGGTCCTGCTCCCTTTCAGTATTAGGTTAAGTCAGACATTGTCACAAGAATAAACATTTTTTTTTTTTCAGTTCACATTGTAACCCATCTAGGCTGGTGAGTGGAGGGTGGAGGAGGGATTAAGTGGACCCTGTTCCACACAGTCATTTAGGGAATCGGGCTGACAGAGGCTCTCCATGTTAAGGCCGCACCATACAGAGCACAGGGGTCACCAAAGGGAAGAAAGGAAGCTGGAGGAGCCCTTGCCAAATCTTTTCATCCTTTGACACAGTTTATCAGCCAGAACTGATCACATGGTCTTGCCTACCTGAAAGGAGGTAGGAAAAGTATGAGAGCACGTAGACATTTGGCAAGCAGCAAACATCTCTGAGACACCTGGCGTATTTAAGATGACTGCTATAAAGACAGGTGGTAGATGGCTTGTTCCCCACCCTGCTGCCAACAAATCTTTCTAACATGAAAATCTCACTATATCCTCTGCCTACGAAGAATCTTCCAGTAAGTGTATTTCAGTATACGTAAATTTTACCTCAGTTTAAGTGGGGGTGGAGGGATCTCAGTGGCTCCTCCCTAAAATTTCAGATAAATTTCCCACGCTTTATCTTGGCCAAAAGGACCTTTTGTTATCTGGCCCCTGCCTACTTCTCCAGTTCCTGCTATTTCTCTGCTTTCCTGCATTTGCCCGGTTTACATTGAATATTTCCTACTGCCTCAAAATTCAGTGTAAATATTAGTTTCTGGAGGAACTTCCGTTCCCCACTTTTGCTCCCACAGTTCCCTCTGTTTGGAATTCTACAGAACTCCAATCCTTTCCAGCACTGTCCTATACTATTGTTGATTTACATCTCTCCCTGCCTCCCACTCACCCCCTCAAGGGCAAGACCATGTATAATTTGACTTTGTATATCCAGTAATTAAAAGTTACTGGTACACAAAGCAGGCAATTAATAAACATTCGTTGAATGAATGAATATTTATTTGTCTTTGTCATGGTTTTCTGTATTCCTTTGGCTTCTCATGAAATGCAGATTTTTCTTAATCCAACTGTTTTCCTTTTTAAAGGATCAGCATGGGTTGTTGTATCAAATGTTATCTTTTATTCCTTAGCATGTCCAACTCTCCAAGCAACCGTTTTTCTTTGTGTAGAGCTTAATCTATCTTTGAATAATTAGCATTTAAACCATTAAAATTCTTCTCTTGGCAAATTACCATGATAATAATAAAACCACAAAAAAGTCTTTTTTTTTCTGTGCCTTAATAAAATACAATTAAAATTTAATAAAAGCTCTGTACTTTCATTTATCCAATTCTACACTTCCTGATGAAGGTAACAGCGGTGTTACAACCAGACCAATTAAGTAGCCAGTTGTACCTCAACTCTCTAATTCACATAAAGGTGAGTGTAATTCTGTACTTACCATTCCAGAGCTGCTCATGACTTTTTTGAACAAAATGTTCATTTTTATTCAGTCCTGTCCATTTTTCAGTATTTTGCCGAGCAAAAAGTTCTTACTTTATTGTTTTTGTTAAAATTAAAATGATGTTTCTGGCATGTGTCCCTGGTTGTCCATTTTCTTCCAATAGATTAATAAGCTTAACTACCATCATTTTAAAATGCACTTCCCCTCACATTATATAACACCATTGTTGTCACAGAGGAAAAAAAAAATCAAAAAGGAAAAACCAGAAGTAGAAGTATATTTTTAAAAGACTAGATTTCACTAAAAAAAAACCAAGAAGCAGTATTTTCCAAATATTTAAAATATCCATGAAGGATTTTTGCAGAAGCATGCAAACATGCTTTTATAAGAGTTGAAAAGTGTATTCTGAAACATGAGTGAAAATTGAGTTAACATATGCTACCTGTATTTTGCCATCTCCCTCAAAATAACTGAGGCCCACTCTCCTCATTTTACTGAGGACAATAATAGGCAACTTTGCCAGATATTTCAAGATGTAGGTCTTGTGCACAAAAAAGTTGCTCTTGTAAATGTATATGTTTACCTGCACCCAAATGTTTGCTAGGTGTGTAAATCTGGAGAGACAGTAGTTTTTGAAACACTGCTGGAAAGTGAAATAAGACTTTGAGAATACGAGAATATTTTCTTCCTCCATCTCCACTAGCTGGTGGTTCCTGAGAGAGGGCTAAGTCCCACACATAATTGTTTTGTGGTTTGTTTTGATTAAGTACTGAATAGACCTTACCATTGCTTAATAAGATATTTAAAATTCCAACATGAAAGATATGCTTCATATTTCAAGCCCAATAAATCACAGTTACAGCTTTCAACTGAGACATTTATCTGGCAAACTCGAAAGAGCCAGCAGAAACCTAATGGGAACTTTTTTTTTTAACTGTTTGTGGTCAGGAAAAACTGGAGTTTTCTAAATGTAATCATCATAAAATTACAGTGACAATCAGAGTAGAATTTTTTTTTTTAAACTGAAGACCTTAAGTTTGTTGAGGGGGCAAAATTCAAACTTTTTCTTTTCTAGTAAATCATCAATGGTCTTATTCCCTCAAAAAGCTAGAGCTCAATGTTTAGAAAAAAAGTAATTATAAGGGTATGTAACATGTTTATCTTTGATAATTCTATAAATTGTATTTCTTATAAGTACAGGTATAACTTAAGAGATAGTGCTGACAGATGAATATGTGGGAGGAAATTATGATTATTTAGAAGCTAATTTAAAACATCATCATTCCTTTAATAGCCGATAAAGGAATTAAAATGGTTTCAGTTGTTTTCATTTCTTAAATATGCTACTGAAACTTTTAATGTTAATTTCAGAGGAAGGAAAATATTGTGACATGCATTTCACTGCCTTTGCATCTGACTAGAATTGTGTTAGAGCTGGTTTAACTATATCAACTAAATAATACCAGTTTGAGTTTCTCTCGGACACTTGTAGTTAGTTCTGAGTGCTTAATTTTTGAATGTACACTACTTTGGCTGTGTTTGCATGTATACCTGTCCTAGCACTTTAACTCCATTATCTGTCTGCCTGAGTTCATGCATCAGTTCACTCAAATGGTTTAACTAATATTCTTTCAGACCCAGGACTCTGATTGTTTTGGAGGGGATAGGAAAGGTAATAGAATGTCTGCATTTTCTGGATCATTGGGAATGAACACTTTGTTGTACTCTGAAATAATCTATATTTTTCTTAATATTATCACTTCAAATATCATCATATACCTTTCTGATGTTTTTTTCATACAACAATTTCAAGATGAGGCAGATTTCTTTGCTTGCATTTTGAAGGAGTTAGGCAATTTAAAATTTTCCAACTGGCTAATTTTTACTGCAGTCTGGTTGTTCTCAATCTGGGCTGGGAAGCTTTGAAAGCAAATGAAAACCCAGGCCTCACCCCATACCAAATGAATCAGAGTATCTAGGGGTGGGGACAAAGAAGTACTAAACAAAGGAGGGGGGGTGTATGTACCATGAGCTAGAGAACCACAGCTCTACAACTTTTGTGACATTTTATTGGAAGTGGTGGTTCCATCCACATGTTTCTATGAATAGTTCTTGATAAATATTTTAGTTTCCAGGAAGAGAACTAAGCCATCTCTAGCATGGACCAATGTGAACAAAATAATCATGAAAAAAATAAAATAACCACAACAAACTAAGTTATTTTGTTTAAAGAAAAGGTTCCAAGCAGACCTATAACGTCCCAATTTTTCTTTTAAAAACTCGTTACTCTAAATCTGTGGAGTTTAAGAAGTATTTTTAATTCTACTAAATGTCTCGCCTATAGGAATCTTACTATATAGTTGTGGAGAAAAGATTGTACTGGCCACTTTTGGTGCCCTGCCCCATCTCATCCAGTGCCTGTTACTGGTTCTCCATTACTTTGTTGGTGATGCTTTGCATCTGGGAAACCTTCTTCTGAGGTGGGTCCATGGACTCCCGGGTTGTGCCTGAGATTTTACACCAATACCATTCTCCTGCTTTCCCCTCCATAGCACAGCCCACGACTGACGCATGCAACATACAAGAGTCCAGCTCTATCACCATTAAGTGGAACAATTTTGGCAGAAGAATATATATTCCAGAAGTCTCCACGGGATCCGGCTGAGTCTTAGATTCACCTGATCATAGCTTTGTTTACTCTCTTCCCTTTCTTGCCTGCCTGCCTCATGCCCTGATCACTTATAGATAAGAATCTGGCTCAGGCTTGTCTTCCAGGAAAACTAACCTAAAACGTAAGACCATCTCACATATAGAAACATGGAACAAGTAAAGAACACAGTAATGATACTGACAATATCAGCTAACACAAAGTGAGTGCCTACTCCGTACCAGGCACCATGCAAAGAACTCTACTCAATCATCACTTTATTTAACCCTTACAATAGCTATTACTGTCATCATCATTGCTCCCTCCTCCCAATTTACAGATACAGAATCATAAGTTTTGAATAGATATGCAATTTTTCCAAAGCTCTCAACTAGACAAGGGATGCAAACATATAGTTTTATCCTCTTCTCATAAATTCAGTGTTTAAAAGAGCTGTAAATGATACAGATTCATACAGCATAGAGATCAATGGACACAGGCTATAAAGAGTAGTGGTTGCTGTCAGACAGATCTATACTCTTACCATGGACCAGACACTTATTGTAGTGGTTAGCAAAGCTACTTAGGGCCACAGCTGCAGTTACCTCTACCTCATCAGAATGTTTTCAAGGATTCCATGAAGCTCATATTTGATGCTTTAAGAATAGGAGTTACCAAAAACAAAATAATTACAAAATCCCACCCATTTCTTGGAGTCAAAGAGAAACTTAAAATCTCAGTTACATGGCCAAAACAGTTAGATACATAATATATTTCTTGTAGAAGTGAAGTTGCTAAGACTGAGATTTGATTCATCAATAATGAGAAAATTGTGTTTACATACATATATATACACATATTTACAAGTCCCAAATTGGTTATGGCTAGGATTACTTGAATTAATGGATGCTATACTTAACACAGGTCTTGTAGCATAGAAAACACTAAATGATGTTATTTACTTCCTTAAAAATGGCTTCATCCATATTGATATAAATAAGTGATTGCACAAATATATAAAAGTGGAAGAATAGGTAAATCTCTTATATGGAAGAATTCCAAAGAAGTTATATACAGATGCTCCTCCCTTAAGGAGGGGAGCATCACTCTCTACCTGCTGAATGTTGGTTCCACTTAAGGATTTTCTTGCAAAGACAACAACTTGGAAGGAAGGGACAGCAGCTTTACAAAGGAGGAACGTGGCAAACAGCACCTCAACCAGGTAATTAGGATTAGCATCAGTGAAAAGCTATGTTGACAGTTTGTACCCTTGATATGATGCGATGAGAACGGTATGTTACTTCTGTGGTTCTTTTCCCCAGTTTCACACTCTACAGTCATGAGAGAAACAGGGTAAATCCAAGGTACCTGAACTCCTAAAAACTGCCACGGTCTTTAAAAATGAGGAAAGTTTGAGAAAGAGTTATAGTCTAGAAGAGCCTCAGGAGACGTGCCAACTAAATGTAATGAGGTATCCTAGACGGGATCCTGAACAGAAAAAGGAAATTTAAGGTAAACACTGAAGAAATTTAAATAAAAGATAGACTTTAGACAATACAAATGTATTAATGTCAGTGTGTTAGTTGTAACAAATTCTCTTCTTTCTCAACTTTCTTTGCAAAATTTTATAAATCTAAAACTAAAACAGAAAGTTTCTTTCTTTCTTTCTTCCCCATTATCTTTTCCTCTGCTATTAGTTCTGCTGACTCTTCTCTCCCCTAGAGGGAAAGGAAACCCCTGGGAGCTCAGAGTTGAAGAAAGAGGACTCAGAATGCAACATTTTAAAATACATTTTGATTTTTCATTCCTCTTTCCACCTACGAATCCTTGATCCTTGCAATCTATTTCTTCTAAATAGACTTAGGGTCTAAGGTTTAAACAAGAACAAAATTCCATTTTAGTTCCTTCTCATCTCACATCTCCTTACATTTTCCTGCCAAAAACATCGGATCTATAGCAATAAAATCTATATTTGCCAATGGATCAGAATTTATATTATTTTCTCAGTTTTTTTTTTAAATTGAGGTATAGTCAGTTTACAATGTTGTATTAATTTCTGGTGTACAACACAATTCTTCAGTCATACATGAATATACATATATTCATTTTCATATTCTTTTTCACCGTAAGCTACTACAAGATATTGAATATATTTCCCTGTGCTATACGGTATAAACTTGTTTATCTATTTTATATATACCAGTCAGTATCTGCAAATCTTGAACTCCTAGTTTATCCCCCCACCCCCAGCTCCTCGGTAACCACAAGTCTGTATTCTATGTCTGGGAGTCTTTCCTATTTTATATATAAGTTCATTTGTCTTTCTTTCTTTTTTTTTTTGATTCCACAGATAAGTGGTATCATAAAGGTATTTTTCTTTCTCTTTCTGGCTTACTTCACTTAGAAGACATTGTCCAGAAACATCCATGTTGCTGCAAATAGCATTATTTTATCATTTTTATGGCTGAGTAGTATTCCATTGTATAAATACGCCACATCTTTATCCAATCATCTGTTGATGGACATTTACGCTGTTTCCATGTCTTAGCTATTGTAAATAGTGCTGCTATGAACATTGGGGTGCATGTGTCTTTTTGAATTAAGGTTTCTTCTGGATACATGCCCAGGAGTGGGATTGCTGGGTCATATGGTAAGTATTTTTAGTCTTTTGAGGAATCTCCATACTATTTTCCACAACGGCTGCACCAAACTGCATTCCTACCCATAGTATAGGAGGGTTCCCTTTTCTCCATACCCTCTCCAGCATTTATCATTTGTGGACTTTTGAATGATGGCCATTCTGACTGGTGTGAGATGATACCTCATTGTCATTTTGATTTGCATTTCTCTGATAATTAGTGATATTGAGTATTTTTTCATGTGTCTATTGGTCATTCATATGTCTTCACTGGAGAATTGCTTGTTTAGGTCTTCTGCCCATTTTTGGATTCGGTTGTTTGTTTGTTTTTTCTTATTAAGTCGTATGGCCTGTTTATATATTCTGGAAATCAAGCCCTTGTCAGTTTCGTCTTTTGCAAACATTCTCTCCCATTCCTTAGGTTGTTGTCTTGTTTTGCTTATGGTTTCCTTTGCTGTGCAAAAGCATGTAAGTTTAATTAGGTTCCATTTGTTTAGTTTTGCTTTTATTTCGATTGTTTGGGTATACTGCTCTAGGAGAACATTGCTGAGATGTATGTGAGATAATGTTTTGCCTATGTTTTCTTTTAGGAGATTTATTGTGTCTTGTCTTATGTTTAAGTCTTTAAGCCATTTTGAGTTTATTTGTGTGTATGGTGTGAGAGAGTATTCTAACTTCATTGATTTACATGCTGCTGTCCAGTTTTCCCAATACCATTTGCAGAAGAGACTGTCTTTATTCCATTGTATGTTCTTGCCTCCTTTGTCAAAGAGTAATTGACCAAATGTTCATTTCTGGCTCTCTATTCTGTTCCATTGATCCATATGTATGTTTTTGTACCAGTACCATGCTGTTTTGATTACTGTAGCTCTTTAGTATTGTCTGAAGTCTGGGAGGGTTATTCCTCCAGCCTCATTCTTTTTCTTCAGTAATTCATTGGCAATTCTGGGTCTTTTGTGATTCTGTATAAATTTTAATATGATTTGTTCTAGTTCTATGAAATATGTCCTGGGTAATTTGATAAGGATTGCATTGAATCTGTAGATTGCCTTGGGTAGTATGGCCATTTTAACAATATTGATTCTTCCAATCCAGGAACATGGGATTTCCTCCATTTTTTTTAAGTCTTCTTTAATTTCCTTAATCAATGTTTTGTAGTTCTCCATGTATAAGACTTTCACCTCCTTTGTTAGATTTATTCCTAGGTATTTTATTACTTTGGGTGCTATTTTAAAGGGGATTGTTTATTTTCTTTTCCTGTTGATTCATTGTTAGTGTAAAGAAATGCAACTGATTTTTGTACATTAATCTCATATCCTGCTACCTTGCTGAATTCTTTTATTAGTTCTAGTAGTTCTTGTGTGAAGCCTTTATGGCTTTTTATATATATTTTTTCATGTTGTCTACATATAGTGACAGTTTTATCACTTCTTTTCCAATTTGGATCCCTTTTATTTATTTATTTTTTCTTGCCTGATTGCTGTAGCTAGGACTTCCAAGACTATGTTGAACAGAAGTGGTGAGAGTGGACAACCCTGTCTAGTATCAGATTTTAGTGGGAAAGTTTTCAGCTTTTCACTGTTGAGTACTATGCTGGCTATAGGTTTGTCATAAATACCTTATATTATGTTGAGATATGTTCCCTCTATACCCATTTTGGTAAGTGTTTTTATCCTACATGGGTGTTGATTTTTTCAAATTTTTTTTCTGCATCTATTGAGATGATCATGTGGTTTTTGTCCATTTTGTTGATGTGTATCACATTGATTGATTTGCGTATGGTGAACCATCCTTGTGTTCCTTTATATCTGTTAGTATTTGCTTTATGTATTTAGGTGCTCCTAAATTGGGTGCACATATGTTATCTAGGGTAATACCCTCATCTTGTATTGCTCCTTTAGTCATTATATAATGTCCTTCTTTATCTTACTTTATGGCCTTTGTTTCAAAGTCTATTTTGTCTGAAATCAGTATTGCTACTCCTGCTTTCTTGTCATTTCCATCTGCATGGAATATCTTTTTCCATCTTCTCATTCTCAATCTATGTGTGTCCTTCTCCCTAAAGTGGGTATCTTGTATGCAGTATATTTTAGGTTCTTGTTTTATTATCCAGTCTGTCACTCTATGTCTTTTAATTAGAGCATTTAGTCCATTGACATTTACAGTAATTATTGATAGATGTGTGTTTATTGCCATTTTGAACTTAGTTTTGCAGTTGATTTGATATTTCCTTTTGGTTCCTTTCTTTTTTATTCTTGTGGTTTGATAATTTCCCTTTGTATTAGCTCGGTTTCTTTTTAGTTTTTGTGACTCTATTGTAAGCTTTTGGCTTGTGGTTACCCTGCTTATACATATTTAACCCATTACTATATCTATTTGTTTTAAACTGACAGTAATATAAGCTCAAACTCATCCTACTGAGAACAAAAAGAAAGAAAGAAAGAAAGGTCTCTATATTTTCTTGCTCCCCTCTCCCACTGTTAATGAATTAGATGTCCTCTTACAATTTCATTATTATTCTGTTATAATTCAGTGTAGTTATTACCTTTCCAGTTGTGGTTTTCTCCTTTCTGTAGCATCCTTCTTTTCTATTTAGAGAAGAACTTTCAATATTTTAGCACAGGTTTAGTGTTGCTAAATTCTTTTAGTTTTTGCTTGTCTGTGAAGTTGTTTCTCTCTCCTTCTATTCTAAAGGATAGCCTTGCTGGATAAAATATCCTAGGTTGCATCTTTTTCTCATTCAGTACTTTGAATATATCTTGCCACTCCCTTCTGATCTGCAGTGTTTGTGTAGAGAAATCAGCTGAAAGCCTTATGGGGGTTCCCTTGTAAGTAACTCTTTGTTTTTCTCTTGCTGCCTTTAGAATCATTTCTTTATTCTTAACCCTGGCCATCCTGATTGTAATATGTCTTGGTGTGAGTCTGTTTGGGTTCTTGTTTGGGACCCTTTGTGTTTCCTGTAGTTGGATATCTGATTGTTTCTTTAGGTTTGGGAAGTTTTCAGTCATGATTTCTTCAAATACCTTTTCAATCCCCTTTGCTCTTTCTTCTCCTTCTGGGACCCCTATTATGTATAGGTTGGCATGCTTTATATTATCCCATAGGTCCCTGATGTTGTTTTCATTGGTTTTTATTTGCTTTTCCCTCAGCTGTTCTGATTGGGTGATTTCTGTTTCCTTTCTTCTAAGTCACTTATTCATTCCTCTGCATTATCTAGCCTACATTTTACAGACTTTAGCTCAGCTCTTCTCTCAGCAAATGATTTTTCCTATTTTAATTGGTTCCTCTTTATAGTTTCAATTTCCCTTTTGACATGTTCTCTGTCTCTAGTCACAATCTCTTTTATTTCCTTCAGTTCTTTGATCACTCCTTTTTTGGAAATCATGATCTAGTAGACTATCAAAGTCTATTTCATTGTCATTCCTTTAGAAGATTTCTCTTGTTCTTTTGATTGGGGGTTGGTTCCTCTGCTTCTTCATTTTACTTATATCTCTCTGGCACTATGGATTATGGAGTATCAGTTATCTACCGTGGTCCTGAAGGGGTTTGTTTGTTTGTTTATCTAACTATCTAAAGCAGAGGTGGAAATAAAACTAAAAAAAAATTTTAAAGAAAAAATTTGAAAACAGAATATAATCAATAAGAGAAGAACAAGAAAGAGAAATAAAAATCAAATCAAAACAGTTAAAAAATTGTAAATATTTTCAAACAAAAATTTTAAAAGGATTAAAAAATAGATACATAAACTTTTTTTTAATTAAAAATTTAAAAAGAAAAAGAAAAGAGAAAAGAAAAAAGAAGTGAATGTATTCCTGTGGATACTGTGCGATCTTAATAATTTTGTCGAGAGGTTCTTCTTAAGTATGGGTGGTTGTCAAGTCTTTCTTCTGTGCCTTTTGTCTGTGATCCCTTTGGTTGGAGGTGTGGCCAGTGCTGTGGTGGCCAGAGCTTGTGCTGGCTATTGAAAGGGGCCTCCTTCTTATTCTGTGGTTGCTGCTGCTCCTGCCCTCACCCTGCTGTGCAAACTCACCTCGCCGTTTCCAGAAACCCTCTGGTCTCACCCCAGGTCTGTGCTGCTCCCAGTGCCAGTAGGTGGGTGGGTTGCTCCCCCCGTTCAGTGCCACACCTGTGCCATGTTGGGTCCACACTCCATAGGCAGGCTTGGAGAAAACGGCCACACCAGCCCTTGCCCCTGCTCTGTGCTGGAACTCTGCTCCTTGTTCTTTTGTCTTAGAAGCACAAGTTCACAGAGGCACTGGGGCAGAATGGTCCCCTCTGCCTGGGGCTGTAAACAAACCTCAGTCCCCTCTATGAGGTTGTGGAGCCCTAGGTAAGGATTCAGGTTTTGACCTGGACTCCACCTGGAAGTGGTGCTCTGGAGAAGTGGCAGCTGTGGCTGGGCCCTGCCTCTCTTCTCTGGAGAACACACCAGTAATGGTGCTGTGGGTCTGAGGAGATAAAGACTAATGCATCCCTCCCCCAGCCGTATTGCTTTCTTTTTGTTTGTATTTTATGGGGGACCCAGGCTGTTCTAATGTGAACCCTTCCAGTCATGGCGCACAGCCCACTGCAGTCCCCCGGGGTTGCCTCTGTACAGTGGGCACGAGTCCTCTGCCCAGCTCCGGCAGCCTGTCCCTTCCCACCTCTGCCAGTTTGCGTCTAGGACAGGGGTCGCAGGGACACTTTGTGCCCGTTTAACTTAGTTCTATTGGTCAAGGGCTGTTCCGTACAGATCCAGGCCTCGGAGATTCCCTCTCGGTCCTACTGACCTCTCCATTGGAGAGGAGGAGACCCAGTGATCAATGCTGTTCCTCCTTGGCCACTCCCTCCCCATGGTACCGGTCCCACACTATTTTTCTTTTTCTTCCATCTTTTTTCCTTTTCTCCTACCAGACTTGTGACTTATTTTGTCTTTTGAAGAAGGCAATGTTCTGTCAAAGTTCAGCAGGTGTTCTGATTGGCTGGGTGAGTCTGTGGATGTCAGTCTTGGTGTATTTGTGGGAGAGGGTGAGCTAACAGCATCCTCCTCTGCCATCTTGGCCCTTCTGCCTTATTTTCTGTTTTTAATAGTTGATATGCCTTTCTGTTTCTATTTATTAGGCAATGACTAATATTTAACCACTAGACAATGCCATTTTAACTCAGTAAAATACATCTTAGGTAAAGTCATTTGTACATAACTCGTTTAGGTTGTCTTTCTCATTTAAAATATTTTTGTTTTTTTCAATCTGATATTTTTCATTTCACAAATGACGATTATTACTTTCTAAATTGTACAAAAAGGCAAAATAGTAAATTAATAGAGTAACCTACTGATGTAGAATATTCAAGGGGATGATTGAACATTAAGAGAATAATTGCGTTTTGGGTAAGTTTTGGCAAAAATTTAAATAGTATTAGGACATCTTTATTCACATCTCCTCCGCAAGATAAACGTACATTTATACATACATACAATGTGAAAGTTATGCGTACTTGCCCAGTGTCGTGGCAAGCAGTCAGTCCCTGAAGGCAGCGCTCCTCACCCCAGCTGCTGGAGCTACGTCAACAGTCTTCACAGTGCACTTCAGGGACCACCTCAGATGCAGAGCAAAGCTGCCTAAGGCCACGTCCCTACTACTTAGCGGCATGCATTTCGCAATGACTGTTAGGGAAATAAATGTCTGTCCCTCTTGTCCCAATACATGGCAACTCTGAAAGGCGTTCAAAATGTGCTGTGGGGTCAGCTGACATGTACTTCTGCACGGAAAGCCACGCTCCGCCACCCCCTTTACCCACAGGTGCAGACGCAGTGGGTCTGCGCCGCGTTTTGGCTCCTCCTTCGGCCAGTCCTGCCTCCGTCCCCGCCTTTGCACAGGTGTGGCTCAGCAGACGCTCAGTGATACACAGCCTACGTGCTCCACACCCCCACTGTCTGTTTTCTCAGAACCTGATAAACCATTTCCTAATAACTTTATTCTTTTAAATTTAAAATAAATGAAGTAAATTATTTTTAAATGTTATACATACTTTTAAAATTTTATTCTCCTTCGTGATCATTCAAAGTAATTAAAGTGAAGAGACGTTTTTATACCCTATAAAAATCTATTGTCAACTACCATTATATGCACCCACACATAAAAACAGTTTTACCTCTGAGGGTCGTAATTCCACAAAATTGAGTTTGGAAATAAATACAGCAAAATAAAATAAAACTTACAGTGAATATACAACTCAAAATTAAATGTTTCAATCAAAATGAAAGCTTATTTTTGCCAAGAAAAATCAGAGCAACAATGTATCTCCACTCTTTCAAGGAGAAAAGTGGAAAAGGAGTAAAGATGAAATGTGAGCTGAGCAAAAGGAAAACCAGTGAAAGGCCGATGCAGGAGCTCTCTGACTACAGTCCTCGACCTTCAGATCCGAGTGGGGAGTATACCTTGACACTCTCGGCACGCCTGAAGGAGGCAGCAGCTGTTCCTAAATGACTGCAATTTGCTGCAACACAGAAGATAATATAAATTTCTCTCCAGAAGACATTTTCAGAACCAAGTAATTAAAATTGCTTATGTCAGGTAGTAGGTCGGGAAATGAAGACAGATAAACAGAAAATAAAGGCACGACAAAAATAGGGATAAGGTGGGTGAGAAGCTCTCTCCTCAAAACAAACAAAAATACTAAAACAGTATTCTGCCACTCGAACGCTTTCCCCAGTTATCATCATGGGATCTAACAAAGGCGTTCCTACAATGAGACCCATGGACCCTTTTGTGTTGTGTTCTCTACACTTCAATTCATGTTGGGCACCTGGGTGTTCCTAGAGCCACTTAGAATTACAAAATAACAACCATAACCAAAACAGTTCTTGGAAGAAACACTAAGATATGGTGTAATCCTTCAAATATTGTTTGCATTTAAATCCGTGTTTGCCACTCATCCACTCATTTCTAATGTGACAATGGGAATCATGTCAAAATACGTCTTCAGTTCTTAGGGCACCCATCTGAATAGCACCCCCCACACACAAAAATGGTCTCACTGCCACTGAGAGACTGATTCAAATGACGTTAGGTGTGGCCTGGGATAATTATACATTAGAAATGGAACTCTAGAAACTCCAAACTTAAAATAGAGACTGAATCATGGATTTGACAGATGATGACACATTGGAAATAATTTATTGATTCACCTTGTTATTTAGTAACAAAACTGATATCAGACTAACAATACTGACTAAAGCATTTCATATTTTTACAGTCTTTTTCTTTCTTTCTTCTTCTTTTTTTTTTTTTTTAGGTGAGTCAAACCAATTTTATTGCCAAAGAACATTTCATGGCATAGGTGGTATCTGCCCTTAAGGTGACCATTTAAGGTCATAAAGGTACCCTATGCATTCCTAACTTCTTTCTATGAATTTCCATTTTTAAATTACTGAATCAAAAGCAATAGCATTTAAACTATTTTTGATAAGTATCCCATATTATATCTTTTTTATTGAAGTATGGTTGATTTACAATATTATATTAGTTTCAGGTGTACAACATGGTGATTTGATATTTTTATAGATTACACTCCATTCAAAGTTATTTTCCAGACTTTTTCTACAGCAAGTTTTCTCTGTTACTCATTTTCTTTGTGCCTCTCCCTCAATCTGCTTTTTACACCAAGTATCTACTTAAACAGTGCAGGGAAAAGACATTGGGAAGTGGTGCTTATCAGGTACAGAATGTATTGGAGAGAGGAGAGAATGACCAGGTTTACTATTTGAAATTTGTTTTAAAAATGGGGAGAGACATATATAGAGACAAAATAGTCCAGTGTTGTCTTTCTAACTGGGCTTCAATTAGACATTTTGTCTTTTTATTCCTTCTTACTCTACTAATTTAGAAAAGAAGATTGACTACACAGTTTTACTCTCTGTAAGTATTTGGGTGGAAAAAAATGAAGAAGAGAAAAACAGGGAAGGGGGAGAGAGAGACAATCAAGAAAGCCTAATATCAGCTGTGGTAACAATTCTTAGTGGATTAAACAAGGAAGGTTGATTTATTTATTCTTTTTGTTGTTGTTGTTAATACCGAATGTCCAACACAAACTGAAAAGACTCTTCCCATAACAGGTTCATTCAGGGACCCCGCCTGCGCTGAGGAAAAAGGGATAAGGTAAGTTGCACCCCAGCTCTTAAATGCTTCTGCTCACATTTCATTGACTAAAGCAATTCATGTAGTCATGCCTAACTTCAAGGGCCAAGCTTTCTGTGTGTGCAGGAGAATCTAAAATCTTCAGTGAAAAACTTAATGTCTGCCACAGTTTTGATTATTTTCAAATAGGAATCTGATATTGTGTGCATGCACACACACACACACACACACAACAAAAATTTAGATAGATTGGCTGATTTGGGATAGAGATTATCTAAACATCTAAATCCAGTGTCCTGCACATGATAATTGCACTTGCTCTAGGATTATTTTCTAATAGGTATTTTAAAAAGTGGGTGTTTTATTTTTCTGTGATGATAGAAAACAAAAATAGAAACAAAACATAACTGTAGGGGGATTAGGGAGGAATAACTTGAGTGAGTCATGTTATATTTCAATAGTGACTTTTACAAAAAATATCTTTGCAGCCTTTTTTTAAAATCTTAAATCAAAAGTTAGTGTGAATGTGTATATTTGAAGAAATTCAGTCTAAAAGTTGCAATTCTGCAACTCTCTGCTTTAATACAAAGAGCAATTTTGCAGCTCTTCAGCAAGGTAAGTGTTATTGTTCAGAATTGCTATTAATATTCTCTGAAAATTTAGTAATGCATTTCTGCAATATTTAAAAACTTGTTATTTTGAGATATGTATTTTCACACTTTTACTGTGATGAAGTTCACCTACAATGTATTGTGTAGTTGGAGCTTACAACATTATTGGAATGGATACAGTGGTATTTGAAGAAATATAATTGTTAACAGGGAATCAGAGAATTGTGTAAATTTTTAGATAATTTACAGAATCAAATGGCTGGTTCAAGCAGGCTTGCATGCCAAACTCTTACTGCTGGAATCTAATCTCAAGTTTAATTATTTCAAGAGTAAGGCTTTATATTTTAAAAAATCAATGTGTTTACCCCTTAGCCCTAGTGCCTGGTAGTGTGGAGAAAAAGTTTTCTAAATTTAGCAAAAATAGTTGCTGATGGGGTCAAGTTAATGAAACATTCCAAAGAGTATGACTACAAAGTGAAAAATATTCATAAGATCTTTTTAGGATCAAATTTATTTTTAATTAATCCAGATATAATTAATTAAATCATAGCTTTGAGACATTGAAATGTAAACCCACAAATCTTATTTACATAGTATTCTTTGCTAAGTGACAAAAATGTGGTATTATTTTAGTTCTTAAAAGACAACAATGGAAAGAAAAAATCTTCACAGCAGTTTCCCTTTACATTATCTACATGTTAAAAAATCATAGGAATTATACATTCAGAGTGTAGACTCTAAAGTTTGGGTAATGATCATTTCTTGGTAATTTCATCTGTTTATTTCAGTGATGCAATCATAAAAGAAAATTTGGAGTTTTTGTGGTAAGCATCTCAGAATCCATCCACATTTTCCTGAAGTCAAGAAAACAATGTGACCAAGAAAAAACCCACTAGGGCCAATTAAGTATTCTGAATCTTTAATTTGATGGTAGCTATGTCTGTGTGTTAGATAATTTATATGCTAACACCACACATTTCCAAGCTTTCAAGTATTTCAGAATGCTGAAACAATTCACTTTTTTTTCTCCTGCAACCCACTCCCCCCTTAATGCTGACTTTAAGATTTTGAAATCCTGTCCTTTCTTCTGAGCATCTGGCATAAATCTCCATCAGACACGAAGAAGGAGGGGCAAATTCTGTGGTCTGCATGAGAGCAGCCTGACAGCTGCCAGTTTAATCCCTTGACGATGCAAAAATGTCTTCAAGGAGGGAATCCCACTTAACATTCGAGTAGTCAAGGCTGATACATTTGGTTTCTTTCCATTTTAGTGATATTAATTAGAATGAAATAGAACAGCATTCTTTTTTTAATTTTTGAAAAACAGTTAAAATTATAAAAAAGGAATTTTGTCATGTCAGCATCTAGATGACTCAGATTTACATAGTAAGTTTGAAATTACATTGCCTATTTACAGAATGTCAATGTCTGACATACTTTTACGTTTGAAAATACTGTACTGAAATAGTTTCATGAAAACTTTGAGGACTTGTAACTTGAGACCTTAAATGTAGAATGAGGATAGATAGAGGAGGCGCCAAGGGTGGATATAGATAATGTTCAGGCTTTTGTATTTGTACTTTTATTTATTTATTTATTTTTCTTGAAGCATCGCATAGCTTTCACCAATCTTCACCATGGAGGCATGGGTCAGGTCCATCCTTGTGATTCTGGGCAGAACCGCATTTACTAGAAACTTTCTATGCTTTGCTCCCAAAAGCTGTAGCTAGTTGTCCTTCAGGACGTATTCCATGACTCCAGTCTTCTTCAGGAATGCCTTCTCTCAACTCACGAGCCTTGCAGCCAGAAAGAGACCCTATTAAAGGGAGACTTCCGGAAAGAAAGTCAAATACCATGCCCCATGTATTCCTCTGGTATCCACTCCAAAACCATGGCAGGATTAGTTTACTCTCTCTGCGGTCAGAACCCCTGGGTACCTTGACCATCACCCAAATTAGAGTGAGTCTGCTCTGAAATCACTATCTGTGTCTTGGCTGGGGAAAAAACTTGGAAGAATTGACCATTTCTAGCTCCCTCTTTGTGTTTTTAATCTGTTCAAGGGAGTTGTAATTATGTTTACAGTTTAACCCATGACATCAGAGACAATCTTGGGACAATTAGACTCGTTACAAACTATCAAGTGCAACCCCTTATTTACAAGTCTCATTCTTACTTTACGTCTCCTCAGCCTGTCTCAGAGTAATAATAGCAAACACATATTTGCCATCACTGGGTACTCTTCTAAGTGCTTTACAAGTATTAATTCATTGGATTAAGCACTCTGGACACCTTCTCAGATTTCTTTGATGGCCTCCCTCCCACCAAGCTCTACTCCTGCTAGGACTCTTCTCCACTTTCAGACTCAGATGAATATCTGCAGGATTCCTGGAGCAAACACCAAGGGCTGGATGACAATCTTGAATTGCATAAGAGCCAGCTCTGCACTGAGACAAACTTGGACTGATGGGAACAGATGGAAACAGATGAGGAGTTGTGAAGATAACTTCTCCCTCCCTTCTCTTTTCTGTGGTTGTTCCTTATGACAACCCTTCCAGGTAATCCCACATACAGAATAAACATGCCTACCAGGAAACCCACTTTGTCTTTAGGAGGCTTCCTGTGAAATAGAACCCAGATTGATAAACACTGTATCTCATCATTTTACCTCCTTTGTTACAAGTTTCCTTTTTCTCTCACTCTTAAGCTCTAGGCTGAAACCACCAAAATAAAAGGTTAGCTGCTTAAATCTTCTCTCATGCTCTGTTTTCTAAAAGACTTGGACTAAGGTGCTTATTTAATTTTCATCAAATCCTATGAAGTAGGTACTATGATTTTACCTATTGTACAGATAAGAAAACTGAAACATAATCTAAGTAACTTACTCAAGTTAACATAGCTAGTAAACAGCAGGCCGGGATATAAATACAAACAGTTTGGTTCCAGAGTGTATGCTTTTAATCAACACTGTATGATATTGTCGGAATCAAGAAGGCAGTTTAGAGCCAAATCTCTATGTCAGCTTCCTCTCCACAGACATAAAGAATTATTAGGAAAATTAAGAAAAAAAAATTGGAGATAGTTGTCTTGGGTCCTGAAGAATATCCTAGAAAAGATGAAATTGACAACACCACCATGTCACTTAGATCTGCTATCTAATGGGAATATCATTGCCAAGGGGTATCTACTAGCTCACTGCTTCCATTGACACAGAGCAGGGTAGAGGTTTTTCTTTTTACAAACACTATCAGTTCTAGAATATTCTAGAATTACCAGAAAGCCATGGGAATAAGTATACTCTGGATTGCTATAGTATTCTTTTAAATAAACTTCTGGAAGAAATCCCACATTTATCTTTTCTTCTGTTTATTCCTCATGTAATAACTTATGAAAAAATACACTTCTATTTAACTTTAAATAATAAATCTATCCATAATTTAGGACTAAACATTTATTAATGACTCTTCCCATCAGTTTTTGACTGTATATCTTTTTATACTGGAACTTCTCTTTTAAAAATCAAACCTAATAAATCCTCAAATTAATGTAGCAGTGCAGACTTCTACCAGCCAAACCTAAAAAGCAGTTGTAGTAAAATTATACAACAGGGCAATAGATACCTGGCTAGGAAAGTATAAAATTAGTATTTGCTGACTGTGGTTTTCAACTTGAAATGTCAACATAAAAATGTTGGGAAATCTAAACGTCTGTTCTGAGTAATATTTTTTCACTTATATACAATAATAAATCTGACAACCTACTTCTTATTGCAGAATGGACTATGGTCTGCCTCAAGTACATATAAACCATTCCATTCATTCCAACAAATCAATTATAGTTCTTTCAGGAAATTGTGGAGGAGTCTCAAAATCCAGTTGAATTTTTTAGGCATTCAAATCCCAAACTCTGTGTTCTTCAGGCCCATAATCTAAATATTATTTTTTGAATCCTTAATCCTGTACATCTCACATTCACATCATTAGATTTTACCAATTCTTCCTTTACAGCATTTTCTCAGCGTTAACGTTTCTTTTCCACTCTCAGAGCTGGGGCAGACTCTACTTTCAGGTTGTGATTCAACCAGTATGGTCGGGACTTTGGATACTATACTGTATCCCACAGCTTTAGGGAGAAGCATTAATTACTAAATTAATTACTTACATCCCTAATTACTTACATCCCTAAATTACTCTGTGGATTGCATCTCTTGCCATGTTCCCTCACAATCACAGTTCTCCGCTCTGATTAAGAATATCCCTGTACATACAATTGACTTCAAATTTTAAGTCATTTTCATGTGTTCTCCTTCCCATTTAGAACCTCTAACACTATTCTTCTCTTGATTTTCACAATCCAGCACTCAAATCCTTCAGCTAAGGGTGAAACCCATAAGCAGATTGTTACATTTATTTGTATATTTCTCTTTTGGGTATTATGTGGGGTTTTCTTCAGATATATATTTTTTTATCCATCCAACCCAATCTCAATAAGCATAAAATATTACTTAGGATTCTCCAAAGAAGTATATATATATATATATACACGTATATATACATACATAATATATATACACACATATATATACATACATTTTATATATATATATATAGCAGATATACACACAAACACACACACATACACACACATATTCTATTGTATCCTTTGTGTATATGTATATATATATATATATATATGAATACTATGTGTGATACATAGTCTATGTTTATATATGTATATATCATGCACACACAAAACAAATTTATTATAAGAAATTGGCCCCTGTGATCATAGAGACTAGTGAGTCCAAAAACTGCAGTGTGGACCACCACTCTTGAGACCCAGAAGAGCCAATGATGCAGATGAAGTCCAAAGGCAGTATGGCAGTCTTCTGCAGAGTTCCCTTGCTAAGGGAGGCTGCAGTCTTTTTGTTCTATTCAGACTTTCAACTGATTAGATGAGGCCCACCCACATTATGGAGAGCAATCTGCTTACTCAAAGTTCACCAATTTAAATGTTAATCTCCTCCAAAAACACCCTCCAAATTGATACATAAAATTAACTATCACCCACAAAAACTGCCTATTACTGCACTTATATTTTCCCCCCAGGTAATAATAGCCATGCTTCGTTTAGTAGTAAATAATTTACAACTTAGGTGACAAGCTCACATTATGTGTTGCTGATGTCTAAGAAATAAATTAGGCTGATAAAGACAATTTTTCATGGCATAATAAAAATATAATGAGCTAATAAGAACTAATTTTTATGGTCTTTGTTTTTATATGCTGTATCATTAGAAATTATTGGAACTTACAAATAATACATCTTACAGAAGAAAATTTTAGATTCTGAGCTCTGTATCACATTTTAAAGGTAACTTTTTGGTAACTTGCAATATAGGGTAGGGGCAAAGCTCAGACTGCTTCAGATTTATGTCCTGGATCTTTCCATTAGGAGCTGTGTTACTTTGGGCAAGCCACTTAATCTCTCTGTTCTTCAATTTACTTACTTACACAATAATATTAATAGAATTTTCTTTATAGACCATGCTATCATCTAAATGTTTATGTCCCCACAGAATTTGTGGTTGAAGCCCTTATCCCCAATGTCTGATATTAGAGAGTGGAGCCTTTGAGAGGTAGAGTTAGATTAGGCCCTGAGGATGAGGAGCATGTGACCCTCATGATAAGATGAATGCCTTTTCTTGATGAGACAGATATCTTTTTTGGTTTTTCCATGTGAGGAAACCAGGAAGGAGATTCTCACCAGAACCTAACCAGCCTGGCATCCCGGTCTTGGACTTCCCAGCCTCCAGAATCGTGAGAAACAAATGTTTGTTATTTAAGCTACCCAGGCTCTATCTTTGTTATAACAGCCTAAACTAACTAAGACAGGCCACTAAGAAAATTAAATGTAAAGCCTTTATAAGGATATGTGACTGTTATTAAGTGTTATACATGTTCATTAAGTAAAAAAGAAAGAAATGATTGCTCTGCATTAAGCAAAGGTCCTTCCCCCTGCTGTGAATGGACTTTGGAGGAGTGTAAAATCAGCGTGATTCTTTTGGCTAATTAAATTCTTCAGATTCACTTAAACACTTTATGTAAGTCAGAACAAAGAGCTTGAAAGTGTTTACATGAGATACTTTCTTAGGCGGTTAGATTTGTTTGTGTGAGCAGGATAAGGCTAGCTCACTCTAGTAGAGAAGTAAGTTGCCTGTGACTTTAAAACACTCTAATCACAAGCAGATGAGCAGAGTTTAATCTCTTCAATAAGGAAAGAGTCAGCAAGTTTGGTGAAGTGGGCTGGTGAGATACTTGGTGTTGTATACATATATATATTTTTTTTATTGAAGTACAGTCTGTTTACAGTCTTGTGTCAATTTCTGGTGTACAGCATAAGGCTTCAGTCATAGATTAACGTATATATATATATATATATTCATTTTCATATTCTTTTTCACCATAAACTACAAGATATTGAATATAGTTCTCTATGCTATAAAGTGTGTACTTGTTGTTTATTTATTTTATATATTTTAGTTGGTATCTGCAAATCTCGAACTCCCAATTTACCCCTTCCCACCCCCCTTCCCCCACAACCATAAATTTGTTTTCTACGTCTGTGAGCCTGTTTCTGTTTTGCAAATAAATTCATTCATCTTTTTTTTTTAGATTCCTCATATAAATGATATCATAGACACAAAATCATTTACTAACCAGTTTTCCTTTTACAGTTTTCATCCAGTGGATGTCACAATACATAAGCTGATGCCCATGGAAAATATTCCTGAGGGAGAGGTAGCAGAAAAGTTGGGTCATGTCTTCATTTGCTGTATTTGATAAAGTATTGAGTTATAATATCAATCTCTAATCTATTAAAGGACATAGAGGCCATTTTATACTCTAGGGTAGATAATAAATCAGGCCATGGTCAAATATTAATACTAATAATTATATTAGGCTGCCCTAAGGACGTTGAGATGTTCCAAACACTTGAAAAAAAATTTTTTTTCTGGATTTCTCATATCAAATGTTCTCTCTAAAGCAGCTCCTACCAAAAAGTCTTATCAACTGTGCTGGGTCAAAAGACAAGAGAGCACATATCAGTCTCCCTGGACTTAGGTGGGCAAACACAAGTTGACTAACCAAGGAGATTTATATGGCTTCTGTGCTGCAGCTGCAGTCAACCTCTGCTTGATCAGCAAGAGATGCGGATGTCCATTTCTAATTGCTGACGGTCTCTCCAGCTCTTGTACTATAAAAGATTGGGTCACAATGACCCAGAAGAGTGAAAACCTGACAGTGAGGTAGTTCAGCATTTCCACACTAATATATCCTCTCTTGTTTATGTCGGACTTGGGGGCTGATTCTGTACCGAGTAGAACACTGAGGGGTGTCTCAATACACAGAAATAGGAGAAAAGATCCTGAGAGCATGGCACTGGATTTGAAGCACTTTGTTATTTTTTAACTGGAGTGGGGAGAATACATGAAGAAGCTACACTCCCCTGCCCACTCCAGTAGAACATCAGAGACTGCTCTAATCCCAATGTGTTCCCAGCCAAATGTCGCGTGTCTGTGGGAATATGAGAATAGTTCAAGAAACAGGACAGGAATGAGCCTCCTCCTTCCCTACTACTGAGAGAAATTTTTAACATATTTTTCATATTGATATATAATAGTTTTTTAAAAATATATATTTGATATTATTCTTTTAACCTATATGTTGCAAATGTAGGCTTACAGAATGTCTACCTTGTTTAGGGGGCAGGCAGATGTTAAATATATTCCTATTTTATGTTTAATTTGTGGTTAACAGGCCTTCTCTACCCTAAGATTATAGACTATTTACCCAGGATTTTTGCAGGTACTCACATGATTTCATACTTTACATTTAAATATATTACTTATTTTGTGTAAATAGTGAAGAAATGTCTCTTTATTTTTAACACCATTTATGCAACGATACAATTAGTCTTTACTAATTTTAAAGGACAAATTACAAGGCAGTAAACTTCTGTTATACATTTGAATCCAGTCTAGTCCATTTAAATCCATGGACTATTGATCTATGTCCACATTACTTTTTAATTTATGAAACTTTATAGTAAAATCACTGTTAGTAAAATATATCTTTTTTTTAAATTATTTATCTGTTTCCTTAAGTTTATTCCTACAGATGTCCTTTTGAGTTATTTTTTCATGTTAAAAAATACTTTAAGGATTTGACTGGAATTGATTGTATAGCACTAATAGATTAACCAAGGGAGAATGGACATTTAAATTTCAGTGTTTTCCTCTTCTAGAACAAAATGTATTTCTCTCTCTCTAGTCATCTTCTGTTTAACAATAGATTTTAGAGTTTTAATTATATGTTTTCTCTATTGTTCTATCGTGCTTTGTGTTGAAATATTCTTAGGTTTCCCTTTACCTTTTTCATAAAATTTGATTGTACTTATAGATAGGAAAGCTACTGAATTTATGAACATTTTTAAGTGAATTCATTAATTATAAAAAAAATTCATAGATTTGTAAAAAAAAATACCAAACTATATATACTAGAGATATTTTATTTCCTTTGTGAATAATGCCTGAGGACTATGTACAAAAAGAGTCCTCAGACTCATTGTGGTATTTCCAAATTCCTTCCAGCACTTAGAGGTCCACAGATGTGTGAGTAACTGGATCATATGACTATTTAATTTCACTCTTCCTAGATGAGTCTGTATTTTGCATTGATAGCAGCTTTTTTATTAAGACTGTACACTCACAATTCATGTTATAGAATTTGAGAGTGAGATAATGCTACAGGCATCATGAGTCTAATTCATTAAATGTTTTCCATACAGCAAATACATTGAAGTTTTTTCCTAGGTTTTTTTTTTTCATTGAAATATAATCATCATTATTCAATTGGGCTTCAGCTGATTGTGTTAAAACATGCTTAGTTGAGCAGATGGCTAGGGACCAACTAGAGTGGTGGCCCTTGTTATACAGAAACCATAAAACTGATAGCAGAAAAAAACAAAAACAAAAACGAAAACAAAAACTGTTGGCGCCTCCAAGGAAATTGATCTCTTCAACAGTAAACAGTCTCTGGTTCCTCTAAGGTTGGGCAGAGCCCAGGAGAACTGTTCATCAATGTCAAAGGAAAGATTACTTGGAGAGGCCTGGAGAATAGACCGACCATCCATGATTTAGCAAATTTCCTTTACCAAGCTTCCTACCAGCAAAAATCATAAATCCTTCTTGTTTCGGTAACATATGGATTTTTTTTAATATCTTTTAAACAATGAATAAGTCAATCCCTATAGTTTATTGTTAAGAAACAGGTCAGATACTAAAAAGAAGATCAAATTTCCCTGGGTCAGGAATTAGGAGAAAAGTCTCATGTTTTTGGTATAGACTCCTTAATGGGATATAGCATTCAAGCACATTAAAAAATAGGCATATGACATGTAACATCAGCTGAAGAAGCCTGAACTTTCTTGCAGAAGTTCCTTTCAACTAACATAGGTTTGTTATCTCCTGTCAGTTATTTGAACGGCAAAAGTCTACTAAGGCAGTTTTCTCTTATCCTTACTATTGCCTACTCTTTCAGAATAGCTTTATCTTAAAGAATTAATTAACTTACAGTAAGAATCACACAGGGTTAAAGTTAACTGGGTTTTTTTTGTTTTGTTTTTTGTAAATGCTGTTGTTTTTTTTAATTGAAGTATAGTCAATTTACAATGTTGTGTTAAATCTGGTGTACAGCATAATATTTCAGTCATACATATACATACATATATTCATTTTCATATTCTTTTTCATTACAGTTTACTATAAGATATTTAATATAGTTCCCTGTACTATACAGTATAAACTTGTTTATGTGTTTTATATATATAGTAGTTAGTTTCTGTAAATCTTGAACTCCCAATTTATCCCTTCCCACCCTCTTTGCCCCTGACTACCAGAAGTTTGTTTTCTATATCTGTGAGTCTGTTTCTGTTTTATAGATTCCACATATAAGTGATATCATATGGTATTTTTCTTTCTCTTTCTGACTTACTTTACTTAGCATGATGATCTCCAGGTCCATCCATGTTGCAGCAAATGGCACTATTTTATTTTTTATGGCTGAGTAGTATTCCATTGTGTATATGTGTGTGTATATGTATCTCAAAACATCTTTATCCACAGTCATCTATCAGTGGACATTTAGGTTGCTTTCATGTCTTGGCTATTGTATATAGTGTTGCTAAGAACATTGGGGTGCATGTATCTTTTTGAATTAGAGTTCCCTCTGGTTTTTAATGTTGTTAATGAAGTATGGTGAAGCTACTGTTAGCACCATCTCCTCAGTCACTCAAGCTGCCCAGTTCCCCTTAATAAGATGTTGTTGGATTTCTAGTCACTGAAGTGATTTCCTGTTGGCCAAAATAATAAAGCAAAAATCCATATATACAAAGCCCTCCATTATCTGGCAACTGCCTTATTCTAGCACAACACCTGCCTGAGGTGTGGCAGTTGTGTTGAAGGAGGAAGTAGCAGGAAAAAAATCATGGAAATCTTAAGGGATAGAATGAAGTCAAGTTCAAGAACTCAGATGAAGTGTCAGAAGGCTACAAATTGATTACTAATAAAGGCCATATCAAAGGCTTATTTTATATATGCCAGTGACCGGATGAAACCAGGAGTGAAGACAGCAATCAGGAATCTTTGGCTGTATGTCCAGTCTTATTTCTAACCATTCCTTCATAAGGACTTCATGGTGCTATTTTATGACTTTGTGTCTTTGAGGTAGCTCCCCCTAGGCAGTCTTTTGCCATCTGGTGAGCATGGTGAACTACTGATCTGTTAAGACTGAGCTCTTCACTAACTCTTCTCTTATCCCTCTCCCTGAAACACCTGACACTCACTTTTTCTTACCACTTCAGCTGATACCTAGAGGCAGGACACAGAGAAGATTGAATAACTCTAAGAACCTAGAGCATGAAAATAAGATTTCCCTAAAAGCTTTTAACTATGAATTGCTACAGAAATATATACAGTTACAATTAGGACTCAGAGTAACCTCTGTACTATGGAAATTCCATGTTAGTAGAATTTTTGAGAATAGTGAGGAATTTGAGTGAAAAGAACTATGATTCGTTCCCTGCCAAATTCTTCAGTGAACGAGGAGGACTGATCCAGGGATTAGAAAGAGAGGAGAAAAAGGAGAGGCAAAAGATAACCGAACATTAATGCTGTAAATCTTAATGGAAGAGAACATTTTACTTTACTAAAAAGCTTTGTACTAATAATCATCTTGGAACTACAATTGTTTAACATGTTAAAAACTATTCATATATAAATTTTACAAATAGTCTAAATAAATCCTTTCATAATCCACTATATAATACTAGATCAAATTATAGATGACAAGAATTCAGAATCATTCTTATTCTCCTGATATACTGATCTGAGAATTGTTATGTCTATGATTTAAAAACAGAGGCTAATTATTTAGCAAACATGGAAGCATGTTAATGTTATGACCTTTTAGGGAAAGTTACCTACACTTTTCTTGAATATGTGTGAAGATGTCCTTATTTCAACCATGTCAACTAATATCCGTGACTTCTATCACTTTTATGAAGATACATCAGGATTTTAATGAACCGTCATCTTTTTATTCTCAAAAAGCAATTGGCACATCTATTTAAAATTTAGAGTGATCCTCAGTCTTACTTTAATACAGAGAATGATTCCCTAAACACTTAACAAATGATGATCCATAGCAATGTTTTATATCAATGACAAACATCATCTCCATTTAGATTTTAATTGCACATGTTACAGGGTCTTTAAATGTCCATAAAGAAGTAAATATAAATGATTCCCACCTAATATAGAAAGGCTTATTTTATCTTTGAAGCAGCCACAATCAAAAACATGTGTCACACACACACTAGAAACAAAGGCATAACATGTAGTAATTTGAGAGCAATGGAGAGAAAAGCAAGACAAAATCCCTCTGCCTGATCGTGAGTTCAAAACTGAAAGACGCAGAAACAGCAGTATTCTCTAGGAAAAGCTAACTTTCAGCTAAGACCATGTAGGAAAAGTAGCTGGCTTATAATTTATGACTCTTGCTTAAATTTAGGACTCGAGTCCTAATGGCTTCTTGGACACGACTGAATATTGGGCTAGCAAACATCCTGCTTACAGTGGTGCTTGCCAAGCAACAAAGGTCCTATGCAAACATCCTGCTGGAACAACATCAGTATCTAGTCCACCAGGTTTTGCGAAAATGGACAAAATATACTCATACAGATGAGGGTCAAACAGCAATAGTCCCTTCCTCTGGTACTCACAAAGCACTATCCTAATAATTTGGCTTTTAATATAGATTGTCTAAAGGGAGAGAATATGCTTGGAAAATGAATATGAATGTTTAATCTTCCTATAGTTTTATTTCTTACTGTAAATTAATAAGTTCATATATATTGGTTTTATGCATCAGTTTTTTGTGAGCATCTTCAAAATAAATTGGAGACCCCAGAGGATCATTTCTGGTCCACTGAAAAGATCCTGTTCCAGTCATGGCCAGCTTAGGAGCCAACTCTGGATGTACTTCTATTACTGAAAGTAATTCCATTAACACTAAATATATCTATACATTATTGGAGGAACCCTATTAGAGAATACCCTGAAAATAAATTATATTTCTTGTATGTGTCCTGCCTACCAACCTGTGAGGTTTGGAGGTCAGAAATTATATCTTATACTCTTGTTTATTTTTTTAATTCACATATCATTTAATTTACTCATTTAAAATGTACAATTCAGAGGTTTTTAGTATATTCACAGTTATACACAACCATCACTACACTAAATTTTATCTTTGCCAACCCTATATTGTCCTTCCCCCTTCTCTCTCCCCATTGGTAACAATTTATTCTCTATGTGAGTATGCCTTTTTTGTTATATAACTACTTTGTAGTTGTATTTTTTAGATTCCACACATAAGTGACATCATACAGTATTTGTCTTTCTCTGTCTGACTTATTTCACTTAGCATAATGCCCTCCAAAGTCCATCCTTGTTACTACAAATGGCAAATCTCATTTTTTTAAAATTTTGTTTCAACTGTCTGCTAATTAGTGTAGGTTTCAAAGAGAATAATTAATATATAAATGATTTTGATAACCTGAGCTAAAAACTAAGTATTTCCTCTAAAATTTTAGGACTTTTTATCTGTATTACAGCAACTGAACAGTTTCCAGGACAAGATTTCCTTTCAAATCAAAACACCTTTTTTTTTTTTTTTCCCTCTAGAGCAAGTAGGCTGTGGAGAGCAAATTCTGTTTTATTTTAAAGTGAATTTATAGGTTATTGAATTTTTCATAATGCTTATTTCCATTGATTATCTTAAATACTTTCTTGATAAGAAGAAAGTGTCTGCAAAAGTCTATCTAAGACAGGAAATTGGGCAGAGGACTAAGCTATAAAGGCACAGAAACCCAGTGCTGAGAGATCCCCTCCATGAAGCCAGTCTGCAGAATCCTCAGAAGAGCTGAGTTTCTAAATCTAAGGCTGAAAACATGAAGATTCAAATCTAAGAGAAAAAAGAGGGTGTTTGTGTTGGGAGGGGAGGGGGTGATGGGGAAGAAATTGTGAGAAACAGAGGAAATCAGTCTATTGGCCAAGTGAAAGTCAAAACCCAGTCAATCAGATGAAAACTATGAGCCCCATACACTCTATGCCAAATCCAGAGCTAGGATAAAATGATATATTTTAGAGACAAAAATATTATTCCTACCTTCAGAAAATATATTTCTAGTTTGGACTTCAGAGTAAGTGGTCAAAATTGGGCCACATGAAACAATTAAGGGACAAAGCCAAACACTAATCAGTGAAATAATAAAAGCAATTACTAGATGAGCTCAAAGAAGGGATAAAAATATGTGTGGATTGGGGATCAATGTCTAACATTGAGGGTCCAGATCTCTGACTATAAATACACAGGATTAGCACAGAAGGAAGCCCCCGCAAAGCAGAGCTGCTCTTTACATCTTGTTTTGCAAGTTAATCTTTTTTGCCATCAGTCAACTCATTTGTCCTGAAGTTCTCAGAGAATTAACAGTAGAATTGGCTGTCTTAATATGAGCAGATTCTGAGTTTGATGAAATTGTCTTAAGGTTTTTAAATATCATCAAATCATCATCAAAAGGCATTTCTGCCCCCTCCTCTTCTGGTGGGACTATCATGTAGACATGATCCTAAAAATGATGAATTACTCTTATTAGATAAATGACAATTTTCCAGTGATTTATTGAATAAGCATTGTGCACTCTTGCCTTAAAACATTAATTTTCCTCATTGTTATCTTTTTGCTTTACTGTAAATTTCTTTCTATTCCCCCCCTGAAATATTCCTGAGTTTGATTTATCCAATACCCTCAAAAACTCATATGAAAGACAAATGAGTTGACGCTGGTCATATCTCATAAAACACGTTTGGAGAATAATTTTTGTTGTATAGGAAAACTTTTTGGTCAAATTTTCAGTTGGTTTTCAAAGGTCATGTTTTTTTCAACCCCAATTCAGTTAGTCTTAAAAAGCATGTGTTAGTCATGTCCATCAAATTAACAGCATATCCTCATCCAGTAGTATGTGGAACTGGTGACAGATATGTCAAAAATAGCCCATTCCACTTCATAAAGTCCAGTTAACCAAAGAATAACTTGGTCGTCTAGAGAAAATTTCAGTGACTACTGAAGTAAGAGATTATTGCCTCTGAAAGCTTTGTTTAGGAGAATAATCAGCGTTTATTTGAACATTAATATAGATTTTGCAATGTCCTTTTCATTAGTTTCTTTAATCATAGAGAGATGAAAACTTGTAAATTTTTTAAAAAATCTCTATGCTCAGAATAAATGACTATCTTTTTAGATACTTTAAAAATGCTTTTTAATGATTTTTCTTACATAATAACTTTCAGCTTTTATACTCAGACGGATATTCTCAGGAATAATACAAAACTTCTTAAGGATCATTTATTATTTTCTAACATTTTGCGTTCAAAGGAGAAAAAAATAAGTAGACGTAAAATTTGTGTCTAAAAAAGGTTCATCTTGGTAAAGTCTGACTGATGCATTTTATGATAAAAACAGGGTTTCAAGCCACTCAGTGAATCGTATTCCCTTCCGTAAAGATCTGAAGAAGCTATAACTATTTAAAAAAAAAATAGCAAGAAGGCATTTATGATAGAAAAGAAAGTTCTGTGCACTTTCCCTGATAGGTCAAGCTAGTTAAGAAAGTAAAAACAAAGACAGTTTCTTGTCCATGGTTCCACTAACAGTTTTACGTAGGCTGAAAAATGGCCTTGAATCCTGTGACTGGGCAGTCTACTTTTGTTTCTCCTGCCCTCTTGCCCCTGTCCTGCTGAAAGCAAACACGGCTTGAGAAAATGCCTAGAAACACTGATCTTATTGTGTTGATCTGAGTGCAGTTAGATGCCTGAGAAGTGCAACATGCCCCACAGATGTGGAAACCATGTAATTCTGAGCTTCCTCCAGGAAAAAATGGGCTCCGATAGGCTGGCACGAAAGCTCTTCTAAAGGTGTAAAATAACCATGAATTTCCTATTACTGTGGACAACTATTTCAGTTATTCACAACCAATTTAAGCATGGTGGCTAACAGCTGTTCGTAATAGTCCTGCCTTTGAGTACATATACCTTCTAATCAGAGCGAGGGACATATTCTTCACTCTGTCTTGTTTTTCTCAAGTTATAACCATGTTATTTTTGCTTAACATCTAGTTCACTAGTTTACTTGATTTCATGAAACCTGAAAATGTATATAGCCTGCTTACAGAAGACATGGAGAAGTACCACATTCTTGTTTTATAAAAGTCTGAATTTTGCCTCAAGAATGCATTTTATATTTTAAAAATTTCTACATAGTTAACACAGGTTTATATTAGTCACAAAGTTTGAGAAGCCTTACAAGTTTGCCTAATTCTCAGTACAATAATTTTAACTGCATGAATAACTATGCCCAGAGATGCAACCCTCATAAAATACAGTATGTGCCAAATTTCATTTTAATTATAATCATTAACAGAATTTTAGTTTGAAGAGAAAACTGAATGGAAATAGACAGCATTTTATATACCCTGTTAGAAAGCCTATTTTTTCTTTGAATACATAGCATTTTGAATATCTACACAGAAGCTTTATGTCTTTGACCCAGAGGGAACTTTTGTAATAAGCCTACTAAATTCTAGTATTAATTCAGATCTGTGAAATTGGCTTCAATCTGAGAAATGTCAATGCCATAGATAATAAAAGTCTAGTATATAATATTATACATACTGCTCAAAAAGTATCAATAGAAGAAGAATATGACAATGATGATGACGATGATGGGAGTGTGGTGAAATCTGGCTGCTAGTTACAAATTTAATGTGACTTTCTGGAAATGGAAATCAGGCAGTACTAGTAATTTTTTTCCCCTGAAAGACAGTAATCTTTCAAAGTCAAAATGAATTGCCTTGGTTTCGGGGGACTATTTGTACCCATGGCTACTGTATATTGGAAAAGTACTTGTGGACTTAAATGGATGACTGAATCTATTTATGTGCCCTGCAAATCATTTTATAATCAGCACTTCAATTAGTTACCCTTTCCATGTACTTGAGGAAAACTTAAGAGAATTGAGGTACTGTATGTACTTTTAATCTTTTACTTGGGAGGCTTTTTACTAGTTTGCTTTGAGAACTCAAATCGATAAAGTTCAAAATGTTACTGCATTTGCTTGGATGATCGTATTTCAACATCACAATCAGGGAATATTATTGTTTTATAAAATACACCTAATTAAAACCTACATGATGTAACAAAATGTAAAATGCAAATCTAAATTCACTATACATACAGTTCCAATCCACTTTCAAAAGTTATTTTGTTTCATTTCTTAAGGGGAAAGATCTAGCAAATGAAAGAAAAACTATGAAAAAAATTTTAACAGTGATGGTTTATGGAAAGGATAGAATATTAAGAAAGGCCCTGATACTTTAATTTCAAAAATCAATGTTATTACTAATATTGAAATGCAATTTTACAGAAAAATGTTAAGCCATGTCAGTGTTATTAAAACTCATTTGTATTTCTCCAAAAATAACTTGCTTTTTCTCTCATAGAAAGTTTGGCTTTGAATTTTAACCCAACTCAAATTCAATGTTGAACTTCACAAATGGCGTTCAACTAACTTTTTAGTTACATATATTTTAAAATTGTATTAAGGATTAATATATTTTTCTCATTTTGATATGTAAATTTGCTCATAATTAAAACCATATATAAAATTTTAAAACTAAGAAAAAAGGTTTTTCCTTAAAAATTTCTTCAAATAATACTTGGATTCATTTCTCTTTAAAAAATTTGAGATTCATAAGTAATAAGCCATTCTAAATCTTTTAAAAATTACTACTTACTCTAAACTTTCTGATAAATGAATTAAATAAAGCCTTTACAAGGCAATGCATTCAAACACTACAAAAGGAATCACGGTGGAAAATTTCACCTTCTCACAAACTATTATATATAATAATAATATTAATAACTGAATATTAGTTATTGATAATAATAAATTAATGCTAATAATAACTAAGCAAGTTATAGATGACAAAATTGAAATGAAAATATTATTTTACTGAGATATGTATCCTGAGTAATCAGTTGGACTCTATCTCTGTTTAAAGTAATTCATACCTGGTTGCATAATACAAAGTCATGTATTATCAAAATTAAGAAATTGTCACAGGTTTTGGAAGCTTGGAGCAACTTGCTGGTAAAGAGATGTAGCAGAGAGACTATTCTATTTTTATGATTAAAAAGGGTTTCTAGGGAATAAATACTAACAAAACAGAAAAAAAAATAGTGGAAGTGAAAGGACTTGTATCTTTTTTAAAAAATGCTATTATTGTGAAAAATTATAATATGTCTTTCACTGTGCTCAGTGGATTATATCACAGGTGAGGAAAAATACTTAATAGCATGAAAAGAAAATTTCAAAATGTATACTTTTAGGAGAGCATTCATTTAGATTAGGCCACAGATTGGCATATAAACCACTTCCCACCAAATGAGTCAATTGAGATAACAATATTTATTTGTTGAAATCAATCTTACTTTGAAAATCAGTGCTTCCTTCACAACCCATTAAGAAAAAAAAAGGGCTAATTTCTTTGTTCATTTTTTTTATCTCTAAAACAGTTCAAAAAAAGGTTATAGTATTAATTAATTTGTCTACTTTTAAGAGTGTGACAAATAGAAGATGATAATGATAAAGGTAGGGCAGTGGAACCCAAAACTCTTTGCCTCATTTAGCTTTATCTTCAATAATCTTGTATGAGTTATTTTCATTTAACAGGAATTCCTGATAAAATTATTTCATTTTTCCATCATCTAAAATGGCCACATAGGCAAAATTGGCCCAATCCTGGCTCCAATGAGTCTAGTGAAGAAATGGCAAAAGTTGTAGGAAAGCTGAATTGATTCTTTTTTTTTTTTTTTGATAATCACTGATAAATTCAAAATTTAAAAATAAAATAAAATAAAATAAAAATGAAGTTTCACACACACTAACTGATAAAACAGCTTGACCAAAGGAGGTAATTGCAAAACAGACAAAAATTAAAAACAACATCTACAAAAAAAATATTTCTTTGAAAGATTTATCTGGCAAGTAAATTGACCAATAATAGGGGATTGATCAGTTTAGGATAAACTACAATCTGACGGGGAAAACCTGGTCTTTAAGTTAGAAGGCAGACATGGTTCAAAATCTAGATTCTAAACTTGTCATAATTTTAGTCCCTCTAAGTAAGGTAACATTTATCTCAGACTTGGAATCCTCATAAGTAAATAAATGATACATCTTTAATAGGACTATTATAATAACTAATTAATTATAGGGATTATAAAGAGCTTGACATAATGGGAGACAATGTGCAGAGAATTTTGCCAAATTTGTATGTATGTGTTATGAGCTGATTTGTCCCCTAAAATTCATATGTTGAAGTTCTAACTCTCAGTACCTTAGAATGTAACTGCTTATGGAGCAGGGCCTTTAAAGGGGTGATTAAGTTAAAATGAGGCCTTTAGGGTAGGCCCTAATCCAACTGACTTCTGTCTTTATAAGAAGAAGAAATTTGGATTCTCAGAAGAGACACTGGGGATGCTTGCATAGGGAGGAAAGATCACGTGAGGACATAGCAAGATGGCAGCCACCTGCAAGCCAGGGAGAAAAGGCCTCAGGAGAACCAAAATCAGCTGAATCCTCAGTATCAGACTTCCAGCCTGCAGAACTGTGAAAAAATAAGTTTCTGTTGTCTGATATTTTGTTGTGTCAGCCCTGGCAAACTAATACAATATGCATGCAGGTAAATAGAAAATTATCTCAGTGTAGACATATGTCCATTGCAGTATGTCATAGCTGTTGGAAACATGCCTCTGGGAATGTTCCAAAAACTTTATATATATTATTTCATTTAATCCTAAAAATAATAGTAATGAGTTAAATGCTATTTTAATTTTCCTTTTACAAAGAGGAAACTGAGTCACAGAGGGTTTCAATAACCTAACTAAGGTCACACAGCTAGCCCAAGACCAGAGCCCAAGTTCATAACACTATTATCTAAAAAAAAAATTCAAAATTAAACATTTAGTTTTATGGGTCTGTAGTACACATTGTATAATCTTATTCATTAAAGAGCATGAAGTCCCACAGCCTTTCTTAAGAAAGAAAGAAAAGTCATGTAGACTTGAATCCTAATTTGGGTATATATGCATGCCTGTTATCAGATCTGTTTTTACAAGAACTTTTCAATACTCATTTTCACGAAGAATGTAGATGACACATGGTTTTTAAAACATTAACAGTTGTTTTTAGTGTAGCCGAGATTACAATATTAGAGTCATTTAGCCCCATCTGTTCCAAGTATCCATTGGGTAATTCCATGAGCATAAACACAAAGTAGATACAACTCAGAAGGAAATAAAAGCTGACTACCTTGTCTGACCCACAGGTAAAATGCTTAGACTTTTAACTTCAAAAAGAGTATTTCACTTTTCTAAAGCAATTTGGTGGAAGGATTTGAATAGGTCACATATCTGAATTACAGACTAATTTAACAGAAACTTAGTTTGATAATTTGAATTATTATTAATCAACTATTGATATGGAGAGGGCCTCTGGGATATAAAATAAGAGATTACTTGTTTTATGTTAGCATCACTTATAAATAAATGTATCTAATGAAATTAAAATAGCATTTTTAGTTATGAAAAATATTTATTACTGGGTGCCAGACACATTCCTAGATCTCAGATAGAACAATGAATAAGACAAAATTCCAGAAAAGGAATTTCTCATAAATATGAGAAAATGCCTACTAAAATTTATTTAGTATTATTACTTTTCACTGAAATGCCTCTTTTTGCCTTTTTAATAGAGCAAAAAGAAATTTTACTTGATGATCTTATAAACATAATCATAAATTCTAATTATTTAATTGTCCTAAAGCAGTGTTTTCATTAGTTTACTTATCCAATCTTGTTTTTTATGTGTCTTAAAATCTAGAAGGACTGTACTTTAAATATTTTCTCTATCTACAAGAGTTGAACATAACAATTATGGAAAATTGAAACCAACAGAACAAATAGTATTTGTAATTCTTCTACCATCATTGGTCGCTACTTCTCAGATATTGATGTATCTTTGCATATATTTTCATGCAAATGAAATGAAATGAAAATGAATGATGCATTTTCATGTATTATTTGTCTATATGTATTTGTGCCTGAAAATTTGATTCATGTATGCATTTATTCTACAATTTACAAATATGTATCAAATAGCTACTCTGTGCCAGAGCAACAGAATATGCCAGCCAGACTCTGTGTTCTGAGATGCAGAAGTCTGTTGTTGAAGACCAGGAATCCAGATCTGGACATCTGAGACATGCACTAAACACTCAGGTGGAAAAGTTGACCAGGGAATTGGACATAGAGTTGTGCAGTTCAGAAGTGAAGTCTGGCCTAAATATATAACATTTGGGAGTAGAAGCATTTAAAACCATAAGGCCAGATAAAGCAGCAAAGATGTTATAATGGGTGGAGAAGAGAAGAGGTCAAGGACAGAGCCCCGATGCACTTCAATATTAGGAGGGTAAGGAGAAAGAGAAGAACAAGGAAATTTGACAGAGAAGGAGCACCCAGTGAGGCAGAGGGAAGAGCAAAGATATGAGGTGTCTGGAAGGCAAATAAAAGAGGTTGAATCTAGTAGGAGAGAGTTTCAGCTCAGTGAAGTAGTGCTGGTAGGTCAAGTATGAAGGTAAGCAGGAAGTGACTGTTGCATTTAAGACATTGATCTTGATGAGAACAGTTTCCATGGAGTATTAGGGCAGGAAGCTTGGCTATAGCAAAAAGAAGGGAAAATGTGAGAAGAAGAATTAGAGCGAGGTATATAGGCCACTCTTTCCTGGGGTTTTGTGGAAAGGAGAATAAAGAAAAAAGTGAGTGGTACTTTAAAAGAAGGTAGGTGGGAAATGGAGTTAAAATAAGGTTTTGCTTTTTCTTTTAAAATGAGAAAAAATAATATGTGGTTTAAATAATAATTGAAATTATCTGAAAGGGAACAAAAAATTGGTGGAGGAAGAAAGAGGAGGGATTGCAAAGCTTATGAGAAAGAGGAAGTGGTACATCGTTGAGTCAGACGTATGAAGTGAGCTCTAGAAATAGGCAGAGGGGCAGGATATGTGAGGGCAGGTGAAGACAGATGGTTAGTCATGATTAGCGACAGTCTTAAATGACCCCTTTTGATGACTGAGTGAATGGAGTAGGGATGCGACAGGATAGGCCCAGAGGGATCAGACTGATGTTCATGAATTTCAGGTGAGAACAATCAAGGTGGTTGTTTTCGCCAATCATGTTCAGTTGATTGGGTGCAGAAAAAGAGTAGCAGAAATTTTGGATTTAGATGGCTATTGGATAAGCCATGGAGTGGGCATAAAAAGCAAAAAAAAAAAAAAAAAAAAAAGTTTTTATCAAATTTTTCTCATTAAGTCATAAGCCTCTTTTCTGTATTATCAAATATTCCTTAAAATTTTCATGCTTGTAAATTGTTGGGCTGCCCCCCCCCCCCCCATAGGCCTACAAGAGTCGTAACTGCCCAGCCTCAACACCTGAGACAGTGATAGAGGGATTAATGGCTTATTGGATGGGGAGTCTTACACATTTGAGGCAAAAGGTCCTGGAGAGGCACCTCCAGGGTACAGCAGAGTGCAGGCTGAACATGGCAAAAATCTTCCTACTCTCCTAGTCAGGGAAGAAGGAGGCTACCATTTATAGGGGGAAGTGACATTGGATTGGCTTGTCAGTTACTAAGGAAACCAGCAGCTGAGGCAGGGGGCAAGCAAGTAGGTAGCTACTGACTAAGCCCTACGATTAAGAGGATTGTATAGTCATGTGAATGAAGCAGCGACTGCTCAAGAAGAGGATGTCCAGAGAACAACAGAACAGCCATTTTGCGTGGCCTGACTGTACATATATTAAATACATGAACAATATGTTTAAATGTCTCTATTGTTGGAATTTATAAAATATTTTTACTTATTCTGTATAATGTTTTAATAATTATTGAAGTAGAGGATCAAAATTGAGAACCAATTGAAAAAAGAAAGGTATCTAAAAGAACAAAAGAAACTGAAAAAAGATTCCAAAGGAATAAATTATTCACTGGAAATCTACTGCTGCAAAACAATTCAATCCCCCAAATTCAGTGACTTTAAAAACAGCAGCTGTTTATTTGCTCTCACTTCTGTGATTTAGATATGGATTGATGGAATTAGCTTTTTTTCTATTTCAGCATGCACCATATAAAACAGCCTGCCTGTAAAAATTACTTCCAACATGGCACTATTCACTGGCTGTTGCTACTAGCTGTTGGCTAGAAGCAGAGCTGAGGATTATTTGAAAGATTATAATATATCTTAGAAATCAATATTTCATGATGGATATAAATTTAGATTAAATTAGAAGAGATTTACATATTCCGTTATTTTCCAAAAAGTCTTTTACAAGCTAATTTTACTTTTTTTTGGATAATTAATTTGTGCCTCAATTTTGTTGGAGTCTCTCTCCTATCTCTTTTTGGTAGATTTTGTTGTTCTTCGTGTGGCCTATTAATGTGAATATTTATTTTCATTCTCTACTTATAAATGTTAAAATATTCTAAACATACTCTTGCCTCTGAACAGAGTTTTGGACACATCTTATACATTTTACAATGGTGTTGGCTGCTAAACAATGTCATCATGATTTGCTTTCTATTTTATACAGTGCTTTCTAGTAGAGATTTTCTTTGTTCCTTTTCTGTATTTGTATTTAATTTGTTGAGATTTTTTTTAACATCTAATTTTGGTGATTTAATTAAAGAATGTGGACTCAAATTTCTTCTTTGAGAAATACGTTGAGGTTTTTTTTCTTTGTAATATAATTCTAAGATCACTTTTTGAAGAATTTTTTATGAACTCTTGATATAAATTTGTATTCTCAGTTTCCAGCTGCTGGGAGCAATGTTTTCCCCTTTAATTTAACCTAGTGATTACTCAAATATTTTCTTTTATTCTGAATATATTACACTAACTACTTGATTGGCTAAAGTTTTTAATATGTAACAAAATTATTGTACCGGATTCATGGCTGAGAATATCTCTTTTGTAGAAACGCAGTATTTGTATTCAAATTAATGATCTGTTATTATACAATTAGTATTTGTCAAAATGTAACCTGAAAAACTCCATTCACTATAAAGCTATACAAACAACTTAAAAGACCATTTTATGATTTCAGGCCACAATTATTATAACCACAATTATTATTGTGCAATGGACATGATACCAGCTTCTTACATCTGTAATTACTTACTCTGTGCCATACCCTAATCCTAATTATGTATTACTTCTGGGTGTTAAAAATTTTTATATCTGAACTTGATTTATCTCTCCCTAATACTTAACAATACTTAAATACTTTTAAACACATTAAGACCTGAAAAGACAGTTATCATTTTGTGAATACAGGATGCATCTTCCTACCTGTGCAGTGTCTGACATTTAATGGTATAATGTCTCTTTTGATGGCATCTCAGATTTCATGTTTTTATGGCTTCCTCAATTGTACAAATCATTTTATCCATCTGGTTATAAAGTATAGAAAGGATTATATTAATCATGTCCTTAATAGCACTGCAGTCTGAGCATGTTTACTGAAATCATATATCCACTCTTTGACTCTCATTTTACAGAATATACCTCAGGATTTATTCTTACAGTGTTATTGTAATTTTCATAGAAGAGTAGTATTTAGTTCAGTTAATATTTTAGCATAGCAACTACTAATTAATAATGTTTCCTAAGTTTCTTATTGATAAGTTAAAAAATTTAATGACATATCTATGTAATTATTAGTAAAGTTACAACTATTTGACTTTTATCATTTGCAAACTAAGAAAATGTCTCACATTATTTCTATGGAACAGAAGAATATTTTCTCTGTGAGCTTCATTAACATAGATGTTTTTCTGTCTTCTTGGTTTGGAATTACACTTGTCACAACATAAGCAACTTCAGTATGAATAAAATGCTTTTTTGGTAATATAAATAAATATATTCTTGCAGACGGGGCTCACTAATAGTTAATTATTCATACAGACAAGCCTCTGTAGTGGAATTTGTGAGGTTTATAAGTATATTTTAATGTCATTTCAACAAATGTACTTCTATAACCAGAGAATAAGATTATGGAGATGGCTTGCTATGGGTTTCAGAACTACTTGAAAAATGAAATACATTCTGTTTTTTTCTATAAAGCATGTTTATATTTTAAGTTTACTATTAACATTATTATTTGTAACCTCATTGTTTTCTTTTACTCTAGCTCTAAATATTATTTTCATCTTTAATCTTGAGCAGGGTAGTCTTTTCCCCTCAGACGTAACTATGTACTCTATCAGAGAGTGAATAATTTTTATTGCCATCTATGAGAAATAAAGCACTACATTTAATTTCCCCAGGTAAAGTCATATAGTAAAGACAAATTTTATTACAGCCTGTATTTAGAACTTAAACTACTAGTTCTTTGTTAATAGCATTACTGTTGTTTTTGTCTGTCTTTAAAACCCAACATCCATATAGGAAATCTTAATGTTACCCTTATATTCCTTTCAAGGAAATCTACACATCTTGAAGATTACACGCACACACACAAACACATAATGTCTCTGTAGTTGACAACCTCATCTGAATATATGTCAACATGTAGCATTGTGAGCTAGATCTGTGATAGCAAATCTCAACTAGAATCCTATATTCTCCATTTATGATTTGTTTTTCCTTTTGCAAGCTACTAAATCTTTCCAAGTTTTGGAATTCTTTACTGTTCAATGGGATTTTTACCCAGGAGCCTGTGAAGATTTAGGGAGACAACACATCAAAAGGGTGATATACTAGTACTAGGTAAGCACTTGCTGTATTTTAACTATTACTTTGTTCTGATATCTTTCATATCAATATAATTTCAAATGGAAGATAAGGATATGCATATAAGTATGTGTGTCTTTGTAAAAAATACATACCACAGTTTAAGAAGGTATAATGATGAATGTCACAAGGAAATCTAAACAGGCTCTAGGTATTTCAACATGAGATCATTTTAAATTGATATTTTCTGAAAAGGTTCCATGAATGAATAACATCCCTCCTAGTCACTGAATCAGATTTACACTTCTTTTATTAAAATAAAATATATGGATAATTGATTTGATACACAAAGGTATACTTTCAATATACTAGAACTAGTACATATTTTTGAATCAATATGGATTTAATTCAATGTACATAAGCTTTATAATTTAATTCTCTATTATATTTGAGCCCTCCAGGTGTGTTTGAGAAGCAAAGTGCAATTGTTTTTAAAAGTCACCGGTTAAAAAGTATGCGAAATACTTTTTAGAAAACATTTCAATTGGTTGCTGCACAGATAATAACCTTCAGCATGTGGTCGTGAATTAAATGCAAAATAACATCAGGAGCCCTGCTTCAAGAAATAATTAGACCTTCTGCAGAGTCATTCAGTAAAATTACATTATTGTGTTCAACTGAGAGGAGCTGTGTAGAATTGTATTTGTAAAATATAATTGCAGGGACAGCTGGCCTGAAAAAGGAAGAATCTTAATAATATATGTTGCTGAGGTGGTTGGTTATTTACTGCCCATTATAAGAATGGTTGATAAGAAGAACAGTCATTGTTACATGGGAAACAGAAATTAATTCAGGAAAATAATGATGTAGCTTCTCATGTAGTTTAACTGAATTTTAAAGCGAAATGTATTATGTGCCTTGGAAGCAACATGCCTGGAGGATTTGTGCTTCTTGCTCCCACTCCTGAAGCTTCAAATCATCTATGTGGTCTTTCCCAGTTGGCTTCTTTTATTTTCTTAACTTCCCTCTTGTAATGTAAACATGGGAAAGAGAAAGTGGTAGAAGAACAAAGGATAAGCATACAAAATAGCTCCACTCCCTCTGCATAAAGCTTTAATAGGGAAATGGTACCACACTGAGACTTTATGAATAGATTGATAATAGTGCCTTCATTTAAACCAAATGGGGAGCCACCGTATTATGTTTTGCCATTTTAAAGTCAATTTCATTTTTACTTAAAGGCCTTCTAGATCTTTTTTCCACCCTTTGTCAAATAGGACAATTAATTTTATCAACATAAGCTTTCAGTGGCATTGTAAACTCACATGTGCTAAAATAAATGTCTTGACACACTCAGGATCATGAATTATACAGAGGATCACATGAAATATGGGGGCTGGTATTTCATATACAATTTACTGTCATGTAAATTAAACACAAATCAAGAACGACAAAGAAAAAAATCTGGTTGATTGATAACTAACTCCAGAGAGAACTGTAAGTTTTAATGTAACATTTAAAAGTAAGTTAATTTTTAAATGGCTCTTGACTACACAAATAAATACCCAGTAAATATTTGTAGTAATTATCACTAATAGAGAAACACTTCTAAGTGAATATTATTAATCATTTATTGAAAGCTAAAATTTTCTGTAGACAATATCAGAATATTTTTCTCTTAAAATATTGGGGTGATGTAGTTTTATTTGTAAAACCAAAGTTTGTAATTTTCAGGTAAAATATCTGAAGACAAAGTTTTAATTCTTCAGCAAATATTTATTGAGGCTACTGTATGCCAGTCACTGTTCTAGGCAATAAATAAAATCCAGTACACTCAGGGAAGTGATAGGCAAAATTGAAGGTGGACGTTTGTAATGTCAGTAGCAATAGATGTAGTAAGAAAAATTAAGTAAAATAAAAGGATCAATGAAGGAAGGACAAATAGGTTGGTCAGGGAAAGCCTCTTTGAAGAGGTGACATTTAAGCAGCTTTCCATCTTTTATTCTTTTTTTTTTCTTTTAGAATTCTTTCATATTTTTATTATTCTGAAATCAAGGAGAAGCCAAAGCTGACAGAAAATTGTAAGATATAAATAGAGGAACTTTGCTTTATTTATTATAAGGAACCAAATTAGATCCTATATATGGCTGAATTTCACAGAAATGCTTTTATTTTATTAACTTCACTTATGCAGAAATGTGATATAATTGAAGCAGTGGGAGATATTTAGAACCAATTTTTCATTTATTATATCTCACGATCTTATGGACCAAGAATTCAGGCAGAGCTCAGCCAGGCTATTCTGTTCTGCATGGTTTTGACTAAGGCCACCCTGGTATTCAGCAGTAGACAGCATGCTCTGAAAGGTCCACTGTGTCTTCATTCACACACATGGAGCCTTGGCAGGAATTACGATAAGGTAGAGCTTGGCCAGGGGCTGCCTGTCAGCATGGCAGTCTTAGGGTCATCAGAATCCTTACATGGTAGCTTAGGTAACCGAGAGAGTGTTCCAGGAAACAGTAAGTAGGGATTCCTAGTCTCTTAAGATCCAGACCTGCCCACAGCATCGTTGTGGCTGTATGTTATTGATCAAAGTGAGACAAGAGAGAAGGGGGCAAAGATCAACCACTAAAAGAATGACACAGCCATTGTGGATAGGACAAATACTGATCAGAAGCAACTAGGCCCAAGATGGACAAAGATTTGACTTCCTGTGGACCTTGGGTTTATTATACACTCATTTTAATATATTAGCATGCTGACTGACACACCCACAGGCACCATGACAGTTCCCAGACTGACCATAACAGGCCAAAAAGTGGGTGGTGGCTCAATTCCTGGAAATCCCTACCCCTTCTCCCAAATAATTGGAATAATACTCCCATTTGTTAGCATATGAAATTACCCAGACCATAAAAGCTAACCAGCCCCACAACCCTAGGACCTTTCTCACTTTCCCAGATGACTACCTTGCCCTGGGGCTGCCTTCCCTTCTGAAATGGACTGCATTCTGTCTGGAATGTGTAGCTCTCTAAATAAATTTGTTCTCACTTTATCATGGCTTTTTCTTGAATTCTTTCCTGTGTGAAGCCAAGAACCCCCACTTGGCAGGGCACATCCCAGGGACTCGTCTGAGACCTGGGACATGACCATGCTCTCATGCCCCATTTTCCTGCGATGAAAGCAATCACAGTGCTCACTCAGATTCATAGTCTGTAATTCTTCATGGGAGTAGAGCCAAAGAGTTTGTGGCTATTGTTAATCTTACAAAACTTACTCAAAAACAATGATTATAAGCAAACTCACCTAAAGTGCTTGGATAGTTCTACAGGATTTGTTGCATTTTTGTTCGTGTGTGTATGTAGTATTTGAACCAAGCTGAAAATGATATAGGCATCATGAGAATATTGCATTTTCACAACTGTATACTCTAGAACCCATATATTAAAATCCAGTCAGAGAAACATTATTGACATGAATCTGTGAAATGCAGCAAAAGTTAATGTACTACTGGTATTTCTCTTATAAAAAGGGCTTTATATATGGCTTATTTTCATCTCAGTATTGATTTTAGCATCTTTCAATTATTACATAAAAGATACAATGACCACTCACTGGGACATAATAATCTTCCTCATTTTTAAATTTCCACTGAAAAAAAACCGCAATAATTTTGATGCCCCATTTGACTTAAAGGCTGTGTTGTATCTGCTTGAGAATTAATTTGCCAACCATTCTTTTGGTGGCCTGAGCTGTCATTCCAAACAGTATGGTCTCTGCTTCTGAGGTCTTCTTTTACAGAAAACTCTAAGTTCCAAGCCAGTTACTCACTCAACCAGTTTCAACAGTGTAATAAAAACCATCCTACTTTTCTCCCAAACTGTGGTACATTTTTTTATTCACTTTCATTCATTAGGTCTACTTTAATAGGACAGACAAGATCACTTGGAATATCTGCTATAGCCATGGAAATCCTTAATTTGGGAAACCGTTAAGGACTTACAATAATTGAGATCCAACGGTAGCTATGAGTTAATATTTTTAAATTATTTTTCCACTTTATCTACAATAGTTAAATTTGCCTAACTTTTACTATGATATTATAACTTTGTTAAATTAACATTTGTTAAGTGGAGCACAGGGTGCTGAATGGTGAGCTATGATTCAACTACAGACCACAAGAGAATTAACTAGAGAAGGTTATTACTCACAGGTCCTGGGGAAGTACATGGCATTCTCAATAAATTACATGGTGAGGTGAAGGCAGAGTGCAGGGAGAGAAAGAGGCAGGCCTTGGGGCATGTGACTTTATTAGGGTTCCTGGGTAGAGTGCTTTGGGGTTTCCAGGCTAAGGCAGGATTGGTCAATTCAATTTAAAGGGTGGGATTTTGGTAAACTCCACTGGGGGTATCTTCCAAGGGGAGCAGAAAGAGAAGGCACTGAGAGGTGGGGAAGACTGTTGATCACAAGGAGTGTTGGGGAAGTATTATCAGAAATGTAATTTACTTGTGACTCTGTAGATTGATATCAGCTTAAGACTCCTACAGGCCATTAACTGCACAAAACGGATGCAGAGGCAACACCATGGAGCAGCTTAGCTAAATTCTCAACAGAGAGCTTAAATATGAGCACGTACAATTGTAGAGCAGTTTTGGCTCCACTCTACCAGTTTTTTGAATTATCTAAATTCTGGTCTGTTTTGACAGCAAGATTTATATTTTTCCTGGAATCACTTGAGATTAGACAGGGATTCCTATTTCCTTATATTCAGGTAAGTCTGAAGATAGCTCTGTGCACTATTAAGCTGGGTGCGACACACTTGCTTTAAAGATTTTCTTTTATTTGTATCCATACGAAGTTCTTCTAACACTAGGTGTGATTAGAATCTATATTAATTAGATAGGATCTGTCAATACCTAACTTCTTATCATTTATTTTTAAGGTAAAGGACCTGGAAGATATCTGTCTGCATGAATTGGAAAGCAAAAATTCCCCTTGTGTTTTTGTTCATTAAACACACAAAAATTACTCAAAAATTGACCCAAGATACTGCTAGTTGAAATGAATTAAAAAGGAAACTGCTTTCCTTTCTCCTTGTGCTGGTCTCATGGAACAGTCTCATTTACTCTTTAAAATATGTCTCTAAAGTTTAACCTTGGTCAGAAAGTTGAGTCAACATAGTCTGTTCTGTTTGAATTGGGTGGGTCTGCTGGCCAACTTCTCATTTGGCATTCATAGACTCAAATTGGTCCTGCAATTAATTAATAACCACTTTAACTCCTTTCTTGAAAAGCATGATAAAAACTGTATCTCAACACTTAAATGTCTAGCATTTATGCCATATAATCAGTTGGAGATGAGAATAATATCGGCCCGACTTGATGTCACTATTACAGGAATATCTGGGTCTAGATATTTGGGAATACTTGAAAGACTAACTCAACATTTTGGTTTCTGTTTTTCTGTTTTTTTCAAATTCTTTCTCTTTTTTTTCCCCTGGGCTTTTAGCATTAGATAAGTCTAACTGCAACAGAGAAGAACAAACCTGTCCATATTGGATCCATTTCTTTAGCTCTAACCCTTGTGCTCTGTTGCCCATACATAGGCAAGCTGGCTCTGCATTTTTGTAAAAGAATGTTGTCTACAACCTGAAATATAAATGATAGCCCATTCTTGAGGCTCTGGCCTTTAAAGGTATAACACTTTTCCATCCATATAGAGATAAAAAGTTTCAAAATAGAGAATAACATTTTTTCTGTTGGAGGTTTACAGGAACATGGTGACCAGACCTGCTTGGATGGCTGCAAAGACAAAGGATTCCTGCACCAAAAAGTCTGCAACAACTGGCCACACCCTCTCCCCTTTTAGTATTAAAGCCTGAATTCTACCTCGGGTAAGATGGTTCTTTAGGACCCTAGTCTGCCTTCTCAGTCTGCTGGCTTTCCTAATAAAGTCACTATTATTCTTTCCCCAACACCTAGTCTCTCCATTTATTGGCCTGTTGTGCAGTAGGAGCTTGGACTTGGTAACATAATTAGAGATGATCTGATAGCAAATAATTTTTATAGAAAGCACTCATAGCATTGAGCAACTTACAGGAAGCCTTCATAGCACTGAGTGTTCCTTTAGACTTACCAATTTTATTTTCTAGAAGCCAAAGGTAATTTTTATAGCCATGGATACATGAAATAAGAAAGAGATGAAAAATAAGAGCTAATTCTTATGGAGGTGTTACTCTTAAGTGCTTCTTTGTGTATTAACTAATTTCGTCTTTGTGCCACCCCTATCAGAAAGTTTTGTTTTTGTTTTTGTTTTTGTTTTTGTTTTTGAGGGGAATAAGAATTCATTCCCAAATAGAGATGGGGACCCAGAGCAGATCAAAAAGCCAGCAAATGGTAGAAGCAGGATTTGAAGTCAGGCTGTTCAGCTTGTCTGGTCCTTAACTGATTTGTTCTTCCTTTCTACATTAGATTTAGGAAGAAACCATTTGTAAAAACTCAGTCAGCCTTAAGATAAGTCATAACAGAACCAACATATTCAAAATTGCTTGGCATGAATCATTACGTAGTTTTCATAATGATTATGTAAATATATGTCATATTTTAGAGGGGAATGTTCTTATGATTACTCTATTTTAAAATAAAATTTTCCTTTTAGGTTTACCTCGATTTGAGGAGTTCTAGAATTTAAAAAAAAAGGGTCAAATTGCATTCTAGAATTTATTTTTTCTAAATTAATGTTCTGCTCTCAGTGACCACTTGAAGATAATCCAGAAAGAACTGGGGTGGGGGCATCTTTAAAAGGTAGAAGTATTTCATGTATTTTGGTGTTCAACAACATGGACTTTTAAGTGACTGAAATCTTCCTAAGAAAAGTAAAAAACTCTGATGTCAAAACAATAATTGCTTTTCTTATATTTTAACTGGACATAGTACTTAAGTGAATTTTGGGCTTATAGGTAGATCAAACATAACAGTATTAGGTATATAACAAAATTTACTTTAGGGAATTTCTAAGATGACGTTAAAATTGCTTAAAGATATTTATATATGAGTACTTATAGATCATGGAACTATTTCTTAAATATAACAATAGAAATATTAAGATAATTTTTTATCCAAGTAGCTCTTTTTTATAACTTGTTAAATAGAACTTTTCTTATGAAATTAAAAATTTAGCACATCAGCAAAATATGCTTGCTAACAGCTAGCATGTATGAATTGACTAGAACATTTAACTTAAATTTCTATTACACAGTGTGATTTTTCTTCTCTGACACTCAAAGGTTTGGACTTACTAAAGCATAAACTCAAGAAATTTCTCTTTGAAGAAAATAATAACTAGACCCCCAAATAGGTCCTCCTTATGATCTCTTTAGGAGTAAACAGTTTTTCCTCACTATTTAGTTTTAACAATGACCCCATTTGGTCAGTGAATCAATAAATACAGAGATTATAACTTCTGTGGATATCTTAAAAGATTCGATGCTAGGTCTGGATGTTAAAAAAAAGCAAGAGTGTTTGAGTCATTATCTTGGCATTGTTTGGTGAGAACATCAGAAGTTCCCTGAGACTGGGCCCATATGGTTTTCATCTGGAGTCCAGCACACTTTCTGACACATAGTAGGCAGTTAAAAATGTTTTTTGAATGGAAAAATGACTGAATGGCTGAATGTACTAAAGTGTTCCTGCTTAGCATTTAGAGGTTATTTTTAAAACTGTTAGAGTGACGAATACACTCATTGAAAACAGCAGAAAATATTTTCCTTTCACAAATCTCCAAGGATTTTTGATAGGTATGTTAGTTGCCCAGTGTGCCAAAAGCTTGAGTCACTGTTCTCTTTTTAACACAAGCACCATGGAAGTCTTTGGGTAAATCTCAAAGAACTTCAGTTTGGACGTCCAACTGTTCTCTTTGCGGAAATGTTAATTTCCATGTACAATTTTCCATTTTTAAAAATATCATTAATAGTTTTTATGCATGATGCCTGATAGTTCTAAGCAATTTTTCGTAAAACAATTCTGCCTATTAAATATTATTCAACAATTATCTTATTGTACATAAACTGCACAACAAACCAAAGATATAGGTATTATAATTATTATTCCTATTAAACTAGGCCTAGAGATGTTAAGGAATCTGCCCTACTTTATCACACTTGACGGATTCTAAATTGTTGCCAATATACTATGGTCTTTGACAAGGCTATTTTTTCTGACATTGTAGTATGTGTATGCACCACATTCACTGCTTTAGTGTATATACTTTTTAAAATAATTTGTTCCTAAGTTATGTATAATTAATTTAGACCCCTTGCTTTAGCAAATTCATTTCTTTTATTCTAGAATCAAAAAGCACATGGCTGGAAATGTCAATTTTTTTGAAGTATTTTACACAAACAATATAATTTATTTTTAATGTTCTAAAATCTATAGCATTTTCTTTTACTTTTCCACATTCTTAAGGGTATATGCCCAGAGATATAAAAGCCTAAAAAATAAAGACAAACTTATTTCCATATGTAAATGCTCTGATTTGTTTTGTTTTCCTGCTTCCCAAAATGCTTGGAGTCATGCTTGGACACGTCTAATTGTTTATGATACTCTAGTGTTTTTCAGGCAAAGAAAAGTTTCTTTTTTTTTTTTTTCATACTGTTATTTTACTAATGCAAGTCAATTCACCGCTAAAAATCTTACAGGAAAGACTGAAAGAAGGAACAAATTTGAAACCATTATTGCACAGAAATGAGTAGAAAACACATGTATTTAAATCACCAAAAAAAGTGCTCATATTACTGCTTCAATTGGGACAATCCAGATATGACTAGTGATGGAACAGACTCTCTGAGAGCCGTAATTGTATTCCTATTATGTCATTTGGATGCTCTTAGCTGCTTGTGTATCTGGGAGCCACATCATGCCCATAGAACAGACTGTCTCTTGTCAAAAGCAGCAGCACTATAATATATTCTCCATAAAAAGAGAGGCAAAGTACTGCCATGTTGGCATCTTTATTATTTTTATAGTTGCTTCTATTTTCAAAGTTGAACATTCATCAGGGTGATTATTATAGCCAAAGCAACAGAAATAACTATACAAATCAAAAGTTATTTTTATTATTGTAGAAATGGAACAACTGATTTAGGGGCTTAATATAAAGCTCTATGATAACACTCTTCATTTCTATATTTTTCTTTAGACTGTCTAGATGGACAAATAAATTGACCACTTTAATCAATAGGTAACATATTTATAAGTCAGTATAATTCATAAATGTACATGGAAGGATTTCCCTGATTATGTGTACAGATCATCAATCCCTATCTCAGTCCATTTCCATGTTTGTTAAGTAAATTAGGGAATAATGAGCTAAGCCCACCTCAGCTGTTTGTAAGAAAGCCAAATCAATGACGTGGTGAGATCATAATGGGAGACCACGACACTCATTCGAATATTACAGGTACTAAAAGAGAGAGAAAATCTTTCCCTTATTTTAATGATTGATGTTTATTATTGGCATAATTTGAGGATTATTGATTTAGGAGTCAGAGGCCTGGTTGGTTTGGCCATGCAATACTGCGTGACCTGTTGCCAATAGATTCAACCACATTAGGTACTAATTTCCTCATGGAGACTATCACAACTTTCTTTGACTCATTACTTTGCAGTGACTAACAATAAATACCACACACTACCCCAAAAAACAAAGTGTTGTAAAAAACTGCAAAGAGCCTTACTAATAGATTTTTCCTAGTAATATAAAATTAAAAACTGTCTGGAATTTACCTTGTTTAGATGGAATCCTAACCCCCAGTAGCCTGCTCCTTTTTGAATCTTCAGAATTTTCCATGTTTACCCCAAAAATAGTGAATGGAAATTTCCTTGATGAGTGTACAGATCATAGAGATGAATAAGACAAATATGCACCTGTCATTAAATCAGATGACTGATGACTAGCCATCATCCCAGATTGCCTGAGGTCTCATGTACTCAAACCAACCATCGGTAATCTTATGTATGTGTGTGTTACGAGCATGAGCTCAGGTGTACTTGTGTCTGTATTTTAGTCTTTATAATAAACAATTATTATCCCTTCAACAAAATACGCAAATGTTCAGCTCCTGAGTAATCCACTGCATGCTGCAACTATTTAAGTCAATACTCTACATCTTAGAGGAAACCTTTCAAACAAGGAAAATAGATTTATGCTTCCCATAAGACAGCAGAGCTGAAAGAATATACAGAAGAAACAACTAGCTTGTCCAAAAGGACTAGTATTAAAAAGACACACATTTTGTGTTATAATGTAGAAATGATGAATGATATGTCTGGTAGATGGCTCAGATGACAAGAGGAAGCATATCTGACAGCTACAATATTGAGACCAATTAGACAAAATGGGACAGCAGTGCCTAATGGACAGCACACATCTGTTGTTACAATGTGACGTACTCTGTGGAACTTGAGAATTACACAAGAAAGTGTAGGGGAATTTCACACACTCTGTCTCTAGTTGATATTTCAGCTGCAGAGACACCATAAACCTGTTTTGTTGCTAGAGTGATAACACTCCACAAAAAATTCTAAGTATCACTAAATGAATATAGTGATTTTCGGAAAGAAAAAAAAAAGTTGTGTGTTCAAGAAAGAAATAATTTTGTTTTCCATGTAGTTAACTAAAAGAATTTATAGTATTTCTTTTGCTACAAAAGTCGATTCAGTTTTGAGATACAAAAATAAAATTTAGTAATACAAATGGCAAGAAACTAATTTATGATCACCACATAGACAGGTACTCTATTTTTACTAAGAAATTAAAGAATGAAGTGTTTAGGTTGTACTGGGCTTCAGCAGCTGTGACTGTTACCATAATCAGCTATCTAATTATGTTGGAATGGTACAATTTTTTTTTATGTTTAACAGCTTAATTGTCAAGATAACCAAATTAGCACAACTAGAGATTTGAAAATGAAAGTAACAGTGCAAACATTTTTAGAACAATATATGTGTATATTTTTTGTAAACTAATGTAAAACTAATTTTAGTATTATCTATTATTCAGTTTCAAATACATCTATCTACTTTCCTATTGAAGAGTTATGACTGAAAATAGATTAAGGACCCTTTCTTCAATCAGAACAATTAACCCAAGAAACTCTTCAATTACCACGTCTAGTTTTAAAATAAACCACAATGCAGTGAACAAATATGATAACTAAATTTTGAACCTATATTCTAAAACCTCTGATATATATTTTCTCTGATGTTAGGAACAATGAAATTAAACTTAAGAAATATATTTAAGAAATATACAAAAAATATGTTGCAGTATTTTCTTATATAAAAAAAATTGGCAAATAATGTTTACTATGAAGTCTATAAGGGCATTTGGTATGATCTCCATCATATCATTATTTTTTTTCAGCGTGCTTGCAAGTTTCCCTAAGTTACACATGCTATTTGATAAAAAGAAAAATAGGCAAACTTAGTAGCATAATTGGAAATGAATGGGTCAGCATGTGTGGCTGTAATATAGAATATTTGAGGAGTAAAGCAAGTAAAGCATCATGGTTTAGATGTGTTGCTCTCAAACTTCAGTGCACATCAGAATCACTCAGTAGTGATTCTTGACCGGGCACAGAATTTTTATGTTCCATCAAGTGACCAGGTGATGTTAATATTTCTCAATCAGGGAGAATACTTTGAGAACTACTAGTTTAGGGGCATATGAGTTGCTAATTTTGTTTCTGAATTTAAGTTAATTAGAGAATGTAAAAATTTTTATTGTTTATAATTAGTAGAACAAGATGTTCAATTTTGGCCTACAATGTTAAAATCCTGTAAGTGAAAGAGTAATTGAATATAAGCCTAAAGGGTCTATTGAGAACAGATTTGTTACAATGGAGTCTGCAGTTCATATGACTGCATAATGGAGTGCCTGCTTAAAGCCCTAAAGATGAAAGCACTGTTGATATTGGCATAAGACCAAGACACTCCTAAGAGCAATAATTAAAGCAACAATCAGTGCTTTGGTTGTAGTAACATATCAACAATATACCCCTAATAGAGATCGGAGCAGCAAAGCAACACCATGTGACATAAGCTAAAGAAGATGCTGTGTAAGAAGAGACAAAAGAAAGGCTTTTGAAGTCTCTATTTGGAGAGCTACTACAAATGGTCATGAATTGGTACACAGCTCAAGGGTGTCCAGCTGAAGTGGATGGAGGAGTTAAAGCCCACCTCCAATCCTGACACGCTGATACCTGACATTGTGGCAGGGGTGCAGTTTCATTTACAAAAATCGTCATTTGTCCAAATGGTACATCATTTTCTAATTCATCTCCCCTTCAGGAGTCTTTTTTTTTTTTTTTTTTAAACCCAGTAAGCCAAGGAATTTAGGCCAATTTGTTAGTTCCTTCCTGAAATGTAGAAAGAAAGCAACCACAATCACAATGCTGGTACTATAGTAGTTGGTTACATGACCTTAAGTGTTTTACCTTCTAGGCCACAGTTCTTGAAAACACGAATTGAAGTAGTTGAAGTGAGTAATCTCAAATGTTCTTTCACCTCTGAAGTTTTATAATCCTCGGTTTAAAATAAAAGAAGAGAGTACATAAATAGAAAAAGACGAGCACTGATTCCAGGCAGATCTAGGTTCAAATACTCATTCAGAACACATTCTTACTGAATGACTTTGGAGGCATTATTTAATTTCACTGAGTTTCAGTTGACTCATTTGCAAAATAGAGAAAATAATTCCTGTTTCATAAGAGCAAGTGAAACTGAAGAATACTGAGTTTTAATATAAACATCTTCTTAAAATCACTGGGAAAAAAAAAAAAAAACAAACCTCCCATTATTTTTCTGCCCTGCCCTTGGTAAGATAAAGAGCTATATAGAATGAAAAATCACACTCATCTCCACATTAAATCTCCCTTCTCCTAACACTATAAGTTTTAAATCCATAGTTAAGTTAAAAAAAAAAAAAGATGTGAACGATGGAAGGAAGAGATGGAAAGACATGGAAAAAAGAAAAGAGGAAGGGCTATGGGGAAAAGGATATCTTTTATTCTATTCTAGAAGAGAACACTTTCCCCTTAACCTAAAATAACTAAGTTAAATTACAGCAGCACAAATATATATAGAACATATGGAAAGTTTATATATAAAAATTAAATTGTTAACAGGTATATATGAAAGGTATGACCGCAAAAGAAATAAACATAAGCACTATAAGAAGTATTTAACAGGTAAATACAATTTGAAAGTTTTGGAAGGCCTAGCCAGAGCAATTAGGCAAGAAAAACAAATAAAGGCATCCAAATTGGAAAGGAAGAAGTAAAACTGTCACTCTTTGCAGAGGACGTAATATTAACTGTTAAAACTAATAAATGAATTCAGTAAAGTGGTAGGATGCAAAATCAGTATAAAAACTCTGGTGTGCTTCTATACACTAACAACAAACTATTAGAAAGAGAAATTAAGAAAATAATTTCATTTATAATTACATCCAAAAGAATAAAATACTCTGGAATAAATTTAACCAAGGAGGTAAAACACCTGTATTCTAAAAAACTATCAGATATTATAGAAATAAATTGAAGAAGACACAAATAAATGGAAAGATAGCGCAAGTTTGGGGATTGGAAGAATTAATGCTGTTAAAATATATAAAAAATGTCTATACTACCCAAAGCAATCTACAGATTCAATGCAAAAAATCAAAATTCCAATGGCATTTTTTCACAGAACTTAAAAAAAAAAAATCCTAAAACCTGTGTGGAGGAGCCGCAAAAGACCCCAAGTAGATAAAGCAGTCTTGAGAAAGAAAAACAAACCTGTAGATATCACACTCCCTGATTTCAAACTATACTGCAGACTTACAGTCATCAAAACAATATACTGCTGGCATAAAAACAGAGACATAGATCAATGGAACAAAATAGACAGTCCAAAAATAAACTGGTATCTATATATGTGTGTATGTGTGTGTGTGTGTGTGTGTATATATATATATGTATATATATATATATGTATATATAAAATCAGGAAAATTAAATTAAATTAAATTAAATTAAATTATGACAATGAAGCCAAGAATATACAATGAGGAAAGGATAGCCTCTTCAGTAAATGTTGTTGAAAAAAACTAGACAGCAACATGCAAAAAAGAATAAAACTGGTCCACTATCTTACACCATACACAAAAATTAACTCAAAACAAAAATTGAATGTAAAACCTGAAACCAGAAAAGTCCTAGAAGAAAACATAAAAAGAAGCGCCTTGGCATAGTCTTGGTGATGGTTTTTGTTTTTGTTTTTGTTTTTGTTTTTGTTTTTGTTTTTGTTTTGTATTTGACACCAAAAGTAAGGACAACAAAAGCAAAAATAAGTAAGTGGGACTACATTAAACCAAAAAGCTTCTCTACAGCAAAAGAAACTATCAACAACAGAAAAGACAACATGCTGAAAGGTAGAAAATATTTTTAAATCATATATTTAATAAGGAGTTAACATCCAAAATATATAAAGAACTCATACAACTCAGCGAAAAACAATTCAACTTAAAAATGGGCACAGGGCCTGAATAGACATTTGTCCAAAGAAGACATACAGATGGCTTACAGGTACATGAAAAAGTGCTCAGTTTCATTAGTCATCAGGGAAATATAAATCAAAACCATAAATAAGATATTACCTCACATCTGTTAAAGTAGTATTATCAGAAAGACAAGAGATTAAAAAAATGCTGGAAGAATGGAGAAAAAGGAACCCTTGGGCATGGTTGGTGGAAATGTAAATTAGTGCAGCCACTAGACAGTATGGAGTTTCCTCAAAAAATTAAAAATAGAACTACCATATGATCCAGAAATCCCACTTCTGGGTATTTACCTGAAGAAAGCAGAAACACTAACTCAAAAAGATTTATGCACTCCAATGTTTATCGCAGCATTATTTACAGTAACCAAGATATGGAAACAACCTAATTGTCCATCAACAAATGAATGGATAAAGAAGATATGGTGTATACACACACACAACACACACACACACACACACACACATACACACACACTAGAATATTATTCAGCAGAAAAGAGTAAAATCTTTTTGTGACAATATAGGTGCACCTTGAGTGCATTATACTAAGTGAAATAAGTCAGCCAAAAAAATGATAAAACCTGAATCCTCTCACTTAAATGTGAAAAATGTGGAATCTAAAAAAGAAAAGAAAGAAAGAAAGGAAGGAAGCTTAGTTCATAGATACAGAGATACATTGGTGTTTGCAAATGGATGAAAGAAGTCAAAAGGTACAAACTTCCACTTAGAAAATAAAAAAGTCATGGGGATGTCATGTACAACATGGTGATTGTAGTTATCAGTACTGTACTGCATATTTGAAAGTTGCTAAGAGAACAGATCTTAAAAGTTCTTATCACAAGAAAAAAATTCTGAAGCTGTATACGGTAACAGATACTCACCAGACTTACTGCAGTGATTATTTCTCAGTATATACAAGTATCAAGTCATTATGCTGTACATCTGAAACTAATACCATGCTGTATGTCAATTATACCTTCATATAAGAATTAAGTTGTCAACAGCTATACATAAAAAGTATGACCACAAAAAAATATGTAAGCATTATGACAAATATTTAAACAGGTATCTATAAAAGAAAAGATCTATCATTAAGATTGCAAATTCTCAAGAGTGTCTTTAAAGAATGAGAGGTAGTATACTATTTTCTAGGAATACTCGAAACTGAGCATAGAGGTTCAAACCAAATCCTGTTTGAATCTTGATTCCAACACTGTGCTCCGGTAGTGGGACTTTGGACAGTTATTTGCACCTTCCCATCCTTGGTATCGATATCTATCAAACGTAGATTATACTCTACTTCTCTAATGAATCTGTTGCTTACTAGCCTGGTGGCCACATAACAAAGTCAACTTAAATATTCCCAGTTTCTGAGCCATCTCTAAGTATCGTCTCTTTTGAGGACATAATGCATTTAAAGTACTTGCAGATAGTAGTCATTCAACAAATACCAACAAATAATTACTATAAAGGATTATTATAAAAGTTCTCAGTAACACACAAAGATATTTACATGTGGATACTATCATTTTAATCCTTTTAACACCCTAGAATTTTTAGCTCTATCAAATTAATCTAAAGTATTTATGTTTTCCTCAAAAACTGATAAAAGTTAAATGAAGATGAAGAATTTTCTACAGATTCTATTACTTTTTATGGGAAAAGGATAAACATAGCTAACTCAAGATTCACATTTTCCATAGAAGTCAAGTCATAGCACTACCATATCTAAATGTTGGTCAGTGTATCTAAACATCCACAAGTAACAACACAAGCAGAATGCAACTAAAATACAAGTAAGTCAGCCATCTATGTGTAGGCCCTGAACATTGTTTTTCTGAAATCCCAAGAAGATGATAATGTCCTAACAAATATCCTTTTATCTTCCTATTATCTGAAATTCCAAATTTTTGTGCTTCTTTAAGTTTAAAGCTATGACCCCTCTTACCATATTCAAATCCAAAAACATACTTTTTAATGTAATCACTGCCATTTCATATTAATTCTCATTTACAATCATGATTTTGACCAACTGCTTCCCTTAACACAGCCAGACTTATAATCCAGGTGACTTTTCCACTTCTCTTTGGCTGTGTAATTAAAATCCAAATTTAAGCTCATTTGAAATGATTTTTTAGGTGGGGGGCAGTAATTAGGTTTGTTTATTTATTTATTTAGTTTTAATGGAAGTACTGGGGATTGAATCCTGAGCCTCATGCATGCTAAGCACGTGCTCTACCACTGAACTATATCCACCCCCTCCTTGAAATGATTAAAGAGCAGTGATACTGCTCAAAATATGAACTAAGTGCCTTTATTTTATTTTTGTTATGTTTATTATCATATTTTATAAGTAAATAGGTATATTTTACAAATCTTGAAAAATACAAGTCAAGGAAGAAAATCAGCATCATCTTTCACTCAGAGATACCCTACGCAAAAAGCAGCAAAGAATTCATACCCTGCTATTTTCATATATCATAAGTATTTTCCTTGATGACTATGTATTTTTATAAGTAACTGTTCTAGTGAATGTGTAATATGCATTTACACACTTGTGCTATAATTCTTTTCAGCAATCCCTATTGTTGATGCCACTTTTTCAGCATGACAATAAATATATTTATAAATAAACATGAGAATTTATGTATTACTTTAAAATAGTTTCGTAAGAGGGGTATTCCTGATTCAAAGTTAATAAATCATCTACTTTTGCTAAGTACTTTATTTTGCTCTCCAGGAAGATCATACTAGTTACTTTTAAATAAGACCACTGTTCAAAATCTTTCCAGTAACATTTACTTTTCATTTAATGGAAATATAACTAATTCACATTTATTGCAGAAAATTTAGAAAATATGGGAAACAATGAAAAGTTCTACTGAAAACTTTGGTCATTCACAATGAATAGTTGTTCTGGTTTTCACCAGCAGTGTTTTGTATATATTACACATATATTTTTTAAAGAACAATACAGAACATATTATTTTGAGTTCTACTTTCTTTTTCTCTTTACATTGTATCATAAACATTTTCCATGTTCAATTCCCTTTTTTCCTTCCCCATCCCAATAGTCACCATTATATACAGTTGCTTTATCAGAAATTCAGAGGAATTATGCCAAACACAACTTTCTCTTCCGTCCAATATCAACAACTTACCAAGCCCTCAATTGTCCAGCTCTGGAATAAGTCTTACTATAACAGAGGAGAACAAGTCTGACTCTGTATTGGATCTGTTCCTTTAGTTTTGACCACTGTGCCCTGTTTTCCAGGCTCAGTCTTGCCAGCTCTGCACCTTTTGTAAATCAGTGTTGCCTCTGGCCTGAAATATACAAGAAAGCCTATCTCGGGGCTCTGATCTTTAAGGATGTTAGCACTTCTGCACTTACATAGAGATGGCAAGTTGCAAAATAGAGAATAACCTTTGTTTTGTTGGAGGTTTACAGGGACACCATGGCCTAACCCACATGGATGGCTGCAAGAACAAAGAATTCCTGCAGCAACAAGTTTGCAACAACCAACCACACCCCCTCCTCTGTTTTGTTTTTTATATATATAAAAGGAGCCTGTATTCTGACTGGAGCAGGATGGTTCTCCAAGACATTAGTCTGCCATCCTCTTGGTCTGCGAGCTTTCTGAATAAAGTCACTATTCCTTGCCCCAACACCTCATCTTTCGATTTGCTGGCCTGTCATGCAGCAAGCAGAACGAGTTTGGACTCAGTAACATTATGAACTTCAGCTCTACTCCCCCTCCCCCAGCCATATTTCCACTGTTACTGTCACTTGTGTTACTGCAAGTATCCCTTACCAGGTCTTCCCACCTCCATCCAATCCAGCCATTTTATATCCCATATTCCAGGATGCTGGAGAATCTTCTTTCCAAAGTTGAGATAAAACCCTGTCATTCCAATGATTACAATGATTCCCTGAAGATAAAATACTGTTTTCTCAATGCAACATTGTTCCATTCACATCTTTAGCTTCCTTTACCTCTTAACATTAACCCAGCTGTGAATTGCCCTCAGGAAATGCCAACCCACTTGTTCTTCCCTGACAGTGTTGCTCTCCTTGAGTATGTAAATTCCATATTAAAAGCCTCCTGTAGGGACTAAGAGCAGGGGCTTTGGAGATCCAGTGTATTATTTGAGTCCTGGCTGTGACTGCTACTGACCTTGGGCAATTCACTTAACTTTTCTGTACCTCAGTTTCCTCACTTGTACGGTTGGAATAGTAACAATGCTGACCCACGGGATAGTTAGGAGCATTGCATGAGTTCCTATTTGTAATGTGCTTGGAACAGTAACGCCCGCAAGTGAGCGCTACATAAGTGTCCATTACAGGAAGGCTTTCGTGTTGCCTGTTACAATGCTTAGCTTGCACTGCCTGCTTAACTTTGAGATCTCTCCAAAAGAGATCAAAAACTAGACTGAGATGCCTGTCTCACTTCTTTGCCCTTCGTCCTATCACTTTGCGCAGTGTTGAAATTGTCTACATTTGTGACTCCCAAAATAGTCAGTTGTCTGAGAGAAGCAGTTGTCTGCCTCCCTTCATTGCCAGCATCTAGCACGAAGCCTACGCAATGCCCTGCTGGTTGTGGTTCATCAGTATCCTCTGTGCTAATGAACTGGCGGTTTTGATTAAGGTCTTGATTGTCTCTTGTTCTTTTCATATGCACTATGTTTTCAAGACCCTAGTTAAATTAAAAAAATATATATTTTAAGGACCAAGCTTACATTACAATAGATTACAAGCGTGCAATCTAATTTTAAAAAGAGATCGAGTCAAAATTCACTTTTATCTGGTATTTTACTGTAGTATTTTCATGGAGAAAACAAATAGCACATGCTACATAATACTTACAAATTAACAACCAACCAACCATATTTACTAAGATTATAGATTGTAACCATCAGAACTAAGCACGATGAGAAGATGTGAAAGAAAATGAAAGACATAGACTCTACTTTAGATGGTTGGGCTCTCTTGAGTTTCAGAGGGTATATCCACATGATTATTTAAGAATACTTGAAGACCTGTAACAGGCTATAATTCAGAGGCTAAGCAAAGCAGAACAACGTAATGTCCATAGTTATAAAGAAGAGATAAATGAAACCGTAGGACAGAATCTCTTGGCTCAACAATAAAATATTTTAGATATGACTTTTAATTCAGATTATATAGGCAGACAATTGTACAAGGATTTGAAGACAGAAGGCTAAAAACGGCTATAAGAGATGAATAGCACACTTAGTCAAGAAAGTAGCGATAAGACAGATGAACTGAAAAGAAGCTTTTTGGAGGATGTAAAGCAGTTGGCAAATGCTCTTTGCCTGATGTTCTATTGTGAAATGAAATAGGTGAGTATATTACAAAGGCTGGAAGTCTCTTTCTACACAAGACTTTAAGGTCAGTGAGGTAAAACCACTTTGCTTAGATGTTTAGAAGATGTTATAAACATATAGATATTCTTGTAATACTACTAATGTTATTATAAAGTTTATAACAACAATAATAATAGTAAATAATAACATAATAATAATATACAATCAATGGTAATGAAGATTATCATTATATTAATAGACTAGAGGAAGCAAGAATAAAGACAAAAATAGATATTCTGGATAATGTTATTTAAATACTTAAAAGACTGAACACTTGGGTACCTCACATGAACTATACCAAAGAATATACTACTGCTTTCCTAAAAAAAAAAAAAAAAGCTTCAAAGGCAAACAAATAATTTCCAAAGTCTTTCTGGTCTCCAAGTTGCTCTTACACAAGAGGAATTTGATGAGTTAAGTGTAAATGCATAAGGAACATGTGGATTGCATTTTCTTTAAAAATGCACAAGGGTTTAAAAATTAAGGAGAAAAAGCATTTGGCACAATGCATTTTTCATGAAGCCAAACTAAAAACATTTGAGACAGTTTTAGATTGTGGTATGACCTTCAACATTATTGTGTTTATGTCTATTAACCTAAAAATAAACAAAAGCTTTCAGTAGGAGAACTGAAGCAATAAAATGTAAACCAAGGTATGGATTTGAACAATAATTTCTTAAGGATTTTACTTATTTATTTTTTTTAATAATCTCCTATCCAGAGATGTTCAAGCAAATGCCCGCCATATGTGTCATACTCTGTGTCTATTCCATTATTTCTTCATAATGTTTCTGGTTCACGTACTAGAGGAGACAACAGCTGAATATATGTAAGAAAAATGTCAACCCTCCCTTAGTGGTAGGATCATCTTAACCACAACTTGTATTCTTCAAATGGTTCAAATGTATTCTCAATTTGAGTCATTTTTTAATACTTTTGACCTGTGATTTATTTCAATCTCTGCCTATACGTTTGTTGGAAAGACACTTTCTGAGATGATACTTTGTTCCTGCAAATAGGCAAGAACTGTTATAAAACCTGAAAAGCTGGATTATTTTGAGGTATCCTGGTGGGTAAGTCAAGATGATGAAACACACACTGACAGGCAGTGTCCATCTTGACAGTCTGCAACAAGTGGAAAGAATAATTATGTGAGAATACCAAAAAGTTGGTGTTTTTATTTTTGTTGTTTGCTGCTGGCTCACCTGGTGTTTCTATTCAAGCAGGACTTTTCAGTGATTTGGGGGTCACTGCTTTGTTCTTCAGTTACTGATATTGTGATGAGCATTTTGCTATTCCTCAAATTCTCCCAATCATCATGAATTGCTGTCATCAACTTCATCCCTTTCATACCAAGCACAAAGTTTCATCAGTTATTTATTTGTACCTTTCTTCAAAGTCATCCTTTCTTTTTTCTTTCTGTTGTCAGCTTCCAAAGGGAGGCCCTTATCTCTCTCTCTCTGAACTGCAGTTACAAAAAGGAAGAAATCAGCAGTCTCTCTTCTGCTTCAAGTGTGAGCCGATAGCCTGCTGGCAGCAACCTGGGGGATGGACATTAACTCTGCGTTTCTGGTTTGCTTTGCTGATACTGTTTATTCTACCACTTTTTTACTTAATAATCTTGGAAAACACCCCATTGCTCAAAAGTTAAAATCCTAACCCAGAATACTAGAAAGCAGTATTTACTCAATAAATATTTGTTGAAAGAATGAAAGCATTCCTCTCATTTATAGTTGTCTAAAATCCATCTCCAAACCACTTCTACCACTTTTTGAAACAGAAAAACTCTCTGTGGTAGGCGGAAAGGCTTTCCAAAGATGTCCATCCCCTAGTTATTGTAGCATAGTAGTATGCTATGCTACATGGCAAAAGAAAGTTTATAGAAATAATTAAGGTTACAGACTTTAAAATAGGGAGTGTAGAATGGATTATTCAGGTGTGTTCCGCCTAATCCCATAAGCACTTAAAAGCAAACACTTTTCTGACGAGAGGCAGAAAAAAAAATGTTGCAAAAGGGAAAATCAGAGAGAGTTTCCAAGCATGAGCCAATCTGATGTGTCTTGCTGACTCTGAAATGCAGGGACCCCCAGGGAACGACCTAAGTGGCCACTAGGAGCTAATGACAGCCCCCAGGAGACAGCCAGCAAGAAAATGCAGACCTCAGTTTTACAACCACAAGAAACTGGATTCTTCCAAAAGCCTGAATGATTTTGGAAGCAGATTTATTCCAGGCTTTCTTTATTATACCAACATCTTTATTCTAGAGCAGAGAAACAGCGCAGTAACTAGCCAAGCCAGCAGAATTGTAAGACAATACATTTGTGTTATTTTGAGCTAAGTTTTTGGTAATTTGTTACAGCAGCAATAGAAAACTAATACTCTTTCCAATATATCATCCTTGAGTTAACCCATGTGTGTCATTGCCTCTTCACCTCTGACTGGCACACTACTTATGACAGTAACACACCTTTTACATCACTTCCCAACCCAGCACTAATCCAAAGAAAAAAATTGCATTGGGTCCCTCACAGCAAAATATTTCAATTAGTTACAGTTTGTAAAAGATATACTTAGAAGAATCTCTTTGGTTTGACTGAAAAGAACAATACACCATTTGGATCACTTGCTGTTATGTATAAGACTGTCCTGTTTGATTTATGACTATAGGCATTTAGGGGGAAAAAAAGACATTTTAAACCAGTGCTTAGCAAACTGAAATAAGTATGTATAGAACCTTGAGATTCTATTAAAATGGAGATTCTGATTCAGTCAGTCTAGGGTGGGACTGGAGATTCTTCATTTCCTGTGAGCTTTAATAACATTCTGTTACTTACTTCTTATGTGACCTTAGGTAAATTATTTCAGAATCTGAATCTAAATTTTCTTATCTGTGAAATGGATATAGTGAGTAAAACTCTGGTCATGGATATAAGGGAAAGGCTTCTTTTTTGTGCCCTGGGACACGTCCCCTAGACCCACTCTAACCTAAGCTGCATTGTTCAGGGACAGAGTTCATCACCTTTATCTTATCCCATATGAAACACCAGCCATATTTCTCTGCTTTCCTGTTATTGCAACTCAGACAGCATCTGCAAAGCAGCCCAGAAATGCAGAGAGTTAATGCCCTTGGATGAACTTACCAATCAGTGGAGCTTGGGGTGGTGATCAAGGTCCCAGGCTCTGACTGTTTATTCACAAGCGCACTGGACAACTCTTTAGAGGGACTGACGTCCACAATAGGGTTAAGTGCCAGTTGTTCTCAGGGGGAACAATTGTTTTTCCTTTCCTGTGTCACTTTCCCCATCCCTTCATTTCTATTTCTGGGTATTACCTTCCAAATAAGCTACCTTTTAGTAAGCCTTTGCCTCAAGTTCTGCTTTTGGCACCACAATCCCTAATGTTTTCTCCTGTTTTGGTGGGGGGACGAGGGGCAGGAGAGAAAGCACTGGCTTATGGAGTAACTCTAATACTTGAACTGTTTGGGGACAATGGTCATTTAAAAAACCATAGAACTTGCTGACTTTTTATTTGCTTATTTATGTTTGTGGGTGTGTGTGTATTTATGCATGTATGTATGTTGGAAACCTTGGAGAAAGAGAATGACAGCTGAAGTTAGCACCTAGTAACTCAAGGGGTGTAGGGAAAGCCAGAAGGCCTTCATAGAAATTTTTAAAGACCTCCATTTCTTTCTTTTTTTTTTTTTAATGAAGTATAGTCAATTTACAATGCTGTGTTAATTGCTGGTGTACTGCATAGTGATTCATTTATACATATATATATATTCCTTTTCATATTCTCTCATCATAGGCCATTATGAAGTATTGAATATAGTTCCCTGTGCTATATAGTAGGATCTTGTTTATCTATTTTATATATAGTAGTCAGTATCTACAAATCCCAAGCTCCAAATTTATCCCACCCCTCCCTCTTCCCCCTCTGGTAACCACAAGTTTGTCTTCTGTCTGTGAGTTAAAGACCTTCATTTCTCATAGCAAGGAGTAAACTTTGCTGAAATTCAAGCCCAGGATTTAATGGTAAAGGTGGCAAAACTGCAAAGGAGAGTTATGGTTGGGGTCAGCAGGTCTTCTCTGCTGAAATTATGGTGAAGCCGCAGAATAAGCAGGAGCCTGAAGTCTGGAATGGCCATACCTGGCATACCTCAGAAGTCATGCGTTAGTGAGAAGAACGCTTGCATCTTCGACAAGTTCAGTGTGGCTGTCCTCTGCAGGACAGACTTAGCAGGAGGGGATGATACCATGAGAGAGAGAGGCCCCTGGTGTCAATGAATGTGACAGGGTTCCAGAACAGCAAAGACTAGGTGGTGGCACATACCAACAGACGTGAGGTCAATATAATTACTGCAAAGCACAGCAAGAGGTCCCCAACTTACAGGGTTCCGGGATGGCTGTGAGAGACTGTGATGTGTCGAGGAGTGAGATAAATGAGCAACCAACAAGGGTGCTGCTTGATACAAATTAAAAAAAAAATAGCCTCATAAAAGCTCAGCCAAGATGCCAACATGGAGAAGACACCGTATGTGGTTAGTTAGGACACTGCCTTCTATGATGCAATATTCATATTTAATCAACAGGAATTATATGATGGCTGTACCCAGTGCTAGAATACACAGGCATGGGAATCAAATGTTGAAGGAAGGATTAACCGTTGTCACCATGCCTCTCAATGGCCCACTGAGGAGTTTAGGCTTCTCATTCCTTCAACTTTAAATTCTATAGGATTCAAGGTCTTTAACCCCAGCAGGGAAGTGTTTCTTCTAGAGGGTCAACTAAGGAGTCCTCCAAACCTAAAGCTTCAGCTTTTGTCTAATTATTCTGGGCTCCTCATACCTGAAGACCAGCAAGTAAATAAAAGAGTTAGGAAATTGACAGCATTGTTGACTGTGATGATCACAGTTCTACGGTTGCCGCCACCTAACAGAGGCATGAAGGAGGACTCGGGGCGCTGAGGGGGATCACGGTGGCATCTGCTGGGGTTCCTATGCACAGTGATAACAAACAAAGGCATTTTCAGCAATAATTGCCCGAAAAGGAGCAAGGCAAACAAAGACTCAGAAACCTAGGGGATGAAGCTCTGTGTTTCTCGTTCAGGCAAGCAGCTCATAGGTCAACTGCAGAGCTGGCTAAGTGTCAGGGCTCTGGAACGAGCAGCAGAGCAGGAAGGTGAGGAATAGCACTTACAGCCTTGGGACTCACAGCTGTAGCAGGACTGGAGCTTGCTGTACTAAACCTGTTTTGAATCCCTTTTTTCAAGAGGTGGTGGCCAGCCATACAACTTTGCAGAGTTACTAATAAGTTGAATTTAATATGGGGCAGTGACATTTCTAAGCAGGAAAAAAGGATGCTCTGAGAGACGATCTGGGGGCTCTGTGTTAAGGTCCCCTGAGCAAACCTACAATGTCAGCTGCACTCCGGCCCATGCACCCCGGCAGCATCTCACCTCACGTGCCTGCTGCTCTGCTTTCCTGCTTCACAGTTTTGGAGGGAAGTTGCAGGAAGTTTGCTCACCCCACTCACAGTCATCTTGGAAGTGTGAGATAACTAATGTCCATAGGCACAACTCTCAACAATAATGAACAGATGTTCTGGTAAAGGATCGAGCTTTCTGTCCTTCAGAGAAACACTTCTGAGGTCCCCAGCAGGACTGAGTCCCAGGTGCCCTCGGAGTCGTGTGCTCTTCATCAGCATCTCTTCCTTCCACGTCTCATTCAGCTTTCCCTATTGCAAGGCCTGTCTACCATCATTACTTCTACAATTGTTGTATGAACAAATATGGAGTGTCCCTAGGTCCCCACTTGGGCAGGGACGTGAGCAGCTGGTTAAACCTCTAAGAGAAATGCTTGCCCTTTGCAGTATCTCACAATCTTCACAGCAGCAGCTACCTGAATCTGACGTGTTTTTAAATGTGTGAATCTAGCATTGTCAAACTTGGAGTAAAATTTTTGCTTAAAATGAAGGCAGTTCATTAAACTTTGGGGATTATAAAATTCCAGATTCAAGGTGACTCCTAATTGATTCCATTTAAAACAGAGCCACTTATCTTAAGGAAAATGAACTTGAATAAAATTATAAGTAGGTGAGAGTATGGGTAGGCATGCTATGGTTAATTGATATGAAACATAGTCATTTTATCAGACTAGATAGGCCCAGTGAATAAATATGAACAGTTAGAACCTTTTATAAAACTTCTGACGAAATAATAATTTTATATATTATTTCTGCATGTATTAGAATCAAAGGCTTTCAGAAAAATCCTGGGATCACAGAATGTTAAACAGGAAGGATCTTAGAGAGCTTCCAGTTTTGTCCTCTGTCTTTCTGTTACCCTTCTTGCCCAGGGTAATAAAAGAATTAGGAAATTCCATCTGTCTGGCTTCCTTCCTGAATGGACTGTGTCCCCTCCATAGACACAGCCTACTTCCATGGCTCCGTGAGCTCAAAGCTGAACCGCTGGCACCTCAAGCTTACACACAGCATGGGGTATCATTCAGGGAAACCTGTGAGGATTGCCCCCATCAATGAGGAAAGGAACTTCTCTGTTTTATTGGGGGGTCTCTAAATTTTTCTTTCATATGTTTAAATAACTTTTTTAAACAGTTAAAAATTATATACAAAATACGGAACATGTCAAAAAGCAGAAGGTTAAACACAGACTCTATAGCCAAATAAATTTGGTCCCAGTCCTGGCTGTGACCAAGTTATCTAAATATTCCATCTCAGTTTCTCACCCATGCAATGGGGATGTTAATAGGAGGAGCTGATTACAGGGCTATGGGAGAACTGAGTGACTGAACACAAAGTTGTTAGAACAATTTGTCACACACAAACAACACAGTAAGTCTTACTATTTTTTTTTTCGTTCCTTCAGCAACTGTTTATTGAACACCTACTGTATGCAGTCACTGACCAGGTGCTAGAAGTATCAAGATTACCATCATGGTCTCTGCCTTCAAGATGCTGAGAAACTGGGAGGAAATGAACACAAGATTGCACAGGACACCACAATAGTATAAATGAATACAGTTCCCTGGAGTAGTTTTTCCAGATAAGATGATATTCTCACCAGCTCTCCAAGGTTAAGTAGGAGCATTCTGGGAAGTTACTGCTGCCGCTGATGATGATAATGATGATAGAAAATAGTAATTAATAATACAATCTTTCATTAGTGGCTAACATTTACCAGGGCCTTATGATAGACCAGACAGTTCATAATATCAACATGTATTATTTTGCTTAATTCTCAGAAAGATCCCATGAGTTCAGTTTCATTTTTGTCTCTAGCCTTGAACTCAGGAATCTGATGTTCAGAGTCCTGCCATTTTCCCAAGGTCGCTGGGAGAGTAAATGGCAGAGCTGCACAGTGGACAGGGGGCAGAGATGCATTTTAAGCAGTGAGATGAATAATGGAGAGCACACCTCATTGTGAAAAAGCCAGACATGTTGCCAAAGGGGAAAACATTCCAAGTGGCTTGAATACTCAGTTCTCAAGGTCTTAAAGATGGTGGCAGATGGTGAAGATTCTTAAATATTTTGCTAGAAGCTTGAAGGTAACACAGAAGGACTCAGTAGAAAAGGAGAACCTTATGGAAGTTTATGAGGAGAGAAATAAAGAGTAATTGCTACCATTTACCAAGAAATCTACATCTATCCATTATCTCACTTAATTCTTTTAACAACCTGTGATCTATGTTTGGGAGAAAGAAAAAAAGGAAGGATGCATTTAGAAAGGTCAATTATTTTCCTAAGGATTTGGGGAAGACAATTGTGGAGGCAGTATAACTGAGCCGAATCTTAATTGGAAGGAAGGGTAAGAGGGAGGAAATGATGAAGCCAAGTGTGACTGTAGTTTCTGGAGGAGGGCACTGAATTAGAAATGATACCATTAAATGAGATTTATAAGAGAGTTTGACAGGGAGAGGAGGACATAAGGAATTCAGGTTTGGCTTCAAGATTTTGCACTGATTATCAGACTAGACGTTTTTAGGCGGGCAGTTGAAATGTACATCTAAATTCTAAAGAGAAGAGAGAGGAAAATGGCAAGGAAGGTAATGATTTGAAAAGTATTACTGAACTTTACTCTTCTGCTTTTCTGCATGTGTAACCACCATGCTAATTGACCAGGGCTATAGGCATCAGTTGTTGGGGGATGAGAAAATTAAAGCATGTTTCAGAAGAAATGTAAAGAGGAAAAAAGGTGGTAACAGTTACAGTATCAGTCATATTTCACAATAAGACAGTGACCTTAAATCTCACACTGGAGACAAAAATAAAGATTAGCTTGATTGCTTTAGTTTTCATTTAATATTTGAAGGGCTCAATGAGGTATTTTCCAATAGTTAGAGAAAGGAGGTTAATATAGAAAGGAAGGTGCCAGTGTGATAAGTGGAATAACACTCACTCTGACCCTGAAGGGTGGTCAGAAAATGGAGGTGGGGGAGAGAAGGAGACTGCCTTGTGTCTCAGTATTCCCTCTCTGGGTTTGACACTGGGGGTGAGGAAAGTCTATTAAACAATTTGAGGAGAGTATAAAATTCAGGGACTCTAATTCAAAAAGATGAATGTACCCCAATGTTCATAGCAGCACTATTACAATAACCAAGAATTAGAAGAAATCTAAATGTCCATTGACAGATGGACAGATAAAGAAGTTGTGGTATATTTATACAATGGAATACTACTCAGCCACAAAAAAGAATGAAATAAGGCCATTTGCAGCAACATGGATACACCTAGAGATTATCATACTAAGTGAAGTAAGTCAGACAGAGAAAGACAAATATCATATAATATCACTTATATGTGAAATTTAAAAGAATGACACAAATGACCTTGTTTATAAAACAGAAAGAGACTCACAGATATAGAAAAGAAACATGATCACTAAAGGGGAAGAAGGGGGAAAGATAACTTGGGAGTTCAGGGTTAGCAGACACAAACTATTATATACAAGGTAGATAAACCACTGGTCCTACTGTATAGCACAAGGAGCTATATTCAATAACTTGTAATAACCTATAATGAAAAAGAATGTGTATATACACACGTATATATATATATATATATATATATACACACACATACACATACACACCTCTATATATACATAACAATCATTTTGCTGTACACTAGACACTAACACAACATTGTAAGTCAACTATGCTTTAATAAAAAGTTCAGGGGCTTGCGACTAACTCCTTCAATTTAGATCATTTGGCGGAACCAGTAGGCTCTGCAAACTGTGCTAACATGAGGTAGCCCAGTCTGGTCAAGAAGGTGGAGCAGCATGGTGAGAGAGACATGGCGGACACCCTCTTGGTCCTTCCATAGTTCTACAGTAGAGAGACCATATTGGAAGTTGCCAGATCTGTGAACAACCGTACTGTCATGGGATGAGTTAACTCAAATCAAGACCATGACGATGCATGGAGGAGAACTGCATGTCTCTGACAACTGAAAGTGAGGGTCAACTGAATTAACCAGATGGGAGATGGCTATTCTCCCGTAAGGACAGTCATAACCATAAATTCAAAATTTCAAATTTTAGTTTTAGAGGCATGTAGGAGGCCCAACTACAAAGTGGACAAGACTGACAGAAATAATATCAGTGAGTGTATGTGCAATAAACAGAGGGAGGCCAAACCCAAATAAGACAAAACGAAGAGCTCCCATGAAGATTTGTGAATGACATGCCCCATCCTCTATCTTGAAAATCCAATTTCTTAGCAAGTCAAGTAGGAGAAAAAGAGAATTAGCTGAGCCCAGCTTCTGTTTGCTGTCCTTACTCTTTGCTCCTATTTTTGTATTCTGCTTTTTTTCTGTCTTTTGTGGTTTTAATTGAGCATTTTGTATGATTCTGTTTTATCTCTTTTCTTAGCATATCAGTTATGCTTCCAAGTCAACTTTCTTTTTTAATTTAGTTTTTTAAATTGAGACATTGATTTAATATATTATATTAGTTTCTGCTGTAAAATACAGTGCTTTAATATTTTTATGAATTGTACTTAATTTAAAATTATTATAAAATACTCAGTATATTCCCTGTGTGTACATTACATCCAAGTCCACTTTCAATGAACATTTCATGGGTAGTGTGAGTATCTTAAAATGACAAAATTATCCTAATTCCTTCCCCCATCCCTTGAATTATCATTTATTTCATTTATATATAAGCATACATAGCAAAAATATAGAAGATACATACATAAGCATATATAATTAAAACATGTTTTCTATTTTTAATTTGAAAAAAAATGCTAGAACAATGAATAAGAAAAATTAAAGTTTTTATTTTACCTTTCCTTATTCCCTTTTTTTAATGTGGATCTGAGTATCTGACCTGTATTATTTTCCTTTTCTCAAAAGAAGTTGCATTTTTTAAAGTATTTCTTGCAAAGGTCTACTGGCAACACATTTCCTCGATTTTTGTTTGTCTAAGAAAGTTTTTATTTCTCCTTCACTTCTGAAAGATAATTTTACAGGTACAGAATTCTCATCTGCTGTCCCCCCTCCCCCCACACTTTAAATATGTCGTCCCACTCTCTTCTTGCTTGCATGGTTTCTAAGGAGAAGTTGGATATAATTCTTATCTTTATTCCTCTATAGATACGGTGTTTTTCCCCCCTCTGATTTCTTTCAGGATTACTTCTTTATCTATGATATTCTGTATTTTAAGAATGTTATCCCAAGGTGTAGTTTGCTTTTGTTTTTGTTTATTTGTTTTTGCATTTATCCTGCTTGGTGTTTTCTGAACTTCCTGGAGCTGTGGTTTGACATCTGACATTAATTTAGGGAAATTCTGTCTTGATTGTTTCAAATATTCCTTCTTTTCCTTCCTGTTTTTTGCTCCCACATGTGTGTCACACCTTTTTTAGTATTCTCACAGTCCTTGGATATTCTGTTCTGTTTGTCTTGGTCTTTGTTCTCTTTCCTTTTTAGTTTCCAAGGAGTGCATTGATTAACACTTTAGATCAGAAATTCCTTCCTCAGCCATATCTGGTCTACCAATAAGCTCATCAAAGGCATTTTTCATTCATGTTACAGTGTTTTTGATCTCTAGCATTTCTTTTTATTCTTTCTTAGGATTTCCATCTCTGCTTACATCGCACATCTGTTCTTGCATGCTGTCTACTTTATCCAGTAGAGCCCTTGCCATATCAATCACAGTTGTTTCAAATTCTCAGTCTGATAATTCCAACATCCCTGCCATGTCTGGTTCTGATACTTGCTCTGTCTCTTCAGATTGTGTTTTTTGCCTTTGGTATGCCATGTAATTTTTCTTGAGAGCTGATCAATGGCAACACTGAGTAAAAGGAGCTGCTGTGAATAAGCCTTCAGTAATGTGGTGGTGAAGTACAGGGGGAGGGGAAACTTTCTATAGTCCTATGATTAGATCTTGGTCTTTGAGTGACCCTATGCCTCTGGACTGTGAGCCTGACAAGTGTTTCACAGCTTTTTATCTCCCCACTTGGCTGGGACAAGATGGCTGGTGTGGGCTTGAGTTAAGTATAGTTATCCCTTGGTCTCTGTGGGTATTGGTCCCAGACTGACCACAAACAAAAAATTCCAGGATACTCAAGACCCATAGTGAGCCCTCAGTAACCACAGTTCTACATTTGCAGATCCAACTGTGCAGCCATGGATTGTGTAGTACTGTAGTATGTATTCAAAAAAGTTTATCTATAAGTGAACTCAGGCAGTTCAAACCCATGTTGTTCAAGGATCAACTGTATTTCCCTTCTGCCACGTGGAAGACTAGAGTGGACTAGGGTTGGGTATTGCCTTTCCTCACATTACTCAGGCTCTGATAAAACCCCAGCAGGTTAGATTCTGGTTACCTCGTTCCCCCAGAGGGCAAGCCTTTTTTGAAAGAACAGAGTACAAGTATCCCCTGCTTTCTGAAAGTTCACTTTATGCCACTTCACTTTTATGAAAGACCCACCTTAGTACCTGTTTTTGCTAACCAAAAGAAATCCGAAGAGGATTTTAGCATTCACAAAAAAAGGAAAAAACAAAAATAGTGTTCAGTGTTTGTTTTACAGAGAGCCATTACAGAGGCAGCGCATACCTGGAGCGGTGAGAGCGGTACCATCAAACTCCTTTCCCAGGACCTACATTCAGCATCTCAGTATCAAGCCATTATGGCTTTGATTCGTGTCTGTGAGCATCTGTGCTATGTCTTGATTTATTTTGTGCATCTATTAGCAAGACGTGTCCTAAGGTAATTTGCTTCTTTGCTTTATGTCTTTTCAGATTATGAAAGTTTTCATAGGAAAACCCTACTTTTAAAAAGTGACGGAAACCTGTACTCTTGGGTATTTCACAGTGGTTCCTTTTCCCTTTCCCACTGCGGGAAGCCTGAGGCTACTTTTCTCAGACATTTACTGTGAGAAGCTGGTCAAGCTCCTGGAGATAAATCTCACACTGTGGTGGGGAAACCCCTATGACTGAGTCGCCTGGCATTTTTAACTCTCAGATTTGTCTACAGAGAGCCTCCAGAAATGTATCAACTACAGCTGAGGTTTTTCTACCCCAGCGCTGGTTTCCATGGCACTTTCTGCTGGTGAATCTCTGCTCTGATAAGCCAAGACTCCCTGTATTTGCCTTATTGCCTCTCTGGTCTTAAAGACAGCAGTCTTCCCTGCAAACTTACCTCTCTCTTAGGATGAGTTGTTGATTTTTCAGTCTGGTCAGCTTTTTACTTGTGGTTAGGACTGAGTGGGTGACTTCTAGTCTTCTCACATGCAGAACTGGAAACTGGAAGTCCACCCACACTCTTCTGCAGTGTGCTAGCAGGTCTTGGGGGGGGTCACTGTATTTGTGCCTGCATGCTCGTGGATGAGAGGACGAGAAACATCACTACAGCAAAGCATTAGCCAGATTCTTCAGAATTAGAAGGTAATTTGAGTGTATTATAGCAAGAGAGCCCTCTGGCTGGGAATTGGCAGGCAGACGCAAAACAGGACACTCCCTCTTCTTTATGCTGCCATCCCTGAGCATAAAGAGAAAGAACCCCTCGGCAGTACCCCTGAAGAAGTGCAGTAAAGTCAATGCTGCCCTCGTTGTCTGTGCATAAGCTTTCACAGACACAGCACCGAATCAAAGAGCTGAGGGTACAGGAAAAGATTTAGAGAGAATGTCTGTCTGAAATACACATACTGGTAAGATCTGATAGAAATGTTATCTCTGATATGATGAATAAAAAGTCTCCGATATGGTTATGACTCAAACCACTTTAGATATACCATCTATGGAGGAAATATGTTGCAGAAATCTTTATCAGACACTTAAGATGGAGAAAATGCCAAAAGAACGTCTATGTTTCTTAGGAGGTCAGATGATGAGAGGCTACAAATAGCTAAATAAGAGTAGACTGAAGAATCATTGGTTAATGGGAAATCAGGTTCCTTCATTTTGTTCTTAAAAATATTGCCAGGAACTGCAAATAACGTTGAAACCTTTAAAAGTCTCAGTTGAAAGCCAAATGTTTATAAAAATGGTTGGACCATTTCAATTGCTACAGATTTTGCAACTATGCTGTCAGGCATCCGGGATGTTCTTTCAAACTCCCTGGGCAATGAGTAGTAGGAGTAGGTGTAAAAAGGAACAAGCTTGTGAAACAGTTTAAGGTTGTCCTTCCTGTTCCCTAAACAAGCATTTATTTAACCACAATAAGGAAAAGAAACACTCTTGAAAATGTCAAGAATCCCCTCATTAGTGCTTGCGTTTGAAATTTAGACTTTGACTGCAGGTAGACACCTGGAAAAGCAGCTACTTCTAAAGAGACTCTAAAGAGAATCTTGACTCTAAATGGAAGTATGACCTTACAAACTGTAAGAATTCAAGATCTTATTGAGGATAGTGACTAGTAAAAGAGTTCAAATTTATGTTTCCAAAACTAGAATATGAAGGCAAAAAACATATAATAAATGTCTATATTATGTTGAGGCTTTTGCATGGTACTTCATTTAAAGTAATTCTTTAACTTACATATAAATAGGAATTTATTGATGAGCTTAGAGAGGATAAAAACAAAACAGTAAGAACAGCATCAGTCAATATTCACTAAAAATCAGAGCCTGGTTCAGAGTCACCTTTGCCTTGCAAAAGAGTTTTCAACTAGTCTTTGCTTTCTGTAACCAAACCAACATATATATATATTAATAAATTCTTCAAATGTATGAGAGGATAAAACTTCAAGTAACAAAGAAATATTGAAAACTGATATAATTGTGAGGGTATAGTGTGAATCGTTTTACAAGATTTTATGATTTGATCTGCACTGACCTTGTCACCAAGAACATCTAGCTTTCTCATTATATCATTGGCTCCATCACATTCATTTTCTTCATGAGCAAGTTCTTCTCAAGACTCAATGACTTCCTATTTTAATATTATTTGCTTGATTTCTACATTGCTACTTACTCGTTATCTAGAAATTTCTATGATTCATTTTCCTGAATCTGGGACATGGGTTCCTAAATCCCCTATTTTCCTTTTTCTCAGATTCAGGCCTTATTTTGCCAGAGTGCACTTTTGTGTATTTCTTTAAGGAAGGATTTATAGGTGGTAAACTATCTGAGTTTTTATATTTCCAAAATGCCTTTATTTCTCACCTTGATTAATAGTTTTCCCATGGATAGATATCAATTTTTTTAAACCATTTATCCTAGACATCCTTTGAAGTGAATGTGCCATCATCTTCCATCATCCAGTGATGCTTGTGAGAAACATTATGTCCATCTTAAAATTGATCCTTTGTATGTAGCTGTTTAGTTTGTTTAGTATAGCTTTAACTTTTGTTTTAAATCCTCCTGCCAACAACTTTGAAGATCTTATCTTGTTCTAAATTTTATGATGTATCTAGTTGTGTGGGGTTTTGTGTTTTTTTCATCAAATGTTGTTCTGTACTAAAAGTATTCATTTATTCTTGAATGCACTGTTTTCTTTTGGTCTTTAGGAAATTCCACTCTGTTTTTTCTTTGATTATTTTATTCTCTCTCTATTATATTTCCCACTGCTTCTATAAACAAACTTAGTGGCCTAAAACAACACAAAGTTATTATCTGTAGTTCTGGACATCAGAAGTCCTAAAATTAAGATGTCAACAGAGCTACATTTGTTCTGGATGCTCTAAAATGGAATCCACTTCCTTTTGTTTTCCACCTTCCCAAGGCTACCTGTCTTCATGGGCTCATGGTCCCTTCCTCAAAGCATTCAGACTTCTCCTTCTTTTATCATATTCTCTTACTCTGACCTTCTCACCTTCCTCTAATAAAGATCTTTGTGACTATTTTGGGCCTACCAATCAGGACACTCCTCCCGTTTTGAGATCATCAACTGAATCACACTTGCAAATTTTCTTTAGCCATGTAAGGCAACATATTCACAGGTTCTGGGAATTAAGACAGACAATTTTCAGCACAACTGTTGTGTCTGCCACACCCTCCATTTTCTTCACTCTGCCTTCCTGAAATTCCTACTTCATAGATGTTTTCCTTCTCACAATGTTTTCCTTCTCTGTATCTCTAATATTCATTTCTTACTTTTTCATCTCTTTCTCTTTTTGTTTATATTCTGATAATTTCCTAGATTTTTTTTCTTAAAGTCTATTTTTAACATTTTATGTTGGTGATTGTGGGTTTTGTTTTTTTTTTAATACATAGCAGCTTATTTTTATTTCATAAAGTTTTCTTCTTTATTGGCTTTAAACTTGGATGTCCTTCCTCTGATTTATCTTTCAAATAATTCCATCTGAACTTTATCATTCAGAAAATTAAATATTCGTCCTGATAATGGCTTCACTTTACTCAGCTTTTTTTATTTATTAATTTTGTTTTGGTCATTTGTATTGCCATCTCACTGAATTTTCAGGAAGGAAGTGAAAGTAATACATGTGCTCTGTGTTATGACTTGAACTGGAAGTTCTATCAGCCAGGGTTGTAGTTTAACATTGCTTTACAATTAGTTAAAGATCTTCTGTGTTGAGTGGAGGAAATGATAAAAAAAAAAAAAAATCTAAAGAGAAGTATCTCTAGGAAGAGAAATAGTGGCAACTGGAAAGGCAGATGAGTAGCAGTGATGAGCAACACAATGTCAAAAAATAAAACAAAAAAATAAAGGTGTGAGAGATGCATCCTAGTAGCAGTGGACTGAAATTTGAAATATTTGAAACAAAATAACTACACTTCAGATGGAAGTCAAACTGACCGCCTGTATAAGGATGGTAGGATGAGAAATAAACACAAGGCAACAAATTATGCAATAGAGACCCTCTCAATCTAACTGCCCAGTGAGAAAATAAATTTGGAACATGAGCCTTTATGGAAGTTGCAATGGTCAATAATTAGGCTTTTAATATTTTGATGTATTAAAAATATTTAAGGATATAAATTTTAATATAAATAAGATGGTTTGAGTTATATAATATTTAACATTCTGTGTTAAACATTCAACAAAATACCAAGATGTGATACAAGAATATAGTGGGTATTTTCACCATCCAATAAGCATAAGAAGTCTGGTGTTTCTACGAGCACTGTGGGGATGAAATTTATTAGACTGGGGGTGTGACTGGACCTTCACTCGGTGCTCTGTTCCACTGTGTGAATCAGCCAAGCAGCACTAACTGCAGACAAGCCCCGAGCCAGCTTTACTGACAACACAAACAACTCTGGCTCAAAGAGGGAACAATTGCAGAACAGAACCTCATATCAGTATCAGAATCACAACTGTGCTAAAGCCAAGGATGTGGAGGAAACTATGGCTTCCTAGATTGTACTTGGGCAAGCATGACTCCAGCACCCAGCCGGCTGATGGCCAAAGACCTGACATATTATCAAGCAAGGACTCAAAAGATGTATTAAAATGCATTCATGCAGAGGTACCCTCATTCAGGACCAGAGAGAAACCATTGGGTAACAAATGTACTACTTGCCTGCCTGCATCAGCTGCTCTCAAAGTCCAGAGGTCCTATGCAGATGACCAACTGTAAACTTATCCCAATCCCATCCTTGCCTGATTCTTGCCACAAAACTACCTGAAATATTCAATGTCATGTGCGGTGGTTTAGTGTGATGTTTAGGGACCTGCCCCTTGGATCCAGACTCTCTGTGTTTGAATCTCATTTTCTCCACTCACTAGCCACGTGTGAGCTTGAACCAGTTGCTTAGCTTCTCTATGCCTCTATTTTTCCTTCTGAACAATTAGGATAATAAAAGCACATACCTCTTAGAGTGACTGTAAGAATTAAGAGGATCAATATACACAAAGCCCTCAAAAGAGTGCCAGCACAAATCGTCACTAAAAGAATATAAGTATGGTTACCTGCAGTTTCCTGTCTCCCTTCCTTCCAGGAATAAGTGAAGGGCTTACCAATCAGTGTATCAATATATGGATGTGAATAACTCTCACATTAATAATTATTATTTTTTTTAAATTTTAGCAGTCATGAAGTTGACTGATGCTTGAAGCACTTCTGTGGTATTCTTGGACAACCAACAAAACTGCATACTCATTCTCAACACAAATGACCCCACTGAGAAAATTAGATTACACTCAGTCCCTTCTGCTATAGCTTCTTTCATACAGAAGTCAATCTGGACCTCATGCACCAAGAACATGTTTGAAGTGAACCATATGTTTTCTTCCTCTAAGCCCTTTCTTTCATCTTTGGGTTCCAATCTTCCTTTTGCCTACATTCCAGTAATGACCTTTGTTTTAATTTTCAAATTTGCAAGGGTTAAACTACTTCCTCATTCTTGCTCAGAAAACTCGTCGCATTCCACCCTCTTGCTGGAAAGAGGCGCTGCCCTTAAATAAAAGCAAACCTGAATACTACTAAGTCATGATAAATGGTGAAACTTAAGCCAACAGGACTTTTATCTTTGAACATATTTTTAGCCTGACATCTTGAAAATATTAGATGATGCAATTATTGCCACAAGTATTTAAAAAAATTTTTTTCCATCCCAAATGTACCATTCCAAGTGGGACCTCACATTATGATCATCATCATCATTTAAAGAACTCCTAGTCTGTGTAAAGTGCTTCAAAGATAGTTATCACTGAGAAGTGTATCCCAAGATCTTGGCCACTGAGAGGTTAAAAGTCTACTTGGAGAAATGGTAAAAGTGCAGAAAGGTAAATGGATCCAGGTAACATTTACTGTGTGGCTGATAATTGCAGCAGATAATAAATGCTACATGCAGAATAAAGGAAGGCTTTGGAGTCTTAGGAGGTGAGTAAGATTGAAACAAGGGAAGTGAGTAAATCAGAGCAGCCTCAAAAGGGAGCATGTAGTGAGCAGACGCTGTGGGATCTGGAAGGCATGTGACACGTCTGAGAAACAATAGCAGGATGACTTGGCCACTGTGAGAAATTTTTAATATGGAATCAATTTTCTATCTAGTAAAAAAAAAAAAAAAAAAAAAACTACAGAGTTTATCAGAGAAGAGGAAAAGAACCCCAAACATCAACAAAAGCACAATATGGACGATGGCTATTAGGCAAATTTTCTTCTTAAGGTAAATTAATATTTCTTCTGTATGTTCTTCCCTTTTCCCCTTCCTTGTTAATGGGGGCCTAACATGCCAAGAACCCATTTGACTCTGGCAAGCTCTGTGAGACCCCAAGCACGAGCATGTTTAATGTGCTTACGTGAAATAAATTGAAAATAAAAAATAAACCTACAGCAAGCTAGAATGATTGTCACCAGACGAATCCAGAAACTGAGAAGGGTCTGGGAGGTGTATCCAATATGAAAAGAGTGTGAGTGTCTCCAGAAGACCCCTGCTTCCACTGTACAGGCTAGCTTTGTTGTATTTCATGAAATGGCCAAATTCGCAGTGTACCGGACTCATTCTTTTTCTCCTTCTCTTCAAAGGTCAGAACAAATAGGAGAGATCTGATAATGATCATAACAGGAAGAATGTGGGCGTGGGAGGTGTGAGAAATCAGTGCCTGGGGCCTGAGCTGGTTCTCCCTTGAATGATTGGAAATCATAGTGTGACCTGAAGAGCAGAAAGTACACCAAAGACTTTGAGTAGAATCTACAGGCCAGTCCCTAGAAACAGAATGCAAAGATGAGTCCAGTCATCACTTAGCCACATTCGCCAAATAAATCAGCTAGAAGAACGTCCCTCTCCCCCAAAGTCTTGCTTCTTTCTCCCAGGATGTAGTAGTGCCTGTTAGGACCACTGGGATTGCCTCTAACACATCCTGACAGCTGCAGAAGATTTTGGTAACAGCCCTAATTCCACTTTCCCTTCCATCTGTCTGCAGATGGTTTAAATTTGACCCCTCTGGGGGAAAAATAAAACCAACAGTATCCTACCAAGAAGCAATTACTATGCTTGTAGATTTCCTATTAAAAAAAAAAAAAAAAGAAATCACAGGACTGTGATTCGCAAGAGTCTTGTAATTGTGGATTATGTAGGGAGTTTGACTTTCATTCCGGACATGGAGGTTTTGACACTCTTTGGGGCTGGGTTGCTAATATTTCGGGTAGTCTTATTCAAACTGTCAACCATAACAACACTGGAGATAATCAGAAGTGTCAGCCATAATCCTGAAGGAAGTCAGTCTTTTCAAAATGATTATCATTGCTTTTATTTTTCTTTTTCAAAATATCTTTCAACTACAACTGGATGATACAACACCAGAATGTTTCTGTTTATTACATGCCATCTGGTTTTTCTTTATTAATTATATAATTCTTCTTTCTACAAGATTTTTCTTCTAAAAATTGCAAAACAATTTAAAGGTATTATTTTGATATTTATTATGCTTTAAGGACATTATCTCATGTTATGAATAACATGACCGAGATAATTTAGAAGAAATAAAAAAGTTAATAGAGCCCTAGAATGTTTCAAAGAATTACAGAATCTTAGAATCTCTATGGCCTCAAAGTTCTCTGGTCCGAGTCTGTCCTTTGCTAAGTGGGGAACTCAGGTGCAGGGAGGGTTGATGTGTCCTGAGCTACTCCTTTTGTTTGTCACTGAGCCAGAGGGAGATACCAACTCTCACAACGCCTGATTCAGTACTTCTTCCACCTAATTTTTCCTGAGATGTACTTAGAACACAAAAGTCACATACAAGTCATTCTTTTAAAATAAGTCAATTTTTGTGAATTCCTTAATCTCCAAATTAAAAATCTCTGAAAGAGAAGGAATTTCATTTGTAACATATTAAAGCAATATTTTAGGTGCTCCCTATGTGAACAGTGCTTTAGAGCCTACCAAGAAAATACATGGTCCCTCAGGTAAAGAAGCCTATCAACACATTCCCTGTCAATACCTGTTGAGTTGCACTGAGCTGTTTTTACTTGGACAGCAGCTTCTCTCCGAGCAGAGGAGGGGATAAGTCAACATTGTCCGCAAAAATTCTGTAGACTTGGGCTTAATCATGGATACTTTAAAAACACATTTAAATATGAAATGAGTCTAGAATGACATTTGAGTGTTATGCATTTATTCTAAAATTTCTATGTTAAAAGTACAAATTATATTAATATGTGAGAAAAAATTCTTCCTTTAAATAATTTTCTAAGCATTCTACCAGTAGCTTTCTGACCTGTGGTGGTGATTTTATGTGGCATCTTGGGTAGGTCATGATGTTCAGATATTTGATCAAACACTAGTCTAGATATTGCTGTGAAGGCATTTTCTGGATAAGATTAACATTTAAATCAGTAGACTGTGAGTAAAGCAGACTAGCCTCATAATGTGGGTAGGCCTCATGCAATGAGTTGAAATAAATGTTTCTTGCATTAAGCAACTGAGGTTTGATTATTACAAGCTCAGCCTAACTCTCCTATTCTGTCTAAAACAGGCCTTAAGTGAAAACAGAATGACGTTCCCTAAAGAAGAGAAAATTTTGACTGCAGCCTGCAATATTAGCTCTTTTCTGGGGTCTCCCAACTGCCAGCCTACACCGCCAATTTTAGACTTGCACAATGAATGAATGAATGAATGAATAGATAAATTAATAAACAAATTACAAACACACACATATGCATATCCTATTACTCCTTTTTTTCTTGTGAATCATGACTAATAATACTTTATCAACTTACAAATCTAATAAAGTCCCATGGAAATGGACTGCTCAAAGGAAGATTCATTTCAATGCTTCCACAGAAAGCACAAAAGTGACACAGAGATTAATAGAGAACTATCCATCTGACTATTGCCTTGTGGTAGTTGGAATATTCTCTTGTGGGGTGAGGTGGGGGTGGAGAGGGTGGGAACTGCTAAGTTCCACCATAAAAGAGATGAATTGCACCTTGTCAGTGTTTATTGGCTGTATGTGTTGAGTAAGGCATTTAAGCTCTCTGAATCACAGGCTCATTATTTTAAAATTGTAATTGATTTTAAAATTGCACATGAAATAATAATAATATATAACTATGCTCCTATCCATAGGAAAAATATTCTACAGTATTTCAATTAGTTTTTACTGGATATTTTCTTTCTTTCACATGTGAATGGATACTTGAGTTTTGGAATCCTTTGGAGAAGTTGTAATATCATGTCAATTGGATGACTATTATTGAAGAAATACTTCCACTGGTTGGCTTATAGGCTTCCTGGGGTCAAATGAGAATTAGTATCTTACTCTGTGGTCAGCTGTTGGCTCAGTGACTAACATGTAAAGTTAATCAATAAATGCCTGTTATTGTTCACAGCTGCAGCAGAGAAAATGTTCACCAAATATTTCTTGTCCTAGTTTCCCCATGTTCTTGCAGCTTGATCAGACCATATAAATAACTTGAGCCAATTAGACGGAAGCAGAAGGAACATGCTTAACTTCTAAAATGAATCCATTTTAAAAAGTAGAAACTGAAGAGACTAAGTGTTCCAGATGTTGCAACTTTAGAAGCAAAGAAAGAAGAAAGCCTTCCTTATTCTAGAGCAGCTAAGTGGAAAAGAGGCTCCTGCCAGCCTCTACAGTGAGCATGAAATGTTTCCTGCATAGAGTCTCTCAGGGTCAGCGATTGACCTAAGCCTCACTTACCTATTCTGATTAAAACAATGATGCACCATGCTTATCCTTCAGTAGGAATAATCAGTGACATTGCCAAATAACCAGGCTCCAAACAACCATTATATTAAGTAAGATATATTGAATTATCTACACCATTTGTAGTAAGAACATAAAATCAGGAGGTGATTCAGATTGAAAAGACTGTTTTCTTTTTAACATTTTGTTTGCTTACACATTTGTTTTCAAAGTTTGACATTCAGGGAATTTACATACTTTTTACTTCAGATGAAATTTATTTTAAAACTCTTTACAGTAGGTTTAATTAATTTTAAAGAGACTAATGTATTAAATGGGTTGGGTGTTTTTAGTTATGAGGCACATTTTCGTATGTAAGATAAACCCTTTTATCTGACAAATGTATATACATTTAGGTTCAGAAAGTTGAAATACTATTTTTACTGTCACTCAAACATGATTGCAGACTGGGATTCTGTCAGAATTTGAAGAGCAGTATCCTTCAGTCATCAGAATGTTTAGATATTGAAATGGTTCTAGAATGAGTTTTTTTAAAATAGTTTCAGTCATCTCTGATGATACTTAGAAGAGTCATTCAAGAACCAGTAAAACCATTTGCATAACTCTAATACTAGCGATACATAGAACTGGGACATATTGAAATGCTAGACTATTGTCAATAAGCTTTATAATAGTTAATATCATGAACCATGTAAGCCATATCTTTTCTCACTGAGAGTATAAATCATTTTTTTAAACTCCAAAAAGCAAATTTCCTTAAAAGTTTGGAGGGAAGTACATTAGACCCAAGGAAAAAATATCCAAAAATACACTAATTCCTTGTACTTCCTAGAAATTACAATGCTGATCTATATTTCTAATAATAGTCATTCTAGATTTTAGTAAAAACTGAATTTCAGGAAATTTAACTTTGCTTTGCAATAATCTAGCTGGTCATAGCTAGCTGTTTTCAACAAAAACTACCTATATTAATAATAACACTGGGAATGAGGATCTAAAACATCATTTACAGTCATTAAAAAGGTGATATGTTCTTTTATACAATCACAATCTCAACTCTCTCTACAAAAGTAATGGGGCATGTGAAGATAAATAACAGGCAATGTGAAGAAAAAGCCCTTTAAGACAACTAATACCAAAATTGTTCTCAAATAAGACCGATAAAGAGGTTTCATGTATAAAATATCTGTGATTATAAGTTAGGTTCCATGAGTTGAGAAAAAAATTAGCAAAAAGTCAGGTTTTAAAGACAAAAGTCAAAAGCCAGGAAGATTTGTGTAGGCAATGTATGTGGTTAGCTCTAGGTAAGGAGCGCTCATTAAATGGGTGGCAATTTGAAGATGCCCCTGCAGAAACAGTGATAACAGTTTGTATGTGTATAGCAGTTAGCATCCCCCAAATGTAGCATATGAATTACTTAAGAGAAATGTACTAAGAACACACAACCAGTAAGTCATAAAAGCAGTTTTCAATGCATAAAGATTCTAAAATGCAATTATACATGGTCCTGTCCTTAAAATAACAATAAAATGTTAAGGTAAAATATATATGAAAATAAGATGTATCTGCTTTAAACTGAGCTCTTATATACTAAAGAGCTATCATCTTATAACTTAATGCAAGATGGCTATTGCTTTGAAAGAAATGGGAAATTATTTCAGAGAATAAAATGAGAATTTCATTTATGTTCAAGTCCTACCCATGAGACAAGGGTTGATAGGGGAATCTGGCCCAGAAAGAAAAGAAAGACCTTCCCTAAATGAGGAGGGCACATCCTAGTTTTGAAAAGAATCACGTTACAATTGGGGAAAATCACATTTGCTAAATCAAAATCATGACATGAAGTCAGAGTCTACATAGCTAATTATTTGGTGTCTAGAAAATCAGGATTCTTGCCCTCAGTCTAGACTTCAGATGGTTAGGTTCATTACCTACTGGGGTGATCAGACCTACATTTCTGAGGGTCTCAGTCTTGGGCCCTGCTTTTATAGGTTTTATATTATCTTCCATTGATCTTTACTATGAAATATGGAAGTAATAAGATTCACCCTAAGTTTCCACTAGATTCCATACATATTTCTTCTTGCCACAAATTATCAACAATCTGTTTTTCCTCTGGTTTTGTAACCTTCCTCCATCCCTGATTTTTCAGCAGCATGAAAAGCTCCAAAAGGCCAGGTGTTAGTCTCCACTCCAAATTGAATATAACAATTGTATCCTCTGGATCAAAATATGTCTTCATTAAGAATTAAGATCACTAGCAAAGTAGCACCCAAGTTTGCAGGAAGGTAAAGCAAAAACTTGCGAAGTGGATTGCTGGCTGCAAGGGAGTCACAAACACACCATGAGGAACACAGGCGCTTGTGGTGTATATGCGGTGTTTATTAGAGAAGCACCTACAGCGTTTACTGGAGAGTGGCTCTAAATAGAAAAGTAGCACAACACATGCTGTCTCCTGACCTCTCATTAGGTCGGAGCTCAGACAGGGCAGAGATGGTCTGGATGCACGTGGATTCAACCAAAGGGGGCTGGGCAGGACCAGAAGGCTGGAAGACTGAGAGCATCCCAAGACAGCAACGAGCCTAAGGCCAACCTGTATTAAGATTGATAGGTCAGCCTAAGAGAAGGTAGGAAAAACCTAGCTTCACTAAGAATCAAGAAATATACCAAAATATCTCTGAGCCCAGGTATAATGATATAGAAGATACTGAATACAAAGCACTCAGTTCTGCACTCCGTGTGCCATGGGGAAGTCTTGCGTGCCAGGAATGTGTACATAAAATAAAGGCCTTCTTGCCGCTCTACAGGCTCTTAGTACTACAAACCAAGTCTCTGCTAAGACACCAAAAGGAGAGAGAAAACGCACCTCTGGGGCCATCTAGACTTGTCTCTTATCAAGTTTATTAAGTTTCTCTCTTATTCTACCAAGTACTATTGTGAAGGGTCATTTCTACTTCCCTAACTCAGTTCCCAGACCAGTGTGTTGGCACCACGCAAAGGATAGTACCAAATATGTCACAACTTCAAAGCAAATTCAGGAAAGTTTGTAAGACAGCAGAGCCAACCAGGGTGCTGTCTCCCAGATGGCCCCTAAACTGAATCTTTGATCATTCCACTATTCTACCAGATCAGCTAGTACATGAGTTAAGGACATTTGGTGGACGTGAATTGCCTTCTTCTCTTGGCGTGAAATGGGTTTCTCAGTTAGAAGCAATGACGTGTGGGATACAGGACCGTGAGTTAAGGTACCTGTAACTGCATGGATGGTGGTGCTGGACAGGAAGCAAGGTGCAGAGCTCAGGCAAATCCACTTAGGAAATATGTCTCTATTTTTATGAAAGTTACATTTGCTCCCAGAGTTATTTGTTCCCAGAGAGCTACATGGTAAAAGTTGCAACAACCTGTTTTTCAATTTAGAGAGAGTGTTCCAACACGCCCTGAGAAATGTCACTGACAGAAGGTGGAATTTTTGTTTGTTTTATCTCTTAGTCCCTACACACAAATAAATCCCTAGGCTTTTAGGTTATTCTTCCTACACTTTCCTCACCAGATTCAGTCAGCATAGTGTCATGGACCAGTGGAATATTCTGAAGGATATCCTGATCAAGGTATTGAGGACTCTATTATGATAGAAAACAGGAAAGCTGAAATAGCCTTAAGATACAGCAATGTCTGTGCCGTATACCATATACTTATGCATTCATTACACTGATGTCCCTGACACGTGAAAATGAGCTGTTTCTGTTGATCCTTTCAAATTATTAGGAAGAAGAAAAAGAACAGAAGCGTTTTTCCAGGCAGATCTATAATTGTATGCTAAGTTCCAAAGGCTGCTTTGATGTACTGTGCTCGGGGTACATGTCTGGAAAGGCAGTTACAACTGTCATCACTTGGTTAAGTTTAGGACAGTCTATAGGCATTCTTTAACATTTCTCCTGCATTTTGCAGGTGAGTTAAATGTGGGGGTCCTAAAACTGGCTATTTCTTCATCCTTTAATCCTTTGGAGGGAAAGCTGATCCTCCTCTCAGGTCCTCCAGAGTTGGGGTTTTCCTTTTGATTTATTTTTTAACGTAAGGATGGACACTTTCAGAAGCTAACATATGGTGCTTTAATCATCATGACCACTGCATGGATTCTATCATTTTCTTCTCTTTTAATTTGGATGCAATCATTTTTTAATTGAAGTATAACTGACTTACAGCATTATATTAGTCACACAACATAGAGATTCAATATTTTAATACATTATGAAATGATGACCATGATAAATCTACTTACCACACAAAGTTACTGCAATATTGTTGACTATATTTCCTATGCTGTACATTACAGCCCTGCGACTTATTTATAACTGGAATTTCATAACACTTAATCCCCTTCACCTATTGCATCCATTGCCCCATCTCTCTCCCCTCTGGCAACTACTACTTCATTCTCTGTGTCTGCGGGTCTGTTTCTGTTTTGTTATATTTGTTTAATATTTTTAGATTCCACATGTAAATGAAATCATACCATATTTGACTTTCTCTATCTCACTTATTTCACTTAGCATAATTCCCTGTGGGTCTATCTCAAATGGCAAGATACCATACTTTTTTGGTTAAATATGTTCCATTGTGTGTGTGTGTGTGTGTGTGTGTGTGTGTGTGTGTGTGTCCTTCATCCATTCATCTATCAATGGACACTTAGGTTGCTTCCATATCTTGGCTATGGTAAATAATGCTGCAATGAACATTGGGGTGCATATATGTTTTCAAAATAGTGTTTTTGTTTTCTTCAAAAGTATAGCCAGAAGTAGAATTGTTGTATCATATGATAGTTCTATTTTTAATTTTTTGAGGAATCTCCACACTGTTTTCTATAGGTTTTGCCATTTAAATTTCTACCAACAATACACAGGCTTCCATTTTCCCCACATTCTTGCTGTCACTTATTTCTTATCTTTTTCATCATAGCCATTCTGACAGTTGTGAATGATATTTCACTGTGGTTTTGATTTGCATTTACCTGATTAGTGATGTTGAGCATCTTTTCACGTGCCTGTAGGCCATCTGTATGTATTCTTTGGAAAAATGCCTATTCAGGTCCTGTGCCCATTTCTTAATCAGATTGTTTATTTTTTGATATTAAGTTCTGGAGGTCAGTTACCTTATAGTTTGATGCTTTCCTTTAGTTTCAATAGTGGGTTCCTTTCTCTTTATTTTTTGTATATCTACTGTAAGTTTTTGGTTTGTGGTTTCCATTAGGTTTATATATAGATTATATATATAATCTATAAATCAGTTTATTTTAAGCTGATAGTCACTTAAGTTCTGTGGCCCTGAATTTTTACTCCCTCCCTCAGTGTTCTTCGGTACCATCCAATCTACTGAGACCCTCTAATGTCTCTAATGTATTTTTTTTTATTTTAGTGTTTATATTCTTCAGCTCTGATTGATTCTTTCTTATATTTTATAACTCTTTGTTGAAGTTCTTACTGTGTTCCCTCCTAAGTTCAGGAGCATCTATTTTAATCATCTAAACCTTTTATATTTTTTATCTCCACCTTATTAGATTTTTTCCTGGGGTTTTATTGTATTCTTTCATTTGGAATGTATTCTGCTGTCTCCTCACTTTGTTTGACTTTGTGTTTGTTTCTATGAGCTCTACAAAACAGCTTCCTCTCTCAGTCTTGAAGGCGTGGCTTGACACAGTAGGAGTGTCCCCTGTGCATACTGTGTGTACCAGGAAGCTTTGGCAGGCCATCTGGAGCTGGAGCAGCCACGAGCTGTGGAGTCCTGGGGCACATTGCACTGGGCCACCCCAGTGAGACAACTGGAGCTAGAGTGTGCATGGGCAGAGGGGAGCCCAGGACATGCCAAACTGGCGCTGCTTTTGGGGGGTGGCTGTAGCTTGTGTGAACCAGGAGTCCTGAGCACACTGGCACTGCCTTAGCCAGTCAGCTAGAATACCTGGATTGCATCTCCACCTGAACTTTCTAGGTGGAAGGGGAATATCAAAAATGGTGCTTTGGTACCTCCAACCTCAGAGAGAGTCCCAGCAATTCCCCATCCATCTGATATACACTCAGGGTTAGTAAATGGATATCCTTGATGCATAGTCTAGGTGCCCTTTAAACCACTGGTTGTTTTTATTTTTCGCTGTGCCCCAGGTCACGCAAGTCTGCACATGGTTCCCTCAGTGCTATCTTTCCCTATCGCAGGTTGCCACATCAGAGGTGGGATTCCCGTAGATACTGTGTCTGTGACTCATCTCTGCCCTTCTTTACGTGGTCCCTCAATCATATAATGTATAGAATCTGTTCCGCCAACCCTCAGTTCTTCAGAACAGACTGCTCTGTATGTAGGTGTAGGTTTAGTGCGTCCATGGCAGAGGTGAGCTCAGAATCTTCCTACATTGCCGTTTTGGACTGAACCAATTCTGTTATTTTCTTTATCTGCTTTACCCAACTATGTAGTTAGGAACTGGGAATATAGCCAAAGGATGGATTCGCTGGCTCACTTTGAGATAAACTTGGGCCAACACTCTATTCACCAGCCATCTTCCACAAGCTTCAGAACCACAGTGGCATTTCAGGTCCACTGGGGTGAGAGTCTACTCAGAGCCAAGGTCTGGGACTTTTTCCCTTTCTCCAGTGCTGTATCACAGCAGAATGACTACATATCCTATCAAGGGATGCTCAGAGGATGATCTACATTCTACACACATAACAGTGTTGCAAGGCCTTCCTTACGGGGGAATGGCCTCTCCCTTAATCAAGGGGTTCAGGTTCATAGACTAGCTTAGGTAGGGGGATTGGGTAAGAGGCCATGACTTCGTATGACAGTAACACAAGATTTTTTGCTCCATAGATTTCCTATAATATAGATTAAGTAAAATGTTACGATTACTTTTTCCTAGGACTCTATAATCAATAAGCCATGCACCAGATCCCTAGGCATTGAAACACTGAATGGCAGTCTGTCCCTACAGTCAGTTACAGTAATTGAGTTGTTCTTACTGCTGATGGTTAAGTACTGTCACCTGGTCTCTGTCCCTTTGGACTCCCACAATTCCCATTAAAATCATGTAGACTACTTCCCGAGTGGCAACTCCCACCATCCTCCCCAGTCTGTGGCTGAGAGCTAGAACTAGGTTTTCAAGGAGTCTGCTCTTTCCCTCATAATGCATTTCTCAATGCCCAGGGATGGGTGTTTTCTGCAACTTTCAGGCAACATTGTCAGAAGGAGAAAAAAAAAAAAACAAGTTGCACATAATAATTTTATTCTAAAGTCACCAGATTTGTATGTCTGTTGGCTTCCTTTTTCTAAATAATTACAGGGACATTCTGGTATCTCGACCTCGTAAAATATAGTCCTTTGTGGAAACCATGCTTTAGTCAGTCAACCAAGCAAACTGTTTCAAGCCATTTCTAGCCAATTAAGCCAGTGCATTAGATCTTGTATCCAACAGCATAGCCTGTCTAGCTTCTGTTCCACCTCTTCAGTCTAACATGCTCAGGACCCATTCATACACATGCTTCTCAGGTTCCAAATGGTAAATACGAACAAATTCTTCCAATCCATGTGATGTATAAGCTGTCTTCTCCTGAGAGAGTGATTCTCCCCTAGGTTTTATTGAAACCTGACTTTGTTTTTTGAGATGTGATGTGTGTAGTCTATGAAAGAAGGCTAAAATTTCCTCCAAAAGAGGAAAGAAATTGTTTCAACTGACCAATGAATTTGGGAACTCAATTATGAGATTTATTTAATTATAGGGCCCCACAGTTTCCAGCTTCCTCTGAGAACACCCAAATGTTTCTGCCCATATCTAAGGGATGTATTCCTTCCTCACCAAGAAACTTGGTAAGGCTGTCTGTCCACCTACCTTTAAAGTTCTCCAGACTGTACCATAAGACTTTAGTCCTGATCTTCAGCCATGCCTACAATTAAATTAAAAATTTCATGTACTGCTCTTAAGAAATTCTCTGATTTTTTTTACCTGAGTTTTGAGCTAAAAGTTCAAAACTTTGAATTAACTCTTTTTTTGGAAGCCCTTCAATGCTGTCTCAAATACTTTTCTAACCCTTACTATACTTATAACCATTGTTGCTGCCATGGTGGACAAACTCAGATTATTTAGAGCCCTGGTATTTCAGGGGTTTGTGATGTCACCCTATACCATGAATTACTAAAATTCCCTCTTTGCCTGCAAGGGGGTCAGTCCTACATTCATGCTCCAATATGTGAAAAAGTCCATGTCACATCCTTTCTTGAGGACTTGCTTCCTAGGACCATTCCTTATAGGCAAAAGTGTATCTGCCACATTTCAACCAGATAAACAGAAATCACTCTGAGTACTCAGAACAGGAAATTCAATGCTGGATATTGGTTACACAGTGATGCAGGAGCTAAGAAGATGGTGAAGCAAACCAGAGATTAGTAACATCAGGAAGCCACTTCAACTCATAAATGAAGATCAATATTAAGGGACCCTGAGGCCAGGGTACAAGGCAGGAGCTGGGAGTGTAGCAGGAGTAGAGGCCACAGAGAAGCCACAGTCATCACTGGAGACACGGCTGCTGCCAGAGACGTTGTTCAGAGTAGAGGTGGAGAAGGAGAAATATCCTGGCTTCTCCCTACCTCCTGGTCTCATGCTTCTATCTCCTGCCATTGCCAGGGGTCCACCCTCCTATGATACTGAATGAAACATTAGAAGGTCTAGGAAGAGATCTGAGAGCAAACAGTCCCCAGATCTGCAAAGAAACAAAGGTGGTTGCCCTTTCCAGAACAGAGCTGTTTGCTCAGGAGGAGGAACTATTTCTTCCTCCACCTTGGAGTGAGCTACTCTGGTCGAACAGAGCAACTGCTATCACTGCATAATGAGGGGGCATCAGGAACCATGTGCATAATCCGTCTGGAATAAAGCTATTAGGAGACTAAAGACTGACAGAGGATGCATTAAGACATTTACCAGGAGGAAGAAATTGAGGAGAAACATTTATTTTTGAGAAATGAAGGAAATAAGATTTGGTCAAATTATTGAGAGAAGACAATGTGACAGAGACCCAAACACACAGTAGAGCCAGACCAAGGAGGATGAGGATGCTTTTAGGACAAAGGGATTGTATCCTTTTAACTTGCGTTGTCCCACACTTGAGATGTCCCACATCATAAGGAGGTGGTAAATGCGTTTAGATTATGGTGATAATTGTTCTTGTTCTTCCTGATGAAAGTATGAATGACTGTAGGGAATTACATGGAATTCAGACACAAGGAAATTAAGTAGTCAGCCAATGTTTATTGACATTGAAATTTATTTACTAATTTTCCAGTGGATGTCATAGAAGCCAACATGGATTGTCCAAATTAGGCTGGACGTATCACAAAGGTTTTGTTTTTAAAACTATAGATAGAGCTAAGTAAGTAGAGACCAAGGCTGAATAAACCTGTTATGTCTATAGAGATGTGTGTCTGTAACTTTATCAACTGTGTGGGACATAATTAGTGATAGGAATACTATAAATTTTTCTTTAATTCTACATTTCTATTTTCCAATGATTGAGTAATTCAAACCAGCACGTGGAACACGTGGGATGAGCAAAATATCTTAATTATACACATGTTTGAATATTGGCTCCTTGAAGGACAGGCTGTGTTAAAAATAAAAATTCCAGGATGTCGAATTCCTAAGGGAATTGTCTCTCTTTTGCTTTTTTTTCCCCCCTTAAGATTACACAAACACCAATGGTATTTGTTGCAGAGATTCTTTGGAGTTTTTCTTTGTTCCACTGTGTTCAACATTGTTATTACTGAGTTTTTATAGTCCAGTCTTCCACTGACATCTGAAGAATTGTCAAGAAATCTTTTTTCAAATTAGATTATGCTTTCCAAAATACTCTAGCTCCAGGAAAATGTTAATTCTGATGTCTGAATAGGTTATAGCATTATATTAAAAAAAAATACATGTAGAATCAGAGAGCTTCTAGAACTAGAAGAAGTCTTAGAGATTGTCCGGTTTTATTTTCCCTATTTTACAGATGAGGAAACACAGCAAGAATATTTAGTCATTTTTTCCAGAAGCACATAGGTTGTTAGTAACAGAACTAGGTCAGGAATCTTTTTTTTTCAGATACTTTAAGAAAGCATTCTTTCAGGAATGTTTCATTATACACTAAGACTTCATTTTTTTTTTGAGCATGTGATATGATTCTGCTTCATGGTCATAAATACTTGCAAACATCACATAGTCTTTTATTATTCTTAAGAAAAAAAAAGACTGCTTTATCCAGGGGTATCTCATTCTTCACTTTTCTCAGCTTCAGGTTATTTGCACATAAATTCTTCAGTTCAGAGTCATCTTACAAACTGTTTTTCTCTTGTTTGTCTATGTGGATTCAAATATTTCACTTCTGCCTTCCCCTCTCAATTTGAATCCTTTTCAAGCTTGGCTATTCAACAGGGAACTCTCTAATCATCTTTGAATTTTTATTTTAATAACTGCAACCGATAGGAACCAGAAGCTTAAAATAAATGCAAAGCCAAGAGAGCCCAGGAATAAACTCACATATTTATGGTCAATTAATCTATGACAAAGGAGGCAAGAATACAATGGAGAAAAGACAGTCTCTTCAATAAGTGGTGCTGGGAAAACTGGACAGCTATGTGTAAAAGAATGAAATTAGAACATTCTCTAATACCACATATAAAAATAAACTCAAAATTGATTCAAGATCTAAATGTAAGACCGGAAACCATAAGACTCTGAGATGAAAACATAAGCAGAACACTCTGACATAAATCCTAGCAGTAGTTTTTTGGATCTGTCTCCTAAAGCAAAGGAAATAAAAGCAAAAATAAACAAATGGGACCTAATGAAACCTATAAGATTTGCACAGCAAAGGAAACCATTGACAAAACCAACAGAATGAAAAGGCAACCTACTGAGCGGGAGAAAATATTTGCAAATGACATGACAATAAAGAGCTAATATCTAATGTATAGAAACAGCTCTTACAACTCAACATCAAAAAAACAAACAATCCAATTATAAAATGGGCAGAAGACCTGCAGAGACATTTTTCTAAAGAGGACATGCAGATGGCCAACATGCACAAGAAAAAATGCTCAAAATCCTAATCAGGGAACGCAAATCAAAAACACAATGAGATATCACCTCACACATGTCAGAATGGCTATCATCAAAAAGAAGGCAAATAACCAATGTTGGAGAAGATGTGGAAAAAGGGAACCCTCATACAATGTTGGTAGGAATATAAATTGGTGCAGCCATTATGAAAAACAATATGGAGGTTTCTCAAAAAACTAGAAGTAGAACTACCATATGGCCCAGAAATTCCACTCTGGGTATATACCCAAAAAAACAAAACACAAATTCAAAAAATACACTCTTCCCAATGTTAACAGCAGCATTATTTAAAATTGCCAAGATATAGAAGCAAAATCTAAGTGTCCGTTAACAGATGAATGGATAAAGAAGATGTGATATATACACATACAATAGATTATTACTCAGCCATAAAAAAGAATGAAATTTTGCCACTTGCAACAGCATGGATGGACTTGGGGGTACAATGCTAAGTGAAATAAGTCAGACAGAGAAAGACCAGTTCTGTAAGCTTATCACTTATATGTGGAATCTAAAATATACAACAAACTAGTGAATATAGCAAAAAAGAAATAGACTCACAGATATAGCGAACAAACTAGTGGTTACCTGTGGGGGGAGGGAAGGGGAGAGGGAAACGTACAGGTAGGGGATTAAGAGTAATAAACTATTAGGTCTAAAATAAGCTACAAGGATATATTGTGCCACACAGAGAATATGGTCAATATCTTAGAAAAACTATAAATGGAGAATAACCTTTAAAAATTTTGCACCACTATATTGTATACCTCTGACATATAATATTGTACATCAACTATACTTCAACTTAAAAAAATAAGTAGTTGAAAACCACCTCACTAGGCAGGAACATCAGAAGTAGAGAACTGCGTTTTGCAGGTCCTCAATCCACGGCGTTTCAGAAGGAGAAACAGACACAGCCTCTGAGCCAAGACAGGGCACTTACCTGACAACCGGCCCCTTCCTCCTCCTCCTCCTGCTTTGGGTTGTCTTCTCAGGCAATAATCACATCTGCATCTTGAGAAAATACTTTCAAAAGCATCAGCACAGCTCCTTCACTGGCTCCCTCCACACCCAGAGGCAGGAGGGCCTCTACACGCTGGAGAGTCCAACCCTCTAGTCTCTTGACTCAGGAGAGATTCAGGAACAATGAAGACCCAACTGTGATTTTTTTTTCTTTCCTGTCTACAGGTGCTCACCCCTCAAACATCCAAAAATTCTGCTGCAGCAGGAAGCAGGGGGCTGCACCGATCTGCCTCTTCCAAACCCACATAAAGCAGATACTGCTGTCTCCCCTTGGACCAAAGCCGGGACGCAGCTCTCACAGAGTACCCAGTAGCCCTTGTGCTTCCTCCTAGCCGCACCTTAGAATCACCTGGGGCACTTAATTAAAATATCATTGACGCTTCCACCTACATCAAAGACAGACGCTGAGGGGAGGGCACAGGTGATGTTTGTTGTTAATTCTCACCAGGTGATCCTAATGGAAAACCTGATGGGAACCACTTAGCTACACATTTCTCCTGAAGCTTTAAAGTGCCCACAGGTCCCTTGAGGCTCAGCACCCCCCTCTAAGAGGCTACAATTCTGCAGGTTTGCAGTGGGGTCCATGTCATGGCATCTTTAACAAGTTTCTTGCTGTTGCTGGTGTGGCTCTCCCGGACCCGATTTCAGTAGCACTGAGCTAGAGATGTCACGCCTGGCACACCTGAGTCCTCTGCATGGTGTGAAGGTTTGGGAAGGGAACATCTAGAACCATGGTGTCCCTTGGCCAGCTCCTGGTTTCAGAGCTTATCCTGGAATTGGTGTGGCTGTGTTGTTGTCTAGGGCACATGCTGCAGGCGTGGAGAGAACTATGTGGTGGCTTCAGGGTTGTGTGAAGGGTTGCCCTCAGAATTCTCCCCAAAGTTACCCTTTGTCCTCAAGTCCTTTAGCCCCCTGTCTCCTCAGGGCCCACTTGAGTCACAGGAAGATCCATGGTGTGACCCCCTGCCCACAGGTGAGCAGAGCCTCTGTCCCCAGGAGACTGGAGGTGCGAAGGTGTTGACATCACAGCTGTGCTTGAAAATAAACTAAAGATAAACTGCAGCAGAGGATGGATTCATATTTTATGCTGGGAATGGAGAGAAGCCTTTGTAAATGAGGCCATGAATGTCTGTTTAATGATACACAAAGGAAGCTGTGATACATGCTAAGTAATAAGGGAGATTATAACTGAAAAAAATGCAAAGCCACACAGCAGTGTTCTTGTAAGTCAGATTTCCCCTTTTACTGTGGGGGACATATCTGAGTGGCGTGTGCTGAGAGAGATTTGCCCTGAAGCCAATGAGGCGAAGTCTTCAGAGCCCCTTCCAAAGCCCTGGGATGCATCCTAGCATTCATGTTGACATATGTTTTTGCAAATTTTTTCAAAAATAAGCTATTTTAGCCACAATGCTTTAAGAGCATCCTCCTTTTCACTCAGATGTCCCCATCATACTTTCCCTGTGTCGGGTGGTGGGGATCAAGTTAAGGGAAAATTGAGCTGGTAGCCACCTACTGTTTGGACTTGGATTCAGTGGGATGTATTTACACCATTGTCATACCCTGCCGGGTATAGGTAAGTCATCATATCCCAATGTGTGGATGGCTTCTAGGAACGCTCCAGCCCCTGTCCGCGCCCTTTCAAAAGGAGCTGGGAGTATATTACGCTATGGGCAGGTCCTATGAAGGTTCTGTTACCAAGTATAAGAAGGTACTGGAAAAGGAACGTGTTTGAAACGGGACGATAAAACCAAGTTGTTTGAAGAGTACTACGTTATACCATGCTTGCATCTTAAGCAGGTAGTTAATACAAATTACATGGTTTTTCTAAATTTGGTGTTTATGGTATGCATCACAATTTCAAAATTTGTCAGTTGTGTTTCTCATTCTAAACACATATTCACTTTCATACAGAATTTAGTATTCGTTTCGTATTCTTTTCCTTAAAAAGCCCTCCCTCCCCACAACTTGTATGTTTCAGGCCCCACGAATCACAGATCAGTCCCTGGGTGATTAACTTTCCAGAAATAAGCTTCAGGGAAGCCTGATCATGCCTCATTCCAGGAGCCAGAGCTCAGCAGGGCTGGGGCAGGAAAGGCCTATAATGAGCAACCGAAGTCAAAACAGGTGAAAACCTCTTCTGAGACGTGCAATCAATGGATCAACATCAGAGAAGTTGAATTCTGTTGACAAGTCTATGGGGATCGACATGGGGCCAGGAAACAGACAAGTTCAGAAGCGTCACAGGCCCAGATGTATGTATCTCAAAGAGCGAGGAGCAAGTTTGCATCAAAGAACATTTCCATGAAAAAGCTGGCATTTCTAAGACTTGTTTTTATGAATGTGCACTGCCTAAGAGGAAGGTCGTTTGATCTGTTTCAAACAGTCAGCACAGACACAATGTCCACTGTCCATTGTCAAGGGAAAAGGATTTAACACATACATGACTTCAAGACTGCAATCAAAGTAGGGATTGAAATCACTACTTTGTTTTACTTGTATTAGTTTTCTTAGCATATATAGTTGACCCTGTAGAAAAACTAAATGAAAAGAAAAAAAATATTGTATGTTGTACACACACACACACACACACACACACACACACACACACACACAAATTCCAGGGTTCTGGGAATAGGGAGAATTCTCCTGCTCTGTTATTACGGAATTTGGAAGAAGAAGAAAATGGGGATTATCTTCCTCTTCCATAAGTTTATGATAATCTGATTTCTGATGCAGACATTGGACTAGATTTTTCAACTACTCATCATGATATCTCAGTCATGAAATTAGCTGCCCAGTAATTTAGTTCAGGGAGCACAGCGAATTTGCATTATAAGCAGTTTAGAAGGCGGGCATCCAATCACCCAGAGGAGGGCATTTATACTATTTATACTCTTACATTTTGTATGTGAATGTGAGCAAAGAGTAGGCACTCAATATTCATGTTTTAGTAGACTGAGAGGCAAACTGGCTCAGTGGAAAAGACATGACCTTTGAAGTTACACAGACTGAGCATTCAGTCCTAATTCTGCTTTGGTCAAGCAATCTAAAATCTCTACAACTCAGTTATCTCATCTGTAACATGGGAATTAAACAAATCACCTTGGAAAGGATTCAATTGGGATGACTTTTGTAAAAGTTTCTTGTTACAAATGCCTATTTAATTGAGGCCATTAGTAATTGATACTTGAAATTGTACACTTCTTAAGAAGTCTAGCATTTAATAGGCATTTTTGTGCATTATCTCATTTAATCCACATATCTATATGGATTATAATGTGAGGATTACCACATCTTTTTTACTAATAAGAGCGCTTTTTCCCACATCAAAAAACTAACAGTTAGAGTAAGATCAAAACCAAATCTTCTTGCACCTTCTGAGCTTTCTGACAGAGAACCTGCAAATTAAGATATTGTGTGTTTTTAAATGATTTATTTTATCACCTTTAATCCTGACCCAACACACCCTCAGACTGTGAGAAATGAGAATACTTCACAAACATTACCTTAATTATTCAAAAAATCAGGACAAAATGTAACACTGATTCTTTTAGCAGAGGAACTAACAGCACATCCCTAAAGAGATTTAGTGAGTTGACATTTTCAGATGAAAATTACAGTAAGATGTCAATGGAAAGAAGTTATAACTCTTCCAACCCATTATTCACTATTTTAATGAGATTTGAGGTTGACCTGAGTGGAAAAATAACAATGATCCTCCAGACCAGAATATGTTGCATGAATTGATTCTGAAACCCCATGTTACAAATAATGCTCTACAATTGCAAAAATCTGTCAGAACTCTATTTGGCTCATGAAAGCCACATTACTTTTGTTCACTCTTCTAAAAATCCTCCCCTTTTCTGGCCATTTTTGGTTCCTCCTACTGTCTCTTTTACTCCAGTTGGCTAAGAAATTATTAAAGTATGCTCACAGCAAATACATTCACATGTGACAATAGCAAAAACTCTAAGGGGGTGGGTAGCGTGGTGTACTAAGATTCTTTTCGGGGGGGTTGAATCCTAGCTCTGTTACTTGCAGGACTTACCTGAAGATTTCCTCAATTACCCAAATTACTAAAAAAGAAAAAAAGATTAATTTAAAAATCATAGTATTTACTCAGTGGTGAATGATTTATATACTTTAGCCTTCATAACAACTCTATTAAGTAGTTGGTTTAAATCTATCTTTTTTAATTGAAGTACAATCAGTTCACAATGTTGTGTTAGTTTCTGGTGTACAGTATAGTGGTTCAGTTATATTATGTATATTCCTTTTCATATTCCTTTTCATTATAAGCTATTATAAGGTATCAAATATAGTCCCATATGCTATACGATAGGACATTGTTGTCTATTTTATATATAGTAGTTCATATTAAATATCTTTATCTTGTAAATGGAGCCACTGATTTAAAGTGGCTGAGAAAATTGTCCAAGGACTTACAGTTTCTAAGTAGCACCACTAAAACTTAAATCCCCAGTTTTTTATATTGCTAACCGGCTCCCAAATAACGCTATCTACATGTTACTATTTGTGAGAATTCCTTGAGATAAATTCATATAACGTTCACAGTCCAAAGAGGACTTTTAGTAAAGATCAGTTCCCATCTCTTCGTATCTACTTTTAGTTTTCTCAAAGTAGTTTACATCTTTTATTTCATTGGGACTTCATCTGACAGATGTAGAAATGGAGGAAATTTGGGACTAAATGATATCAACAAATTTCCAGTAGAACCGGTCCTGGGACCTGGGGTTTCTGGTTTCACATTTGCAGCCTTATCTTCTCCAAACATGTCAAAATCCTGCAAGAAATAACTTTCATTTTTCACTTCTCTTCAGTCCTCCTTCCCTTTTTGGCTTTGGGCAGAAAGGCATATGCTTATTTTCATAAACGGATGAGTGCCTTGATGTTACAGAATATGATAAGACACACTTAAAATGATTAGTCTAATCTTTGGAATCTTCATGGCAGGAAGGCCACTCTCAGCAGGACTTCCTCTCCCAGTGCAATGACAAACCTTAATGGAATCTGGCCTGTGGAGTGTCTGGGTTATGTGCGAGGCTGGTGTTAGAGCAAGTGCAAGCAAGTTCTCCGAAGCACAGCCTTTACAACACAGCACAACTCAAACATTCCTTCCAGGGACCGCCCACATTTTCCAGTGGGAATCTACTGAAATGATTCTCTTGAAAACAGTGTGGAAGAATGGGGGAAAGGCGTTAAGTATGTGTTTTCAGCCGAGATAGTGGATGGTGAGTGGGTGGAGACTTAAGGGAGAAAATGACAAGCAAAGATGGAAAAAATAACCACGACTGCCACCAAAATATTCTGCTCGAGGATGAGGGGGTATACCCTGCAGCTGTTAGGACTGTTCGGCATATTCTGCATATTTACATATACCAAGTATTTCCAAACAGCCTTGTGTTTGTTTTAAAATCCCACACGGAGATGTCTGGTAAAGCTGTCACTGTGGAAAGCTTATCATCTTGGTGATATTTGCAAAACTGTTTTCAAAATTCTGCATATACAATCATAAGAGACAGAAGAGTTGCTGTCATTCCCCATATTATAGAGAAATTGGGACTGGTACATTTACCCATCAGACAACATTCAGAGTAAAACACCATGTTCTAAGGCCACGAAAGCACCTGGTTGGTTGAAGCCAAGTTTTTATTATTACTTTTGATTCAATATCAGATGAAACACCAATCATCACCCAGAAATCCCTGGCTAGTCCTGAAGCCACCAAAGTGTGATTTTCTTAATTACTGTTGACTCTCATCTTTGATTTAGGAGTTGTTTTTTGTAAGAGAAATGATAATAACACTGGATGGATTTCTCCTATATCCATTTTCTTTTGGAAACATAAAACTCCACGCAACTGCACATAGCCCATTTGAAATAGGTCAGCGAATTTCCAGCAGAAGGAATGGGGTAGTTTAAAGCTACATTTTCCTTTTAGCAAGATCCACAAGAAAAGGATAGAGTGTCATGCTTACAGGGGAACAGATTTTGTATTTTTTGGCAAGATATTAAATCCTCTGTTTCTATATTTGGCTCTCTGCAAATAGTCTCTTGTACAAGTGCAAAGCAAAGATCAAGACTGGGGTTCTTCATTCAGCCACAGCCAAACTGGGGAGGGCAAGTAAAACAGTGGGGCTTATGTGTTACTTCTAAGAGAGCCAAGCTCATTTATTGATCAACAGCATCCCAGAGTCTAGGTTCCTACTTTACACATTAAATATATCAAAACAAGTTTGCTTTCCGTAACAGGTTTTCCACTGCTTAACTGATAACAGATGTAACGATTCAATCTGGACAGAAATGAAAAAGCTTTACGACGTCAGTGTAGTCATGTACAGATATTGAGTCAAATGGGTAGGAGCAGGTCAAATGAGATGACTGAAGTCTGAGGACATCAGAGAATGGGCATGTATTCCCAAAAAAGGAAGCAAAACAATTAAATGGTAGTTGACTGTCCCCAGAGGAAACACACTTCAGCTAGTAAGAATCCCCACCAGATGTCTTGCTCTCCACCCCCCGGAGTGCCTGTCTGACATAAATACAAAGTAACCCTTTGGATTCCAAGACACTCTAATAACCACATAAACGTTTGAAGTAGCAACAAGTATTTCTTTTACGAATGTAGAGGAATCCTACACAAATGACCATTGCAAACGTGGAACATGCCTCTAGTTCCAGTGTTACAATAATCCTCTCAGATTAAAAGGCTAATAAAAATACTGAAATCTAATTGTAATTGTGGTAGGTCGAATAATGGCCCCCCAAAATGTTCACCTCCTAACCCCCAGAAGCTGAGACTATGTTACCTTATGTTTAAAGACTTTGTAGATGTAATTAGGAACTTTGCCATGGGGAAATATCCTAGATTATCCAAGTAGGACCAATGTAATCACAAAGGTCCTTAAACATGTAAGAGGGAGGCAGAAGAGAGGGCAGAGTGATATGGTATGAAAAGGACTTGACCAGCAGTTGCTGGTTTTGGAGCTGGAGGAAAGAAGCCATTAGCCAAGGGCTCCAGAAGCTGGAAACAGGGAAGAAACAGATTAAAGCATCCAGAAGGAATGCAGCTGACACTCTGATTATTGCCCACCGAGTCCGATACTGGATGTTTGACCTACAGAGCCATAAGATAATACATTTATGTTGTTTTAAGCCATTAAGATTGCGGTAACTTTTTATAGCAGCCATAGAAAACACGTTAATACTTGTCTAGTCTAAATATAACAGACAATTAAGAAGCCATATTATTTCACCTGTAATGATGGAGGGTCTACTAACTGAAGGACTAATTTCCAGGCTTGGTATTTTCACATTAAAGATTCACTTACTAAGATGATAGCGAGCCCATGAAGGGAACCTCTAGCTTCCCTTGAAGATGTAAAGTCTTGGACTTCTTTCCAGGTGCTCTCCTTCGATATAAATGAATTGTTAGGAAAGTTTTGCTTTTTCCTACTTACAGCAAGTTCTGTATTAACAAATGTAAAAGCAAAATGACAAAATGCTCCTCTCCCAAAGGGTCCACTGACAGCTTTAGAAGTGTTGTATTAAAAAATTCACAAGCCTCCTGCTGCTGTGTAATTGTTGTAGCCCTTTTCACTTGTCTTCTATTATAAACACTTGCTTTATAACCATACACTCGTTACTATAACATGTAAATCCTTTGGCTGTAGAAATTAATCTCATTGAAAAAAACCTAAGATATTTTGATTTCTAAAGATAGTTGTAAGTTGCTTAATTGAGTAAGAAGAAAGCAGAGAGCTTTAGTTAATTGTCAAGAAGTGCAGACAAAACCAAATTGCTACATTAAAATATAAACATTAAGTTTACATTAAGTTATTTATTAAACAAATTGAAGATATTTGTTTTTATTACAAAGTCCTCCATCATCTTATATCATCAACACATAGCTATGAGACCTGCCTTTGAAGTGACTGGAAATATGAAAATGTCCCTTCCTCCAAGCCCATGAAAAACAACAAAAAATACATGATTTTTATAACAAGCTTGTAAAGCCAAAAGTGTTATGAATTACATACTTTTGGTAAATTAAAAATGTTAACATAGCTAAGATTAGTTCATTTCTCTTTCCGGACATGTAAAATTAAGATGGCATATAATTGCTCATAAAACTAATGAATCTGAATCTTTTTGTATTTCAAAGTTGTAAGATAATACTTCTATTATTAGTTCTCAGTTTACTTAATCAAGTGACAAATAGAAAGCTCACCATGCTATGTATTTTTTTATAAAAGCTTTTCACCTTATCTAGATTTAAATGATGAAAACAAACTGAACGCATGTTTTCCCATTTAATATGTGCACTTTAAAACAATACAAAGAATTTACATGAAAACCCTTCCCTATATTGTATACCCAGAAAAATGTATGGAATAGTATTTTTAAATCAGATACAATACCCAAGATTGTAAACAGTCTAAGAAATTAAATCAAGTGTGTAAATCATTGTTATTAAATTTTGCCCGAGCCACAGCATAGGAAAAAATGTACATCTCTATTAGTATAAAGAGATATCATTAGAAAAGTTCACATCTTATGCGTATACCAAAGACACTAATTAAAGAATCTTGCATTCTAAAAGAGTTATTCTTAGGTCAAAATTTAGTAGTCCAAAAATCCTTAAAAAGGAAGCGAATTGCTGATGACCCGCCATTTTCTAGAAGGGGTCGTTGTTTATTTACACAATAGAATTGGTAAATTACACTCAATTAGCATTTCTTGAAACTCTACAAGATTGGGACAATTTTATGGGATCAAATGTGATTTCAAGAGAACACTAGATTGATCAATTACTTGAAACTATAAAAATATTTTTCAAACAAACAAAAAAAAGTACAATGGACAGTAAGAAAAGTAAGGCAATTAAGATATTTTAATTATAATGATTATTTCTATACTTTGGGAAAGTGTAGAGGGTGAAATTCCCAGAGAGCACTAAAAGGAAAATAACGTACTGAAAAATTCTGAAAGTCTGCCCTGTGACAAATCTCCATGAACAAGTTACCAGTTAATTAACATTTTGAAGCTACTGGGACTGAGGTTCACTTGCAAGCCTCACCCCTGCCCTACTCTCCAGAGACTTCCACTTTTGAGTGTCTACACAGTCTTCTTCAACATTATTGAACTAAATTTTTAACCTGATTTTTCTAAAATGATTTACATAATAGTTTAATACTTTAATAATAGATTTAAAGGGCTTTTGGGCCATGTGTTTAGAGAAAACATTTTAACTGCTCTCTCCAATCAGCCTTAAATTTTCTGAAAGATGTGTCTTTCATCTTGGAGGGAAAAATAAAAGAAAAAGAAAACCTGAGTCCTTAGGTTCCTGTACATTACAATTGGCAGACTGATTTCAGTCTTGGTTTCCTACAGTTTCAGCTTTTCGGCTATCCTTCTGTCTGCCCTGGCAGTGATCAATCACAGGAATTCTAACAGCCATCAATACCCCTTTGTAACCACAATGGCTCAAGTGAACCCGTTCCATCTTCAGTAACTGACACAGTGTCAACATCTGCTTCCAATGAAGTTGTTTCTTTTTTTCTCAAGTAGAATAAATCTGCTGACTGAGATTGTAAAGGTTTTTTTTTTTCCTCCCCTTTTCATGCGGAAAATTTTTTTCCACAATATTTTGCAATTTTTCCTCCAAAGCAAGTTAAAAAAATAGGATAACTTCAAAAGAGATGTTTTCATTTGAGGTGCTAAGAAGCCCAAAATATAACTAAAAAAATTAAAACTATGGTGATTTCATGAAACTTTTGCTTTAATTTTGGAGAAAAAATAATACACAGGGGCCTGGGTGAATAAATTTTAGAATATGTAAGAAAACTAGGAGTTGGACCTACATACCATAATTTACTTTCCTTCATCAACAGCACACTAAAATATCAGAGATAATTAAGAAATTTACATTTGATCTTCTACACATAGTAGAAGGCAAAGTTTCTCTTGTAACAATTTCTTGCAGAAAAGCACAGTCATATATCTATTGGATTGCTGCAGAAATGGGTATGGAAAATAAAAAGAAGGGATGTTTGGGAGTTCAATTTTATGATCTACTTCTCAGTTGAGAGATAAATGTGGCATCTGTCATTTATTGAACACCTACTATGAGCCAGATGATTGAGCATCTATATATATGATTTCCAACCTTCCCAGCCTGCCAGTTAGGTATTATTATCCTACCATACTCATGAGATAAATGAAGCCCCAGAACATACATCTAATTGTGACTAAGCCAGAGTTCAGAAAATGACCTAATGTCCAAGCCGATGTTCTTTTCCATTAATTCATTCTGCCTCTCTATGCACCCAGCCGTCAGCGCTCTAACATAAATACTTTCCTTTCCCATCACTTAGTGCCACTGCCCCAGTGACTTAATTTGGCAAACATAAGGTAACCAAGAGACACTCAAGGATAGAACACAGTCTCTTGAAACATAGTCTCTGATTGCTATTTGCATAATGAATAACAACTTCCTCAAAGACATGTTTTATGCTGGTGCCTAGAATTTGTTTTTTCTTTTAAAGTATGTTATAACATTAAAGAAACTAATTCCTCGATTATTTGCAATTCATTTGTTCTCATTTGCGATATGTAGAATGATCCTGCCCCATTTGCTCAAAATAATAATGTAAATAATCTTAAAAGGAAAAAGAAAGGAGAAAAATTAAAGGGGAAGGTTAGGAAGGATGGTTAACCTTCTTAAGAAGAAACATTGGTTTTTAAACATTTAGAGCTGCTTTTCAAATAAACAATGAGGAACCAAATAAGCTGTTAGGAACGAATTTGTCATTATCTTGTTGTTTCTTAGCTCATGATAATTTATTGGTCAAAGCATAGATTAGATGTCAAATAAATGAGATGATTTTCTAGGGTCTAGCTCCCTCACAGATCTTTAGAAACCTTGAATAAAGTCTGACTTGTAGAATAACCGAAGGTGGAGTGGTTCCAAATGAAACTGGGGAGGGAGATGGTAGCCCTCAAATAAAGCAGTCTGGAAGCCTCCAAGTTGAATAACATCATTTTGATATGAGAAAACCAGACCCAGAGAGTGGTAGCATTTTAAACTTCAGTTCAGAATATCATGCTAAATTACAACTCATCCTCTTTCATGACTTCTGGTGGTAAGGGTAATACGATCTTAACATTGGGATGCCAGACAATTATACAGACAAGCACTCATTCATTTTTACTGAGATTTTGATCCACTCCTTGTATATGCAAGGATCTGATCCTTGCAATGTGCCAACAACACCTGGGCCTGTTCTCCATGGGGGATTCACTTACAGATCTCTCCTGTGTACAGCAGAACCCAGGTCCCCAACTTTTCTTGGGCCTCCAGAGCCAAGGAATGTTTCAGCATATACTTACCAGTAGTGACACAGGGCAGAATCTAAATTCAGGGTCTGCTCTCTTTCCTTCAGTTCAATTCAGTGGAGAGTAAGGAAGGAACAAAGTTAATGCTTTTCTCCTCTTAACTGGGAAAATCCAATTGAATGATCTGAATGAGATGGAGTACAACACTGTTCTAAGAGGAACTACAAAGGAACTTGAGAGCTTCCAAAGGAAGAGAGGGGAAATAATCCCTAGTGAGTCGTTCCATGGGAGCTACTGAACACCTGTCTTTGAAAATTCAGGCAGACACAAAATCAAACCAACTTCATAGAGTCATTCAACTCAGTGCTCCATAGATTGGGGCAAATTACAAACAATTGTATCAAATCAAATTGCAGATCAAAATGTAGATAATTTAACCAAGCCACTCTCTAGAAATCTAAGTTCATATCATAAGTAAGTGAAAGATACCTTAAGTTTGGACCTCGCATTAGATAAAAATGTGTATACTGTGTTAAGGGGAGTCTGGTTAAGAAGAAGCAAAGTGGTGATGACAATACAGCAGAGTATGTAGGTTTGTAACTCTTAGGATGCACCAGGAAAGAAGGCTTATGCATAAAAAATAGAGTTAAGGGAAATATCTGAAAAGTATCTGTGAGAACTCTGCATAGTCAAGCAGAGATTGTTTTGTTCTTAATATCTAAAATGTTCACACACATGAGATATGCAATTTAAGATAGAAGATGGTGATTCACTAAACACTGTATTTCACATGGGTGAGGACGGGGATGGGAAAAAATATAGAAACTTTCTTTTTTAACCAAACTAAAACTTCTATAAAACACTACATTTTTAACATGACCCATCTCTGGAAACAGCTGAAAGACCAGATTTTGCATTGAAAGTCCTTAAAATACCAATAACTGCTATTTTTATAATCTTAATCTTTTATAACAGCAACTTAATGACAATCTCAACTTCTTCTTTAGATCCTAAGGGCCATATCAAGTTGAATCTTGAGTTCTCAATAATAAATTTCAAATAGCAAACTGTCAATTCATTAACCTACTTTCAGTAATTGTAGTATAAATCCCAATTTAAATTTATTTTGCCCCCAATTTTTTTTCTTAAAAAGAATTAAATCAACTAAAACTAAATTTAAACAAAGACTTACAAAAACCTATGTTTAAAATATTATATATGCAATACATTATTTTTCAATTGACAATGATGGGTAACACTCTCAGAAACAGCCATTGAATTAAAGGCTCTGTGATGTGTCTAGTACTTTCCCAAATGTTTTCCCTTCAAACTATCTTCAGGAAAAAAATTCACTTAAAATATGACAAAAATTGCCATGAATGAATAATTATAAATGAGAAAAAGAAGTCACTGGCACTCAAAAGTAGCATGGCTAAATGCATTTTTCCAGTAGTTGGATATAAACTCTGTTTCCAATTATCAAAGTTGGATGGACTGGGAGGGTTATATACTCAAGGAAAATGCTCCATCTAATTGAAAGTTTATGCAAACTTTCTTCCTAGTCAACTTCTAAGTACTCTTTGGGAGAAATCAAAGCAATGAAATAGGCTTTCTTTAGAGTGGTCATTTTAAAACTTCCTTTTCAAGCCATACATGCACCTCAAAGCTAAGTGAGCTAGCATGGAGTTTAATCTTCTCTGAGATTTAATGTAAAACAATACTATACTGGCTTGGTTATGGTGCTACTTTTGTAAAAAGGAGAAACTAACAAACATTTGAGGTAACCTAGAAAGCACAGAGCATATCACAGACATCTTAAAGACAAGCATTTTAAACATTTTTGCCAGTGCTTCTCTGAGAGCTAGTTCTTTAAACAGAACTTAACAATTTTTACAATATTAAAAAAAAACAAAACACATCCCTCAAAATAGCCCACCGATGCTAAGTCAAACTTTCTGTATTTCTACAAAAATAGATGCACATAGAACTACAGAATTGTATTCCTGAAAGAGCATTTTCTTTGTGGTTCATCTTTTCCTGGCAAGGGGACTGGTTCCAAAAGAAAAAAAAAAGTCAAACTGAAACAAAAATTAAACCTTGTATTGATAAAAGCAAGACAAAAAATAAGAGAGTCGCACAGTTGGCAAAGGCTCAGATGAGGGAAGAAATAAACAAAAATGCTTTTCTTCAATGTCTAGGACCCACTCTACTTTCTCAAGAAAAGGCTCCAAACCAAAGTCAGCTGGATAACACTTCCTCTTCTCCTTCCACGTCTACTGCGTTGTGTCCCCTTGCAGAATGACAAACCCTGGCAGCATCTTTTCCCAGTGGGCCCATGGGTTCACGCTCCAACCTGACCTGCTAATACTGTGTGTTTCAGTACCATGGTGATTCCTTGCTCTTGTCTTGATGCTGTAGACCTAGAAGAGGTGACAATGAGAAAGAAGAAAAGCATTCATACTGTAGCACTCAAAAACGGGCATCATCCACAGTGCACTGGATAAAGAGACCAAAAAGACAGTCTAGGCATCTGCGAGGTATGACCTCAGGATGACCTGATCTCTAAGGAAATTCTGTGCCTGAGCTCATAATTTTCAAAAAGTCAACCCACATAGTAGATGACCAAAAAGCTCTAGACTAGAGCAGTGCTATTTGCACAGCACAAATTCTTTGTTTTTTTAATTGAGGTATAGTCAGATATAATGTATCAATTTCTGGTATACAGCATAATGTTCCAGTCATACCTACACATACACATTCTTAACTGTGGTTAAGATTTCGATCTTCCTAGAGTGTGAGTGAATAATAAATAAAATAAAATAATACAAATGAAATCTTATTTCTAATCTCAAAAGGAACTGATATTGCAGGGAAAGGATGTAACCAATCTTTGGGGGCATGTAGGCAGTGCTTCACTTAATAGTTTTCAGCAACCATCACAATGACTCTTGTGGAATAAAGTAGTGACTAAATTTACTTATTTTTATCACTTTTTCCTTCAGAAAATATTTAAGATGGTTTATAAAAATTCCATACCTCATAGCCAGAAAATAAAATTTACAGATAAGTTAAAAAATAGTGACAAGAGAAAAGTATGTGAGCATGAAGGAATTCCAGCTCAAAGCTAAAATGATTAGGAAGAAGTTGATCATAGAGGCGACAGAAAATGTGACTCTGATTTGGTTCTGATACAGTCCGTTGACTAATTTCTGATGTGGGCAATTAGCATAGCATTTTCAGCTTATACCCACTCGGAGTCACTATATTTTTGTCCCACAGCATACTTGTTCAGAAGAGTAAAGACACTGAATAATGGTTGTTTTTAAGTTGTTTAAAACCAAGTACCAAAACAAGAAGAGAAGGCTGTTAAACAAGTGGGTAGAAATGCAGTTTGACTGCTGTTGTGCTAGGATCCCAGGCTGTCTTCTCGATCCTTGATCTAAAAGCTATAGTTAAGCCTGGGCTGGGTGTCAGATTGAAAGGTTAAAATGAGCCAGGACGGTTTTCAATTGCCACTAAAGTAGCTGCAGTGATTTCATTTCCTGTCCTTCAGCTTGTCAACGGATTTTATAAAACAATGGATGTCATTACAAAACAGACACAATAAGTCAGTCATTGATGGGCGACATTAAGACAATCTACAAAAAAGACTACACAAAGGGAGATGGAACAAACAGAAGGACACACAGAAGCACCTTATAGAACCACAAGGCATGATTTCTGTTTCATAGCACTTGTATAGTGGGAAAAAGCAACACTTCCCTGAATGCAGAAAAATTAGTTCCATCTTAAGTTTTTTTAATGTGTAATGATAGCATTATGCTTAGATACAGAGTCAACAGTTTTCCTTTCCCATTTCAAAAGTAGAACAGGAGGAGAAAGAGGAGAAAGAGGAGGAGGAAGAAGAAATAAAATGATCTGGGGCATATCAATTCACTCTGTTTGCTTTATTCATTTTCAAATAATTGTGGCCAGAATAATTTGCAACCTGACAGAGTCTCTGTTGGGTGACTCTTATAATCTAAACCAGCTTAACTGACAATCTGCTGACTGCATAAATATTTTTTTTCATTATTAATACATTTCATCTTCTGTATGACTCAGTATTTCCACACTTGAAGACTCCATCAATCTATAGAATGTCAGCGCTGCAAGTCATGAATAGTGTTGGACTCATCAAGTGGTTTGAGTGTCTTTTTTTCTTCTTAAATAAAAGCAATTCCTAGTTTGCCTTGCAAAGACAGATGACTCCATCAAAATCATGTTAGCCTTTTTCTGTAGACGAGTATTACATTACTTAACATAGCCCTAAATTTTCCAACCAGAATAAATGGTTGGAATAACTCTCATTATAACTTCATCTTTTCAATATAGTTTTTTGTTCCCAAGTCTTTGCATTACTCCAAAGCAAACCTTAAAAAAATCAATTCATCTATAGCCTGAAACATATTAAATAGCTAATGTGCTCTTTGTGGTTTAGCTTCTTCTTAGTGATGGGACATAAATCAAACTTTGCTTTAATAACCAGGTACCCATATCTGTAAATTTCAAAATAGGGATAAGTAAAGCACAAGAAAATGAACAACTGCAGACAAAAGACACTACTACTAGTAAGCTGTAATGGAAAAGCAGAGCTATGACTTTTTTTGTTAAACATTGTTGAGGGTAGATCAGATTATTTAAGAATCAACCAGTACATGTTGTTTTTCCAGCAAGGGTGAAAGGAGACAAAATCATTAACCCATGATCCTTGTGTGGTCTACATATATCTTTAACCCATGATTCTTAGATGGTCTACAGATATTTAGAGTTTCCCCAAATTTTCTTACTAAAACACAAAATCCACTCTGCTATTATTTTGCTCCTATTTAAGCTTTTTCTTTTTTTTTCCTCCTCACTTCCCTGACTCAAACCTAGATGAAATTAGTGTATAACACAGCCTAAAATCTCCCCACTGGCTAGCTGAAATCACCTATGTTTATCTCTTGATAATAGTAACTCAGTTTTAGTTTTATTGTTTAGTTCACGAGATTTTCAATAGAAAGGGAAATAAACATCACAAAGATATTAGCAAACACTTTCTTAGGGCTGAATATGCCAGACATTGTGCTAAGTACTTTATGTGAAATATCCCATTTAAGGCTTCCAACCATGCGATATATTTTTTTAACTTCATTATACAATTGAAAAATTGAGACTAAGAGAGCTTACGTCAGCTATTAAGTGGTAGAACCAGGATTTAAAATGAGGTGGTCTGCTATCAGAGTCAATGGTCTTAACCACAACGTATGTCTCCCCTGTATGGACTATATTGGATGTAAGCTGTCACACTTAGCATATACTCCTGCAATTCCCCAAGTCAGAATTCCTTTGTTAATTCAAGGAAAAGCCAATACATTTTTAATATTCCTTTTTACACTGTTTAGAAACACCCTGGTTTAACAGAACTGATACTAGTATTAATAAAAGAGTTCTCTTAGTGTTTTTCTAAAAATTATACCTTTTCAATGTTTGTCCTAAAACACAGAAAATGATTACACAGTAGTTTGCTATACTTCAGATGAAGACTACTCCAATCATGTAATAGGACATGTCTTATTAATTGAGTTTTTTTTTGTTATGTATCTTTAACATAAGCACCCCTCCTCCCCACCCTCCACAGACTTCCCCAGTGTGAACACGGAATTTGAGAGTCTTGGACTGAGTCAAGAGAAAAGCCCGAAAGGTAACGCAGGCCCACAGACCCAGTTCCTCACTTCAATTCCATCAGCACTAACACCTGACCACTGGAAGAAAGGGCAAAACAAAGCCCGGACCCAGGAATAGAACAAAGGAAGTATGAATATAGGAAGGGCAGAATGATTAAAAGTGAGAGAGAAGTCTTGGTCAAAGAAGAACATAACATGATTTCTCTTTAAAATTTGAAGAATCTGACTATATAACAAGGCATCATAACTCACTCTCTCATTTTCTGTCTGAGATTTTTGGGAAGCTATTGTTTCACAGATTCACTTCTTGAAAAAAGCTCTGGGGATAAGGAAGTCGAGATAGCAACAGGGTGTGTCTAAGTTTAAAAAGCCTGGAAACATCCCTCTTCCTAGTTTCCTTCAACTCCTAGGTCTCTGGTGAAATGATCCTAAAGTTCCCATGGGCCCCGTAACAAGGGTCCAGAAGTCAGTTCAGAGAGAGTTCTGGGCCTGCTGGTGGGTCCCATGGCTATGATGTGGGTACCCCGTGGCAGAAGAAATGGCATAGGCCACCCCAGCTGAGCACCTTGGTGGGATCACAAAGACCGTGAAGCTGAACTCAAGTAAACGTGCCATTGCTGGGGTGGTGGGGCTGGGGGTGAGGGCTCTGGACAGAGAGGGCACAGAGAAACAAGAGTCGGGGGAGGGGATGTGTCTGCAACAGAGGCTAAGCTAGGAATGAACTGACAAGACCAAGTAGCAGACAGCAACCTTCTAATTGACGATTTTCATGACTAACACTGGGAAAGCAGAGGCAATCCGTAGGGAGAGGCTGAGGGAAGAATCCGAGAAGAGGTTTCAACTCTGAGTGGGACATTGTTTTAAACTGAGAGCAGTGAAGATATCATTGGGTGGGACTATGAATACTCAGAATTGATGAGGTTAAGTTTTCTACTATTGGGTAGAAGTAAAGGATACATTGGGTTACTGAAAAAGTTACATGCCAGCACACATGAGTTTTAGGATATATGTGATTATCAGAGTCAAATCCACTAGAAAAAACATGTCCTCCTTCTCAGGAAGCATAAACACTTGACAACACCATTGACTGCAGCTCTTAAGTAAGTTGAATGTGCTTCCAATTAACTTTATTGCTTCAGTTAAAAGAGGTAATGTGGTAACCATCCACTGGGGAACATGCTGTTGATAAAAAGAGAAGAAGAAAAATAGGAACATAAAACCTGGATGTGTGGGTAGAATATTTTATGACTGAAAAGTAAAGAAAGTACTTAAACAAACTTTTCATTTCATAGATATTGAGTCTAGAAACCCTTGTGGATCAGAATGCTTGCTATTAGAGTAAAAGAAGCTAGTAGCTTATTTCTACATTAAAAAAAAAAAAAGAATCCTTTGCTTCACCCTGGCTTTTATAAAGAACAGTCATGATTATTACAAATATAAATACATATAACAGTGTTTGGATGCTACATCAAAATAGCCAACCTTCACCAACAACCTGGCATCTAACACTGACACAGGGACCAATGATCACAAACTATGTCAAAAGAGAGACAGTCCTATTATCTTCTCCTCCTTTATAAAGTTATCATTGTTAATGATCAGACAACTACATTTGTTTGTCTGAGCCCTGGGACAATCCATTTAAATGCTAGTTAAGAATTTCTAAACAAGAGCCACATGGGGGTTGCACCTTAACACTAATGAAAAGGGGAAAAAAGAAGAGTGAGAGCTATCCAATTTGGAAATTATCATTTCAGATGAATATCAAGATAAATCATGTTTGACTACCATGGAGATCTCCCTTCATTTGTTTTTCAAACATTTTTTTAACTTCAAAACATTGTAGATCTCTTGTTTAAAAATCAAGTTACAAAGTATTTAGAAAGTAGAAGTTGGACATAATATCCTGTCATCACACAGCATGCTGAGTACAATTCAGCTGTACATACGTACTCATACCACTGTTCATACCGTGTTATCACATGATTATTTCACCAGCAATATTATCTTGGAAAACTATTTCATGTCAGTATATGCAGATCAATCCTTTGGAGGGCTGCACAGTATTCATTCTTCTCTATACAAGAAATTATCCAGTTCTCTATAGACATACATCTTTTGGATAACCCCCCAACACACACACACATGTGTGTACAAATATACGTGTTATTTATGTGAATAATTTAGTAGATAAAAATTCCTGAAAATATTTTTGTACAGTTGCTGACACCAAAAATATATATACATTTACATTTACGTATTTCATTGTGAGTGGTAAATGTTTCAGAAAGTTTGTACTGATATTCATATTTTTTAATATTTATTATTAGTATTATAGATTAAAAGTATCTAACTGTTTCAATTTGCATGCCTTTCAGTATTAATGAAACTGAAAATTATGTGATTAGGCCATTTCTTCCTGTGTTTTATCTTTGGCCAGTTTTCCATGCTTTTAAGAAAGCAATTTTTTCATTGATTTCTGAATGCTTTTTGTATATTAGGTATACTAGCATTTTTTCTCATGTATTTCCACTATTTTTTGTCAATTTGATGAGCACTAAGTACCTTCACACTCAGTACTTAAATGTTGGACAATAATTCTTTTAAAACTTGTCACAAATAAGATGTATTCTTGAACCAGACCAAAGATTAAATTTATTAGGACACTTGAATTACAATGATCTTCTTATCATTACAACTTTTACACACTAAAGCAATGATAAAAAGATACCTAACTATGACAACATAATAACTGATTAGCAGACGGAGGTTTTCCAGTGTATAGAGGTGTTTTCTCCAGACACATTTAGCATTGACTTATAATCTCCATGTCATAGTACTGTCAGAAACAATGAAGCGAAAACTGTCTGAACCTGTCTGAATATATTTAAGTTCAGGTTCAAAAGAGCAGTAGAAATTTAAAGCCCACTGAACCTGACGTTACTAGTAGACTGTCATTTACTACATTATTGTAAGAAACACAGCACACACACACCTGAGGCAAACATCTCAGGTGACAAGCAGTTCAGTGGCCAAGTGTTTCCCACTGCTCCTGGCCCAGACAGCAAGCTCCCTTAGCGTATCTCCCCTCTCAGAACCTTCCTCCCTCTGAAGCCACAAACTCATGCACAGAATCTCCAGCCTTCGGCGATACCCGCATTCTCAGACTTGTGCACATACGATGCTCAGCTGGAAGGGAAATTGACAAGCACTTTAAGCATCAGGATGTGGGCTTACAAATCTGAACCAGCCATTCTAAAACCCACCTTCTGGACAAGTATCAAATATAAATCATAAGTAGTTTTTGATCATAGTAGCATGTTTTTGATCATAGTAGCATGCTCAAAATTTGAATGTCAGTGTGATAACTGGGGACCAGGAGAGGCAAGATGGCATGTAGACACTGCTCAACCAATTCAGTGACCTCAAGTTCAAAAGCAGATAAAAAGAAACTTTGAAGACAGAGACAAAGAATAAAGGAAAAAGGGAACGGGGAAGAGTGAAACGAAATACCCTCTGTAATTTCTTCTACAGACTCTCCCAGAACTGAAGAGGAGCAAGACCAAAGAAACACTTGGATTGCTTATTGTAACTGAAACCACAAGTTATAATACTCTCAAGAGATTCTAACTATCCAGACATCTGTTGGATAACACATGCAGCCAAACATGCATCTTTAAAGAGGTTTCTAGGTTATGCAGTGACAGTTTTACGATCCAGAAAATAGATAATCCAACTGGAGGAAGAGCTAATCTGGATCCACAGTTTACCCATAAAAACTTAATTAGGGACACAGCACCAACCCAGCAAACATCCTACCTGAAACTAGGCGTTTGGTAAGGACTCTAAACGTTTTTTAAATCACTTCAGAACTGCAGAAATACAATGTAATGTTTATGTCCATTTAGCTTAAGTAATCAATCTCCCATTAAATCAAAACATATTGGAAAATATTCCATAAGAATGAAATATGCTGCATATAGATCAACTCTATACTGACATCAGTCATTCTTCATCTCACTTCTATGTGAGGTGAACACAAGTTGCTCTCTGACATTTTCCAGAACTGTCTGTCCAACCTAAGCAAACATAAATAGGGCTTTAATGATTGTGAAGATGCTAAGTGTCACCTGATACTGCTCAAATGAAGCAGCTATGAAAATAAGCATTATAGCACATGCTTGTGGTTGACGAAAATGATGACGTGAAATCTGCCATGTATCAGCCTGTAACCAAACGAAAAACAGCATGTTTTGTCCCTCCTCAGACTTTTTTTGGTCATCTTTTTGCCAAGGAATTCAGAACATGCTGGCCACAGACAACTGTTTGTGAAACCTTATATTGTTGATAAATAGAACAGTAAGAGAAGAGTTAGGCAACCAGAAAGAGAATAAAGAAAATCTGGAAATTCCACAGGCCATATAGAATTTCTGTCTATAATCTTTGTAGCCCATTTGAAAGTCGATGTAATATTGTCTGGGGACGAATTCTGAAACAGATTTCTTCATTCAAGCCGTTTCTTTTAGATGCATTCCCATATGTGGTATGAGAAATAGGAAAGTATTATTGAAAAGATAATTTGCTGATACAAAATGCACTGACCTCTGAAACAGGTATTTTAATGCTTTGAGTGTTCTGCATTCGGAGCCATGTAAGAATTAACAAGGAGTGTTTTCAACCTCGATAACTCCCCTCCCAAGCAAGCATCTAAGCTTCTTTGGGGAAGGCATTGTATAGTTTGACAAAGTTCCCAATTGCAACTACAGCTAGTCTATGACAACTTTGAGAAAACAATCCAAAGATAACAGTGTTGCCTAACTTTGCTTGTAATTTTTAAGAAAACATCTCATAAAGCACAGGAATTTATATATATATATATATATATATATATATATATATATATATATATATATACATATATATACATATACACACACATATATATATATTTATAGAATTTATATAGCTACCAATAGAAACATATTTACAAAAATGTACATATTTACTGGAATGGAAAATGAATCAGTTCCTAGTTCACAACTTTTAACGATTTAGCATGTATTAATGGAGTTCTGGTGAATCTACTTATATGTATAGCCTAACTTCTTAGTTCTGCACATAAAATTTCCTTTTGATCTATATGAGTGACAAGAACAAACATCTCAACAATACCTAAGCATAATGGGTGAGGATTATTTTTTTTAGTACCCTCTCATTCCACATGGTTAAGTATTCTAGATGGAGAAAACTATGTTGAAAAATGTCAAACACCTGTATTTTGATGACCCTTCTAACCCTTGTCTTCTTGATTCTTTTACCTTCCCCTCCCTCATTATCTGCCCAACCAATATAAAAGCACCCAGGCTTCCTCGTATGGCTAATACCAGAAAACGTTACCACTGGGAAATGTAACTCCAACAAATGTCACAGCTTTTCTTCAAGAACAGAAACAAATTAAGTTAGAAATAGGCAGGAAGTGACAGACATTAAAAGCTTGCATCTCAGTTACTCGTGAGGCTTCACATCTCCAGTATGACTTTCTTACTCTGTTTGAAATGCACCGTATTTATTAAGAATAAGGAGAGCTTAAGTTCTGCATCACGTGTCACCATCTAGAAAACACGACCACATGGGTTACTTCATTGGAATCACTCAGCCGTGTCAGAGTAGGGAGTATCATCTCCACGTTGCATCTCACGAAGAGGAGTGGGGAGGTTATGAGACTTGCTCAATGTAACACAGCTAAGTGAGGAGATGGGTCCCAGAATCTATTTTTCGGCCTTCTCCTTTTCCCAGATACATCTATGGATACGCATTTCCACATTTCTGCAACAATTAACATTCCCTGTATTTATCATCATCTTACGAGTCCCTAAGTTTGGGAGGGGAGGATGAATTATTAGTAAAATCAATCTTTCTCCTTGTCCTTTTCTCTCTCACACGCATACACACACGTATGTATACACATGCATATGTTTTCCTTCTAAATTCCTCCTTCTCCCCTTCTGAAACTTGTATTAGTGACCCTGATACATTCAGCCCCAAAAGGAGACACAAATTGATAAACTCTCTGCTTTCACTGAGCTGTAAGTACATGCACACACCCACCGCAGAGACACACACATACAGGATTTTGTCTTCTTTTTTCAAAAAATATTTTTACTAAAGGAGCATATACATGCACTTCTTCATCTGTTTTGTTTCCTGTCAGCAATACCACAGAAAACATAATTCACTCATAGGTTCCGCCTCTCGATGGCAGTCACCTGATTCCACCTTTCTGCTGCTGTGAATGTCATTACAATAAACATTTTGCACCTACACTGCTCCTTATATCTGTGTGGTAGAGACTCACCAAAGGAAACACGCTGGGCCAAAGCTCCTGAGTATTTTTAACTGTAATGCGTTTCCCAGTTTGTTTTTTTAAAAAGCCTATAATTCTTTAATTTTCTACCAGCAATAGATGAAAAATAGCAGTTTCCCTTAACCAAGGGATTCTCTCACCTATACAGACCCCACATTATGCAATGCATCCTAGAACATTCAGAATCCCCAGAAGGCTTCTGCACTAGTCCCGTAAGTTAGGAGGAGGACCCGTGAGACAGAATCCCCACGCTCTGGGCATTGTGACAGGGCGGTACTATTCTAAGGATGAAGGGCCAGCAGAGAGCATGGGCAAGACCTACAGGGCTCTGGGAGCAGGGGACTTTCATTCAGGTCCTGCAGAATCTGCTGTGGATACTGGAAACTAACAGCCCTGCTCTGGAATGCATTTCTCCCCAATCGCCATTCTGCTACTTTTCATGCAGCTCTCGGTCTCTGGCTGGGATCTCCTGGCATTTCTCATGCATCTCAAAGATGATGGTTTCCATTACCCTTCTGGTCACGAAACTGTCATTCTGGACATGCACTTAACACAACTAACGCCATTCCAGGGTGTGTAAATATTTTAACGTATCTTTGGTGTTTTTTTTTTTTTTTCTCTCTCTCAGTGGAAAATTGGCTTATGCCATAAGCCAAAGAAAGAGAAAAAGGTTTGCAGAAAGTATGAAGCAAGCAGTTGTTAATTACTAGAGTCTTTACTGTTACTGAATCATAAGAAACTGTAAAAAAAAAAAAGAAAGAAAAAAAGGTCCATAGAAAGTATTAGTGTAGAAACATTCTGCCTAGCATTTTTCCCCACAACTATTGCCTTGTGATGTTTTAACTAGCCTGATTGAGATAATGCCCTCAAGGTAAGTATCCAGAAATCTACAAATCTTTATCGACGAACGCAGCTGTCATTGAAATGTCACATTTTTCTAGGGCTGACTTCTATATTAAAATGCATTTAATGTGTCCCCCTGCTGAAATCAAATTATTAAAGGTAAGCTTCTCTGTCTATTCTATTTTATAACACCATTAAATAAAATTTCCTAATTTCCTCATCATTTATAAAAATCATAAATAATGTCAGGAAAGACTTCAATGAATCACCAACCCCCTAGCTTTCATATATGTATTAAATGACTAGCATTTATGTTCCAGGAGAAAGGATGTGGAAGTGGAAAGGAGGAAAAGTGCTTGTAGCTGAGCGTCTATCACATATGTTACTTTGATGTGCTCTCTTCTCTATGATGGAAATATCTTGGAGCCTTAATATTTTATACAACTCATATTTTCCTGTTAATTATTACTGCAGCTCTCGATGATTTCTCTCCAAATTTACCATATCTCTCTTTCATGATAAAGCCTGGAATTGGAGAATCATGTTATCAAGTAAATATTCAATTACCTTAGGTTGGTAACTCTTGGTTTCCCTTAGTCTCTTTTTGTATATGTATATGCTGAGAGAGAGGAACAATTTCTAAGAAGTCATTGTATGTGAAGTTCCACGATTTTAATACCCTTTGTACTCCAAATAAAATTCCAAAATTAGCAACATTAAAAAAACAAAGATGTTAAAATAGTTTAGCAAGGTTATTCTGAGAACTCTCATGCCTGTGTTTTGCCCGGGCTTGTCACCACCAGACCACCGACAAGAAAGCATGGGTCTTGAGATGTGACCTGGAGAAATGGCAGCTTACAGTTTGGATGGAAAAGCAAGTGCTAACCTGATGTCCATCTCCCTTTCATGGAGAGGAACTGCCTCTCCATTTGCTGCTCTAGTACATTAGCTGTTTGTCACCCTGCTCTTTTATTTCCTGTATATGATAAACAAAGATATTTATGTTTCTAATGGATTTCAATATAAAATATCCACATCATATGAAGCAAGACTGACCACAATGATCTTAATTAATGAAGTAGTTTAATTCACCTATTTCAAAAAGATCTTTAAAATTTTTCAAAGGGAACTTTTAAAAATAATTTTGAGCAATAATAATTACAACTTGGATTGCACTAAAATATAGTTTTTGTCACTTATGAATGATGTCCCTTCACAAAACATTCAGATTAGAAATTCAGATTAAACCAGATTTGGATAGATAGATAGATAGATGGTTTACAGGCCTTATACCATTACAAATTCAGAAAATCATTTAAGGTGATTCTACTTCTCTATTATCAGACACAAAACGTCTATGAAGAAAAAACAATAGATACGAAGGACACTGGTAGGCTCCTAACTTCCCTAGTGTTGCCCAGGGCTCCCTATTCACTTTCAAATTTAAGAGCTCAGAAACAGTTTTTCCAGATTTCTTCACAGAGTATTTCTACTTGCAGGTTAATAAAGCTCAAGTCTCTTCAGAAGTAATTCAGCGTATGCCTCAACATTGAGAGAATACTAGAAATACAGCTTCCTGAGCCTACGGGAAATTTCACAACCTTCATTTAGCAAATAATTTTTAGACCTATGAGCTATCGTAGTTTAGTTCTTCTCTATGCCCCATTCTATGATACATAATCTTGATTTCCCCAATATCAGAAGATATGTTCATTAGTGAGAGATGAACCAGATGATGTTTGATAACTGGCTATAATCATACACTGGGGCAGAATCATACAGTGATTCACTCATTGAATCTACTACTTAAGCAAATGTATGGTTAATGCTTATATGATAATTTTTTTGAGAAACCAGAAGATACATCAACATATGTTAATTCCCTTTCAGCCCTAGATTTCTTGAAGCTGTGATACAGTGGAGAAAATTGTTTGTTTTTCAATTTTAGGCTACCTAAATGTATCTAAGCAAAAAGAACATGTATACCTCAACTCTAAGCTGTTTATCTATATTGTATATTGAGTTATTGAAACATTCCTCAAAGTAAAAATAAAAATAAATTTATAACAAAATTGGAGCTAAAATAACATGAGGGATCCTAAGAAAAATAAATCTGTGGATCTAGAGATGAAAACAACCTCAAGCCATGAGCAGCTTGTGTTTATAGAAAAAAAGTCACACCACAAAACATGACTCCTTTTCCGTTTGGTAAATTTAAATATAGTGGGTAAAATGGAAGTTATAAATAAAGTCAACTTTGTATTTCAGTAAAAAGGCCTCATTAACAAATCTTCACTTGAAAAATTAATTCAAACTGGCTGGGATATGCAACATTGTATGTCCTACATTAGGTAGATTAGTGGTAATAACAGGAAATAAGAATGACAGCATTTCCACAAGATACATTTTTTTTTAGTTATGGCCACTGACAGATGAATTGTAGGTCAGAATTTACTGAACGTCATCATGAAAAAATCTGAGTGCGATAAGAAAAGACACAGTCTTGCATTCATTGATGCATATCTAGTAATACAGTATATCACAACCAGAAATATTTCCACATTTAACTCTTTTCTTCCTAACATGCAAAGGGGCCCTGTACAATACTCTGAGATTCCTGAAGTTAATCTTCCATATCCTGGGTCCTCCCTTCTTCAGCTCACCCTTCCAGGTATTATCTTCAGCCCCACCTACCCTTCCTAAGGATTCCTCTTACAACAGCTAAATGTTCGGTGAAAGTTACTGACAGAAGTTGGAACCTACACAGCTTTTATTATGGTGAAAAAAACGGGTACAAAACAGTTCCCAAAGCGCATTGCATGAGAAGTTAATAAGTATGCTAAAAACAAAATGTGCCCCAAAGAAAATAAGATTGAAAAATCTCCTATTAAGCAAATTGTAACATGTTTCTTTACTAAAGAATACATAATAGCCTTTTATATGCTAAAGTGAATTCTGATCTCAAAGAGATGTACCTAGCTGACAACATTAACAGATTCACTTCACCATAGACTTCTTTGGTTTTCAGTTAAGCTCCTCTTACCACATTCCGGAACTATTGTTCCCATGGAACCAACAGAACCCAGTTTTGTGACTGCTTTTAAGGAGAGGGGAAAGTGTTATGTGGGATTTTGATAATAGCCTTTTGGTAAAAAATGGGTATTTTCCCAAGGAGGGCAGATACAGATGCCCTACAATCATATCAACACACTGACCATTCCAAGGGCTCTGTATGTAGTATCCATTCAACAGACAGAGTCGTGAGTGATGGCAAACCAGGCATGGCAGGAAAGTAGGGCCAGGACAGGCGAGGTGCGCATGGCATTCTGGGAGCAAAATTTAAGGAGGTATGTACTTGCACACCCCGGAAAGTGAGTCTCTCTTTAAATTTTGTGCGGAGGCACCTTACTCTCCTCACCCCAGTTTGGGCCCTTCAGAAAAGATGGACTGTCTCACTTCACTCTTGTAGAAGGATTTTTGCCTACCAAACCTCAGAACTCTATTCTATTACTCTATTACCATATTCTGTAGTCAACTTTTAAAAATTAATTACAGATAGAGTCAATGCTCTTTGAAATATTTTTAAGAGCTAGAGAGGTATGCAAAATAAAAAGTGAGGTTCTCTCAACTCCATAATCCTGCTTGGTACACACCCAAGAGAACTGGAAACCTACGTTCACACACAAATTGGTACATGAGCGTTCATTACAGCATGATGATTATTAGCCAAAAAGCAGAAACAAACCAACTAATGAATGAATAAACCAAATGTGGGCTAGCCATACAGGGGAATAGTATCCACCCCTAAAAAGGAATGAAGTTCTGATACATGCTACACAGATGAATCTTGGAAACACAAGCTAAGTGAAAGAAGGCAGACACAAACGGCCACATACTGTGTGGCTCTGTTTATAGGAAATGTTCACAGTAGAAAAATTCATAGAGGCGGAAAGTAGATTAGAGGTGGGTTGCATAGGTGGAGGAGGAGATTGGGAGTGACTCCTTAGACCTATGCAATTTCTTGTTGAGGTGATGGAAATGGTCTATGATAGACAACGGAGATGCTTATAGAATATTGTCAATATACTAAAACCTACTAAATTGCATGCTACAAATGCATTAGTGTATGATAGTGAAATATATCTCAAACTTTTTAAAGCTAAGATAAGTGAGGGTCTGATCACCTCCCCTTACATAGCTAGAATTTATAAAGTACCTATTTTGCACAAGGCACATCTGTAAATGTTTTACTTCATTAACTCATTTAATCCTCAAAACCACTCAATGAGACATCTTTTAAAGATAAGAAAGTCAAGGCAACAAGCCAGCTAAATAATTTGCCCAAAGTCCTGCAGCTAGTAAGGGACAGAGCTGGACTTCTAAAACCAGGCAGTCTAGCTTCAAAGTATATGTTGTGCACTAATTATCCGGAGCAATGACCATTAAGAGTTGGGGTATATACTTCCAGGCACACACATGCACATGTCTGTGTGTAGCTAGATAAAAATTATTTGCATGGGATTATATGTACGAGAGGTCAGCAAACTGTAGCCCGTAGACCAAATCAGGCCCACTGTCCGTGGGTTAAGAATGAAAGACTGGATTCTATATTTTTAATTGTTGGAGAAAAAAAGAGATGAAAAAAGAAGAGTCATATTTCATGGCACGAGGTAGCCTGTGGGGGTTAGTCCCATCACATCCTCTCCTCCTAGAGAGGGAAAACCAAGTCCTCTGAGAGTTTAGCAAAGCAGCTTGAACCCAGAGATGAAAATAGAAAGCTGAAATGGGTGAAGCTAGGCAGTGGCCAACACTGGAAAGCTCAGCGGAGAACCAGTTACCCAGGATAAAAAAGCTCCACTTCTGATGGGGTGAACACAACTTGATGCTGAGAACTGATCCCTTTCAGGACGCTTCTCTGCTGTAACCAGCATTCAAATTAATGATCCTGTACATGAAGAATAAAACTAAGAAAAACTATGAAAAGAGTGAGTTTTCTCATCACAAGAATAAAGAAAGAAGAAAAAATTTAAAAAGAAACAAAGAAAGAAAAAAAGAGTGAGTTTCCTTAAACTTCTAGAAAGAAAGTCCTACTCTGTCACAAAGTGTTCCAGGCAAAGAACCTGGGGTTGGAGGTGGATGGAGGTGGCTGACTCTGGAATGTAGATTTTGGGGATATAATCACTGAGACTTGATTCGTCTTTTTAAAACTCTGATGCTTGTGATTTTGTGAACTCAGAACTACTACTACTATTAATATGATCAATCTGGTCCAAAAACCAAGCTCAAACATTTAACACCATGACCCTCAGAGTTAGTGAATTCCAGAGAGGAGCTGAATGCTCTGTGAAGAAATATTTCCCTTACCAAATTTGTCTAAATCTGTTGAGTATAAACTTTTGAGAGTGGGAGGAAAATAACAAAAGGCAAAGGAAGGGAAGGGAAGAGAAATGCATTCCTTTAAAATAAGTTTCCTAATTCTTTTCAAAGACCATGATTCTATTCCATGAACTATTTTCCACCAAGCAGTTCGTTTCATAAATCATAAAGAAGACCCAACAAAAAGGGGAGAAGGAAAAATTACTGAAACATCCTATTTCTGATTCTGTTAGGCATTACCCATCACACATAGAGAGCACACAGACACCGAAGATTTAAAGAATGTGCTTAAATCGTTGTAAACATAAGGTACCAGAGCCTCCAGTTCAAAGAAACAGATTACTCGCTGAAGAAATGGGAGAAAAGTTCTGAGACCTCTCTCAGGTTGTCACGCCAGTTTCTGTCGGAATGCAGGAATTATGGCAAAGCGGTTAGTTTTATAAACATATGGGCAGAGCTCAACTTTACCTGTCAGAGAAAAAAAAATAATTCCAAGTATTTAAAACCTCCTCCATTTGTACACATTTCTTTCATTACTTTTTCTTCTCTTTATGGAAAGGAGGAAAGCCTCCGGCTCGGCTCACCTGTATCAAACCCCACACTTGGCACTAAGTCCACGGTTCCGTGAAAGGCTCCGGCCCACGCTGAGGTAGCAGTGGTGGCTGTAGTCGGATCGGTCTTTGTGATGTCACACGGGGGAGCAGGAATCCTGGCTGCGCGCACTGATGGCATCAGCAGGGGCCCGTAGGACGGATCCAGGGCGGAGCCAGCAGAAGGGTGGTGGTGGTGGTGGTGGTGGTGGTGGTGGCGGTGGTGCATGTGCGCGTGCGGATGGTGGTGCCGCAGGTACACGTCATGCACGTGGCTGTAGGATGGGCTCACCTGAGATGCCAGAGGGTAGTGCCAGGACTCGGACACGGGCGGGGGAGGGGCTGGGCCAGTCTGATGCAGGCCGTGTCCTGCCCAGGGGCTGGGGTCGGCGGCGGGAAAGGTGCCAGGGGGCGTGGTGACCTGGAAGTCGGGATGAACTCCCCCCAGACAAGGTGCAGGAGAGGGCTGGTAAGAGCTGGTCCAAAAGGAAGTCGGGAAACTACTCCGCTGGCTGGAGAGAGCTGAGCTGTCTGAGAAGACAGAAAAATAAATTATTTACATAAGACTCAGTTCGGGGATAGACTTGCCTTTACTTGTCCAATATTTCACAAGCAGGCTAATTAGTCTGCACTTTCTCCCCACACAGAGGTAAATCGATACCCGTAAATCTCTGCGCTTCAGAGCCAAGACAAGGCGCAAGGGTCCAGGTGCTGAAGGAGTCCCCCCCTTTGTTTGCTTAGCTTATGTCGTCCCGTCTAGGCTGAGGTTTGCAGGGCTGGGACTGGAAAGCTTCGTTTCCTCCTTTGTGTCTTGCTGCCATGAGGTCTGAGCAGAGGTCGTGGGTACATCCATCGCAGGTAAAAAAAGCATATGCCGTAGATGTGATTCCGGTAGGTTGGGCATGACTTTTACCAACTTCTTTTAAAGGCAAAGACAGTTTTCATTGAAACTAAACATTTTCATGCCAAAAGTAACAATGAGAAGTGATATGCTTAATGAGGCTCGGCAACTCTCATTTTCCATCAAGAAGAGTGTATTCCAAGCTTATATTTTTGGTAGAAGTCTGGGAGTTTCTGGACTGAAAATAATAATAGTTCACATTTAATGACCAACAGTAGGTCAGGGGCCTTTCAAGGATGATCTCATTGGATCCTTACTCAGGTCTTATGAGGTAGGAGTTACTGTTATTATCCCCATTTTAGAGATGTGGAAATTGAGGCAGGGAAGAAACCCCAGACTTCACAGCTGGCAGGTGGGAGACTGGGCTTTGAAGACCAGGAGTCTACCTGGAAAGCTGACACTTCCTAACTTTGCCACAAGACAGAACACCTGTAACTAGAATCTGAACATCCAGAATTTGGTGGAGACTCTGTGGAAGTCATAAGTGGAGGAGATTCAAGTAAGGGTCATGGGTTTGAGGACATGTTGATGGAAGGGGAAATCACATCAAAGAATAGCACTTGGAGCTAAATAGGCAAGAGAATGAACCAATCCCCAGTTTTGCCTCATTTCAATTTCTTCAGTCAGTCGTTATATTTATGGATGACCTACTATGTATGAAACACGGGGCGATCAGGGATGACAGGAGAGATGCCACTTTTAATCACAACCTGGCAGGCGACAGGTCAGTAAACAGACCAGAGCAGTGTGACTTGGTTGGTGCTCTCGCAAGGGGAAACAGAGAGGGCACCGAAGCTGCCTAAGAAAGTACTTGCCAAATTGAAAGAGTGAGTAGGGCTAGCTTTATTTGTGAAGAGGTGGACAAGAGTGTTTTCAGGCTAATGAAAAAGTATGTTAAAAGGGCCAAAAATTACATACACCCACAAAGTAGTATTTGAGGGACAAAAAAATAGTTCATTGGGCAGGTAGTGGCAAATGGTTAGACTCTGGTCCAGAAGGACCCAGATGGGTATGGCCTTGCCAGTGTGCTCTAAATGTGGGTGCTGTCCTGAGGAGGTCCAGTGAGCTTAGAAAGGTTTAGCAGGGTTTAAATCCAGGGGGAGATGGAGAGTCAGATCTGTGTTGAGAAAGATGGATAACTCCACGGATAGCCTGTTGCCTGCAGTGCAGAGTAACTGGGAAGCACTGGCCTGGGGGTCTGGAGTCTTAGCCAGAGAGTGAGTGCCAGCAATTACCCTATCCCATTGTAGGACCCCCACTTGACCTGCTGACCTCTCCAGGGCTCAGTATCTTCCAATCAAATATCTGGTGGCCCTATACTTCTAACCATTCTGTGCAGCGTCCTCTGATTTATTTCAATCTATAGATAAAGATAAGGTGGCTCAGGACATTAGTCACAAATGTGCAGTAAAATAGTATTTTTATACTGGATTCCCCATAAAAGAACCTTGCTAGATCTTTCCATGGAAGGAAGGCTATCCTAAATCCTGTGAAAGAAAAGCATGTAAAAGTCTGACCTGTCCACGTTCTCACTTCATAAACTTGGAGGACACAGTTTTCTTGCCTCAGGGAAAGTATAGATAACTTGACTTAGTCCCCACATATGTAACGTGACTAACATAATTAGGAAGTCACCATGGTGTTCAGTTATTTCCTTTCTCCAGCTTCCCTGCAGGCTGCGGCATTAGCACTACAAGCTCTTCCACACTCTCCCCATCCGCCCTCCCCCAGAGCTGTCATTCACCCTACTCAGCCTATGCTCAGACAGCTATTCAGTGTCTCATGGTCAAGTCTCTCCCCACCACTGAAACTCCATGGATGTCAAAATACTTGGGGAAATCTAGGTGATGATGTTCTTCAAGAGGTGAAGGATGGAACACCACCCTATTCTTCAAACCTTCCAACAGTTCTGGCAAACTTTGAATGACTTGGTTTTGTTGACAATCACAATCTATCAAAATAGCACTTAACTCAAGCTTACTGGCATTGAGGCAAATATGTTTTATTTAAGAACTGTCTTCCTTTCACATGTGAAACACAGCTGCTAATGACAAGAAGGAAAACTGTGTAAGCTATAGGAATAAAATGTAATTTGCCATAGACAATGGCCATGTGTACAATATTTCTACCATACCCACAGTGAAATCTATCAATGTTGAAAGTTTAAAACTCATTGCAAAGAGTATATGGAGGCTCCTTATATCACATAGTGGAGTTTTGCCACAACCAATCTGCCACTTTCCTCTCACAGATCTTCATCTTTGGTAACAAACTCTTCATTCTACTCATAACTTTTATCTCTGATGGGGCCAGAATCTCATTGTGAAAACAGCTGAACCCAAGCCACAGGTGTGTGCCAGAGATAGAGTTCTCCTTTTTAATGTCCCCCATTAAAATGTCAAGAGTACAGAGAATATATGTCAGTTCCCTGAGTACTTTCCTTTTGTCTCTTTTCATTTGAATGTACATGGACCCAATTTTATTTTACAGATGCTTATGCATGTTGGATATGCATGCACAAATGTGAATAATGATTCCTTACCAAAAATATTATTCCTACTAATGATGTACTGTGATTAATGAACATATTATCATTGAGAGTAGAAATCTATGTTTAAAAATGCACCCCATAGAAGCTGAACAAAGCTTTAAAATGCTCCAGGGAAAAATAAAATTAGAAGCAACTTAATATTTTCCCAGTTGGCATGCCTTCTGAGATTAATACAAACTTTGCAGAGATCTATGCAGCCCTTTTCAAAAATAATGTTGCATTCTACATGTTCAAAAAAAAGATATTGAGTAGAAAATATGTTTATGGATAAGTCTACACTTTAAAACCACTGTTTGGGTATCTTGATTGTTAAAAGAGGAAATTCTTGATACAAAGAAACAGATGATACTCTTTATTTCATGACTGGGAATCAGTATGCTTATTTCATATGTATGTAAATTTTTTTCATTACATGACTCTTTGCTTACAAGTGTTTAATCACAGCCACATTTTTTGGATGAAAAAGCTTATGAAAAACTGCACACGCTATTTCCATGCAATATTACTTTTCCGCAATTCAGAACTATGTGATATTAACACTCCATGGTGACTTTGGGCTCAGTGGTACTGGATATTAGGATGATATTTACACTGAGCCTAACATATACAAAAAGTCTAAATATACTTTAGTTCAGTTTGCATTTGGGATTTAAAAATATTGCACATACACACCCTATTTCTCAACAAAAAGAAAAAAGAAAAAAATCAATTGTCCAATAAAACCCATCCAGAGCCTATCCAGTAATCTCACTGTGTGATTTATAGCAGAAATATGTCTTAGAAAACATAAGAGTTTAACATGGAACATCAAGTAGTTATTTCAACTTCATAGTAGCTGGGATACTTTTTATATTAACCCTCAATGCCTATGAATAAAAAATCTAAGGGCAAGTAATCTATGAAAGAGAAAATTCAACATATAGTTAAAAATTACATATTTTATTACCTTATTTTGAAAAAGATGAAAACTATATTAAAAGGAAAAATGGGCCAATAAAATGTTGTAGAACCTCCGTCTTATCTTAAAAATCTCCAGAAAACATATTCTTAGAATAAATATTGATTTAAAACATCAAAAATTAAAGATAATATTTACCTTTTTATTAACCTCAGTGAAAAAAATGCTACTCCATTCTCAACCTAGGGGGCCTTCTCTATAATTTTAATTCCCTTCCTCTTGTTCATAAAATAAATCATTGGGTCAGAGGTGAAATGCAATGTGTTCTAGTGCTTTCTGTCTCTTAGGAATTAAGCATCACCATTATGTTCAAAGATTGCCCTCCAGTTATTTTGTTCTAGAGTTGCTCAAAATGGACCTTGTGACTCTGAAAGAGTTTCAAGGGGTGATGTCAGATGCCCATACTCCTTGGAGGCAGGACGATGAGATAAACCAGGCCTCACTTCCCTCCCACGTGTTTGTTCTAAACTTCCCAGCAGCGATGGCTTCCAGTGCCTCCTAGAGATGGAGCCCAGCTCCCTCCTTCCCAGTCTCAGCCAGCCCAGGAGACAGGCCCTCCTTGCCCTTCCTCCTCTTTGCTGTCTAAGTTCTGCTCATTTTGAGAAGACTTTCTTATGAGAATGAGTTGCTGCAAGCAGACACTCTGTAGATCAATCAAGCAGAAAATATTTACTTTGCAACTATAGCAAGGAAAAAGATATCAAGTTTACCATTTAGCATAGTTTTTAAAGTCAGTGACGTATCTTGACTTAACTACTCCCTTTTCCTACACACACACACACACACACACACACATACACACACACACACACTTTTTGTAATAGTATTTGGGCCCTGAGATCAATGAATAGACATATTTGAAGTCAATGCTTATATTTGCATGGGTGAAGGAGACAATCAGATTCATTAGGTTTTCTTAACTGAGAAGCTCTATTCAATCCCTGTTAGAAGATACAGTGGGAGAAATAGCTGGTGTGATGCTGTCGAATAGAGTACAAATATTTCCTGTCAATTGTTTGCCTAACAGCTGTAAAACACCTAAAGAGGACTTTCCTAACTCCATCAAGACACAAACTCAAAGTATGACCAATATTCCATCAGCTGACACTCTTATTATTTGCCTAAAGATTTACAGTGGAATTATATTCTGCAGTCAAACATAATTCAGTTTTAAATGCCTTTGAAATACTGTAGCAATTGTGCAGCATTGTAAAAACCTCATGTCATAAATTAGACACTTTAATTTAATACAGCTGGTCAGCAGCTCCTCATAAAAGATTATTGCCATGGCCATCAACATTGTCAATAACCTTGAGTACCTATTATGTCCAAGACACTGTGTTTTTGCCAGGAATAGAAACTTCCAGAAAACAGTGTTTCTGAATAAGGACCCAAGGTTGGTTTTCTAGGTGCCAGGTGAGTGGAAACTTACTTAAGGAAGAGAGAAAAGGCATCTGACCTTCAGTTAGCACCTTGCATCAAGCCCTGTGTCAAATTATTCATATATATTATCAAAAAAATCTTATAATAACCCTAGGAGATGGGTATCAATAAACATATTATAGCTGAAGTTAAACTCAGAGAGATTTTTAAGTAATTAATCCAAGATCACACTGCAACCAGGCAGTGATAAGATCCAAACTGGAACCCAAAACAAACACAATCCAAAGCCTGCATTATCCAAACCTGTGTTGCTTTGGCAATTGACAGTAACTCTCTCCACTAGACATGAGAATCTCAATTTATCATGGCCCTCTTTAAGATATTATTTTCTAAATCTTTAACTGCATTCTGTGGCTCTCCTATGAATCCTATCCAAGTTACATCTGTTTATCTAAAAACACTAATTCATAACTGGAAACAACTATGGCAAAGTTCTGTTCACAAAGGGAAAGTAAATAATATATTTGCAATCACAAAACTTCACAGAGACAACATTTCAACAATCACTTAATTCAACCCTCCTATTTTATAAATAAGAAAATTGTCTCCAATGATTTCATATAATTTATTACTAATAAATTCTCCATTAAGGACTTTTTTGGTTTTCTAATCCTGGGTGCGTGATATGAACTTGGTTCATCTACTTTAATCATGTAACCATTTGATTCATTTTTATACCATATTTTTCATATAGAAATCCACTATTCTGAATATTGAGGAAATTGATGTGCAATAACTAGATACAATATATCTAGTCTCAGTGGAAGAGGGAGAAATGGAAATTGAAGAGCTTGCTGTGTTTGCCTGGGCTACTCTGATAAATTAAACTGACATACAAAGCTCTGAAAATTCTGATCTCTACCTATGCCTCTTCTTTTGTCTCCACTCACACCAGTATTTTTTGTTTCTCATTGAATATTTAAGTTCAGTCCTTCCTCAGGGCCTTTGCACTGGCTTTCCCCCTTGCCTTGAATAATTTCTCCCTAGAAATTTGTGTGATGAGAAGCTCTCTTATTTCCTTCTGGTCTGTGCTCAAATGTAATAGTCTTAGAGAGACCATCTATCATCATCCTAAGTAAAACAATACCTTGTATTTCATTATATATGTATAATATATAATTATATGTATTTTTATATATAGGAATGCATATATAGTGGAAGCCTGTCTCTTCCACTAGAAAGCTCCACAAGTGTATAAGCTTAGATGCTCCTGTTCACTGATATAGTCCCACTACCCAGAACACAGAAGGACCTTAATAAACACTTGCTTTGTAAGTCAATGAAAGGAACAGGAGATAGACTTGAAGGCCAAGTTTAAGATAATACCAAGAAAATTCTAATAATAGTTGCTAAAACATTTCCATGATTCATCCTTCCTAAACTGAAATTTGACATCTTTCCAAAGGTCTTCTCTATTCAGTCATGCAGATTTGGGGAAAAACACTGAATTGTAGAGTTTTTGCATTTACACACCACCTCACTTAATACTATTCTGGTTATGACACCTTCGACAATCACTCTCACATCTAGCTATAATTTGGGGCTTTTGTTCCTATATTCCAAGTTAAATGGTGACTAGGTTACTTACGCCAGAATGCTAAAAGGCATTGCATTTATTACTCTCCTGGAACTGATTATCCTGATAGAATTTCTTATTGACATATCAAACTGTTTATTAAAGCCAGCCAATTCACTGAAGTTTTTCTATTTTCACCCTCCCCAGGTTATAAAAGTATTCACCATGTGCTATCAAATAGGACATTCGTTGGTCCCATTAGCATCTTAGGCTTCTAAGAACTAAGTGCTCAGTTCTTGTGAGAAGTTCATAATTACTCTTCAAATAAGCGGTTATGCCTCCCAATTCACCCCTATCGAGGGCTGGGTCATTTGAGTATGGATTTCACCTTCCTCTTTACGGTTGCTCTCTATGTTAATGTTCATATTTACTAGAAGGAAGGAGGAAAGAAGAGAGGGGAGGTGAAGGGAGAGAAGAAGTGGGGAAGGAACGGAAGGAGAGAAAGGCAGGCAGAGAGGCAGGCAGGAAGGTACCATTCTTCTGATACTGACAGGGGACCAACCACTCATCACCTCTCACCTGCCCCCTACCACAGGTGACCTACCACAGGTGGCCAGCCTTTCCTCATCATAGGATCACCTGGGCCACTTGTTACAGTGTGATTCCCAGATCCTCCCTCCGTAGCCTCTGAGTCAACAGGTCCAGAGTCAGGGAGAGGGGGCGGGGAGGGGCCGGGCGGCAGGTAATCTGTGACCTGAACAGCGCTAAGTCAATGGTTATCATACTTGAGCTTGCATCTGAATCTCTGGGAGGGCTGGTGAAAACACAGATGACTCTACCCTGGAGTTCCTGACTCTGTAGGTCTGGGGATTTTTCATTTCTAATCAGCTCTCACATGATGCCCACGTTCCTAGTCTGGGAAACCACATTTTGAGAACTATTTTACTTGATGCCTCTTATAGCCAGGCCAGTTCAGAAGAAACATTGGTAACACATTTCTCTAAAACTACCACTGGAATGATGTATTATTTTTTCTCTAATGTAATTATCACACTTAAGTTGTCACCCAGCCATTTTCTGCGAGTCAGAAATCAGATTCAAACACACCTCTGTGGACTCTTTATAGAAGGCAAAAAGGAGAGGATGCTCAATCTACCACTTTCTTTTACTGAGGAGGAAAAAATAATTAGCCTAAACCAGGCAGATACAGTCAATAATCTCTCGGTTATACACTCCAAAGAGTTAACACCACAACAAAGCAACACAGAAAACTCTTAAGAGAACACAGAAGGATGTATTCCGGGGTCAGACTCAGATCTCTGCTATGTCACCACGTAGCACCTAGTGGAATGAGCAAGGGCGAATTTTTAAAAGCTGATCCAGGCACGCCTATTATTTAGAGATCCAAATTGGGCCATCGGGGCTTAAGGAATGATGCTTCACGGCTCAATCCTGCCACTATAAACCCAGGCCGGTTGCATCACTACTTTCCAGAGGAATTTAAGGGGTGTGACTGCATCCTTTCCAACCCTGCATTCCACATGTGACAAAACTGATCCAGCTGTTTGTCTGAAAGAAATTCCTCGCTGTCCTTAAAAATTAAAAAGCAAGTGGATATCCGTCCTCTGGGGGCAAGTCTCCAGCTGGAACCTGGTACAGGCGGTTGCGAAACAGAGACAGTGCCCTGGAGGGCATCTGCTTTTCGAATTCTTACCTCGCCATAAGGGGGTTAGCCCCATCTTGCTTTTTGAAATGGCAGATTCTGGATGGAGGGTGCTGGCTTGGCCCAAAGCTCTTGAGAAGTGTTCATCCACTACTGACCCAATGTCTCCCTGGAAATAAGTGAAAAGGACACAGCGAGAGTTAAGGTACTCCATCTCGGCAGGCTGGTCTTTCTCCTCCTCCTCCTCCTCCTCATCCTCCTCCTCCTCCTCCTCCTCTTGTTTGCTGGGAAGGGTGACTTCCAGAGAGTCCTGCATCTTGCTGTATACCGCTAACTTCTTCTGGGATGGAATAAACAAAACACAGTATCAAAGACAGTTTGTAACAAAGCATTAACTAGTTAACTTTTTACTTTAAAAAATTATCTAAATATTAACATATGTTCTCAGACTGATTCTTCATTTGCTTTACTCCACCCCTCCACCCCCAAAACCAGCTTTCTCCTTCCCACCCTGAGGGAGAAAAAAAGTCTGTTATTTCAAATTTGGTGGAAAAAAAAGTCCATTATCCAATGGTACCTTTCCAGAGTGTGAAAGACAGGTTGTTTTTCTTTCTCTTAATCTAGATATACCAAAAGGTGAATGTCTTGTAAAAAAAGAAAGTGACAGGTTTCTTCCACGTTTGTCCCCATTTTCTATTTTAAAGATTTCACATACAGCAACATTAAAGTTGGGGACAGGGAGGGCTGGAGATGGACGGCCCAACAGCTGGGGGAGGGGTGGGGAAGAAAAGAGCTTTTCATAAATGAAACGTACTAAAATAAAAACAGGAATGTAGCATCTTATAAAAGGATTTGGCAGATGTGCTGAACTCATTTCTCAAAAATCACACTAAAATGACAAAATAAGTCTGTGTGAAGATCCATTTTGCATGGCACATATTTTTCAGATGTTCCACTTGCCACCATTATCATAAAAGGGGAAAAAAAAGCTATTATTATGGATTATGGACAATAATACAAAATACGAGCAATGGGCAGTACGGCTTTCAAATAAAAAAGAAAACGTTTTGATAGCTGCAAAATATTTTCAAAACAGACGATCATAGCTATAATCATTTATATTATGGCTAGTAAAGCTCTTACATTTATTACCCCATTTAATCTTTACAATTCTGTAATGTGGTTATTATTACTCTCCATATTCTAAAGATGAAGAAACTAAAGCACAGAGAAGTGAAAGAACTTGCCAAAGGTCACAGAGTATATAAGTGGTGGACCCAGAAGGCATGATAAAAATATACAGATGGGCATATGCATGCGCAAGTATGTGTCAGAGGAGTGCAGGAGAGGGACATCTCGTGTGGGGAAAAACAATCACCAAAACATTACGTTTTGTATTCTTTTTCTAGGTGGTGAGCTTGTCAGTTAATTGTCATTTTCTTATTCCTGCTTTTCACTATTTCCAAAAAAATTTTTTTCCTTGAGCACGTATCACTTTCACAATCAACAATTTCAGTATAAATTACATATAAGAAATAATGCTAAAAATGATAAAACTCATGATCTCAATGACAAAATGAGCATCCTAGCATCTGTATACCTACAAAACCTGACCGTTTGTCATATCATTTTTCTTATTTCAGAAAGAAATGCATGCTGGGAAATGAATGTGAGTAGAGAAAAGGAAATCATTTCAGAATACTCAGTGAGCCCATAGTTCGGAAAATGTTATCAAAACACATAACCCAGACTCTTAATGTTTCTAGTGGTAATTACTAGCTTCAAAATCTATAGCCCCAAATTATAAATGCATCATTGAATAAACTGTACCCTTTCTCCCAGCAATGAGTATGTTGTTCTTGTGTGAGGTAGGATCCGAAATGTTCAGGCGTATTACGAGCTGTTGGTTATGATTTTTATATATATTGCTTTTTATTTAAAATTTGTGTCAATATGGTTATCGCTTCTTGATGAATAGATAATTCATTCCCTGTAAGTGAACTTGCCTTGTTGATGAATAAGTGACTGTAATGACTGAGCAGTTATAAAATTCTTACAATCTGTTTTTCGCAGATTTGACCATGTTTATATTTAACTTCAATAGTAGAAACACCATAGTAACATAGGTTAACATATGTATAAAATGAGAGGGTGGAACTAACTGACCTCGAAAGTTACTCCTGGCTTTAAATTCCATTATAAAATTAAATGAATATCATGACTTATTAGTCAAATTACAGCACTGTTTCTCCGTGCACATATGCACTTATGAAAGTTACACCGTTTTAAGCATTTACACACACTCTGTCAAACACGCTGGTGTATGAGAAAGAAGCACTGGTTTTATACAGGAATAAAATCAAAACTGATCTACTGAGTAGCTTGACTGCCACAAGTGTTCAGTAATATCTATGAAACTGGTATCTTCTTCCTGTTAATGACGAACACAGCATCTCTCTGTGAGAGTTGGGCTTTGCACCTACTTGGTTTCATTTGTTTAATTCTAATATTTATGCCTTCAATGAAAGTGCCCGGGCTATGTTAATTATCCACAGAAAGGCAATGTTTTTATTTTATCCCAATTAGCAATTAATTCTTAGAGAAAATAAAATTAATTAAAATTATATATATGTGAATGATTTGAAAACTGCAAATCAAATACAAAGAGAGCCTACACTTGTATGCAAATGTAGCACTGTATTATGATCAATAATGGTAGTAATAAAATTATCTTAATTTTTACATTGATGATAGCTGAATTTAAACTAAAGATTCTTGATCTATTTAAAAGGTTTCACAATTTTCTAAATGCTATGTGGTTTCATGTTTTTATTTTTTTGACCAATTGTTGAATGGTTGGATACAAATAAATTAATCTAAAGGTTACACATTTTTCACTGTGAAATGGGGAAAAATAAGCAAAACCTTCCTTATACCGAAATACCTTTTAGTAATGTATTTTCTAAATGTCAATTCTGTCAATGGATGTATTGATTTTCTCTAATGTTAATACTTAATATATGTAATACATATATAGACATATATGCATTTTGATAAGCATATATTGAAATATTTCTTTTTGATATGCAAATACCTGTGCTATAATAAAAATATCTGTCTTAGCTATTCTATTTAAATACATTTTTGAGGGCGATTATAAAATACACTTTTTTTCCTCTCTCTCAGCTCTTTAAGGAAGGTCTTCTACTAATTAAATAAATTTGCTTGGAGACGACTAAACAAATAAAGAAGGAGCTTGTGATGTATCTACCAAAGGGCAGGACATAAGGCAAATTTACCATTCTCTCTTGCACTTTTTTCAAATAAAATTGCATCAATTTTCACAAATTTTAGTGGACCACTTTAAATATTTACATTTACAACACACAGGTGCATTTATGGCCTCACCATCAATCAATATCACTGGTTACAATAAGAACTCTAAAGTATCCAAATGGCCTGATAGCTTCCTAAAATGCCAACACCGAATTTACACACATATTTTTAGACATCAAGTGTGAGCAAGGAGAAAACGGGAACACAGAATTTAAACAGCGGTCGATTGATTTGCTGACATTCACACCATCCTAATATTCTTCCCCACAGACCTTAAGCCTCAATTACTTTTTTTTATCTGTGCTTTGGTGATTGTAAATCAATTCTTTGTCTTTTCTTTTTTTTAAACTAAGTATATTCAATATATACACTGTGGCCATACTCTGTCTTCACTTGGTGTTTGTTCCTTGGAATGAAATTTCCCTAGTGTTACCTTCGTTTTTGAAAATAATATATAAAATTCAAACTGTTGAAAATAAACCTCAAATCATCAGAACCTAGATTTCCTGAATCAGGGCTGAAAAGCAATTTAGTTCATATTTTTCTCAAAATGCACCATCACTCCCTAAAAATAGCCAAATCTGTCAGAAGTATTCACGCTTTTCTTACTAGACACTTAAGAATTGTTAACAAAAATAAAGGAGTCATCAGAAGGGATTTCAAAAGCTCCAAGTTGGTTTATTTAATGCACCTTAACTGTTCATCTCCTATCGCAGAGTAATGACAGGTTTTCTCCAGGTAAAAGGAAACGAGGAACAAGTTAACAGCCAACAAGTTGAAACTAACTCGCAAAGCTGTGAAAGCAGCAGTGTCAAGGAGTCAGCCAAGGCAGTGCGAACCAGACCCGACCACCTCCAAGCCTGCCATCAGCACAACAGAAACAAACTCGCACAGGAATGTGCAGGGGAAAGGATTTGTCTGACAAGAGAAGACTCCGCGTCAGGAGCCAAATACCGCTAACTCCCCAAGGCTTAAGCTTACAAAATGCCAAATGATTACTGTGCATATGTGGAAACTGTTTTCCTAAGGAAACAAAAGAATTTTAGTGAATCATTGGATATTTGGAAATTTTTTTTTCATTTCTACTGGCTCTGTTCTCTAAATGCAACGATTCTTTCATGCTGAAAGACACGCTTCAAGTCTACAAGAAAAAACTACTAGCCCAGAATAAAGGTTTCTGAACTGTGAAGTCCATAAAGCAGCACATTGCTCTCCGAGCATATGTTTCTGAACTTATTTGAATGACAGATTTTAAATATATTTCAGGGAGACCTGAGGTTTTGGTCCTTAGCCTGTTGGAAGGAGGAGGAATCAGGTGGACGGAGGGCAGGTCAGGATAAGGGAGAAAGGCCACCGACCTTTTATATATTTTATTTCCCTGACTCTCATACACAGATATTTTGTCCAAAAAATATTCTCACTTTATATATGCAAAAACCAATTTACTTGGCCAGGATCATCTAACTAGTAAATGGCAGAGATGGGATTAGAACCCATTTCTGTCTGACTACAAAGCATCTGTCACGGAAACAGACTAAAGAAAATAAGCATATATAAAATACTTAGTTTAACTGAATAAACAAACAGAAGCCCACAGGCAGCCCGGCACCACATGCTAAGGAAAGTCTAAAGTTATTTATAACAAACATTTAAAAATTAGGGATGTAAACACAGAGATATGGCTATTAAATAATGTTGTGCTCTTCAAAATACATGTGTATCGAGATAAAACTGTCCTTCTATACCTAGAAATGTGTCATCCCCCTGACAAGTCAGACACATAATACAATTAATTGCCTACCGTTTTTCTGGAAACTCTGTTTTGGAAATGTGAGCAGAACCAGTTTGTGAGACACAGTCACACCCCGAGATTCTGTGTTTGATTGCTTTTTTTTTTTTTTGGTTTTTATTTTTCTTAACAGTAGGAGGAGCAAACCAAAAAGAATATTAGCTATTTCTGAGTACACTTGCCTCTCGATGATTTTGGTCATTATCAAAAATCAAAACCATCCCCTGGAAGGATGAAAATTTTCCAGTTTTGACGATGTTTAAAAAAAAAAATGTGCCACAGGCTGAGAGAGAATTTCAAAATTTGCATTCCCAAAATGTTTTAAGTAATGATCACATCGTGAGGGTATGTGCTCTCTTTCAAACTGACTACTTTGAATGAAACAACAGTTTCTGATGTATAAATTTCTGGTATGTTTATATAATCCTATTACTAGATTTAGGGTATGATTTCATTTTTAAAAATGTATCTGTTGTTCATCGAATTGTCAATTAATTCCTATTTCGTTTCAGTCACTGTGCAAAGACTTGGAGCCACAAAAATGAGTCAGAGCCGTGGAGAGAAGGCTGTGAGGAAAATGGTAAAGAAAGTGAACCTCAGGGTTTATCTATGTGGCTAATTATCTTATTCCTCCAAGTAGCTAATATTCAAAGATTTTAAAAATGAGATAAGTAAGAAGGTAACATGAGGTAAACTACTAATTGCTTTCCTTGTTTCTAAAGAAGCCCACATGGGAAGGGAAACCAGTGGAAAGAGAACTTTACCAAAGTTCTCTTTGGGACGGGTAAGAGGATTTGACCAAAACTAGTCCATGAATCTGGGTAAGGCACCAAAACCTCCGGCCTTCAGCTTCCTCTTCTGACAATGAGGAATGTTGACTTGATTATCTCAGAGGTCTCATCCAGCTCTGTGTCCTAATAAACATGTGGAGCTCCAGACAAATTCACACTTAATTTTGTTTCTTAAATTGGCTGCCTCTTCTGATTTTGCAGGACACTGGCCAACAAAACCTTACAGACCATTGAAGGCTAATTCAGTTGCAGACATAGGTCATTTAGCCCAATTCCTAGGAATTAGTTTTGGTCCTCCCTTTATCTATTTTCACAGTAACAAGAAGGGAGGCATCATTCAAGTGTCCCCCCGACTCCATCCCCCAAGGACAAGCATTTTGGCACACCAAAACAATAAGAGGAAGGGACACCTGTTCACTTTAGGCCATCTTTCCTTTCTTCTTTCCTTTGTTTTTCCTCTGCTAAACTATAAGACAAGTGAAGAATAGTTCAGTTACCCCAGTTCAGACCACGCTTGTAAATTACTGGCATAAATCTGGAGTCCACTGAAATATCTATAAACATGGCATTTATGACTTGCTTCCAGCAGCAGATGTTTGGGGCTAAGGGTTCAAGGCACTCTTAGGATCTTCCTAAATGAATAGTTAGAGCAGAAAGCCAGCTGCTTACGGAGGTGCTTTTTGAAAGATTCAGTGCAAAGTTTTGACCAAAACTATTTCCTTCACCGTTTCTGCCCGAGTCTGAAATTCAAGTCTTAGAGAGTTTTTATTTCTTGAATGAAAATGTTTTTCTAGAGATAACGCCTTAAATTGTTATCTGTTACTAAATGTATCCATTTGGAGATTACCTTTTGAAAGCTAGCAGGAATTACGGTCTATGGAAACAGAATTCAAGTTAAGTGGCCAGGTTTTAGAACGACAGTCGCTTAACTCTCAAGTTTGCTTTAGGATCTGCCCTAGGGATCATGAGCATAATATTCTTAGTCTCATTGAAAATGCCCTTTGCACAGAAAGATACAAGACAGCGTCTCTTCTGTAGTTGCCCAGGGAGGCACCATGCAGGATGGTTCTACCCTCTGATCACGCTCATCTCTTTTGTTATGAGTCATGTCTTGGTCATCTCCAACTTTGTGAGATGTGAGACTTCGGCGAGTGCTGGGTGAAGCAGGACTTCCTTGCATTTAATGAAAATGCCCTTCACTTAGGTTTCCAAAGAGCACTACCTTGTCCTGGCGTTGGGTTCCCTAGTGAATGGAGCCTCTCTACACATGATTTTATGGATTTCAAGCCTGCCCTTACTATCGGTATTGTAATCTCCATTCTGGTTGACTGCCAGAGACAGCAGTTTGGTTTAGTTATTTTAAAGTTGAATTTTCCCTCTAGCTTCGAATTTTCTGGCTGGAAAGTTACGGGGAGCATAAAACTATGAGGCACTTTCAGCTTTAAGTCTCTACAGTCAAGTTAGTTTGTGCAGTATAGAATTGGAGGGGCTGTTCTTTCTCAAAGAAGTCCTGTATGAATTCTTTTAAAGCCACTTAAATCTTTGCTTACAGTCGCAAGAAAATGAGATCCTCCACCTCAAATCAGTGGACTGTGTATTGAAACTACTTAGAATATAATTGTATTCTTTCCTCTTAATGAATCTCAACTTATGTTGGACTCACAATGATACATGAGGCACTTAGAACTGACTGTTAATACCACTTCCTGCATATTATTTAAAAATAAATAAATGTTCATTTGCTAAGTGGATATTCTGCTTCATCCACAAAGGACGCAACATGGATGGCAAAAATCATTAGCATAATACAAATGCTTGCAAAAGGACTTTGGAATGCCTCAACTAAAAACGTACACTACCAAGGACTGGGAAAGAATTTCAAGCTCCGAGGCCAAAGAATCTACTGCATATTAATCTTCTTTATCAAAGAGTTGATTTGGAGCAATGAAGACAAAAATAAGCCTATTGTGCAATAGCAAAAAAAAAAAAAATCCTGGGAGATTGCATGGTATGGTGAAAAGGTGCTACACTGGGGGTCAGGGGATCCCGTGGTCCTATTTTTGTCACCAATTAGCTTTGAAATTTTTAACCTGACATTTCAGCTCCATAAACATCCATTTCCTCATTTGTAAAAGGAGGGGTTGAAGCATGTTTTTCCAGGGTTTTTTTCCCCTAACAAACAGAATCTCAGAGAGATTGTATGACCTAACCAAGGTGGCAGAGTCCAGAGAAAAGAGTGAAAAAATGCCTTCCAAACTTATGACTGAAGTTCTGCCTCCCAAGGGCTTTTCATTCTTTTAAGTGAAAGCATGCATGCAGATTCACCCAGCTGTCACCCTTGAAGATGGCAGAGTAAATACACTCTAACTTATATGACATCCAAAGTGTGACTGTTCAAAACCCCTAAGCACAATTAGAGAACTGGGGATTGTTCTCATCTGTGAACTGCATAGTTCTGAAAGCTTTGCTTTAAGTATCTTCCTAATGTTAACATTATGACTATCTGCGGGGAGGGAGATTTTAGACAACAACAGATTGTATTTAAGATAAGATATCCATGGAGTATGAAGGGAATCTATGATTTCATATTATTTCCCTCAATTTTTTCTGAACATATTTCAAATTTTTTTCTCCTTCTTGCCTACCGTCACTGTTGGAATACAAGTGCATTCCTTCCTGCACATGTTCTGCAGTGTCATCATGCCTTTGGAGCACATGCAGAGATACTGAGTCAAGGGTTCTCCAGAGGAGATGGTAGGGACTGATGTATTAAGGCCATGCCATGAGGAGATGGTGGCCACATGGACCTGGGAACTTAGCATCCCTCAGCAAATTCTGGCTCTATAAGGCACATTGTAAGATTTATGCACAGCCATGCAATTTCTAAGAATTAACGTCAAGGAATATAAAATTTACTCTTCAGATATATTTACATATTACTTTGATTCACTTAGTCTATTGTATGCCTAAATAACACATTGCAATGCAGCCTGATGTATATGCAGTTCACTGTTTTTTTAAGACACTAAACTATTACCCACCAACAACGTATAGAATATGTTCAATTAAAAAGTGCAACTTAAAACTTCCAGTGTAGGGGGGAGGGTAGAGCTCAGTGGCACAGCATGTGCTTAGCATGCACGAGGTCCTGGGTTCAATCCCCAGTACCTACATTAAAAAAAAAATTTTTTTTCCAGTATACATTGTGCTTCTAGGGAAAAAGCTGAGAGTACATATGCCCAGAGTTTGAAGTTCCACAACTTTTCAAAAAGAATTTTCTGCTATATAATCATTAAGAGGGAAAATGTACCTATGTTTAAAATCCATCATAATAAGCCATTATTACATAGTAAGTTACAAGGACTTCAGAGCAATATAGATTTGAGAAAAAAAATCAGTTCAAAGATACACTACAATAATTAAAAATAGAGAAGTAATATAAAACTTTAATGCTCTTTTCTAACTTTTTATACATGGCCATTAAACTTTCTCTATAACTCTCACTTTTTCTGCTTCTTGTCCTCAACAAGTCAACTTTCCAAATGCAGTAGGACTTGTAGCCCTTATTTTTGTCTCCCAGGCAAGATGCTATTAGGGGTCACTTCCCATGTACGGAGAAAACAATCTTCATGGATAATAATGATAAAACCTTATGGAATGCAAAAACAACCAAAATATGTATTCTCAGATGACTACATTTGGGCCAAGTCAATATTAGTCCCACTTCACCCACGCACCGCATAGTCTAAAAACACTGTCGGCCTGATAAGAATTTCCTGATTTACTCTTTTTTCCAATAGAAAATATAGGTCATCAAAATAAACTCCCGACAGTAAAAGAACAGTGGTTTCCCTACTGTCTTTTTATTTTGCTAGCCAGTTATAGTCAAATAGTTTCTTTACTTGACAAAAAAAAAAAAAAAAAAGTAATCGTGAACAAGCCAGTGTAGTAAAAGAAACATGAAGATTTCAAGCACAGTTCTCCAGTAAGTTTTTAAGGTCAACTCTGCCTAACACCCACTTTATAAATATCTGCAGAAGCCCAAAGTATAGCAGATGTTGGTTACTATATACTAATTTGTGCCACTCGTCAAGGTGGACAATTCAGATGAAAAAGTCAGCTCATTTTTGTTTCTTGATAGTCTTAGCAAAAGAATGCAATTTGGGAACTGAGGTGGCGGGCTATTACAAAAGTTAGATAAAGTGTGAGTTATTTTTTATTAAAAATGAAATTTTATGATTAGTTATTTATAATTTTTCAGATGCTGTATTTTATTTTCTAGCTCCAAAAAAAAGCATTCTCATTCTAACCCCCACCAGAGAGTCATATTTTAATGGAATTATTTTCACAACTCTAGAAAATAAAACCTTATTCACGACTCCTGCTAATTTAAGTTATTTTTAAGGGGAAAATACTTTTTTGAATGTTTAGTAAAGTTTGAGTCTGTTGCTCGTCCACATTCCAATTGATAATTGAAGGCCTCTCTAGTCTCTGAGATGGAAGAGGGGGGAGAAGAAAAGGGTGGTTCTTCTGGGACAGAGTGTTCATAAAACACATAAAATGGACATCTAGCATCTCTTTGCCTCACTTGCCTGACTTGTCCCTAAATGGTTTTTTTCCATTACTTATATCTTTTATATTTAAAGCCAAAGAAAAACAAATAGTATAAAGAAAATGTTTCAACCTGTCACCCTTGATCACAAATTGCAAAATGCTTTCCCATTCCCCTCCCTAAAAGTAATCTTGCTTTTTGCAAAAGCAAGAAAGTAGGGGTCCTTCCTCTTTTGCCCTAGTTAGTCCTGGTTAAGCTCACACTGTTTAGTAGATAAATCTAGAGTATGTACCCTTTCAGAATTAGCTGAATTTCAGTCCATAAGTTTTAAACAGAAATTATCATTTCTTTCCAAAGTGTAGCACAATAGAGACAGAGGTAGAGGAAATAAAGAAATTAAACAGTCAGATTAATTAAAAAGCCAAACCCTGAAGACCACGATAAAACCTATGATTTTAAAGAAACAAGCAAAAAACTCAATTCTATGAATGTTAGTTTCAGAACCATATCTAGATCCCTGATTGGTGTCTCCACCTCAGAGTGTATAAATCATATTTTTGTAAGTCTCACCAAATCAACCCACCTTAATTCAAGAATCTGAGGACCCTACTTTGGTACAGCCTCTGGCCACGTGCTCCCATATGTGTTTTATGTAGCACTAACTAAGCCTTGACACACACTCTGTTGGCGTTTAGAGAGGAATGTCCAGAGGTGCCTGGTGCTAACTTTCCCAGAACCCTCTCCTCCCTTCTAAAGGAACTCTATCGTCTCCCTAGTTCCTGAACCCTTTTTATCAGACAGCATTCAGTTACTCTTGATGTGGTGAAGACCCAGCATCCAGTGATCCAAGGCTACCTCTTGTATGGGAGAGGAAAGGGTTCCATCCAACAGACAGAACTATATATAATACCTCTGTGCTTTGATGGAAATTAAAAATGAACGAGGAATTCTGGGATCAATCTCTGTTGTCTATGTCACAGTACGGGAAGAAGACAGATATTACCGAGAACTTCTAGAAAAATTTGATAGATATTACACTAAACCCATGTTCCACCAGAAAATTCCCAGAAAAGTCATTTTTTGAGCTCACCGTCCAGGTAGCCTCCCCTATGTCAGTGACACATTTCATCCTCTTAATTAAGAAAACCCCGAAAGACTCTACCTTTTCGACGGAAACAAAGTACTTGGTTTAAAGGAAGTTTACTCACATACTCCTAAAACAGATTCCCTTGGTGAGCTTCAGAGAACTGAGCCTTAAGAGCTGGGGTGGCTGTGAGACATAGCCTCTGAGCTCCGATGACAACAGCTCACTGAAGCCCCCAGCCAGGCAATGCCTCTCTTCGAATCCCCACCCGTCCACCTGGCTGCTGGTCCCTTCCCGAAGCCTCGTCTGTCTCTTCTCTTCTGACGGCTTTCGGCTCAAGGGCGCTCCCGCATGTCTCAGAGCATCCCCGCGCCACCCGTCCCAGAGGGACGTCGCGGGAGCCCCAGACCGATACTCTCGGTGCCCCTCGCCCCCGCCCCCGGCAGGCTGCCCGGTCGGTGACTCACCTGCTGGCCAGGTTGGGGCGCCGGGTGGTAATAGGCTGTGGGGCAGGTTGCAGCTGCCACAGGGTTGGGCAGATACTGGGGCGCTCCATACGGCTGGGGGTGATACATCACCTCCGCACAACTCATGGCAGCCGGGGCAGCGGCGGCCCCGAAGCTGCCGCCACCGCTCTGTGCGCTCGCGCGATGGGCGCCGCCGCCGCCGCAGCTGCCGCCTCTGTCGCAGCTCCAGCTGCTACTGCGGCGAAGGCGGGTCCTCGGCGGCCGCGGGCTCCGCGCGAGGCGCGGGCTCGGGAGGGGTTGGCAATCAGCGGGGGCCCATGCGCGGGCACCCTCATCTTCAGCCCCTCCGGGTGTCCCCTGGCCTGCGCTTACATAGCGACTCGGGGACGCAGTGGCCCGCCGCGCGGCAGGGTCATGACAGAGCGGCGCTCCGGCGAGGGCAGCGGCGCCCACGGCAGCGCCAGCCGCAGCCGCAGCCCCGGCCCGGGTCGGGCAGACCTGGGGAGCCGGGCTCGGTTTGCATATACACAATGCACGCCAGGGGCTCGTCCTATCACCGGCTCTCCGGGCTGGGAGAGGACCGGGAATGCGGGGGCAGAGAGAGGGGGCCGGCAGGGGAGGGGTGGGGGAGCACCTCGCCTCCCCGGGCTCTGACGCGAAGGTCGGCGAAGTTCCTCCAACTCGGTCCGCGGCGGGCGGGTCGCCCAGCAGGGGGACCCGGAGGAGGGCCGGCCGCGGATTGGAGCGAAGTTGGAAGCCCTCTCCGCCTCCCGGCCGTGGGGTGGTGGTGGGAGGGAATGGTATGCGAGAGGCTCCACGCCCTTAAAGCTCCTCGGGTTCCCACCCTCTCTCCTGTCACCTGGCCGTCAGGGCGAGGGCTTCCCAGACCCAAGCTTTTATGGGGAACACCAACGTAGAGGCCAAGGCTAAACGAAGGTCAAGTGACTAACAGATAAAATAGAGCAGGCACAAAATAAACTGGGATTAGCTCCTGCATTAAGCATCACCGTATAAGTGAAAGTTAACTTCCTTGCAAGTGCGCACACGCCAAGAATGCAACACGGCTTTCTCCAAGCAAGCTCCGCTTTAAATTTCCACCTTCATGGTATGACATCCTTGCGGGATGTCAACCTCTTCTGGCTTTTTCAGCCTGGTTTCCAAAGAGCGATGGACATTAACAAGGATTAAACCCATCCAGCTATTATTTAAAGGTTTATTTATTTGCAAGTGGCTTACAACTGTCACTAAAATAAAATGAAAAATGAAAAAGAAAATCTGTTCCTAGGAATATAATTGTATTTCGATATAACCAGGTAAAATAGACAAAATTATACTTACTTTGTAAATAAGCAAACTTTCCGAACTTTAACAGTATATCTCTCCCCCTGTGTATGACACGGAACACTTTCTTTTGTTTTCACGGAGACTATTCTTTGATGAGAAGTTAATCTGGATGTCAAATGACGTTGTTATGGGCTGAATTGTGCTCCCCCCAATTCATGTGTCAAAGCCTAACCCCCGTTGTCACTATCTGGAGACAAAGCCTGTCAGGAGGTAATTAAGGTTAAATGAGGTCATAAAGATGGGCCCTAGGACTGGTGTCCTTATGAGCAGAGGAAGGGATATCAAAGATCTCTCTGCTTTGGTATAGAGGACAGGCCTTGTGACACTCAGTGAGAGGCCTTAGTCTACAAGCCAGGAAGAGAGGCCTCACCAGAAACTAACCCTGAGGGTCCTCTGATCTTGGAATTTCAGCATCCAGAACTGCGACAAAGTAATTTCTGCATTTAAGCCACTCAGTCTATGGTATTTTGTTATGGGAGTCCAAGTAGACTGATACAGAGGTATATTACTCATGTATTGTTTATATTGTTAATCTTTATATAAATGTGTATGTGGATATGCATAATAACTACACAGACACACACATAAATGCGTAGATACGCACACCCTCACTCCTACACTCAAATATACAAACTGTAATAATTGTATAGGAACTCTTTGTTACTCATAGCAGTTCCTATTAACTCACTCATTCTTTCATCCATGGAATATTAAAAATATATTTATTCAGGGGCTATCACAGTTTAGACTTTGGCCTCTTTGTAATGGAGGAGTATTCCTATCAGTTAAGAAATATACACACTTATTTAAAATGTTTATTATTGCCTTTTCTCAAATTGACAACCACTGGTCATTACCCATCTTCTGTGTTCCAGATTCATCTACTCAGCTTCTGTCCGGATGGCTTCACGCAGAAATTCCATAGGAACCTCGGTCATACTAACCCTAATCCTTTCCCTATAGCCCCAACCTGATCCTCTTCTTTTAATTCCACGTCAGGTATTGAAACTCCTACCCTAGTTGCTGCACTGGAAATCTGGGCATCACCCAGCACGCCGTTCTTCTCACAATCGCCATATCTGGTCTTGGAGTCCATACGATTCGAACTTTTATCTCCACTGACTCTCTACTGTCATCTCTTTATCTCTGTTGCTATGACCCTCAGTTCACTCAGCGTCTCTCACCTGGATTCCTGCAGGAGGCTCCTACCTGCTTTGTAGGTGCCAAGTTGAACCCTCTTCTGATCCATTTTTCATAATTTATCCTCCTGTTCTTTTCCATCCTGACCACGGCAAACCCGTCAAAGTGATGACCTTTGTCCCTCTTTTAAAAAATTTGATGGTAGCTCCCTACAGTCCACAGTCCCAAATCTTTCACATTCAAATTTTGGCCCCTACTTGTGCACCGTCTCCTGCAACTGTCTATTCAGCCACCTGAACTGAGACCTCCCTTTCCAGGAAGGAGCATGGTCACTTAACACCTCTAACATTATCTTCAGATAATTTAATATATCTGTGGGTGATTAATTTTTTTGTACAATTACATGCTCAGTATGTCACCTCCACTACACTGCAGTGGAGAACATTTGTATTGTGTACATCTAATATTTAGAAGGTGTTCAGTCTATATTTATTGACTTAGAGAATAAAGGCAGAACTAGATCCAACATGTCCATACCCCTAATTTCTGCATCTTCCTTGTGCCCCACACAGCTTCTATCTAGTATGTTGCAAATGCTTACTGTATGACAAAGATGTAGTTCTTGGATACTAATGTCATGGACTCAAAAGTCTGGAAGTGTTTGGCAAAATCTTCCTATAATACAATATCTTGGTTTTGCTAACTGCCTTCATTTCCATATGGCTCTAATGGATGAAAATGAGAAAGTAAAGATCAATTCTGCCCAGAATGAGAATCTAGAAGGACAGAGAAGAGGGAGGACATAACTGTCAAAGGCTAGAGTCTTTGTTTGCTCATTAATAAAAAGTAGGCTAATTCCTATTAAGCAAAGCTGGAGTTCTGATAGGAGAGCTGATGTGCCTGACTTCCCCCAGGTAGATGTTTTGGGTTTTAGAATAGAAAAGAATCAAAAAGGTCACGTGGTCTAAAACATCTTCTTTCAAAGATGTGCAAGGAAGTGATCTAATTAAAGTCTCTTAGGGAACTGGAGGCAGAACTAAAACCAAAGCCTCAGGTCTCTTGACTCTTAGTTCTGTTCCTTATCATCCGACGATAAGGATACAGAAACAATCACATACATATATTACACACATGCGTATGTTATATGAGGGTGTGCCTACATGCACCCATTTATACATATTCATCTATGCATATAAGAAGAGGCCTCTGATTAGATCACCCTTTGGTGACCTGGAGTTGTGGATAAGGAGTGGAGGGGAATGTAGGCCAATTGCATTTGACAATAGTGACTCACCCAACCCAGAGAATTCAGTCTGACCACTGGTGTACTCATTTTCATGTCTATTATGCAGGGATGTCACAATTACTTGCGATAACGTAGTAATGGAGTAGAAGTTGATTCTTTGCACTTCTGAGCGAAAGTTCCTCAAAGATGACTCATGTACCTTTTCATCCTGCCCCTCTCACGCTTCTCTGTCTGTCCTCTGGCTCAGTGGTGTGGAACTCATGCCTACCCAGCCAGTGTTTATCCTCCTACTCTTTTCTATCCCAGCCACTGTGATTCTAATAGAATCCCTACATGACCTTGAATATTCCCAACTCTTCTGAGTCAGGAGTTTACAGTCACTACATTTTTGACCCTGCCCACCAAATTTCCCAGAATATTTCCAAATTTTCCAGCTGGAATTTAGGGAGGTGAACTCACCAAAGCAGTTTTATTTGTCAGGGTAACTTGAAGTGGATCTTCCCAATATCTCTTGGGATAAAATAGAGCAAAGAGGGGGGAAGCTTTCTGTTTTTGAGAGATGACAACCAGGCTTGTCTTTAACTTGGGGTTATAGTGTCAGAGCACATAGGGGACCTGCAGTTCACAGGTTGGACATCTCAATCTGTGCATCCAAACCGTCTTCCCAGGATACCACACAGCTGATCTTGGCCATCCTTCTGGCCTCATCTGAACCCACTGATAATGCAGCACAGTCTAGGAATCATGGCTCTGAAGAAGTGGACTTGGGTCATCTGTGCAGGAAATTCCCAGGTCTTGAGTACAAAAACATGGTTGTTCTAGACAGAACAGTGCCTATGAATATGTTTAACTTATATGACACAAGGGAGTTAAAATTGCATTTGGAATTAAGGTTACTAGTGAGTAGATTTTAAGGTAGAAAAATTATCCTGGATTATCTAGGTAAGCCCAGTGCGAGTAATCACAAGGGTCCTTTTAAGAGGGGAGGCAGGAGGCAGAAGAGTCAGTGTCAAATTGATGTGATGTTAGAAAGATTCTGTAAGCCATCACTGACTCTGAAGATGGAAAGGAGCCAGGAGCCAAGACATGCAGGCAGCCTCTAGAAGCCAGAAAGGCCAGAAAGTGGGCTCCCCTGGAGACTCCAGAAGGAGTACAGCCCTGCCAACAATGCCATTTTGGACTTCACACCCCTAGAACTATAAGAAAATAAATTTGCACCAGTTTATGTCAGTGAGTTTGTGGTCATTTGTTACAGCAGCACTGGGAAGCTAATCAATAGCAGAATGAGGAGGGGAGCTGGAACGGAGGACTTGGGGATGTCCCCTTGGCCCAACAGATTCCTACAAGGAGAGACACAAGAGGAGGAAGACCAGTGAGAGGTTCTCTAAAGCTCAGAGGCCAAGGAGGGGCTCTGGCTGCCTGGATCTAAGGGTGGTGCTAATAACACGAATGGAATAGATGTGAAAGCAGAAGGTCAAAAGGCACGTGTAAAGCAATACAACCACTTTACTCAGTTGTCCTTAGGATCACCTGTCTTCAGTGGGCCCTTCCGCAACGCCTGGCAACTTTACTCTGTCCCTCTGGTTCGCTCACCCTCGTCCTCTTGTAAGCTCTGTCTCCTGTCTTCTCCACCATCACAAACTCCACAGACTCACTTCCTCCTCTTTCTCCCTTTCTATTCACTGTTCCACCCATTTGCAATCAGATTTTTGCTTCATCACCGCACCAAAATTCACTAAGGTCACAAGTAGTGGTCACGTTAAAAAGTTCGAACTTCATGTTTTTAACTTCATCCTAATTGATGCTTCATAAATTTTGATGCTGTGGGTTAATGCCTCCTTAAAGTTACCTCTTCTCTTGACATCCTACCATGATGTTCCTCTTTGCTAATCTGTCTCCTTACACTTTGGCTATTCTTTCTCAGTTTCCTTTGCCAAATCCTCCTCTACTTAAACTCTAAATATCAAGTTTCTTAGTCTTAGTCCTGGATAATTTTCTCATCTTAAGAGATCTCATCCATCTACAGATCACCTCTATATGCAAGTAACTTACAAAAATTATCATCCAGCCCAGAGCCCAAGCCTTATAGAGTGGAAATATATTTTATCTGGGGTTCTAAAGTCAATAAATAAAGCAAATGAAACTTTGCCCAACATATTACTGAAAATTTCTTCAAACCCCCACAATGAACTGGATATACATGTACTGTGCCTCATAAGTTCAACACAGACGATTTAACCTCTAGCGTCGAAAAGACTGCCTTTTCTTGGGTTGATCATCAGACGAAATGTTGGTTCACGTTTAGGAGCCATGTCTTCTTTAAAAAATGTTTTTGCTAATCATTTCATGATGTATGTAAGTCACATCATTATGTTGTACACTTTAAACTTATACCATGTTTTATGTCAATTATGTCTCAGTAAAACTGGGGAGAAATTGAATAGCATGTGATATTATCAGAAACATGACCTTAGTTTCAGGAAACAGAGACTTGAATTGAGTCCAGAAGAGTGGCCAGAGTAGACAGGAGGACAGGCTAGCAAGCCATGTAGGAGATGGCGATTAGAGAAGTCACCTGGTGGCTGACCTCTTGACCAGGAGGACAGAGGCTGGCGGTGCTGTGGGGTGACTAGTAAAATCAGTCACAACTGGGCCCTCAGGTACTCACACAAAGAATGAAAGGAGCACAACCTTGGCTTCAGACAAAGCTCTGAACTTCAGTTTTCTCATATCCAAGTGGAGATATAGTTATATTTAGGGGGCTTCTGTGAGGATTAATAAATGATTTACCTAAAACTCATATGGGAACACCTGTCCTTCTCAAACTATTCCAAAAAATTTCAGTGCAAGGGACACTTCCCAAATCATTCTATGAGGCCAGGATCACCCTGATACCAAAACCAAAGATACCACACAAAAAAGAAAATTACAGGCCAGCATCATTGATGAACATAGGTGCATTTTAAATCTGTCTCCTAATGCAAAAGAAACAAAAGTAAAAAAATCAACAAATGGGAGCTAATCAAACTTAAAAGTTTTTGCGCAGCAAAGGAAACCATCAACAAATGAAAAGACCACCTACTGAATGGAAAAAAAAATTTGCAAATGATATGACAAATCAGGGGTTAATATCCAAAATATGTAAACAACCCATACAACTCAATATCAAAAAACCAAACAACCCAATTAAAAAATGGGCAGAAGACCTGAATAGATATTTTTCTACAGAAGGCGTACAGATGACCAACATGTACATAAAAAGATGCTCAACACTGCTAATCATCAGAGAAATGGGAGTCAAAATCACACTGAGATGTCATCTCATAGCTGTCCCAATGGCTATCATCAGAAAGACCACAGATAACAAATTCTGTGCAGAATGTGAGAAAAGGAAATCATTGTATGCTACTGATGGGAATGTAAATTGGTGCAGCTACTGTGGAAAACACTATGGCAGTTTCTCAAAAAACTAAATATGATCCAGTAATTCCACTCCTGGGCATATATCTGAAAAAAACAAAAACATTAATTTGAAAAGTTATATAAACCTCAATGCTCATAGTAGCATTATTTATAATTGCCAAGATATGAAGCAACCTAAGTAGCCATCAACAGATGACTGGTAAAGATGTGGTATGCATACACAATGGAATATCATTCAACCGTAAAGAAGGATGGAATCTTGCTACATTTGCAACAACATGTATGGATCTGGAGAGTATCATGCTTATTTAAGTAAGTCAGAGAAAGATAAATACTCTGTTATTGCTTATATGTGGAATCTAAAAAAATAAAACAAATTAAAAAAAAGAACTCATAGGGGAGAAACTGACCCATACTAAACTTCAAAGTGTTAGTGTATTTCCCTGTCACAAACTTCCCTAAGCAAGTTGTGAAACAGACAGCTTTCACATATGGTACAAGATCTATTATAGAACAACAAAAACTTAAAAAAAAACATAATTTGGGGGTCTTTTAAAAATTTTTTTGTACTGAAGTATAATTGAGTTACAATGTTCTGTTGGTTTCTGGTATACAGTGTAGTGATTCAGTTATACATACATACAAATATATATATATTCTTTTTCAGATTCTTTTCCATCACAAGTTATTACAAGATGTTGAATGTAATTCCCTGTGCTATACAGTGGGACCTCGTCACTTATCTATTTTATGTACAGCAGTTTGTATATGCTTATCCCAAACTCCTAATTTATCCCTCCCTCTCAACACCCTTTTCCCCTTTGGTAACCAAATGTTTGTTTTCTATGTCTGTGAGTCTGTTTCTGTTTTGTAAATAAGTACATCTGTATCGTTTTTTAGATTCTGCATAAAAGTGATATCATATGATATTTGTCTTTCTCTGTCTGACTTCACTTAGTATCATAATCTCTAGGTCCATCCATGTTGCTGCAAATAGCATTACTTCATTCTATTTTATGGCTGAGTAGTACTCCATCATATAAATATGCCACACCTTCTTTATCCAATCATCTTTCCATGGACATTTAAGTTGCTTCCATGTCTTGGCTATTGTGAATAGTGCTGCTATGAATACTGAGGTGTGTATATCTTTCTAAATTAGAGTTCTCTCTGGATATATGCCCAGGAGTGGGATTGCTGGATCATATAGTAACTCTATTTATAGTTTTTTTGAGGAATCTCCATACTGTTTTCCACAGTGGCTGCACCAAGTTACATTCCCACCAACAGTGTAGGAGGGTTCAATTTGGGGGTCTTCTCAAGAGTTCTGATCTAAAAACACACAATCTTCCTGGGCATATGTCCAGAAGGAACCCTACTTCAGGATGACACCTGCACCCCAATGTTCATAGCAGCATTATTTACAATAGCCAAGACATGGAAACAGCCTAAATGTCCATCAACAGATGACTGGATAAAGAGGATGTGGTATATTTATACAATGGAATACTACTCAGCCATAAAAACTGACAACATAATGCCATTTGCAGCAACATGGATGCTCCTGGAGAATGTCATTCTAAGTGAAGTAAGCCAGAAAGAGAAAGAAAAATACCATATGAGATCGCTCATGTGTGGAATCTAAAAAAATAAAAAATAAAAAAAACAACAACAACAAAGAAGAAATACAAAACAGAAATAGACTCACAGACATAGAATACAAACTTGTGGTTGCCAAGGGTGTGGGGGGTGGGAAGAGATAGACTGGGATTTCAAAACTAGAATAGATAAACAAGATTATATTGTATAGCACAGGGAAATATATACAAGATCTTATGGTAGCTCACAGAGAAAAAAATGTGACAATGAATATATATATGTTCATGTATAACTGAAAAATTGTGTTCTACACTGGAATTTGACACAACATTGTAAGATGATTATAAATCAATAAAAAATGTTAAAAAAAAAAAACACACAATCTAGTCCTGTGAAATCAAGGACAATCTAGGATGCATGACCTGTGAGAGTTATGCACAGCACATGCCTGTTATGTTTTGCATTATTCTGTTCTCTTCAGCCTGGTGAGATTTAATGGGTAAGCTTGTAAGAGTCAGTGTGTTCTCTCCGCAGAGTGTTTTAAAAACATCCATGCAAGAATTTCTTAGGCAGCATTTCTTACAGAGATATTATTTGTGCTCCAATTCAAGGCAGTTTTTTTTTTTTCCAGATGATTTTCAGTATCTAGTAAAGTGCCACTTCTCTGTCTTATTTATTTCTCTTATGATATGTTTAGGTTAGAGCCCACTGCAAATTACACATTGATCTCATATAAAGACACCACAGATGAAGTTGCATCTATGTTTTAATTAATAATAAGGCTATTTTTAATCATAGTTTGTTTAATCCAAAGTGAGATCTTAAGGATCTCCAATGGACCCAGCAGAGACATACAGCAAATGTATGTTGGAGGTTCATTGCAACCCTCTCTTAGTACCTCCATTTATCATTAGAATTATTCCTGAAACATCCTGCTTTCTCTGTAGAATTGGTTGAGTTTTTTAAATTTTTTTTTCCATTAATAATTTTGGCTGGAATTGTAAGATTTTTATACTACTCCTTATTTGTATATTTATAGAAAGGAATCCACATTGGGGACACTGAGATGAGATGAAGAGTTACCAAGACACTTCTTAGCTGGCATTAACAAATCAGCAAAGAGTATGTGCTTAACCATGAAAGAGGATCATTCGTCCTCATGGAAGATAGTGGCAGAACATTAGTTCAATGTGTACCTTGAATCTGTTGTTTGTTTCTTTGCTAGTTGTCCTGGTAGTGATGGCTGATCTGGGCTAATCTAACTACATTCTATCTGTCAGCCTCTGACAAGTGGAACATATTCATATGATGTCTGGCCTGGTCTGGGTGCAGTTCAGTCCATGGAATGGAACAAAGCTAAACAGGCCAGGAGGGACTAAAGCCTTGATCTTGGCATTATTAGCACTGCGTTCTAACCCACCGGGCTAACTAACCACAGACAAAGACCAATTGGATTAATACATCACAGCAGCCAGCATAATCTGGTTTGAATTTATTTCTCATTTTTAATACATTAGTTTTATGATTTGATTTAAATATTTTAGAATAAATGAAGCCAAGGGCCCACGTTGCTGTCATTCAGAAGAGAGAAGGCAGGGAAGAAACACTGTCCCCTACGACTTCCCATCATCACCGGGCACAAGGGGACACTACAGGCTGCACTCTCACTGGGACACTGAGAGCAAATCATGATGTCTATAGGTAATTTATGTCTACTAAGCAAAAAAGAGCCTTTGTATCTAAGGAAAACGTCTTGGACCACGTTAAAGGCCAATGACTTTTAAGAAACAAAAAATTACTCTTCTGTTTAGTTATTTGCTTTTTGCCAGATTCTCACACATTGTGTTTATTCCGTGCATCCAAATGTATATAGACATCTTCAAGTCCTAAAAGTAATTTAGCTGCATCCCAGCTGCCCACTTCATTCTTCTTGTACACCTAGGGCATCAGGGAGGATGTCTTAACATTATTGTCCCTGTGGCCATAGATGCCTGGAGTATATTCAAAATCCCACTTACTTCCATGGCGCATTGTAAGTAGCACTTCTAGGAAGTACATCTTAACATTTGAAAATTGACTTCATTTATAACCATTATAATTTATATGGCCTGCACCTTATATTTGGTGACTTGATTGCATGCACTTCTTCTTCTTCTTCTTCATTTTGCCCTGATCATTTCAATTATCATAATTGCCTTCCTCATGAAAAGATTAAAAAAATTAATTCCATGAGGGAAGAGGCAGAGTTAAGTATTTCTTTGGTGCTTCACACAGCACCAAAAGTAGGTACAGTGCAACTCTGCTTAGGTTAATTTGAATTGAATGACTCTATGTGTTAAGTGAATGTCGTGGATTGTCGTTCTGTAAATTTTCTTGCTTTGGTCTCTTTAAACACCAAATAGAAACACAGATTCTAAGGATTTTTTTATGTGAACGTTAGACAGAAAATATACCTTTTATAATTTTTAACCTAATTTTCATATTTTTGTAGAATAATGTCAAATTATTGGCTATGATGAGTAATACTTTTAATAATACTTTTTTTACTTTCTAAGGATTTTAACATAAGTCTCTTTAGTATTGCATACTGTAGTACAACTGAAAAATACAAAATCCATTGGGATTTCAGAAGATATATATCATCTCCAGTAACTATAAATTATAGTAGCTCATCCTTCGTATGATGGTGTCCAGAGAGATTACAAAATCAAGTCCATCCTGGTGGTATAATTAGGTATAGGTTTCCTGAAATTGTCTAATAATAACAGAAATTTTATCAGGATAAGGGAACTAAGAAACAGTAATAATAGTAATAATAATCAGAGTTAACCTTTATATAGTGCCTGCTTTGTGTCTGGCAGGTCTTAAGCTTTTTACATATACAACTCATTTAATCCTCCCAACAGCCTGAGGAGGTAAGCACAATAATCACCTCCATTATGCAGATTAAGAAATCAAAGCACCAAGTGGTTAAATGATGTGCTCAATGTTATTCGTCCAGGCAATCTGTCTCAAAGGTGTGATGGAGAAAGTTGACATGTAATTTTGGCAGTTCTGAATAGTTCTACCCATTCTATCATAGGAAGACACTGATTCTTGTCTGTAACTTTTTCTTAATAGCTGAACAGACAACATTCCCCTCTAATGATACCAATGATGTTCTGTACTCTAGACAGCAGTGGTCTTCACCAGAGGGACAAATGCCTGAGCGACAACAACCTGTCCTCCATATAAACCACCTTCCTAATGGGACAAAGCAATGAAAATAAAACAGGACCTCTATTGCCTTAATACTTGTCCAGTTTCCTTACTTATAGTATCCAAATATAAGTTGTATTCTTTCTTAAAAGTGAATAACTGAAATAATGGTATATCTGCTGCCAATTTTGTGGGATTCAATCTCATAAATTCTCAAGGACTGAACTGTTTGTTTATACTTTCCCTGGAAGCACACCATGTTCTTTATGGATAATCACAAATGTTTTTTTTTAAATCTACAAGTAATTTCAGAGCATTTGATAATCGGGTCATGACATAATCAACTTCAGATATGCTACAAGTATGAGAAACTTGATATGAACAGATGGGAGAGATAAAGTTATTCTTGGGTGATGTGAGATGCAATATTGAATAGTAAATGCTTCTTCCAGCTCAGAAAATGTGCAAAAATTAGCCATTAACTAGAGCACTGCTCCTCGAGATGTGGTCCATGGTCCAGTAGGATCAGTATCATCTGGGAGCTTGTTAGAAGTAGAAAAGCTGAGGCCCCAGCCCAAACCTCCTGAATCTGAAACTGCATTGTGATAAAATCTTCCAGGTGATTCCTCTGCATGCTGAACTAGAATGTCTCTCTACACCCAATATCAAAATGTAACATCAAATCACATATGTTAAATCTTGCCGAATCTTAAGACCACAGTCACCGGGTAGAAACAGACAAATGGTGATATAATATATTCATGGCAACTTCTATGTTACAAAATCATGTCTCAGGCATTTACTTTGTTGAATATCCTCATTCTGCCTATGCGAAAGTCAGAATATGTTTTTTTTTTTCATGATAAAACTGTTGGAAGGAGAGAAATTCTCATGGGGCCAAACATACAGAGAAGATAACTTAAACCTAGGTCTTCTAAATCCAAATCCAGTACTTGTCCATTCACAATAAGCCATCTATAGTTGTCAAAACATTTTAAAGTTGGGCCCATAGAAATGCAAGAATTTGGCCATATTCTTCTAAGACACAATGTATTTCCAATGATAAATTTCAGTCCTTCTGGAGACAGAAGTTAATCTTAGTCAGGTGCAAGTAAACCCAGTCACTTCAGGATTTTTTTTACAACTTTTTCTGGATACACTCAATGATTTCAGGTTAAATTTGACATTTCAGATTGTTCCCTTCTAATCCTACCTGAAATGATATTAAGCTCTTTGGTGGGGGGCTTTGGAGGGAGGGGGCTAGGGAGTGGTGCATTTGTGGCACTACGCCATGGAGGAGGGCCCGTAGTTGCCTGGCGTTCTCAGTCCTGACACCCAACCTAGCCATCTCTACCCACTTCCCATGCTGTGGCAGCATTCTTGGAAGGCCGTTTCCTCTCTCAGCATGCCAGAGAGATGGCAGACGCCTGGGTATTCTAGCTTTTCTTTTTCTTCCTTTCTTCATTTCTTTCTTTCTTTGTTTCTTCCTTCCTTCCTTCCTGTCTTCCCTTTATTCCTTACTTCCTTCCTGTCTTTCTTTCTTTTTATTGACGTATAGTCAGTTTACAATGTTGTGTCAATATCTGGTGTACAGCATAACATTTCAGTCGTACATAAACATACATATATTCCTTTTCATATTCTTTCTCATTATAGGTTATACAAGATGTTGAATATAGTTCCCTGTGCTATACAGTATAAACTTGTTGTTTATCTATTTTATATACAGTAGTTAGTATCTGCAAATCCTGAACTCCCAATTTATCCCTTCCCACTCCCCTTTTCCCTCCTGGTAATCATAAGTTTGTTCTTTATGTCTGTGAGTCTGTTTCTGTTTTGTAGATAAGTTCACCTGCATTTTTTTTTTTTTTTTAGATTTTGTCTTTTCAAATTCCACTTAGGCCTGCCTTCTTCTGTTCCTCCTTCCTTTTTGGGAACTGACTTTAAAGGTGAGGGTGGGAGGGGAGTGGACGGAGCACCGAAACCCACTCTCATATGTCTTCACCAGTGTCTCATGTGCTGGCTTCTCCTACCACAGGTCCCTGTTTCTCCTAGCCCAGGACTTCTTATCTCATCAAAGGCAGGAAAAACTTGATCTTCTAGTATTCTTGTGTGGCTTTTTTCAAAGCTTTAAAGTGAAGACTTTGACACCTCTGTTGTCTAGTCTCCATAGCTGCCACTCTACTGGATGCAATGTCTGCCTGAAGTCTAGTGACCTGAATGGGGGAGAGGTGACAAGATGAAATGGAACAAGGCAGGCCAGCATTCGTCAATACTTAAAAATACTGTCCTTCCTGGTGTCCCATAATTCTCAGGAGATAATGTGAAAGACTAGACACATTGGCCTTTCTAGAGTTTAAATCATGGGAAATTAGGCTCTCTCTAATCTGTTGGTCTGACAATATCTGAATATATATTCAATATATTCAGTTCTCAGTGATAGCTTTAAATGTTATTGACAACCTAAGGGATGTCCATAGGAAAACAGCCAAAATGGTAAGCCTTTCTGAGAATGACTTCATGTGAGGTCTGATTATGGGAATTATGATTATTTAGGCTAGAAAGTAGAGATCAACGGGAAATAAAAATTTCAATGTCTATCATATCACATGGAAAACAGCAAACTTCTGTTGTTGTTGTTATTATTATTGTTATGTTTTGCTCAAAAGGAAAAATTGAAATCAATGAATTAAGTTTAAAAAATCAAATTTTAGTTCAAATTAAGTATGTCAGTGACAACACTGGCATTTTTGTTTTACTCCTGGATAGAACATTACATATGAGCCCCGATTCCTGAGACATCACTTGAAAGAGAAAGCCACAAGGAAGGTAAGATTCCTAACCCATATTGAATGGTGGTGTGAGAGAGAAATAAACTTTTTATTGTATAATGCCATTCACTAATATTTTGTGATTTTTATGTCATCACAATGTATTCTAGCTTGGCTAATACTTAAGAAAGAACTTCCAAAGAAAGAAGTTCAGCAATGGACTGGATTTCCAGGCAGAAGTACAGATCCTATTATGGAAATTGTCAAGCAGTAAACAAAACACATTTATTAATTAATGTATTCATAAGTTATTTATGCACTTATTAAACTATATATCCAATGAGCACATAATATGTTCCAGTTATTCTACAATGCACTGGAGGAAAAGCAGGAGGAAAAGCAAAATCAGCATGACCTCTCAGCATTAGCTAGTAGTTTTTTTTTTAATTGAAGTATTGTCAATTACAATGTATCAATTCCTGATGTACAGCATAATGTCCCAGTCATACATATACATCCATATATTTGTTTTCTTACTCTTTTTCATTATAGTTTACTACAAGATATTGATTATAGTTCCCTGTGCTATACAGAAGCAACTTTTTGTTTACCTGTTTTATATATAGTAGTTAGTATCTGCAAATCTCAGACTCCCAATTTATCCCTTCCACCTCCTCTCCCTTGGTAACCATAAGATTGTTTACTATGTCTGTGAGTCTGTTCTGTTTTGTAGATAAGTTCATTAGTGTCTTTTTTTTTTCTCTTTTTTTAGATTCAACATAAGAATGATATCATATAGTATTTTTTTTTTTCTCTTTCTGGCTTTAGTTAGAATGGCGATCTCCCGGTCCATCCATGTTGCTACAAATGGCATTATTTTATTCTTTTTATGGCTGAGTAGTATTCCATTGTATAAATATACCACAGCTTCTTTATCCAGTCATTTGTAATAGTTTTGATTAGATGATTCTTGTGTTTGCTTCCAAGTCTGTTTTTAGTGCCAATTCAATAAATTAATAGAAGATTGCCACCAACCACATCTTACTGTACAATGTTCCTGTGACACTTAGCCATCCTTATTTTTTTCTACATACACCAGAATATGCATGTCTGTGTGCATTTTGTGTGTTCATAGAGATATGTTTTATACTTCTGATAATTCACCTAATGATTGTCAGGAATTGGGAAGAATCTGAGATTTTATCCAACTGACAAGTTAACTTGGATGCTAGCAGAAGGTAAAAGACTCTTGGATCAGAAACAAAATATATTTATTATTCACAGTAATGGCTGTAGCCAAAATATTAGCATTTGTACTGATGGCCTGAGTCCCATTTTCTACAAGGAGGAATGACGGGTTCTAGGGAACACAAGCACATGCACTGGGTGGCATTACAGAAAAGGAATCTCAAATTCCGGAAACAGCAGTCTTTCAGAATTGGCAGCAAGCAAGCCTGACCATGCTTTGTCCCAGAAAGAGGCATCATTTTTTTTTTTAATGGCTACCAAACAAAAAGTCCTCTGCTCTGGAGGGAGACACTATCTCTATCTTCCAAGGTTGTTCTCTATGTAAACAACTCTGAAAAGATCATCAGGACAAAGAGCTGTCACTGCTTCTGCTCACAAGCCATGCAGGAACACTAGTGGTCCAGAGAGAATTGTCCTGCAGTAAGGATACCCACTAGATTACAAGGTGCCATGAACCAAAACTAAACCCATCTTTTTCATCACTGTTTTTAATTCCTAGCACAGTGCCTGGGGCACAGTAAAAGGCGATAACACTTATTGAGGCCAATCTTATCATATTCCAGGACTGTTTAAACACTGTGTGTGTTAACATACTTAATTCTAGCAACTACTTTAAGGTAGTTAACAAATATTCCCTGCATTTTGCATCTGAGGAAACTGAAGCCAAAAGAGTTTAGCAACTCATGTAAGATCGTACAGCTAGCAAATGGTGGAGCTTAAATATGTATTTCTTGAAATGAGTTGAGTGAATGAACGGAAAAATAACTTTGAAAACAGAAAAGAAGCATCTGCAATTATATGCATCAAGCTACATACCAGGTTGCAGTTTTGAGTTTGAGCACAGCACAGTTTGTCCCAGGACTCACATGCTACTAAAACCCAACTAAAATCAGAGGCTAATGCATATTGTTATATATCTGTTGATTTTTGTAACTGCAATCTGCTCACAGACTTCGTGTAAGTCTGTGCTATAACATGTCTAATTGAAGCTTTACTGTCGAGGTTTAATTTGCCTGACTTGGCCAGACTTCATGGTAAAAGGCTAATTCTCTCTCTAAAAAAATGAAAATTTATTTCATACTTATTGTTCTTAGCAGTATGTTCATTGGCAGAACATTAAAAACAAGTGGAATTGCTCTGTTTTATTAACTGTGGAATAAATGTACAATGGAAAAACTAGCTCATGACTGAAACAGAGAGAAGTCATTTCTGTGCTATGTAGCTGTCCCTGGGTGTAGACAGGACTGTTGCTACACAAAGTACATACCACGCTATGCCTTGATTTTTGTTTTTCAAAAAAACTGTGATCTGTTTTTTAAAATTTCTAATTTCCCTCTTCATGGAATTATCTCTTTTGTCTAGATTGTAAACATAAATTGACACGTACTGGGTAGAAGAAGACTGAAAAATACGTATTACTGTGTATCAACAGGATATATATGGAGAGCTAGGTGAGAGAAGGGAGGAAAAAGTTTGGAAACTCAGGAAAAAAAGGTACCCATAATTCCACACACAAACGTAGATCCATTGTCACGTTATTTGTGTATTATTGGATGATCATCAAATATTTATTTTAAATGATCCATCAATAAAGTCACACAACACATATTTATTGAACACCTACTTACTATGCACCAGACACTGTTTAAGATGCCTGGGATACAGTGATGCACAAAATGAAACTGACAACTATTTCTGCTGTCCCATTCTAGAGACGGCTTTTTAGGTAGTATATATCAAATTTTGAAAACTACTTTATAAACATACAAACATTTTCTCATCTTACTCTTTGGTTTTTATAACCATCATTTTTACGGACTGAAATTTCTTACCTGAATAGCTAAGGATGTAAACAACTTTTATGCGGTTACTATTTTCGCTGTTTTCATTTTTTGGTTGGTTAGCAAATAACCCCGTAATGAACGTCTTGACAGATTGATTTTTCCTCCACGTTTTATACAAGTATATTCTTTCTGCTTATATTTCCCTGGGACCTGTGCATGCCATCTTTGGACACCATTCTGCTCTTGTTTTGTCCAAGAGTCTTCTTCAACACACTGAATTTTCTGCCAGCGGAACCATCATTGAATGATTTCAGAGGTGCCAAAGCGTGATGCCTCTGAGGTCTCCTCCACCCATAGCTGGTAGCTGAAATGTCAAGGTTAGAGTCCCATCTTGTTCTCTCTTAACATGTGCATACCACTGCAGTACCAATACCTTGTCTATCTACACCATCCACACCTTGATGAGAACAGATAGGAAAAGAGCAGACGATAGGGGAAAAGAAGAAAGCAGGAGGCCAGTGGCCACCACGGTACCCTGCACCTAAATGCAAGCAAGTACATTTCTCTGTGTGTGTGCGTGTGTGTGTTATTCCTTGTTCTATCATTACTGAGAAATACCTGGTATGGGATTATCTGACCTCACAGAATTTTATCCAAGTGCAAACGTGTGTAGTTGGCTGAGTAAAAGAAGAAGGTTTGAATCTCATTAGTGCAACATTTTTGCTCTCTGGAGTCAATAAATAGAAGTGATTTTTACACATCATCAAACTGTTATAATTCTTAAGGGTATGAAAAAGCTGGGGATGGGGTAAGTTCATAGATTGCTACAATTGCAAAATCTAGTATAGTTATTTTATTTTCAGATAAAGGAGTTGAGGCCTGAAAAATATTGAAAACCTTGATCAAGTCATAAAAATAGTAAAATATTTCCATTCCAGTATTCTTTCAGCTATGGTTTACTGCCTTTGTGCCTTGGTATTTGGGCATTTTATAGCTACCTTTGGAAAAACTCTAAAGTCTTTCATCTTTTTGGAGGAAAGAGAAATCAGTAGATCCTTTTCTTTAATTTAATTTTTTTTCCTTTTGACCTGGGATCTTAATAATTTTTCTGAACTGCTTTATGGAACATACTTGATGTAAATGTGGAACAGGAGGGGAAAAGAAGAAGGAGAAAAAAAAAAGAAAGCAGAATGAAACAATAATTTAAAAGGGTAGGGAGGAAAGAGGGTGAGAAGGGATAAATTGGAAGTTCAATATTTACAGATACTATTATATATAAAATAGATAAATAACAAGTTTTTTTCTGTATAGCACAGAGAACTATATTCAATACCCTGTAGTGACCTATAATGAAAAAGAATATGAAAATGAATGTATGTATGTGTATGTATGTCTGAAACATTATGCTGCACACCAGAAATTGACACAACATTGTAAACTGACTATACTTCAACAAAAAATAAAAATAAAAAAGTAAATAAATAAATAAATTAATAAATAAATAGACATTGAGTGAAATAAGACTTTCTTCTTTAATTTATAACAATATATAAAGCTTCAACTTGTGTTTTTGATATGAAAATTCAAGTTTAGTTTGCATTACATTAGAAGGAGCCATTCAATCAAGAGATTTTTGGGGGGGTCATGCTTCCCAGGACAAAATGAATCATCACCGTTACCCTGTTGGGAGTTGAACCAGGCATGAACATTGGGTTTCATGAGGGAAAGTTCCCTCTATTCATAAGGAAGGCTAAATAATTTTCTTTAATTGCTAATGGACATAAGGGTCTGTTCAAACAGATAACTGTGCTCCTCTCCAAGAGTCCAATTGTCCTATTATGAGAGAAGAAGCAGAAAAACAATTTGTACGTTTACTTATGAGGGAGTAAAAGGGTGTGGGTAAAAATTCTTGAGGAAACTGGAAGGTTGGGAAAAGTTAAAGGCTTGTGGAAACCAAAGGCCAAATGTCTCTAAGCATGGTCCTATTGTGGGCAAGGAGGTGGGAACAGAGATCCTATAAGGAACAGAATTCTAGTGCCCAGGAGCTGTGCTGGACAGGAGACCCAACTTCAGCCCACACTCTAGTCATTACATGATGGAAATACCTCCCTTGCCTGCTATTGACTTAGGTTTGAGGTGACTGAGTGCAATGACTTGCACATATCAGTCCTGTCTTCCCAGGGAACATTATTTGGTTGCTCTATGAGATTGATTGTCCACAAATTCTCAGGGTACTTCTATGCTGATGGATTATAAATCTCTTATTATTGCCCCAATTTAGGGGCAGAATGAAGTGTGTGTGTATATATATATATATATATATATATATACACACACACACACACACACACAAATAAACCACACAGGACTGGACACACTTAAATATATATCATTGCTCACTTTTTAGTAACAGTGATCTTTTTTATATGCTCTTCAATGTTAATAGCAGCACTATTTATAATAGCCAAGACACAGAGCAACCTAAGTGTCCACTGACAGATGAATGGAAAGAAGATGTGGTATAAATATGCGATGGAATATTACTCAGCCATAGAAAAGAATGAAATAATGCCATTTGCAGCAACATAGTTGGACCTAGAGATGATCATACTAAGTGAAGTAAATCAGATAGAGACAGACAAATATCATATGATATCACTTATATTTGGAATCTAACAAAATGATATAAATAAACTTATTTACAAAGCACAAACAGACTCACAGACCTAGAAAACAAACTTATGGTTGCCAAAGTGGAAATGAGATGGGAGGGATAAATTAGGAATCTGAGATTAACCAATACACATTACTATATATAAAATATATAAACAGCAAGGACCTACTGTATAGCACAGGGAAATATACTGGATATCTTATAATAACCTATAATGGAAAAGAACCTAAAAAAGAATATATATATATATAGCTGAATCACTTTGCAAACATTTGATCTTCTTTTGCTATCAATTTTTCTGAGAGGATAACTGAGTACTTGGATAAAAGTAGATTTTTTTGATACTCTGAATATCTTTATTATCAACTCCTTTGGTTTTCAAAGGGTTTGTGATTAAAGAAGTTTAAGTGGGGAAAAAAGGCCACAGTGCCTTTGTAACGCACACACACAGGCATGAAGTAGCTGGCAATGCTCTGAATTAAAGATGCCTAGGGAATGTTGCATGGTCACGATGCTGCACCAATAGGGAATATAATTTAGATTCCAATTTCAAACAGAACAAGACTCTTCCCACCAAAATTCTACACAGGATTACAGAATCAAGATAGAGGAGACAGAGCATAAAATGCATCCCCTCTGATTGTCTACAGTCATTAGCAATCAAAAGATGCAGCGCTGTAGCATTACTCTGCTATCTTGGGGTTCACAAAAGGAGATCAAGAATTGTGATTAACAATAAGCTGTTTATGTAAAAAGATGCTTAGGAGATCAGACCACATGAGAGAGTCCAATACATTGTAGTATAAGTGTCTAATCATCACAGTCCTGATAAATTTCACCACCTCCTCCCCCTCCCAGAAAATACCCATGAGCAATCAATGTGATTTGGTTTTGCTTTGCTTTAAAATACTTAGTTAAAAATTAATGTGGAATTTATCTTGATTCAACTGAATTGCTTAAATCATGTAAGACTCTTTCGGACAGAAATGAAGATTTGAACCATTTTCCCCCGACACTATTATAGCTTATTTTTTACTATTTACTGAAACATTAGTGGAAATAACAAAGTAATCCTTTCCCTCTTTTTCTGTGTTTACTCTGCTATCTTGAAATGAGAGAGAGGGCGAGAAAGATAGATTATAATTCATTCTTTTTTTCTCTGCTCATCTTTCTGGACAATTATTCATTCTTGAATAATGCATGTCAGCTGGATTTGCACATGTTCATATAATTTATAAACTGCCAGAACACAGTTTTGTGTAACTAGCAAATTAAAATATTATGCCCATTAAAATGCAGCATTCCTTATTTAGATTATGCAGTATTTCTTAGGGAATGGAAATGACTCAAAAGCATTTTATAATTATTTACTGGGGCCTACTTCTCACGTAAAATGCACAGGCCATAAGCTCCATGATAGGCATTATATGCTAAGGGTTATTTCCTTAAAAGGAAAATTTTAAAAATTAAATTTCTTAATTTTAAAATTTAATATTTAAGTTGTAGTTATCAGAAACTATATCTAAATTTGGGGATTATTGTGTCCCTCCAAAAAAACTACAGATAAATGAATATTTCATTTGCTTTGTCATTGTTAATTTGATTACATATTTTTAGGTATCTATTAGTTTTTTAAATTATGTATTAAGTAATTTAAGTATGAAGTAACTTATGGAGGTAAACAAAATCTCCTATTAACTAACATATATTGAGGCATAATTTGCATGCAATAAAATTTCTCCCTTTAGGGGTATAGTTTTATGAGTTTTGACAACCATACAGTTATGTAACCACCATCAGAGTTAAAATATAGAATTCTCCCAATGTCCCTCTAAAATTTCCTCATTCCCTCTTGTAGTTAATGCCCTCCCCCACCACCGGTCTCTGCCAACTACTGGTCTGTTTTCTTTTTCCATAGTTTTATCCTTTCCAGAATGTCATATACATGAAGTAATATGGTATATAACCATTTAAATCTGGCTTCTTTCACTTAGCATAATGCCTTTGATAGTCATGTATGTTGTTACATGCATCATTAGCAGTTTGCTGATTTTTTGTTGCCGAATACTACTCTGGTGTATGGACGTACCGCAGTGTTTTTCCATTCACTAGTTGATACCTATTTGGTTTCCTTTCTTGGTGATCATGAATAAAGCTGCTGTAAACATTAGCATTCAGATCTGTGTGGCTCTCTGTCTGCATTTCTCTTGGGTAAGTATCTAGAATCAGGCTTGCTGAGTCATAGTGCTGATGAACGTTTAATTGCATTTACACGTTTATTTACTGTCCCTTCCTGTAAGAGATTACACTCTTCTCCCTATGATATCAGGGTTCTTCATGTGACTTCTTTAGCCAACAAAATATGAGCAAAAGCACCTGTGCAGCTTCTGAGTAAAAGCTTTAAGAAACAATGCATGATTGTTCCTCATGCTTTCCCCCTACTGCAAGAACCACGTGTCCTTCAGCCAGGATCCAGGGAAGCAGAAGTTGCCTGGCACAGAGCCACTGTCCCCACACAGCCTGCATGTAACCTGAGTGAGAAACGAACATTTGCTGTTGTATGAAATGAAATGAGGGCTACGATCTCAGCACAAGCTAGCAAAAGCTAACAGCTAAACCTTGGAAATGGCGTCTTTCTACCCTACTTAACTTCACGTTACATTTGAAATTCACTTCCTTGGACTTCTTTCTTACTCCCTTGAGCTTGATATGTGACTGCCTTTCATCCCCATCTTCTTTGTTCTCCATTTTTATTTGCATTGGGGTCATCTTCCTGTTGCCGTTCTCTCCAAAACTAAAGCTTTAAATCACACTTTCACTTCTTTACACTAATTGTACTATAGTAGATGTTTAACTAGTCTCATAGTTTTGAATCTATAATCTGCTAGCTTAAATTATGTATTCTTGATGCTGTATGAACTTTTAAAAACCACAATACTCTCCTTATCTTTCTGCTAAAAACTTTCAGTAAGTACTCATTACTTACAGGGTTATTCTGACCAACTCACTTCAGTTTACAAGGTACTTTCTGTTGGCTCTTTAACTTTTATTTTTTATTTTTAAAATTTTTAATTATTATTTTTAATTGGCTCTTGACTTCCCTCCTCTGCCAATCCCACCATGACAGACATCTTCCATACTCCACTGAATGAACACTCTCTTCCTATCACATGGGTACACTCCTTGACTCAGAATTTGAAGCAGATATTTCTTTCTCCTTTGCACCCTGTTTTCCCCCCTTCATTTTAAATCCTCCAAGACTTACCTTAATTGCTATTATTTTAGGAAGAACATTCTACTGATTTCAGAGTTCCCATTGGTTCCTCCAAGCCATTCTCCACAAAGCAGTCCGAATGACTTTTAAAATCACATATCCACCGTCCCTTCTGTCTACTTAAATTATTTCACTGAGACTTAGGATAAGCACTAACATCTTGAGGTCCCATGGGTTGGCCTCTATCTACCTTTTCAGCCTCTTCCCTTACCTCTCTTAGCATTCTGGGCCATAGTGGTCCTCTTTTTGTTTACTTGAACATCATGCTCCCTCCCACTGTGGGATCTTTGTGTTTGCTATTTTCTCTGCCTAAAATATTATTCTTTTATCTCTCCTTTCCTACTTAACTCTTTCTTATCCTTCAGCTCAATCCTATTATTGCTTCCTCAGAGAAGCCTTCCCTGATTTCTCTAAGCATGTCTAAACTTCTTAATATAAGCTTTTGTAGCACCATATATCTACCCCTCCTTCAGTGTACTTACCACAGTTGTAATTTTACATTTATCTATGTGATTATTGCATCAGCTACCTGTTTGGGCTTCAGTGTTGCAGATCCATCCCACCCATGGAACCATAATATCTGGCACATTATTTGCTGGATGTTTCTCAAAGACCTGTAGCCATGATACATGGACCCTTATCCCTGTATGTGCACCCATACTGACTTGTCGTCCTGTATTGATTTGTAATTTAGATCTCTCTTACTCTGTACTGGTATTTCTTCTTATTTGCAAATCCCACCACTATACCAACAAATACAGGCATCTAGTAGGTTCCATACTATATGCTGAATAAATGATTTCTAGTTATTCTTGAATAAGAACACTCATAGATTGAAGGTTAGTCTATGTAGCAAAATTAACATATTTAAATGCATCCATATTCAGCCACTTCAAAAAATTTCAGTCCATAGTTTCATTTACATACCCAAACGAAACTGTTTAAATAAAACCATTGAATGCCTACTATTATCAGCACTATGATTAGAGTTGCCAGATAAAATTTCAACCATAAATAAATGTTAGTATATGTTTTCAATATTAAATAGGGCAGAATTATACTAAAAATTTATCTGTGGTTTATTTGAAAATCAAGTTTAGCTAGGAATCCCTCATTTTTCTTTGCTTAGTCTGGCAATGCTAACTTAGATACTCCTTGAAATGATACTGGCTGCTCTCCATTGAGTGCTGTTTTTATTTCATCCTTACAATCAAAGGAGTAGGTCCTGTAAGCATTCACTTTGAACATATGGAGAAACTAAGGCTCGGAATAAAGAACTTGTTCAGAGTCACATGACTAACAAATGGTAAGTCTTATATACCTTTTAAGATATATGAGAATTCAGAGTCTGCACTTCTAACCACCATAATATATCACTATCTAAGCTATTGAACATATACCAGGCAACTATAGAGACAACACAGAGACTTTTTCATTGAGTGCTCTGAATATTTTGTAACTATGGCAATCCAGAGATCCCAGTGTAAAACCTAACATTGGATTTGTGAAACAGCAAATGAATTTCTGACACCCCCTCAGAAATTTCAGATGTTTTAGCCACTATATGGATTGTGAATTTACATAAATATGCTACAGTATCACCATCTGTTTAAGTTATAACCTTGGGTCTATTATTACTCATGAGTTAACTGTTTTAGAACTTTTGATGACATAGAGAAGAATCTCAATATAGTTTTCATGTCCTTAAATCAATGTAATGGATACCTCCCCTGGTGACAAAAATATCTCTAAGATCAAGTTTTCTTTAAGAATGTATAGAGATTTGCACTAAATTCATCATTTTATTTCAGTAGGAACTTTAAATATTAAGAAACTACCCAGGGCTTTCCATCTTAATCATGTGAATACAATGTGAACAGGTCCATTTTTTTGGTGTGGTATTACTTTTGAATCTCTTTTGTAAGTATTAATCCCCTCTCTTTATACTGAACTGTTAGGTGACTTAAAGTAATTTCTGAGTTCTATCTAAAAGGTAGCTTGGGTGCAGTGATGGGTTAAGTGATTTTTGTGCAGAGTTTAAATAGCAGCTTCAAAGATGAGAAGGAAGAACTTTTAAGGTATATCGTGTGTCAAGCATGTTGGGGCTTCAAGGTGTGGTGGATTCTATCATTCCTTTACAGTCTTCTTTGCAGGAAAAGAAGACTCCTTGGGTTTCATGCAAAGTAAATTTCTGAATCTGACCAGTGTAGGTGATTCCAATAGCCTTTGAGGTCAACACAAAAATGAAAACTTTCAGGGTTTTGCAAAAATGTATATATTTAATGCTGTGCAACTGCTAAACTATACAGTTTTTGTTGAAGAAACTTAAAATGATTCGCTCACTAACAGTCTATAATTTTACATTCTTTTGGCTTAAAGGGAAAAAAAGAAGACTAGAATTCCAGCAGAATTCAATGATTATTATTTACTATTCATACTTCTTATCACTTTGATTTTTCATCAGTCAATGAAGTTAATTTACTCTTCCATTAAAAAAATAAAACTTTCATCATTAGATAACTTTCACCAAGTAGTGAATTTCAGACGTAGATTGAAAATGGCTATAGCCCACGCTGAACTCATACACGTTCTCTCCCTGGCTCATTTATCGTAGCTCCCTCATGCTTTCTCACCCTTTTCACACCAGTCCCCCGAGATCTTGTCACTCAGCACACCCAGGGATAAAACGCCCTCCTAATCTGACGTGGCGGCCATAGCACAGAGTCAACAGTGCGCACTCTTGAATCAGTCAGACCTAAATTCAAATCCCAGGTCTGCTTATTAGCTGTGGCCAAGGGCTGAGTATTTAACAATTCTCCCCATCAATGTATTCACTCCATAATCACAAGTATATTATCACTGACTTCTTAGGCTGCAGTGAATGTTGAATGGATAATGCATGAGAATCATAGGCAGACAGTAAGCAGTCAGAATGTTAACCAACCACCATCATCATCATCATCATTTCATGTCAGGAAACTGTGAATAGCTTGCCTCTGTAAATAAGAAAAGAAAAAAAAAATCCCAGTTTTCACTTTCCTGCTAACCTATACACTTGAACCTCTCCTCTCAACTTTCCTATTAATGAGCTGCCTCTAATGTAGGTATTTCTTTAGATTTCAAAATGTATCACAGAAAAGCTATTAAATTTGATAATATTAGTGAAAAACAACAGAGCAGCATATATTGCTGATTTTGCTTGCTTATACCCATTCCCCACATGTCACTACTCTTTAACCAATAGACTGGATTTGCATTTGAGCACAGCCTCCAAAAAGAAAATAAATGTATTAATTTGCATAAATTATCAAAGGAGTGCTCATCCAGAATAAAATCATTTCCTGATTTAGAAAAGAGAATTGGAGCAAATATTTCTTATTTTGTTAAAAGCATTATCTTTGGGTTTTACAAAGTGTGTTACAACCTCAGTGCTCTTCAGTGAGAAATATACTAATGCCCTTTCTTCCATGTTAAATGTCACTTCACCACCCTGACTTTTTTTTTTTTTTTTCAACCTGATGGAAATATTGCCCAGTCATCAATATCTTGAGAGAAATCCCATTGGTCTGTTAGATAATTATTCATATCAAAACAGTCTCTCTCAGTCTTCTCTCTGTTTTTCTGTCTTTCTCTTTTCTTGCTCTTCTTCTGTCTTCAGACCTCATTGTCTATAACAAACCATTCTCTTAGGACACAAAAAATTAATCTTCCCTTCCTAGCGGTGTTGGGGTTATGCGTGTTGTTGGGTTTTTTGTTTGTTTCTTTTGTTTTGTTTATTTTATTTTATTTTATTTTTTGCTAGATATCCATGTATCCTTACACAAAGGAGACTTGTAAAGGTCTATATTTGCATACTCATTAGGTAGTTTCATGCATCTGCATCTTAAAAACTCTGTCAATACTTGGAGTAGCAGATATTTTGCCATAAAATAAACTTGAAAATCTTTTGCAGTGGTGATTGCAAAAATATATCTGTTGGTCCAGTCTTTACTATAAATGTTGTTCTTAATAAATAATAAATATTCAATATTTCCTTTTGTAGGAAAATTAAAAATAGAGCTTGGGAAGGTAGCACTGGTTTCTGTTTAGTTATATATTTTTATCAAAATAAGTTCCACAAATCTCCTGTGCAGAAATTCTGTGGTGAATATTTGAAAAAAATTGAAAAATTAATATGGGTATTAAGCATTCAATATTCAAGTTTGTTCCTTTAATAAATATTTGTTAAGAGACTCGTACATGGCAAACTTTGAGCAAAGTAGTAAGGATAGAGTGTTGAGTGAGATACCATATCCAGGTTCCTATTTTCACATAGTTTGCATTCTAAGGAAGACACATGTCAATAACTAATATTGTCTTATGCACAACTCTGGGAAGAAATTGGTTCAATAAGAATGTCTACAGGACTAGATGGGGAGTAGGGGTGAATCAGAAAAATATGAAGACCTAGAATAAAATAAAATAAAAATAAAAAGAATAACAGACCATATGATTAACTAAAAATGGTTTCCTTGTGTGTGTTTTTTAAATTAACCTATCATATATATAGTTACAGAAAACTGGGTTCTCTCTGTTGTACCCAGATTAAACTAGAACGATCCTTGAAGGAAAAAATTTGTATTCTGAAGTCTGCTGTTTTCATCAGTTTGGGGATAGGACATAAATTCTTTAGGTGGATCATGGCTCCAAAACTTAAATTAACAAACATGATTTTATATAGCAATACACTGTTAAATTTCTTTGACTACCACTACTTTGGGACTGTAACTCACATATAATGAAATTGCAATTATGACTAGAAGATTACTTACATCAGAAAGTCACATATGTAATGGAAAGGGACTCTAATTCATAAGTTGGCAACATTTATTAAGCTCTTCCTTTGGGCCAGATCTAGAACTTTGGGTTTGTAGTAGAGTATTTATCCCCCTCTAGGGGAAATCAGGAAGCTTTTCCCCAAAGAATATTTTTGCTAGGTTTTTAAGTGTAAATGTGACGCGAGGAATGAACATATCAGGGCTATGGAGAAGCTGGGACAAACTCACCCGGGTTTGAAAGGGCTTTGCATGTTCAGAGGACAAAGGAAATAGAGCGGATCATCGGAAAGCAGCAGCGGCATTTTGTATACCATACTCAAGAGTTTACATTGTACTGTGAGGTTAGTGGTGAGCCATTAGCAATACTTAAGTAGCAGAGTGACAAGATCCGATTTACATTTTAGAAAGTTTTCTCCGCTATTAATGTGAACTATGATCTGAGGCTTGATCAGACCACGGTGAAACAGACAAACAACACAGCAGTAATCTGGCTAAGAGATGATCTCACTCTACCCAGTCCATAATCTGGAATCATTACACGTGTGGTAGGTATTCCTAATGTGAAATCACAGTGAAGTTTAATACATATAGGACGGTGAGATTACACCTTAAACGAACAAAAACACCAACTTGACTACTAAAAGTTAACATCATGGGTGAACAGTTTTTGATCAGAGGGGCAGGAAGCCGCAGCACATGGGGTATAACCCTCATAAGCAGCATATGAATTTTTATCTTAGACCCACACAGTGAAAATCAGGGCTTTAGATTTTATATAGCTTCTTAAACATCAAACAAAAGCTAAAATGTTTAGACCCACTTATGTTCCTTTTCTTATCCTTTACAGATGACTTGCATTTCTGTATTTCTTTAATGCTGTGGTCACTATGTCAATTTCTTCCCAGGGGCAGCTGATGGGATCTAAAGTTGCCGGGCAAACTCTCTGCCTTGGGTTTCTAAGCAACACGCTGTGCATGCGGTCAGAGTTGAAGTTTGTTGTAGTCCAGGGTGCTTTGGCTGCTGCAGAAAGGTTTATTTGTGGTTCGGTTTTGTTTTAAAAATTTTCAGCCATGCTTATTGGTAGCTTATCATCAAAGGCATAAAACTGTCTACCATAAGGAAAGTTGCAGTTCTGCCAAAAACAAAGACATGAGCAAAATATTGATCTGAATAGAGTCAGATTCACTGATGCCATCTTTGAAACAATTTTCTTGCTTCTCTGACTTTAACATGTTTCTGTGTAATGATTTCCCCTGTTTGTCAAGAAAATCAGCGACATATTCCCAGGCACGGGGTAGGGGGCGGATACAAGGGGGAATGAGGAGAGTCTCCTTTTCCTGTGCTGCTAAATCTTTTTTAATCCAGCAGACCTCAGGTCCTGCTGAGGAAAGTAAAGCCTGCTGATTCCCCTTTTGCCATCAAGCGTGGACTGCCATTTTTGGGAGAGAAATGTCCTTAGAACATGGGAAGGGCATACCCGGCTCTCCGGCTCTGAGATACAACAGAGTCTGCAAAGCCCACAAGATAATCTCAGGGGTGCCCATTCCCACTCTGTTGAATCCTGTCTGGGGACTGGGAATCTGGGACCTATCCTTGTTGACTTTCTGAATCACTTATTAGTTCTCTCAGGCTGTGAAACCAGAAAATCTAGTCATGGAAGGTGCTAATTCAGCCCCACCTCTCTTGTCTCAAACGCATGCAAATGACCTCTGAATACAGCCCCTGAAATAGCCTTCTCTCTTGGGAAGAACTGAATAATGAATTCATATTTCGTAGTAAAATGGAATTTTGAAATAATGTTGGAAGAGAGAAGACCCTTCTTCCCACTAGTAGATCACTGAATACCATCAAAGTCCTCACTGTTTCCCTCGTATCAGGTTCTTTCTTATTTTCTGGTGGACTGGACCCTCACTGGTACCTTATGACCAACCCGTCCACATGCTAACCTGTTTGTGGCTCAATGCAAGCACGCTGCTATGTCACGCCTCTCTTCTGATTCTCTCTGTCCACTGAAAAGGTGTTTTCTTCTCCTGTTTTTTTTTTTTTTAATCTGGACTTTTACTCTAAGATGTTATTTTGAAGTCACCTCTTCTGTGAATTTATTTCAATAACTCATCCTTATTCTCTTTTAATTCCAAGATCCTAGCCCAGAGCTGTCACACAGAACCTATTCAGTACATATCTTTAGAAGGAATAAAAGAAACTCTTGGCTATAACCCCTGTTTTAATTATTTAGGTTATGATTTTGAGCAAACTTCTTCCTTCTGCTAGGAGTAAGATTCCACATCAGTAAAATGGGTATAAACTGGATGATCTCCAAGATTCTGTCTATGGTAGTTGTTACGGTCTTGAGGGCTGTTTATATGTATTCTCCTCCTCCACGTAGCAGGCCATAGAAGGCTGAAGTATGACCTGGCCAAGTGACTTCAGTGGAAATGACATGTGCTCCTTGTCAATGTAAGACACTGCAATGCCCAATGCTCTCTTCTCCCTCCTCCCTTGTAACTCTGGAAGCTGAGGTTGAAATAGAGCTGTGCACCATGATGGCCTGTGTTGGACAAAGAGCATGAGTGAAAAACCTTTGCTGTTTCTCAGATTTGGGAGTTATTACCACAGCATAGCACTCTTCCCTGACTGCATTCAACCCCTTCTATTCTTGCTCATTCAAGAGAATATACAAACTTCGATTACAAGTCTAATGTCAGGCCATAAAATTTCTGGTTTCAAAAAAATCTTTTACATTACTATGTACTATATAAGGGTTATTTTAAAACTATCGCCAACACTTGAGGCATTAAAATGTGCTTCTATTTAATGTTGGTAAGCAATTACAATAAAATAAAAAGACTTCAAAATTAGTTTTATACAAACCATAAAGAGAAATGGGGGTAGAATGGGAACTATTTTCCTCTTCTGCATTTAATTTGTATTCAGAAAAGATGGTTTAGTTTCTATATTTTGGAAAACAGTGTTGCACATGGACTCAATTTTACTAAAAATGCAGTGTTTGTATATATTATTTTCCAAGTCATTCCTCTTTCCATGAAATATGGCTAATTTTTCCCTTTTCTGCTATGATACATTTTCACAATTTCATGAGTTATATGGTAATTTTTTTAATATTAGAGAAAATTTTAAATACATTTTCTCCAACTTTAAAGCTATTATCAGAAAGTTAGACCAGTGTTAAAATAATCCAAATAAATATTTAAAAAATTCAGGCATACATATGTTTCTAGTTTTAGACACCAATCACTGAAGAGACTGAACCATCAAAAGATGACTGATATTTTTTCAATTTTATTTAGAAAAATTTTCATATCAAATTAACTTGTAATTTAGTTTATTATATTTGAGAAAATACATTTTCCTAGAGGAAAATTCTTCAGGGCTTTATCAATAAGTCACATCCTCACTTGCCATTAGTTGTAAAACTTTTGCTTTTTCTGACTAGACTCTGCATAGCCAGAGAATGAAATTACCATTAGTTCTTGACTATCAGTATTTTTCCAAAACACTCAGACTTAGATCTTCACTTTTCTTCATGCTAACTAGGAATAAATCAATCCTGCTTTCATCTGAAATCCAAATCACACTAGTTGTTCACATACTTAGATTAAAGGGGCACTAAGACCATAAGAACAGACTTGTGATTTGACAAACTAAGTTCAGATTCTTGGTGGTTAGCCAACAAGCTGAGTATCCTTGGAGTATCCTTACTTTCTCGAAGCCTCTGGTTCCATGTTTACAAATGTGGGTATTGACAGTTATCTGCCTCACACATTTGTTACAAGATATAAGTGGGATGTGACATTTAATTCCAGAACCACGAGTTCCATAAAGACATTTTCCTGTTTGTTCATTCTGTAGCTCCACCCTGCCTTACACGGAGGAGACTTGTCTAATGTTTATTGAGTCAATGATAGAATAAACATTGAAGGAATAAATGGATTAATGATTGAATAAACAACTTTACACAGTATAAAATGCATTGAGTAAGTTCTATGAATGATAGTTATCATTATTACTATCATTTCTATTTCATAATACACTATCTACTTTTACCCTTAAACTCACCTAAGATTTTGTGATTTGACTCTTTAAAGAAAAGGTTTTGATCAGTTTTTATAATTTTGATAAATCACACTGCTGTGGCCCCAAATTCTAGACTACTATGAAGAAAATTCTTCTACAACTCCAGTGAAAACCGTTCATTCTTCTCTGTATTCTAGGTCAGTCCACAGAGATTGTTACCATCTTTACTTTCAGGATTTAATTCACTTAAGATACATTCATTCAGGGACTGGGGGGTATAGCTCAATGCTAGAGCACATGGTTGGCATGCATGCACAAGGTCCAGGGTTCAATCCCCACTGCCTCCATGAAGGGGGAGAAAGAAATTGAAACGAAGGATACATTCATTCAATACATTTTAATGAAATTATAAGGACTGATAATCAGAATTCATTTTGCTTAAAATGTATAAAGACACACAGCAGATTTCTTGCCTTCGGTCACACTCTTTATATTTTACTAAATGCTTCCCAAATACTTCCCCCAGATCTCACCACATGAAAACATAGACGGCCTCTCACTCTCTCTCTCCTCTTAAAAGCATCTTTCTGGAGACCTGGGGAGAGTGTGACAAGATCACGCTACGGAAAAAGCATCAGCATGTCGCCACACTTGTTCTTCACCTCGCGTTGTTGGCCATCTCGCTCATGGTCTATAAAGACTGAAATGCTGGGTACCACACCCCTCCTGAGCTGACCCTTCCTGTCCGCCAGGCTTCTTGGCTCAGGACTGTTGCTGTTCCCTAGGATGTTCCATGATAAGCCAAAAAAGTAATGAGCAATGCTTTGCAGTCCCTCCTGGTTTGTGCTAAATGAGGATAGCAGAGCAAAGGCCACTCTTTGGGATACCAGACAAACCCAGAAACTTGAGGCTCTAGCAAACTCCCTCCTAAACCCAAAATGATGAGTAAAACTATGTTCACACATTGTGAAGGAGAGGTTAAGGAACCAGACAGCATATGCTTTTGGTGTCTCCACACCTGTCTCCTCAAATACACCCCACTTATGTGCTATTATTTTATCATTTGATGCTATTCTGGGAGAACCTGCCAGGGTGGCAGTACCTAAGGTGTCTGTTTTGCTACTGAACATAGCAAACTTTTATTTCCTCTGAAAATAGAGCTAAGTTCCAGCTGGAGTGCAACAGCTACATTGAAACTAGTCCTATAAAAAGACTTTTACAAGTCATGTGAAGAAATACTTTTTTTTTTTCCTGTAAATAAACTAGCAAAAATCCACAGCAACATACTGGAGAAATGCAGGTAAGAAGAATAAAAGATTTCAGTTTACTGCAGTCCAGGATTTCTTTAGGGAAAAATGTGTGAATTGTTTTTACAGATCCATACTTCTAAATTATTGCAAACTTCATTGTTCTTGGTTAACTGGCCCAAAAGCAGTAAAGAAGATCATGGTGGGGACAGTTTCTGGAGTCTGGCTACCGAATCAGGAGGAGGGATGTCACACACCACATGTTCGCTAAAATTCTCTAGTCAGGGGTCCTTCCCAACCATGTTAATGCCACCTTTTGATTTTTATAAATGAGAGGAGCTCTTTGTTTTGGGCTTATCAGTATTTCTCCACTGCCTGCTAATATGTCCAACGCATAATAGTTACTAATGAATACTTTGTGGGGTGAATGACTGAAAGAATATATTCTCTGATAAACCACTGGTTAAATAGGATTTCTGGATTAATTCATATGTATTCAGTTTCCCAACAGTCTGTGAACAACTTTAGACCCAATCGATTTCAACTTTCCTGTTTTAATGGTATAGACTTTAATGCCTGGAATTTTGCAAGGCCAGGTGCTTATTCTCAAATGGATAGGCATCAACATGGCTCTGAGAACCTTGGAGCTGTACTTCCAGAGAACTCATTTACATGCAGCATTGTACAAAGTAAGGGAAGAATTTTACTCTAGGTTTGATCGCCACAGGTTTCAGGTTTGTTAAAGTTGGTTTTCTTGATCAAGCCCAGTTCTTTGCTTTTAGTGCCAAATTTAGTCCAGTTTTGCAATGAGAAATTCCTCTTCTAAGAAAAAAAAAGAAATATATCGCAACTCTCTCTTGCTTTTCCTCCCACTTAGAATATAAATCCAGAATCAGCCTGAAGTTTTCTTCTGCTCTAAGCCACATACTTTCCATCAGTTCCCTGTGTTTCCTCCCTAACCACCCAACCCCACCTCCAACCAATCCTTTCCCAGACCTCGTTCTCAGGGTCAGGTCTTACACACAGTCAGCGAGCACTTAGTGAGAGTCTGGCCACATGTGCACTAATTTGCAGCACTCACAATCCTTCCCATTCACACATCTGAGTCTGGGCAAGTAGGATGAGAAGTTTATAAAAGGCCAGGGACCCCTAGGCCACCCTTTCAGCTAAAATGAATGTGCTGTATTTCTCGGATTAGATTTTGTTACCTCCTGGAAGAAGCGTGAGAACTTAAGAGAGTCATTTCTGCCAATCTTAATAGTCACCTGCCTTATTCTCTAAATCCAGACAACAAACAATCAGTCCAGTGCCCAGTACATTCTTCTTCTTCAAGGAAAGTAAATTAAAATATTTTTTAAGCTGGATTTAGGGTATACGTTTAAATCTAGGCAGTTTGAGTAGAAAGAGAAAAGACTCATTGCCTATTTTTCAAATGTTTCATATCAAAAGAATGTTTATGAAGTCGGTCTTCTTTTAGTGAATATGCTGTACCTGATTTTTATTTTAAGAATTCTATTTTATTTATTTGTAATTCACAAATTCTGTTTCTTTGTGGGGTTTTTTGTGGGGCGTAGGTAATTAGATTTATTTATTTATTATTTTTTAAATGAGGGTACAGGAGATTGAACCCAGGACCTTGCACATGCCAAGCACACACTTTATGACTGAGCTGTACCCTCCCCTGGACAACTTGGTTTTTCTCAAGAATGTGGAAAACTCGCTGTACCGCAGCAATATACAAGTTTCAAATCTGATAATTTGTTTTTCCAAGTATTTAGCAAATGAATATGTACAAGAATTGTCAATCCATAAAAAACAATAATTTTCTAAGTATATCAAAACAGATGATTAGACTCTAGGAAGAAGAGTTAAAAAATAATGTGGAATTGTACCCATTTGCCAGTTTAATAGCTGTGAACAGGATACAGCTCATTTGCAAAAACTCCCTTTTTTTATTTTAACAGCACAAAGAACAAAAAAGGAAGAAAGTGACTGTTTCTACTTGTTGCTGGAGACTTCAGGTTATATGTACATGGGAAGAATGAAAATACTATGGAGTGACAAATAGAGAGTTCAGGACTAAAGGCCATTCAAAGACACCATAGCCCAGGACTGGCCCCAACCAGAACAATGAGTCAAAGGTAGATTCATCCTCCTCATGTTAGAAAGAAAAAAAAAAAAAAATATTTAGCATGTGAATCTTCTGTAAACAGTCCAAAAACAGAGGCAAAAGTTAAGCTCACTAAAATGTCTGAGATTTATTCACTTTATTTAAATGTGTGATTCTATGTTGTGGGTCATCTGGGAATGTGGGAATACTATGAGGCGTTTATTAAAGCAAATGGCAGCTAAGTGCTTAGTCTTTTATAAAAGGCCAAGGACGCCACGACTTTGATCTCTTGTCAACAATTCTCCCGCTAGAGACTGTCAACTTTATGCCACCCAAAAAGATTATGAGGCCATTCTTGACATATCTTTATACCTTTGACTAAAGTGTAGGGATTCTAGAATGAAACACAGGCAACTGTGAACCATTACTTAACTGGTATCTTCCTACATGTTTGGTGAGATTATATTAGCATCAAAAGGATTGAAAATTATAATTATGACCCAGCTTCAATGGGATTTAGCACTTTAACTTTTTTGGAAAAAAAGAGCAGTGCACGATAAATACATAACCCAGAGCATCAGCCAGGGCGCTGGTACGATAAATGCACTCAGATAAAAAATTGAAGTGGATTCTCCATGCTGGTTGTTGAATGAAGTTTCTGGTGCTCCTTGGGTGTCTAGGGAAGAGTGAAGGTTTCGCCCTCCATGGTGTACCCAGTCTCATCCATACATTGTTTGGTGTATTTAACGTAACTTTCTTTCTACAGATTGGAAAGTTACGTGGTATGAGTGGGCAAGTGTGTGTGTGTGTGTGTGCATTGTGTGCATGCATGCACTTGTGTATGTATGGGGGAAGGGGATATAATTTTTATGTGAAATAATTACATAAAAGTAGAAGGCTGATATTGTGGTCTCCCAGGAAGAAGCTGTCCTCATTAGCTAAGAAATATCAAAGATGGTATGGCAGAAAAAATAGTGTCTCCCCAAAGATGTCCATATTCTAATCCCCGAAACTTGTGAATGTGTTGCCTATGTGGCTAACAGGATATGATAACCATAAGAGGTGGAGATGCGACCATGGCAGCAGAGTTTGAAAGAGATTTGAAGATGCTACAGGCTGACTTCAAAGATGAAGAACAGGGTTCCAAGCCAAGGAAGGTGGGTCATTTCTAGAAGTGGGAAAAGATGAAAAAGAGATTCTTTCCTAGAGTCTTCAGAAGGTACAGAACACTTGATTTTAGACCTTTTGGGATACTGACCTCCAGAGGTCTCCCAAGATCCATGTCTACTTCTGACCTCAAGGACTGGAAGATAATAAATTTATGTCGTTCTAAGCCTTTAGGTTTGTAGTAATGTGCTACAGCGGCAGTAGAAAGCTAAGGCAACTGGGTGCCATGTATTAAATAGCTGTAAAGTTTCGGGAGCTAGACTGTTTGGGTTTGAATCCACATTATTGTGTGATACTGATCAATGTAATTTTTCTGTGTCTCAGTTTCTTCATCTGTAGAATAGGGATTATAATATTAATTATTTCATAAGGGACTAAATGAATTAATGTATGTAGATTACTTAAAATATGAACCTAAAGTGAAGAAATCACAGTTGGAGGAATTGGCTTATCTGGCAATTCCTTGATCCTCTACGGCTGCCACCTGCTCAGTTGATGAATGAATGCCAGTTTGGTCCACTGACAAGGTGATTTTCTGTCTACAGAGTGTGGAAGTATAATGCCTAGTCTATTATTTTTCTGCTTTGCTGGAATGGTTCAAGGTCTATTTCCTGCCATAAAGCAGGACAAGGTCATTTCAATCCATCCAGAGACAAGAGGATTATGTTCAAGATTCCAAAATTTAATCAAAAAAGGGAAAGTCCAGTAAAAGGCAGATTGGGACCAAAAATAAAGTCAGAAGCACAGGGGATGTCAAATCTGAGCAGCACTGAAAATACTAGATTTGCTGCTTGATTCAAGGTTGAAGAAGGAAAGTGACAGAGAAGTAGGGAAAGTGTGGTGAAGATTACATATATTGCAAAATCGGTACAAATTTACTCAAACCACACTTTGTGGTCATGGAATTTCCCCAGTCTGCTTTTAGTCCAGAAATCCAAAAACCTCTTTCCAATAGTCAACTGGTCATCTGTACATATCTCATCCTGATAGTCCTTATCTTGCTTGATTAATTATACTAACATTCCATTCAGAAACTGGGAGCTAGCATCCACCGCTCCCTCACCACTAATGTCAAATATGCCAAGTCCCATCAATTAAATAAGCCAAGTACATTTCAACTGTCTTCTGTCCCCACTCCCACAGTTTAAATCATAATAATTTCTCATCAGTTTCCTAACTGATCCGTCTGCCTTTATTCAAAGAATCCTACATGCTCTGCCTGAGTTAATTTTATAAAAGCCAGATTTGGTCAAGCTATGCCTCTGTTTAAAATATTTTTAGGGGAGTGAGTATAGCTCAGTGGTAGAGCACATGCTTAGCACGCATGAGGTCCTGGGTTCAATCCCCAGTACCTTCATAAAAATAAAATAAACTACATTAGATAAACCTAATTACCAATCTCCCCCTAAAAATAAATAAAAGTAAACAGAAGCAAGTAGGATTATTAAAATTTTTTTAATAAATCCTTATCAACAGTAGGACTAAATCAACACTTCTCAGCAGGGACTCTTAATGTTCCATCCAGTTGTGTCTGCTTTTCCATCCTCATGACTCTCTGTCCACTAATTCTCAGGTGCCTGTGCTCCAAAGGGTATCTCTTGATCTTACTCATACACACAATTCTCTCTCTTCCTTTCATAGCATTGTGTGGACTCTCCCTTTCTCTGAATGCTCCTTATCCATTATTCATCAGGCACAATCTTACTCATCTTTCAGACTTTGCTCCGATGTTGCTATCTTTGCTGATAGTGTGAAGCCCTCCTTCACTGCAGGGTGTTGGCTTCCTGTGTGTTAATAGCAGATGTGAATATCAGTAAGTGTGTAAGAACTGTACTTTGTGTCACACACAAAGTAAGTTAATTTTATTTTGAGCACTCATTTTGTCAGCGCAGCAGAAAATTGTTTTATGTCAGTTTAGTCTTCCTGCTCCTTTCCCTGGGCTTGGGTTTAAGTTTGGGGAGACTTCAATAATTCCAAGTACTTAGAGGGTGGGGAACCACATCTTTAATAATTCCATTCATGTGTTGATGCCTGTGGCCCTTGGACATCAGACCATTAAGCTCAGCACTGAAATTTCTACTCCCATGGCCCCTTCTAGTAGGTTTGTTATTTGCCATAAAATGACGCTTCCATGACTTGTTAGGGTTACAGAAATTGCTGCAATGACATCTATAGCATTTGGGCCTTGAAATCAACATTCAGGACTCTAACCATAGACATAAAGAACACAGTCAATCTCTCTCCACTCCCCACGTCCCTCCCAACCTTCATTCTTATGCAGTCTCCATCTCTCCTCTCTCCTGTTGGGAGAGTTGGTGGAAAAGGAAATTACTTTTTCTTCATGTATCTTTACATCTTGAATCCTCTTTGTTCCCTCAAGGCCTTAAGTATTTGAAAACAAAAGCCAAGAAGAGGCTCAAACATTCTCTTTTTATGAAATTGTTATTGTTTTGGTTGTTGTGGCTGTTGTGGTCATTGTGTTTTTGTTTTGACACTTCCCTCCTGGAAGAGATGAACACAGCCAAGTCTGTCTGCTGGAGTTGGGAAGAAGGGAAAGAATAAATCCAAGTGGGAAAAAGGAAAGGAAACATAGTTAATGTCTTAATATTATTCTGTCCCCCATCACAACCAAGACAGGAGGCAGAGACAAAGGGCAGGATCCAAAACAACTAATTCCTGCTGGTGCTGCTGTGGGCCAAACTGTGAAGTGGGCAGAGGCTGGTCTTTGGACATCACGTCTCTTGTATAATTTCATCAAGTCTTCCTCTCTCATTTTTGTTTGCCCATTTCCTCCTGCGTCCATTGAGATATGCTTCCAGGAAAGACTCACAGTAGTAAATTGACAGCAGCTAATTTTTGCACGTTAATCTTATATATATTACAGTAAGTTGGAGTGATATTCTAACATAAGGCAGAAGCAAGAAGATATTTAAGGATGAACATATACTCTGATTCTGATGTAAAGAGTAAAATCTCGGTCCATGGTGCTTCGAAGGACCAGACCAAGAAGCTAGCTAAAAAAACCGGACGTACATGAGACTCCTAACCATGCATTGTGTTGTCTGCTTGTAGGCAATCAGGAAACATAATTGCTAATAATTCTTTCTTTGACTAACTTGTTGTCCAGTTGCACCAAGGGTCACTTTGGGTTTAGTTTTTCATCAAAATTTGCAAGAATAATTTTGTGGGTCTTCTTTAACTGCCAAGCACCAGCTGCCCGGTTTCATATACGTGGTTACAAAAGATAATATTTTTTTTACTATTACCATATGAGTGTTTATGCATAAAGATTCTTTTTATACCATCTTGGTATAATGAAGCATGTTAAATATATTGAAACATTCATTTTAACTACATTGGAATATTAAACAGAAAATTATCAACTTCCAGATAAAATAATATGCCTAAAGATTTAATTGTAGGTAATGTCCAGACTTAGGAGAAAATGTCACTTTCATAGAAAAGGAATGAAATATTAATATTCAGATCTATATATGTATTTCTCATCCCTTATTAAAGTTGCTCAATGTTAAATATTTTTAAATGGACAAATTCTATAGAAAATATGCACCAGTGAAACACTTATGTATTTGAAGGTTTTAAATTGTTATTCCCAAATTTAGAGGCCAAGGGCAACTTTCTGGTTCGTGCATAAGGCCAAGAACAAAACCTTGAAATAGACCCAAACCGTTTGAGGGTTTAAATATTCTTGTTTTTCCAGCTGTGCATTCTAGAAGAGCCTACAGATATCTAACAGTTTACATTTTACAGATTTCACTGAAAGGGGAAAAATTTGTTTTTCATGACAGAAAACTACTTTTGGTAAATAAAAATGTAAATGGAAGCAGAAGGTGCACTTCAGTGTTTAGCTGAAGGGAAAATTTTATCTACTTACAAAATCCTTTTTATTCTCCTCTGATTTTGACTTGAATGGCTTCCAGTTCCATTTGCTGTCTTTGTTTAAGCTTCATGACTTCCTTCCCATAACCCATAGTTAAGGTAGTTGCATTTATTGAAAAATTTCAGAACCCGTGTCTTAGAAAGAAATATTCTCATCCTTTCATCCATCACTTGTCTACCAAAAGGCATTCAGTTCAAAAGAAGGAAACCTATTCTGGTTCTCAAATAGCGCCCATACTTCAGAAAAGGATTAGCTCCTTCTACTCCTTAACGGAAGAATTCAGATCACTTGACCAAAGAAATTGTGAATACATTCCATTTTACTTGGAAGGCTAGTTATCTGTAATAAAAACAGCTTGATTTAGTCCTGGTAGTTTTCTTTCAATGTTTGAGATTGACCAGCAGGCAGAAATTAATTCTATTTGCCACAGAGTGATGCAGAGTTCTGAAAATACATGTAAAATGCCGGGAACCTTAACCCAGTGTAATTTCCAAAATTGTGAAAGTCCATTATGTGGGAGACACTAGGAACACCCATAGATAAGTAAGTTCTTCCTCAATCACTTATTTCTGTTTTGTTGGACACATAAGTAAGTAAGAGTTGAGATTAGTATTTTCAAAACAATCTGTAGAATCTTCTGAATGGGTGCTTGGTTTCATAAGATAGTTAATATTGGATTATAAAACTGATTACTACAATTTTTTGTTTCAGGAAGAAATCCAAGAAGAAAGTATTTGACTGACTTACACTTCAAATTTTATGTCTGTGTACCTGTATATTTATATATACATTCAGGAAGACGAAATAGCATTTGGTTATTGTGTGATACAATATTTTGTCCACTAGATGGGTCTCACTTTCATATTTTTCAAAATGAGATGAATTTCTCTGTATTCATGCTGGTTGACCTCACAGAGCTATGTATTGGAGTTAAAAACAATACGTAACCGGTACTTGTCCAAAGTACTCTTCATAAATAACAACAACAACAACTTCTTTTTTTAATTAAGGAATTATTTCAATGGTTCTAACTGGAACTAGGGATAAATTAAATAACAACTAAATGCAATGTAGGAGCCTAGATCCAATCCTGGAACAGAAATATAAACATCAGTGGAAAAACTGGTGAAACTGGAACGTCTATAGTTCAGAGTATCATACAGATACTAATTTACTGATTTTGATCACGGTGCATTGGTTATGTAAGGTGTCATCATTAACACAAGCAGGGTGAGGAAGAGGAAGAAATTCTTCTATTTTCACAAGTGTTTTTTAAGTCTACAACTATTTCAAAATAAAAAAAATTTTTAAATCAATGTAATAGAGTTAAAGTGAATGACAAATTAGAAAAATAATGATCGGCTATACTAAGACTGTAACTAAATGAAGAGTAGAAAAGACTCAATAAATGAGATGCCAATACATGTTTAGCATATGTTTTTAAAATCCTGTAGAACATGATCATGTTTTTTATTAATTTAAGGGGTAGACCTAGTAAAGATCAGAACTATTGCTTTGGGATATGTGTCACACAGCTCTCTTATCATATAATTTTCTAATTTTGAATTTTTTCTTTTTATTTTGAATTATTGCTCAGTCATTTAGTGCAGACATCTAATTTTTTTCCAGAAATAACATGAATAATATGTTTTCTGAACTCATAATTACAGGCAACAACAATTGTATAGAATTTATACATACACAAAAAGTGTATACAATTTATACACACATACAAAATATGAGTACAAATAAAACTGAGGAAATCTAAGTAAGATCAGTGCTGGTATCACTGCAAATAGTCTGGTTGTCATATTACATTATAGTTTTGCAAGATGTAACCATTGGGTAAAACTGGGAAAAATATACATGGGATCTCATATTATTTCATGCAATTGCACACAAATCTATAATTATCTCAATTAAGAAAAAATTGTGAAGGCAAAATAAGGAGACTCTCCAATTTTAAAAGAAGGAGAAGGGGGGAGCCAGAGAGAGGAGTCTGAAATATTTGCTGTTCTATCAGAGAAAAAGACAAGTTCATTTTGTGTGGCTTCTAAGGGATCAAGAAACATTTTCAATAAAGGGCCAGACAGTAAATATTCTAGACTTTGTCGGCCTTAAGTTCTCTGTTACAACTGCTCACGTCTGCCATTATAGCATGAAAACACTTGAAGTGAATAAACAGATAATGACCACGACTATGTCCTAATAAAACTTTATATAAAGACGCTTAAGTCCAAATTTTATATAATTGTCATATGTCATTAAATACTATTATTCCCTTGATTTTTCTCAACAATTGAAAAATGTGATATTCATTCTTAGCTTGCAGGTCATACAAAAATGTAGCCGGGCAGCATTTGGCCTGAGGGCTATCGTTTGTTGACACCGCCAGAGAGAGACAGATTTGGCTGAAAATGATGAAAATGTTTACAGCAGTAGAACTGAAGCTAGGTGGTCTCTCTGTCAAAATAGCAGAGAGGATCTTCATGAAAGAGATGAGACTGAAATTAGTCATTCAAGATGGCTTCCAGTTGGAAGATTGTGTGATTCTTTGGTCTTGTGTCCTGAAATATGGTAATTTAAGGGTTAAAAAGAGATTTCTTACTTATTTTTAAATAATTTTTAAAATTTTGCCTCAAAATATTGACTATTTTTTTTCTAGTATCTTAAAATTTTTTTTAAAAATCTGTTCTCTTGCATTTTTTGAACCCACCAGCTACCTCCAAACCTGAGTTCTTCTTTACATTCTGATTCAGGAAACTTCTTCAGTTACTTAAAGTTTGTAGTGGAAGCTGTAGTTTAGCAAAAGCCCTGGCATTTATTAGGTGTCCAATGATAACTAACTATTCTTGTCATTCTTGTTCTTATTATTTGCCAATTTTGTGCATAAGGAGGCCCAGTCATGCCACAGAAAACAAAGGAGAACAAGTCAAAGGTCCCCCGTGTAAACGCAGCCCGCTGCGATGTCAGTGTGCAGATGCAGGAACACTTGCTCTCACACTCTGCAAAGGGTTTTTTTTGCTCCTCATTGCCACATACGTGAAATTCAGTTATAACAATTTCATCTCTTTATGTTAAAGCTTTGAGCTCCATGTACAAGCCCGGCCTTTGGAAGGGCTGCCCGATTAAACTGTATGAGTGGGGGCTGATTCCGGTTTTGTGGGACCTGCAGGTCTCTATAAGAAAAATAATACACCATTATGAATAAAAGTTAGAAAAAGGATTTGGGGGGAGGGTGCTACATAACAAAGCTTAAATTTTATGTGCTTGACAGCAAATTCATCTCTGGAATCAAAAATGAATGAGTCTCAGATCCTCTACTAAGAGTATGTTTGAAACAGAAGAAGAAAGACCCCAAGGCTCAGAGAAATCGCCTTCCTGTGCCTGATGAGATTTTCAGCGTAGTATGTTGAGCAGGAAACACTGGCAACTGAGGAGGGGGCCGTGTTATCAATGACAAGCTTCACTGATGTCACCATTTATGTTTCCTCTTTTCCTCTTCCATCTTTTTCATTACAGGTGCTATGTCATCTAGCCACCCATCACTTAGCATCCCTGACCCCAAAGATTGAACAGGCAGATGAAATCAAAGGACCCAAAGAAATATGTCTTCAAAATAAATAAATCTGGATTTTCAGTCAACAAAGACTATCATAAGATAGGAAGTAGTGATTCAGTTCATGAGCACATCTTTTGCAAAGGTATCATCTTCGGAAAACGATGAGAGTTTTAGGACCTGCGAAAGCGTGGATCTTGGAACCAGTGATCTCGCGTTCTCCAAGGCGGTTCTGGCGTTCATTCTGCTTGTCATTAAGCACGTGCACTGAAGCATGTAATGCCGGTGGCGTACTGAGAGCTGCACTCCTGCTACCTGAGCATATGTCTTTTCCTAAAGGCCCTCTGAGCCACAGCTGATCAATGAGCATTTATTTGCAATCATGCCAGCATTTCTCATGCAGGTCGGTCAGATATGACTGAGTCTTTAAAGTCCTCGCCGAATATTAAAATTTTAATCTATGTCATTAGGGGAATTACATCTATATTTGGCTGAACAGAATTTCATCAGCTTCATAGACTTTGAAGGACATTTTGGGTACAACATGACCCTGGCCCCATGCCTGCCTCTGGATGTGTGGATATCTACAGCATCAGAAGCAAACGTTTTCTCAAATGGAACATAGCTGCAGCTGTGGGATAGATTTCAAGTCACTTTTCAAAAGCAGAAAAGGACAAAATGTACGATTAACCCTTAAAAATGATAGAAGACTCAAGAGTAGCTATAAAACGCATCAGTTTTACATGCTACATCATTAGATGCTTTCTGTAGCCAGAGAAAAGGGGTATTGTTACAGCTACTGGGCCAGAAATTATGCAGAACCCACAGTATTGAAATATCGGTGAAGTCGTTACAGATTATTTTTTGGTGGGGTGTCATTAGGTTTTTACTTATTTTTTTTTTCAGTGGAGGTACTGGGGATTGAACCCAGGACCTCATGCAAGCTAAGCATGTGCTGTACCACTGAGCTCTACACTCCCCACGTTTAAAGTCTTTAAATAGCTGCTTTTACTATTGACAAAATCATTAACTGCTTGTAGAATGACTACCTAAAACAACAATGGCATTATTTGATATGTTACATATCATACATATCCATAACATACAGCAAATAGGAATCTCATGCACTGAGACTATTACTGTGCACAAAGTTGGAGAACCTCTGGTTTAGAGAATCTGACAGCCATGTCTCCCTGCTATGTAGAAATTCATAGATGCACCAGGAATTGCCTAGAGATGAAATAAACTCGGTCTCACACTTACTGCCTCACACATAAACTTACAATATTTCAGTATGTTTTTTTTCAAAATTTAAGATAGTTTTTTAAAGTTCTCTGAATTCATGATAGATTTTTGGCCCTATGTGCTTTTATAATTAATGGACATGAAATATACAATTACTATCACATGAAGTTTTGTGAAATATTTTGAGATTAGAAAACATACCAGGTAGCCATCGAAAAGTGCTGAACATCTTCAAAGGTGGAGTTGGTAATTAGGTAATAATATCTACCTCTCCTGAACTCTTTTTCTTTCATGGGCTCCTAGGATTCTGGGTGGCAGAACTGAACTTCGTGAAGCACCTGCCCCTAGCAGAAATTCAGTGATTGATTTAGATTGGGTATTTTCCTCTTTCTGTAATATGGATAGAATCATTCTCTTTTACTTTTGCTAATGGAATTCCTTTTCTCCAATATGATTTATGAATCAAATCTTTGCCAAAAAACAAACAAACCAAGGTGTGTGTCTTCTCCAAGTCTGACTGCTTAAGGTAGCTCCTTTTAACCTGAATAATCCTTCAGTGGCAGCTAGCTCATTTTAATGTTCTTTGATTAAAAACAATTGTGATTTATACAGTGGAGGTAATAGCTCAGTTTAAGATCCTACTGTTATTAACAACACAGCAGGAGAGCTCTCAAGACAACAGCTTTTCAGCAGAGAATGTTACAGAGCAACTGTAGCAGGTCATCTTTCAAAGTACAGCAGGTCATCTTTCAAAGTACCCAAGGAAAGAATGTTGCACTAATGAAAACATACATATCTAAATGGATTTCATGAACCAATTCTACGCATTTTGGTAATTTAGACTTTTTTAAAAAATCACATTGCACATATTTTTACTATAACACTATTTGGAAAGATTTATCATATAAGACACTGTCTTATGTATTCCAAAGCACTAGCATATTCCAAATGAGCAATTCATCCCATTTTGAGTTTCATAAAAAAATATCCTTTGCCTCAAAATAAAAACTTAATACAATTAAAAAAATTTTTTTACCTAATCATCAGTTTGTTGTTTAATCCTAAAACCCTGGCGACATCACTCCCCCTAATCCTAAAAGCTTAACATTCTAAAAAGGAGTATCTTTACTTACATTCTATTCTTAAAATTCCATGACATTTGTCAGAGAAGTAAATGACATTGGGGTGGGGGAAGTAAATGTCCTTTTCCTTTTAAAAACGTTAGCTACGTGGCACATAATTGAAACTGTTATATTCCAAGAGGTTAAAAAGATCATCGTTATCTTGGGGCCTATTTATGCAAATATTCAATAAAGAATTATTGAATCAAGAATATAATGCTGTATTGAAGCACCAGGGAGAGCTGTTTTTGAAAATCTATCCTTTAGGCCTACGTTAATTAGTCACTGAAATTATTATGAGTAATATCCTCACCAAACAGATATTCAGAGTGCACCTCTAAGGCACGTCCAGAGGGCAGAAATGAATATTTGAATATAAGAGCTAAATGGATCCTCTGGTGGAATCTTCACATTTTACTGGCTGGGAAATCTCAGACCAGAGTGGTGAGCCCTCCAAGGTCACACAAAGGCCATGGCGAATCTGGCCTTTCATGATCACATATTTCTACTCTACCACCAATCCTACCCCTTAGCATGGGTTAAAACAGAGATCCAGAAGCTTCTGGGCAATTTTTTTAGCTGGTCTAAACTAGAACCTAATGTAACTTTTGCTCCTTCCAACTACACTGTAAGTAAAAAATAAAAATCCACTCCTCAAATTTTTACTGAGTCAGACAAAATTTTGGCAGTGTTTCCTTTTCCCAAGGTTTTGTTGTTTATTATATGCTATTGTGATAAAGCCTGAGTTGGCAGTGGTCAGATACAGAGTCTGAATAAAAGACTGGCTCCTTGACCCCTCTGAATCAGCTGAAGGACCTGGGTAAAAACATCTCTGGGGAGGATCCAAACAGAATGGAATGGCAGGCCCTTTCACAGCATTGAGAGGGCTACAATACACCAGGACGACACTTTGGGGTTGCCTACCTTTGCTCCGGGATTCTAACAGATCTCATAGGAGGACATATGGCAGGGAAAAGAGAGAGAGAGAGAGAAGGGACGGACATGGCTTCCCTGAGCCCAGGAAGGGATGTATTGGTCTTGCTCTATATGCAAAGCTGTAAATCATCTTTTCAGGATCAATGTTGTTTGAATTATTATTCACTGAAAGTGACCCAGGAGTTTTAGAACCACAAGAGTTACAACCACAAGGTTGCTAAGCATTCCTCTAATGTACACAGAGAAAGACTAAAGACTTTTAACACAAGCCAAGACTATTCAAATAGAAGGATCTCAAATGATCCTGAAAGCAACGTGACCTGAATGCTTCCAGAGCATTAATAGGAGTGGGTCCTGCTATTGTTGGCTTACAAATCAAACTACTATGCAATGGCCTTTCTAAATTAAAAAAAAAAAATTCTGCTTTATTGCTCTCTAATTTTGTTCACCAACAAATTCTATTTTGTATTAATAGAATTATTATAAAAAATAAAGTTACATAATTGAAAGTGTCTCACATAAATTAGAGGCTTAATAAATAGTAAGATACTGCAATTTAAGCAATATTCTGTATTTCATTATACTAAAGTACATGACTCAATAATTCCTCAATTAAATTTGTATTTACTGTGTTATACTCAGTACCACGTAGCAACATGAACATTTCTCTGTCAGAATGTAAACAAAGCAAGCTAATTTGGTTAAATATAGGGAAATGCAGCTTTTTGTCTGTTTTTATAAACATTCCATTCAGTTAGTAGTCATATGTGTTTGCATATGTATATGTGTGTATATTCAAAATGAAAGCACAGTGTAAGCTATGTATCTTCAATTTCAAAAGGGAAAAATTCAAAGGAAAATGTTACTAGTTCTTATTTTAGACCAAGCCCTCACCATGACCCCTGAATATACTAAGCTTTGACAAATTATTTTTTAAGACTTTAAGATGTTTAAAGACAGATTGAGAAGTCAGAGCTTCCATCTAAACGACTCTTCAATCTCACCAAAGTTTCTATCACTCCGTTGAACTTACATCAGAAAATCACCAGAATTTTGTTGAATCTAACGGATCTTCAGTGATTCACTTTGAGAAAAACTTCTTATTAACTTTCCACTTAGTTGGTTTCTTCTTCCTAGAAATTCTCTCTTAACTTGGCTTCGAGGACACTAAATCTTCCTGGATTTCCTCTTTTCTTTCTTTGGCCACTATTTCATAAATTTTCTGCTTCCCTTCTACTCAATGTTTAAATGTTGGAACTTCTCAGGACTCACTATCATACTCTCTTCTGTTCTCAACTGTAAATCCTTACTCCAGGTTAACCTGCAGCCTTCAGCATCATTTTAACATGGGAGGATGGTCGCAATCATCCATCCCACAAGCATTTTGATGGGAAGAGAATGTGATTGAACTAGGTGAAAGAAACAAGAGACTGAAAAATCCGTGATGCACCAGGTTGAAGAAACTTAAAGACCTAAATGTCCTCTCATGGCGAAGGCAGTAAGACTGTACCATGTGAAATGGCTCAGATTCACCATTTTTATGACCAAGAGGACCAAAAATAACTGGATCCCAGAGAAGAAGTCAGAGGTTTAGAAAGATGAGGTGGAATGTGAGGGGAGAGGAGGAGATGGAGGGAGGCCATCTGTGCTCATGAACAGCTCATGGAAAGACTAATCTTCATTTGCTACATTTTCTGGTAATTGGTTCTACGTGTGCACCATCCCAGATGCTGAAAGCATAATGAACGAGTCACATCAGTGCCCAGTACTCCCAGTTATCTCAAGCCTAGATTCTCCTTTGAGTTCTAGACTCTTATACTGAGTCATTACTTGGAGCTCCAGTGGTGCAATCAGTTAGTGCTCAGTACTTATACTGAGTCATTACTCAATATGTCCACGCTACCTCCCCCTATGTAATTATGAGAGAGAACATGTATGTGGTGATGTTTATCACACTGCTGCTCATGAAGAAGATTAAAAGTTAAAATTGATGATTCAACATTCCTCATTCTCCTTATCAAATCTATTCATTCTCTTCCATCTTTGCCATCACTACCCTAGTCCAAGCCACCAAGATCTCTGGCCTGGATTATTTCAATAGACAACGTTTTAAAAATCATCTTATTTATATTATTTATCAAAGTTATATGCGTACATGAATGTCACCTGGATTAGAGTCAAATAGTTCTACGTACAAGGGTTGCAACACAGACACACATGCACGCACACACAGGGTATCCTGGCATCTTCCTCCTCATTCTTCATCTCCAACCATTTTCAACTCTATTAGCTAACTCTTTGGGCATTTACCTCTAGACATCTACAAAATAAATATATATTGTTATTTCTTGATTCAGAGTAGAGCATTAGTTTCTTGCATAACATTTATATTCCCTAGGGTTTGTAATTGTCTATTTTTAATTTGCTTTTATCATTTTATTTTCCCTCCATAGTTTTTTCTTCAAATTGCTTCTTTTATTTGTTTGTTTATTTTGGTCTCTATTTTTCAAGTGAAGAGGTCTCCCTCAGATGTCTGATAATCCTCAGGTGACTGAACTCCTTCAACAGTGGGGGGTTAAACTGAATGACATTTCTGAGTGTGGGTGGGACTTTGCCAATATGGACTCAGTAAAGAGACCTGACAGCACCATACCTTCAGGAAACCCCAGTCACTATCTTTAGGCTTTGCCTTCTTAGTCTTGTCAGATTGCCCAAGGGCCCTTTCTCATGCTCAATGCTTAGCTAGTAACAGCCTGGCTAACAGAATTCTTGAACCCAAGTTGAAGAAAAAGACTGAGAGTTTCAATATCCAATACATTTTTGTTAGTTTTGCTACTTTCTTATTAGTACAGATTTACCACCTCCAACTCATCCTTGCAACTATGCATGGTGTCTCCCAATATGGAGATTTTGTGTTTACTGCTCCAGGCCACTATATACTTCTGTGCTTCTGCTCTTATGGGAGCGGACATGGGGGTCTAACTGTAAACCTTAATTACCCCCTCCTCTTTTGTCCCTACTTCTGGGAAACCTGGAAAGACTAATTCCTGAGACACTGGGAAACTCAGTGGCACAAATGTGCTTGGTTCCTACCTACCTATACTGCGCGTTTAGGATTCAGCTTTCTCCTTTTTAAAGAAGCCTTTCCTAATTGCACAACCAGATTTTATCTCTCTTCATACACTGACCAAAACTCTCTACTTCTTCTGAGTACTAATTGCAATTCCAGTTAAACCCATTTGAATAATTACTTGTTTAACCTCTGTCTTTCCTACTGGATTGAAAGGAACATGACAGCCGTCCATGGTTGTCTTGTTTTCAGCCCTAGTGCAGGACCTGGCAAATTTTCCAGTACATGAGGAGTATACAGTACTAATTTTTTAAGTGACAGAATGAATAAGAAAATAAGAGAACTGAGACAAATATCACTAAAAGCCTCAAGACAGTGGCCCACAGCACTTTTAATGATTATGTCAAACTACAAAATCATTTCAAAGCCTTACATAATCTTATTATGCTTGATTTGAAATACCTGCTAGAAATAAAACTTGAAATAACTGCAAGTTGATTCAGTTTTAAAATAAATAAACTAAAATTTGTAATTTAATTTTATGAAGTTAGATGGCTTCAAGAATGATTAATAACAAAAAGCTAATAGAAAAGTATTAAAAATAAGTACATATATATGCCAGGTAGTGCTAAAGAATATGAGGCAGAGTAAATCAGAGTGCAGGAGAGAGCGATGGAGGACCTATTTTAGACAGGGGGCCAAGAAAGTTCTCTTTGTTAAGTATATATTTGAGCAGAGATCAGGAGGAAATTGGAAATCAATCTATGAAGCTATCTGATTCTTCTTTATTTACACACACTTACACACACACACACACACACTTCTTACCAGAATAAATGTCAATTTTGAGTGGCAGCTCAGTTATAAAATGAGAAAAATATTTTCCTATTTTGCAATTAGGGGAAATATTTTCCATAATCTGCAATGTACTTTTCTCGGCATTGATTCAGTTGTTACGATTTTTATAGTCAACACGTGTTAGTTCTTTTCCTTTTTCCCCAGATTCCTTTTGAGTTTGCTAGGAATAAGATTAAGGTCCGTATTAGACCACATACCCATTGTTGCAGAAAGAGAAGTTTTTAGATAACTGTTTCAGAAGAGTCACAACTAAATTCTTTGTCAGCAGTATGCAGACCTCACTGATTTTCTAAGTGAAATGATGATCTTGGCTTATTCTTTCCATCATATTGATATAGGCAGCCCCGAGGAGACTTGCTGATAAAAGTTTCTAAAGGATCACTACCTTGCAGATTTATTACTGAGCATGATTCAAAGCTGAGAATTCCACTAGTCATCTTTCTTTCCTGATTTTGCCTGTAAACCTTCAGTGGTTCTGGTATGTAATTCCATATGACTCCTTGGATACATAGCATCATTTCACATATGCATTTTTCACTCCAAATGCAAAGATCTTGAAAGAGAAAAAGAACAAGAGAGAAACAGAGAGAGAAGACCAGAGAAATCCAAGTACCATTTTAAATGTCAAGCTACAGCCTGAACAAGATGCAGCCAAATGATTGACAGCTGCACTTTGTCACATCTTAATCTCAAATTTCATATACACTGCATACCATATTCCATTACCTATGGGTAAGAGTACTTCTCCACATTATTAACTAGCCTGCATCATTGTCTCCCACCCTAAGTTCATCAATAGTTAGTATTAGTTGAGTATTTATTAGGTATTATTATAAGTGCAGTACATACATACATACATACATACATACAATAGATAAATAGATTATTTGGTATAAACTCATTTAAACATCACATCAACTCATAAATTAGGGATTGATTTACTCCCACTTTACAGAGAAGGTAAAAACTGACATATAGACAGTGTAAGCAATTTACCCAAAGTTGTGGGCTAGTAAGTGGCAAACCTTTTATTCAAACCCAAATACTCCTGAGCCAAAGTCTTACTACAGAACTTTAATCGCTATCCTGTAGCTCAATCTCCCTATTGGTTTCTCTTCCATCTAGCATCGTTCACAATCCCATTCCTTCTTCTATCAGTCAGGAGAGTTGAATAACATTTTTTGTCAATCACTTCTCCACCTTCTACAAGAAAACCCTTCATGAAAATCTTGTCCCTTTGTTCCAAGCCTGCCCCGACAGATGTCAGTGATTCTACCATTTGTGGGTTTTGAGCATAAGCTTCTATGGCTACCATCTTAGTCCTGAAATAAACATTGACTGACAAGAAAATTGAATACAGTAATAATTGACTCAACACATCCTTTCCTTTTTAACATTATTTTTCATTTCATATTCATAATAAATTCTGAGAATAACTCTGCTTTCCAATGATTTAATTAATACTTTTCAACCAGGTGGTGAGGCCAAGAGCTTGCGATACATTAATCTTGTCAGTCTCTTTACTTTTTTTCTATTTCTGTATAATAATCATAATGGGAAATTATTAAGCCAGGGTTGAAAGAGATAATTTTAGAGGACATCAATGTGAACTCACTAGATATTTATGCAGATCATCCAAGTTTTAGAAAGGAAAAAAGTAGACTTAGAAAGAAAAAAAAAATTAAAACCATGAAATGTGTTACAGACCATTATACTTAAGACAACGAGTCTGATTCTAATCCCAACTCTATTTCTAACTTGCTGTAAGGATTTGGGCAACGTTACTTACTTTGTCCATTTGTTAAAAGGGAATGTTGAAATTTATTACCATAGATGCTCATTTCTATGCTAAAATTCTATTTCTGTATTGTTACAAAACAGAGGAAGTGGCAAGTTGGTAGAGATGGCCTCTTCCAGAATTGACATCTAAAAAATCAAATGGTTTTGACTTTCCCCTCAAAAAAAATTGAAAAAGCAATAGGAAATATATTCAAATGCTCTGATCAAGTTGACATAGGTCAGCTACTCACACCCTACGCAACCCAAACCTCTGCCACTCATTTTTGACCATGTAGGCTTAGTTAATTCTTGCTCATTTATAATATAAACTACATGGATGAGTAGATATTCCTTAAGAAATAACTTCTACTCTTTCTAAAGAACATGAAAGGGCAAATCTCCTCTAACTTCTTCATCACCCCCAATTGCTTTCAATACAGTCAAGTGCTGTTGACAAGACAGCATTTGCCCTCTAACTCGTCATGAGTGGAAGCATCCCAGTTTTCTTTAGATCAATCATTCTTGACTTTGGCTGAACACTGGAATCATCTGGGGAACCTACCTTTTAAAACTACTGATGCCTGGGTCCCCCCTCCAGTGACTCTGCTTTACTAGGTCTGGCATGGGACCTGAGCACTGGGATTTTTTTAAAGCCCCCCAAGTAAGCCTAATGAGCAGCCAATACTGAGAATTCTCAAAAGTTCTAAAAAAATGTATTGAAGGACTTCAAACTGTGGATCACTGACAATTCTGTGCTCAGCTTTCTATATAAGCCTCCCTGCTCTTCCCCTGGTGCATTCTGAGTTAAAAGAATGAGTATATGCTTCCTTTGTGGCTATAAGAAACTACTGCTATTTTAAAAGAAAGAAAATGACTGCAGACTTTTCTATATTTGGGCAACTGCATAATTCCTCTTAGGTAAAAAAAAAAAAGGGCTTCTTTCGTTTAAAAAAAAAAGATGCTATTTTTTTCCTTATTAAAGGCAAGACAGGGCAGAGCTTGAATGAGAAAACTGTGAAACGTAACTAACTGCTTTGCATAATAAAAATAATATTTGCTGTTGCTTACATAGAGAAATTATTTTAGCATAAAATAATGCTAGCTTTGAACAGATAAACTCAGAGGTAAGAAGGTGTGTGTGTGTGCGCGCTTTGCTGTCTTTTTTTTTTTTTTTCACTTTTGCTGAAGGTGAATGCTGTGGAGGATGAGAAACAGGCAAAGTGGTCAGAGATACAGAATATAGAGGAAGAACTAGGAGAAAAAACTTTGCAAAGAGAGAATAGGTCCCAGTAACAATGGTGATTAAGCCAAAATTTGGGAAAAACTTGGCTATTATTTAAATATTTCCTGAGACAGTATGTGATCAAGAAGTTTAGAAAGAGTAATTTCCTATTCTATGCTATAATTTTTAAACTCTAATCCTCCCCAAATCTTTAATATAATTTTAACTACTAACTCAGTAATGATTTCTCTTCCCTCTGCTTTGTGGAATAAAGTCTACATTTACATTCTGAGGTGAGGTCAGAAAGGCTAGAGGAATATGCGAAGGTGTAGAGAGATGGCCAGAACGACCAGGGAGAAGCCAGCCAAAACCAGGAATTTGGCACAAGAGCCAACAAATAACCACCAAGACATGTAGGCACCATCTCCAGGAATTCTCAAAGGTATCTAGGAGGAATAAGAATTTCTTGTAGTCTATGTGATTGGAATTCAAATCATTTCATTTAGAAATTAAAGAAAAACTTGCACCCCCGATGGCTAGAAAGTTCAAATGGGTTACACGGTGCTCTACTTAAGAAGAGGCAGAACGCCTAGTAGCAGACTGTTACTTATTCCTTTCTCATCAGTCCCCTCATCCCTTTTGGGGTGAATTTAGAAAAACATCACAAAGTTCAGAAAAGATCCTCGTCACTTTCATCATGTAATGGACAGTAAGAGCTTAACGTGTGCGTTTTACTGAAGGCCTAAGACCTTGAAGGAACTCCTAATTTCTAGATTACAGTCATCACTTTTTTGAGCTTTGTAAGAAGTCCCACAGGAGCAGCAATATCTAAAGGTATAGTTGATTCTTGTTGTTTTTGTAAATGAAATGGAAATCCTATCAAAAGAAGAAAATAAGCTATAAATGGTGCAACATGAGGGCAATAATAGGATGCGAGTTTCCAAGCCTATAAATAGGGTATACCTTATTGAGTTATGAAGTTTGTGTCTAGATATTTTTCTTCCTTATAAGGGCCTTAAAACAGACGTGCTTAAAGTCTCACTAGTGGTCAATTTTACTATAGTCATGGGATATTCTTCGTGCTAGGTCACATTTCTTTCTTTTTCTGAGAGAGATTATTTTCTTATAGAAATACTGGTATAATTTCTAGTACACTGGTTCTAAAAATATGTAAAACACAAAAATACGTAAAATACAAAAATTACATAGCCAACCTATGTAAGAACTACCTCCATGGCTTATTAAAGCTACAGATGCCAGCATCCCAACTACAAGGCTGAGGTGCAAAAATCAATTTTTTTAGAAAAACACAGAAGAATCAGGTTTGAAAACCACTAAGCTATGTGACAGACCCCTCAAACAATCTATCGTTCTGGAGTTTAAATACCTTTTGCCACGAATAGCAAATTAATATATTTGGCTTGTGTTGTCTGATGATGTTCTTTGTTTATTTCTAAATTTCTCTGTCCAACTCCCTCTTTCCTTTCTCCCCTTCCTCCTCCTTATCTTTTTTTCTCCTCCAGTCTTCCATCTGAAATCTACATGATGAACAGGAGTCAAATAAAGGAATATCTGAGGAAATATCATTTCAGGCAGAGGGAATAACAAGTGTAAGGTGATAGGCAGGAGCAAGGTCCAAGTGTTTGAGAAACGCCAGGAAGCCATCCCTAGTGAGTGAGAAATGCCTGTAGTCAGCAGGGCAGAAGTGGTAGCTGGCTAGATCAGAGACACAGGCAAGTTTTAGATACATGCAGATTTGGAGGCCATGGTAAGGATTTGGATTTAATTCTACTTGCAACAAAAGGTAATTGGAGGGTTCCAAGAAAGGAGAAAAGGTGGGATTTCTGACTTGTTTTTAAAATATTACTATGCCTGCTTTCTGAGGATGAGTTATAGGTAATCAAGAGAAAGTTCTGTCAAGAAGCAGGAGTGTAAAAATGGGATATAGTGTGACATCACTCATATGTGGAATCTTAAAAAAAAAGAAAGAAAAACTAAGACACTAATGAACTTATCTACAAAACAGAAATAGACTCACAGACATAGTAAACAATCATATGGTTACCAGAGAGGAAGGGGGTGGGAAGGGATAAATTGGGAGTTCGAGATTTGCAGATATTAACTACTATATAAAAAATAGATTAAAAAAACAAATTTCTTCTGTAGAACACAGGGAACTATAGTCAATATCTGGCAGTAACCTATAATGAAAAGGAATATGAAAATGAATATATGCATGTATATGTATGACTGAAACATTATGCTGTACACCAGAAATTGACACCTTATAACTGACTGTACTTCAATAAAAAAATAAAATAAAAATAAAATTCACCATTAAAAAAAAAAATGGGACATGATTGGACTTGGGCAGCCCTGAAAACAGTGTGTGTTGGTTACTACCTTTTGGCACTCAAGTGTCATCCCCACCTGGTTCTGTCATCTCCCCTTTACTGTGGGTGCAGCATACTGAGAACTATGTTTTTCCAAGCCTTAGCAGTAAGTCTCTGGTTTTGATGCTACCTACTGTAGGTACTCACACAAGATTCAGGAGAAGGAAAAGAGTTAGAAATCATTCTTATTCCAGTATGGAGCTGGTGGCCTGGACTACTGGGGTGGTGGCAGTGGTTTCACGCAGCTTCTTAAAATCCCAAGTCCACTGTCAGTGTCCTGCTTCACAGGCGCAGTTTCAGTATGAGCTTCTTGCAGTTTTATAATTTCTAGACAGTCTCTCCAGTGCTTACATTTATTACTCATCCCTCTCCAATGATACCACAAGCGATTGATCTTGTGCAAATATTTCTGTTTGAAATACATAGATTGATTTGTTCTCCTAGCTCAACTCTGACTGATACAGTATTTTTCTTTGCACAGGAGTAGTTCCAAAAACAGTCTCTCAAAGATGGGAATCTAGAGTAATTATCTGTCCTGCTTGGGGGTGTGAAGGTGGTGATGATCTCAGCTCCAGGAGAAAATGGGATAATGGTCACACGTCTCATTTAGACAAAGTGTCCATTAGGGTATAAGTGACAATTGCAAGGGCTCTGTGTGAGCTAGTTACTTCTGGCAACATTGGAAGGATGGCATGAAGAAAATGATGAGTTCAGAGCTTCAAATTCTCTGTTCAAGTTGTAAGCAGAGAACCAGAGTGTTTCAATGACTGATCTAAAATGATCTTTTATCTACAAGGGATAAGATGACAACATAGACAAAAACCAAGGTTTGAAAATTCAATTCCGTGGGCTTAAAAGATTATAATGTAAATTGAATTCAGAGTATTAATAGAACTCTAATTTGAAAATTGTAGTACTTATTAAACAGGTAACAAACATAGAAAATTGGATACAGAGAAGTTTGGTTTACTTGGATAAATCAGAAACTGGAGCCTCTAAGTCAATCCCACTGTGCTTCCTGGAAGAAGCAGCCCCTTCTTCCTTGGGTGAGAGGGACAATCCTTTCTTATCTCATCTGACTGAGGCAGTCATCTTACAGAGTGACCAGTGTCTTCAGATCTGCTCATCACCTCTCTCTTTCCAGATCCGTAATTAGAGCATGGCCCACGATTAAATATACACAGTCTGCCCATAAGGAAACACATTATACTCCAAAATAACTACAAAATGTTGCTAACTATTACTGACAAAATCATGGGGTGGGGGATATATGTGGAAATGGCCAGAGAAGAAGATACATAGACTGGTTTGGGCCAAGTTTAAAAGATATAGTTGCCATGGATCTGTAGAATTAACTTAAGGAGCAGAAGAGGCTCCAACAATTTACTCAGGTGGTTGATTGAAATCTTGACTCAACAGTGTCCTCCATGAAAGTTTAGGTGTCAGAAATGTACTAGTATACTGTAAAGGACAGGATCTCAAGGTCGGGGACAAGGGAACTCTGGAGTGGCTCTATTCTCATACTGTGGTTCCTGGAAGGCCCGGAGAACTACTTCGACAGATATTACAAGAGAAGAGCATTGATACTGTGCTTCTGGGAAAATGTGCCTGATGTGATTTTTGTGTAGATAGAACTGTGAGATGATGCTGGCAGCATGGAATCTCTGGTTTTATGAGGGATGTGGTCCAAGAGTGACAGCATCTAAATGCCTGAGACAAGGGTGGCAAGACAACCAAAATAGGTCAGAGGGCTGGCAGGGAGTCAGAATGTTTTCACCTGCAGGCATCTTGATAACGTTCTAATGATCATGGCACAGTCTACCAAAGCATTAAATGGTGTGTTTAATCAAAAACTCTTGGTCTTACAAACAGGGACCTGACCCAAGTTACCCAAATGAAAGTTCTCAGCCTCTCACTGAGATCCTAGACCTCAACCAGTTCACACACCTGAAGCCCCTTGAATAAAGAACCTTGAGAATCTGTCAAAAGCCTTTTTTGTAGATCATCTTCCTGGCCTTCCCCAAAAGACCTGTAGACATTTGCCCGAGTCACTGCACAGAGGAGAGGGAAATATCCAAGCCTTGTGGAGGTTATAGGACATTGAACCTGAGCTGGTATTTCCTAAGGACGCAGAATACTACTATTGAAAGAAAAATACCATATGATATCACTTATATGTGGAATCTAAAAAAATAGAACTTACTTACAAAACATTAAACAGACCCACAGACGTAGAAAACAAACTTATGGTTACCAGGGGGTGGGGGGATAAATTGGGAGTTTGGGATTTGCAGGGATTTGCAGGTACTAACTAGTATATATAAAATAAACAACAGGCTCCTACTGTACAGCACAGGGAACTATATTCAATACCTTGTAATAGCCTATGATGAAAAAGAATGTGAAAAGGAATACATACATGTATATAACTGAACCACTGTGCTGCACACCAGAAATTAACACAACATTGTAAACCGACTATATGTCAATTTTTAAAAAAGTCTCTATCATCTACCAGTCAGAAAGAGGATTTACAGTCATGTAACAAAGATTTAGCTTCAATCCATCAAAGTTGAACCAAACTGACCTGTCAATCAGTCTCTTCCAAATCTTTAAATGTAGCATTAGTCTGTGTTTTATCTGGAGACGTAGAATTACGTTTGTTTTTATAATTTTCATAGGGATAACTAATTCAAGATCCTTATTCTTGATCCTATTTACCATAATGGTCTTAATTTTATTGCTTTTAAACTAGGGAAATAATATCAGATTATAGAAAGAAGCATTTTTTTTAAGGAAAGAAACTTGCCTCTTCAGTGTATAAAAAGATAGGTTATATATAGTAAGTAGCAGTAAACTTGAGATCAGAGTAGGTGATGCAACTAATTGCAGCTGATGTTCCAGGTGTGATCTCTTTGCTAGAGTAAATTAACAGATCCATTCTCACTGAGATCAGATTTTGATCTGGCCAGTGCTCCCTCACCCCAGTTGAAATTAGGAAACATCATCTGGCAAGGGTAGTGGGAACAGTTCCTTCTTTTACTTCAGAAGTATTTCAAGTTTCTTGTTATCTGTCATTATCTAATGTCAGGGCACTTGATCACGGCACCATCCACAGTACATTATACTGGCCCCCACATCCATGACCTCATCGTGATCAGACCTGGTGAGCAGGAAGCAGCAAATATCCTAAATGTGTAGACATGACATATGCATGCCAGAGGGAAATGATAAAGTTCATAAAAATGTAGAGAGATGTCATCTTCATGAGGTTCTGGGAAGCCAGTAGAACTGAGGAATGCCCAGATATCCCCTCCAAAATAAAAGTCAGGTTGCTTTGTCCTGCATCTATATAACTCAGGAAGAGACACAATGCTTAGTGTGCTTCCTTCCCTTTTGAAGGCAATGTGCACTATGTGTAATATGTGCTCTGAATCATGCAGCAGGCAGTTTTGATATTCTGCACAGTGATGACCCTCCGTAGATGCCCATATCCTCTGGAACCTGTGAATATATATTACTTGGCAAAAGAGACTACAATGATACGATTAAGTTGAGGACCTTGAGTTGGGGAGGGTGGTCTGTATTATCCAGGTGGGCCCAATCCAATCACATGGATTCTTAAAAGCAGAGAGCTTTCCCCAGATGTTGTAAGAGAAGGAGATGTGACTATGGAAAGATGGAGAGATGCAGCACTGCTGGATTTAAAGGTAAAGGAACAAGGTCACAAGACAAGGAATCCGGGGGACCTTGAGTAGCGAGAACCGGCAAGAAAATGCCTCCTCTAGAACCACCTGAAAGAAACACAGCCCTGACGAGCCATGCTGGATTTCTGACTCACAGACCTGTAAAGATAATTTTTCATTTTAGGACACTAAGTGTGTGGTGATTTGTTACACGGTACAGAACTACTCCAGGACCAGAGCAGTCAAAAGTTCTGAAGCTGGTAGGTACGGAGTGAAGTGCTTTCTTGCTTGGGCTTCATGACCCGCCCTATTCAGCAGATGCAACAGTGCTCTGAAGGTCTATTGCAGGGACGAACGCTGATGGACCATTGGAGAATCCCTGAAAGGGGGATTATGATTCAGACCCCCAGATTTTTTGGATGGCAGCTATGTGTTAGGACACACAAAAGCTTCCCCTTTGAGAAACAGCTCCTGGGCTTGCTAGTGGGCTTGGATAGAGACCCAGCACCTGTTCTGAAAGACCAAGTGAACACGTGACCTGATTGTGAACTGTTGTGACCTGACTCCCCAAATCACAAAGTGGGGTGTGGCATGCTGAGAAGCACTCCAATCACAAGTGGAGTTAGGTAAGTTTATTTCCAGTCTCTGAGAGCACAAGGAAACATATTTGGTTCAGGGTCTCCTGGCAACTGCTGCTCCTGCATTGTCCCATCTCTCTCAACCTGAATCTCTTGGTAAGTTCCCTGCCATGATTGGTTAAAAAAAAAATAAAAACATAAAAAAACTTCATTTAGATTTACCAATGCTCAGTAAAGTCACTGATTACAGAGGAGGGGCTTAATATTCACACAGACGATATGATCGGTTCTGAGGGTATCACTCAGCCACTATTGCCACGGTTCATAGGGAAAAGTGTCCATATTCACAAGATTATAAAAGTTATGAACAAAAATAAAATTATATGCTCAACAATATGATGTTCCCCATAGCAAGCCTTATCTGAATACTGCTCCTGCTGTATTTCCAATCTGCAACAGCAGAAGTTAAGGCTAAGCTCCTAATGTGGCTCTATTCTCCAATGGATGGATCTGCCACCTGCAGGCAGCGTGATTACACTGGAATCCTCACACCCAGGAGATTACAAAATTTTGTCTCCAAGGTATTTATTACACACATGCTCTGGACATGGGTATGCCTGCCTAGTCACTATTACCCCTTCCAGCATCACCATCCATTGCCTTACTCGTGATTATCATATCCCATCCATAGTCTCTGTCTGAGGAACTCATTTTTCTGCAAAATAAGTGAGGCAAATGGGTTTTCCAATTCTACTATGTGTCTTGTCATCCCAAAATAGCTCCCTTATGGAATGTCAGAATTCCTGGTGAAGACTCAATTATGGAACCAGTTAAAAGAACACTTGTGAGTTCGGGCTGTTGTCCTATAGGAGGCAAAATAAGCTTTGAACATTATTTCAATCCTATAAACAATGAATGGAGCTGTTTCTTCCAAAGCCAGAATAAACAGATCTGGGAAGCAAAGAGTGGAAGAGGATGGGGCTGGCTCCTCTCACTGTTGCCTCTAATAAAGCACTCAGATAACTTGCCCCTTGTACCCAGAACTTTGGGTGCTGAGATCTCAATGCACATAATCACCAAGAAAGGAGTGCTTTCACCAGGGAATATAATCTTTTAATTGAAATAAAATTTGCGCTCTTGCTAGTGAGTATGCTGCCTCTTCTCAGCTCTGCTACCTGAATTTCCCTTCTTCTTGTCCATTTGTTGGGATTAATCTGTACTTCTAATCATATGTAATAGTTCTATGAAACATAAATACTAAATTCCTCTCTCTTAGCTCCTATTGCAAACTTTTAGGAAAACCTGAGTGTGCTGGGGTCAGAGTCTAACCCCAATTTGACTAGCAAAGGCCAGAGAGCCAGTGATTAAGGTCAGAGGCCCAAGAGAAAAAGGGGTCATCACAGACACCCCAAAATGTGCCGCCACACCCGGAGATTATGTTCACTATCTCATTAAGTCCTCACATCCAATGCAACTTTGATGTCAACTGAGGACCCTTTGAGTGATGACTGATTTGAACCCCCAACTCCATGCTCTATGGAAGTTCCATTTCCTCCACTTGATATCAGTATGTTGTCCACCCCGGGGTCCTGCTTCCATGTAGTTATCTCTGCTCCATTCCACTTTAACCCAGTGTAAAGCTCAACAACACATTTAATTTCCACTAAAACAAAACAAAAACAAAGTCTATTCACTTACATCATTCATCACCACAGTAAGAGGCTGGAATTATAGAAAAGTTCACTTTACAACAAAACGTCAACAAATCCTACGATACTCTTTCTCATGAGATTTTTAATAATGTGAACATTGGTCTTTCAATTCATGCACTGTTGGTTCCTCTCTGATCAATTTCCACTTAGAGACCAGAAAATCAAAACAAAATCATCAAATTTTCTCATGTTCTACAAGTTAATTTCCCCTTAGCTATATTGCTAAAAATGTCATCTTCAAATTCAATACATTAATCAAGTTTTTATCTCCCCCAAACAGAAAGTCTCCTCTTTAAAATTCTATCAAGTATTAAATGAGTAATATGATATATTTATCAAATGATAATTTTATTAAAATGATCGGTCTTCATAGTTAAATGATCACAAGATATTGAAATGAACTGCCCCTGTGTTAAAGAGGAGGGATGTGAGACCAAGCAATGGTAAGTGCCACTTTAGGAAGTGATCGAATTTTAACCCAAGTATGTTTTAATCCCCAATTCATGCTGTTTCCACTGCAACGGACTTCTTCCCAGACGTTTATTGATGCCTTGCTATCTTCTTATTATATTTCACTTACTCTTTACAGCAAAATTTATAAAGTCAGCAGTCAGGATATTTTAAATTTTGGCATCTAGTCAAGATGTATTCTAATTATCTGTGATAACTTTTTGAAGCTCCGCCTGTAAAGCGAGGCATTTGGACTTAATTATCTGAGTGGCCACTTTTGACTCTCATCTTAGGGGACCATATTACGGATGCTTTCATTCTTTCTCATTCTGTCTGTAGTAGCAACTTTACTCTGGTTTGATAAATGCTTCATTTATAACATTTATATTAGAGTTAATTTTCCCTGTGTATGTCTGTTAGTCAGATATGCTCTGGAGGACAAACCAAATATTTATCTTACATTCCCAATGCCTGTATATAGTAAAAACTTTGTGAATATGTGTTGGTTAACAAATGGATGAATACATATGGTTTAACTGTATAATCTACAACTGTATATGAAGAAATGATTTATGTACATTATCAGGCTAATGTGAAAGCTGCATTAATGCTGAGCGCAATTCAAAGGAAAAGTACTTCCCTTTAGCTAGCTAGATTTTAACAAGTGAAGCACACACACACAAAATCCACTTACAAAAGTGAGAGTTATTTCATTTGTGAATGTGTAGAGCATTTTTTTAATCTTTTTGTTTCTTTGTTGGTTGGTTGGCTGATTGTTTTTTGTTTGTTTACATTGTAATATGGGTACGAAAATATTGTGTTCACATTGGACGTTCATGGGGTTAGTCCAATGGATGATTAGTTTCTCTGGCATCCCATAATGCATTGATATATGTGTTTCAGGCCTTTGTACAAAGGAGAATAGCTTAATTCTCTTTTGAAAAATAAGAGAAGTAGGCATCTGTGAACACGACAACAGGACTGCCTAGAATGACATTTTTTAAAAAACACTTTTTTGTTTCTGCTGCTAGTCAGCTGTATGACTTATGTGCTATATGTTTTACCACTTTCTAGGGGGAGAAAAAAGATAAATTTTTACTTACGGAACTTAGAGGAAAAATTGAATTAAAATCTTAATTGTATGTTTTCTTTGCTGTGTCCTATTCTGTTGCCCGAACATCTCCTGGGCGACGTGTGCCTAGCGCGGTGCCACGTTGTAGAGCAAAGCTCACGATCCAGAGTCAGCTCAGCTGCCTTTCCTGAAGTGGGTCGATTAACTTTCCTGTATATGTATGTGAAAGCTTAGAGTGTATTAGCATTTCCTTTTACCAAAAATATATGAAATGAAATGTAATGAAATAAAAAGTAAAATAAAACAACAGAAAAAAACCCCAGTGTTCATCTCATTAGACGTTGAGTTTTTCAGCTCTTTTATAACAGAATGTTTTGGATGTAAATGTTATTGGCAATTAAGTTTGCTTAGTTGCCTTCTCTGTTTTCTTCAGTCAGAAGCATTATCTCATAGATAACATTATTTGGTGGAGCTGACTGGAAATAAGTGAAGAAACAATTTTACCAGCCAGTGTGATTAGCCGAGATACATAATTGCCTGCCTATTTACTTTGAAGCTGTCATTTAATGAAGTGGTTCTAACTAAAGCTCTAATGGAGAAAAACTCTTTAATTCCTTTTTAATATTTCCCTATGTCTGGGAATGTAATTTAAAATAAATTTGAATGTTGATTGCTAAATTATATTCTTTCCCGCCAGCACATCAAATTGTTCCTCTGTTTATCGGCAACAAAACAGATCATTTAAGATGTTATACAAAACAAATAGCCAATCATTAGAAGATAATCAGAACAAATGCAACCAAAATGCCAGTTCCTCTACAGTTAATTTAAATGTGTTTTTTTCATCCAGTGCTCTTTATATATTTATTCCAGAAAAGGGTATCAATTCTCATACACTTTCTGCTATATGTTATTTATAAAATAATATTCAAATTCTTTATTATAAAATCAAATGGAACTTTGTCCACAGAAATTGTACAATTAACATGTTTAAATTTCCCCATTAAACATACATGTTCAGCATTATGCTGAGTGAAAAACCTCAATCACAAAAGGTCAGCTACTGTGTCATTCCATTTATAAAACATTCTTGAAATGAGGAAATTATAGAAATGGAGAACAAGCTGGTAGTTGCCAGGTGGTAGGGATGGTGAGGGGTGGAGGCGAGGTGTGTCTACAAAGGGGGAACCATGAGGGAGCTCCCTGGGGTGATGGACTAGACCTGTGTCTTGATTACAGTGGTGGTTACATGAACCTGCACAGGTGACAAAATGGCATAGAAACTATATACAAACTCTGTACTTTGTGCTTTACTTATATAAGTTTGATATGCTTTACTTTGATATGCTTTGCTTATATAAAATGTAAGCACTGGGGAAAAATTTTAAAAAGAATGTGATACCTCTTTGTACTATCTTTGTAACTTCCTATGAATCTAATTACTTCAAAATAAAGTTAATTTATACATGTATATATTGTAGAGGTATAGTATATAGCGAAGTCCATGAGACCTAGAAACAGGTTGTCTGGATTGGCATCTTTCCAGCTTTACCTCTTGCCAGCTGGTTTTATGTATTATCAGCTATAAGGCCTTAAATAAATTCAGAAAATTGGGACTGTAGTTATCCTTGTCTGCAAAACGTAAAAAATAGTATTCCCTGTCTCTTATGTAAATAACTTAAAACATTGCCTGCCCTCTAGGAAATGCTATGCAAGCGATTTCTCTCATCATCATCATCATCGCCAAGAGTATGGATGCCATGATTCATGTCACTGTTTAGGACAGTTGTCCCGACCTACTTTTGCTCTTAAATACGGCCTTTTGAGGATTTATAAATAGATATAAAATCTATGGGCACCAGTTTAAAAGTCTATTACATCTGGATCCAGGGCATGTTGGTCCTCTCCAGCCCACCAGTCCATGTCGTGTAAACTCTGCCTAACACTAATCAACAATAAAAGTGTAGTATCTCACAGCAGTCTAGTCTAGTTTGAGGCATCGCTAATTGTCAGACAGCTCTTTTCTTTGATTGAGTTGACATCTGATTCCCAAAAATGATCACTCCATTCCCATGCTCCTACTCTGTCTTCTGGTACTACACGAATGAGGCTGATTCCTCTTTCACATTACGTTTTTCATACCTCTGAAGCCCACTAGATCCATCACACTCTCAGTCCTGCCTGCTCACTGCCCACTCACCTCAGCACTTCTGCTTCCTTAGCCTTCATAGTTTCCATTCCATCTACCATTTCTAATGAGCAAACGTTTCACATTCTCTTCGCTTTCCCCTGGAATAGTTTGCCAATATTTATCTTAAAATGTGGTGTCTGGAGCCACATCCACCCAGATGTGATCTATGTGCTGTATACAGTGGGACTATTATCTGCCTTGTTTAAAACAGGACCCATTCATTAACGCAGCTGAGTACTTCATTTGCCTTTTTGGCTGCCATGACGCAGTGTATAGGTGCTTCTGTAATTAATATTTGAACCTAGATGTTATTACTTTCTTGACATATCCCATAATATGTTAGAATAATTTTCCCGAATTGAATGTCATGACATTGTATGAAATGTACATATATTTCATAAGTACATAGATTAATATATAATAAATCAGACAAATTATCTGGTCAAAATAATAAATCTGGTCAAAATTAAAATATCAAATATAAGTTAATAATTAATATCACAATAGTTATTAACAATTATTAATTAATTATATTAAATACAAATGTATAATAAATCCTAATGATGCTATTATAATTCAAGTAATATTTGTATATTTTTATACATATGTATAATAATCTACTTGGGAAAATAATCTAAAGTTACATAATATTTTAGCACGTTTATCAAAATGTAGATGATGGGGATACAGTACACACAACTTCAGTTGTGGAGCATAAAGATGTTTTCAAAGAAAATGACTCCAAGCTTCCACCCTGAAAATAATAGCAGCTGTGTATGGAGAACCTGCTGATGAATGTTACATTTCCACTGCATATTTGATGTAAAAGTATTTCTTACTGAAGCTGTTTAATCTATCACAATGAAACCAGGTTCTACTACTTATAATTCATACAATCACCTTCTAGCCATAAAATATCCCAACACACTCCCCATGGTTAGCCATATTTTATTAGTACCAGCCTATAATAGCCTGTCTAGAGATGTCTTTGTCACTGCTTTACATTAAGATATATCTGAGTGCAACAAGAGAGTGTCTGGAAATTGGGTGGTTAAATCATCCCTGAGAAAATTTACCACATAGCAACTCTTGTTTGCATTGCCTGCAAAAGAATCTTGACAAAGAAGCAGAAGAAAAAAAGAATAACTTGGTACCATTAATTTAAAATAAACTGACATGATACATATTATATAAAATGAATCAAAACAGAAACAAAAAAAGTGTGTGTGTGTGTAGGGTAAATAGTGGATTGTAATCCTATACTTCTTAAAATATTTAATAACACATTTACACGTGATTTTGGTGTAATCTTTCTAATTTGCAGCTGGACAGAGTGGTATTCAGAAGTACTGTCCTTGGCATTAAGAACAGTAATGAAACCACGTAAAAAGCATGGCAAGAGTGTGGACCTGGATTCTTGAGCCAGATTGTTTGCAAATGAATTATCAGACAACAAAAGTCAAAGACTTGAGTCTCACCCCTGCTGTGTCGTAACGAGTTATACAAATAGGGGAAGTGTTTATATTGACTGAGCTTCAGTGTGCTCCAGGGCAAAGTGAATATAATGAGATGGTAAGTGTATAACACTTTGCTAACTATAAAAAAAGACAAGATTCTTGTAAGATGGCCAGGTGATTTAAAATGAAACATTGAAAACAAATATGTATATGTATAACTGAAACATTATGCTGTACACCAGAAATTGACACAACATTGTAAACTTACTATACATCAATAAAAAAAGGATGCAAAAAAAAAAAAAAGAGAGAAAGAAACACTGAGACTTTGGAGAAAGAACTGGCAGATCGATTATACGAAAGTTTGAAGATGGAGGTTCTCTCACCATTAATTCTTCTGTTTCTAGAAAAGTAGCTCAATTTATCTGGGACTGAGTTCTCTCATCTCAATCATAAAGTTTAATCAAGTGATCAGTACAGCTATTTTCAAGTCCAAGGTTTGACAAATCAAACATATATAATTGGGACAAATATGCACTGAAGGAAGCTTCAAAATGTGGCTATGAGTACAATTACAGGAAACAATGAAGAGAAGGTTATAAGTAAAACCTTAAGGTCACAGGAGGAGACTCCAAGGGAAATCCAGCAGGAATGGTTAGGGTAGTGAGTAGAAGGAAAACACATCTTAACAAGTAGGAAAGAGAAGAATTCTGTGTTCATTCTGCACCTTGGTTCTTCCAAGCACATGGCAGATTCTTTACGTATTATATCTGATTCCACTCTCACAATAAAACCACGTGCTGCATTTTTACTATTGCCAGTTCATACAAAGGTGACTCGGGTCCAGAAAGGGCGAAGCTGCAATGAATATTCAGGTCCCTTTTCTATTTGATGCTGCCCTCCACTTGCCAGAAAACATGTGGAAACCAAGTTTATAAGTCATTAGAGTGGCTGCTGGTGAAACATACTCAGAAAAGTTTTTGGTAAATAAAATAATGGAGTAAGAGAAGTGATATTGAAGTAGAATTGAGAAGAAATAAGTGTGTGAGAACAATGGATGAATCTGGCAAGAATTAACTTGGGAAATAGACTAGGATTAGGCAGAAACAAATAGGAATTGTTAAGAACAGTGAGAACCCGGCTGTGATTAGAGAATATGAAATACTAGTGGGTCCATTTCAGCGGCTATATTAATACACTTTGGTAATATTTCTCATCTGAAGTATAGAAACAGAGGGTGGCAGTGACCCAGACATGAAATTTTCAAGATGTTCCCTGAAAAATCTAAGGGGAGAAAGGAATAGGTCACATCAAAAGTATTGGCCTTGGATTCCCAGATGGGTAGGAATTAAGAAAGTGTGTGAGGGACTGAGAAGTTACAGAAATGCTGAAATTATTTCCAGTGGAAAATATTTCCCATTATTTTGCTTCAGCACCACAATCCTGGGCACTAACCGTTTGAACAAATGCTTTGTTCCCTTTCACCAGTAGCAGTAACACATCTTTTTCCCACACGTTTTTCATATAACCTGTAAGTACTGGGAATATAAACGTATGTAACATGTTACATTGACTTTCTGGTCAGCAATTCCTTATTTTGCAAGCCCAACCAACAACAAAATGCACACTTTAAGAGTGGAAAAAAAAAAGTGAGCTCCACTTTTGTCCTTATTAACCAGAGTCAAATGAAGTCTAATGAAAAAACTCTTCCTTCTCTTTCCCTAATTTACTAAAGAAGATGAGTTTATCTTTTCTTATGAGAATTGATTGTGTGCCTTCCTTCAAGGTCCTTAACAAAGGAGTAGGGCATAACTTTATAACTGACTTTATTTTTTTTAAAGTATAGTCAGAAGTATAGTCAGTTTACAATGTTGTGTCAACTTCTAGTGTGCAGCATAATGTTTCAGTCATATGTATACATACATAACTCTTTTTACTTTTAATATTTTTTGTTTGTTTATTTATTTATTTATTTATTTATTTATTTATTTATTTATTTTTGGAGGAGGTACTGGGGATTAAACTCAGCACCTCACGCATGCTAAGCATGCGCTCTACCACTTGAGCTATACATTCCTCAATGTATGGGAGCCCTCCCCCCATACATTCTTTTTCATGTTCTTTTTCATTATAGGTTTGTAACTGACTTAATTTTTTTTACCAGATTTCAAGATTTATTGTAAAGCTACAGTATAACTGATTTTAAAAGGTTAATAGTTTTCTGCTTTTCTTTAATTGAAAAGATTTTAGTTAAAAATTGTCTGCTGTTGCTACTCCTGACACTAGACTTTTTCACTTTTGATGAAAAGACTACACTAACTTGTCTTTCTGCTACTAATTCTCCCAATCTTCCCTCCTCCCTACTCTACTGATAAACACATAACTTTCTTTCCAAAGCCAACTTTAAAGGACATCACTCTTTAAGCCTCTCCTAACACTTACCAACAGTCCCCACCAGGAACTAACCACTCTCTATTGCACCAAAGGATCCAGGCACGTTGGTGCTGGTTGTTAAGACAACAGGGCTGGGCTGGGCTGGGCAGAGCTGTCATCAGACCCTGGCTCTGCTATGAGATGTGCCATCTTGGGAAAGTCATCATTCTCTCTTTGGGCCTTGGTTTCCTCGTGATGAATATCATAATTATAGTTATTTCTCTGCACATACTTCCACACAGCATCTAATTTGTAATCATATATGCATCCCTATGTAATAAATCAGACAATATATTAGATACATGTATACAACATATTAGACAAATAAACTCTACTATTTGTTGTCCTGATCCTCAAATTCTAATATAGCTCCCCTAGTAATAAATGTAGTTAATGAACAGTTTTTGAATCAGTAAGTGATTAATAAAAACAACAGCAATCTATCATTTGCTGAGAGCAAGGACCCACGGCATTGTGCTATGCACTTGACCCACACTCTTATTTAATCTGAAAAACCATTAAGTAATGTATGTAGTATTTTCATTTTACTGTTGATGTTGGTGAATTTCAGAGAGTTGAATAACTTATATTTATATAGGGTCATATGTAAATATGTGAAGGAAAAAAAATTGAGTCTGTGCCAATCTGATTCCAAAACTTATGTGGTGAATGAAACAGATGGGTTATTCAGGCTAGTTACTTCCACACAGTCCCAGGGGAAGAGACTCAGATGGGCCCTGGTCTCTGTCTTCCAGGTATGCCCACCCAGTGCAGCCTCTGTCTCTCAAGCCCACCTTTGAGCCACTGAGGACCTGGAGAGACAAAATGAGTGACTTGCCCAGCAAGCAGCCTGGGCGAGTACAAGGACAAAATTTGTTTTCAGTAGGTGGTGTTCATGAAACTGGTCTAAACAAAAAGCGAATTATATTGTAATCTCTTTCTAAAAAAAAATCCCTCTTCAGCTTTTTTAATCTAGTGAACAATTCCTCTTTATGGATCTTTCAAAACTAATTTTAAAAGTTACTTGTACTGGATTGGTAAGTTTAAGTCCATCCTTTAGGATGCCTTAAAAAAAATTCCTTATCAGTTTGACATGATTAAGTTCCTTAAGATGCTTTTAAAAATCTCATATCAGTTTTGTAGATTTATGTAATTCCACTCCCAATGATTTCAAAGTTTTAAAACCTTTCATCACTTCAACTATTGGACAAAATCGTCTTCTAACTCGCGTGCCCTTCCATTTCAGCGCGCTGGACTGGCTCCTAGAACTGCTGGGCGCGTTCCGAGGCGTCGCGTCCCCCCAGGTGGCACGCAGAGGGCTTAGTCTTCCCAGGGGAGCCCCTTGGAGGGAGCTGTTCTCCTACAAGGGTGTTTTCTCTCCAGGACTCGTTTGCGTTCTCTTCCCAGGGCTGCAGGAGATTGCGCCCAGCAACAGAGTAATCCACCCAGTTCACAGCGCACAGAGGTTAATTACATAGGTCCACCCATCACACGTGCAAGGGCATTCCTTCAGACTCGCCAACCCGCAAATCTGCCACTTGACTGCATCAACCCCATTCGTTCTTATCTCTGTAAAAATCCCTCCGTTCCCACTTTAGGGCTCTTTAAATATCCAGTCCTCTGCCTAGAAAGGTCTCCTTTCAGATCTTCACAGAACTAACTCCTTTTCAGGACCCAGTTGTGTCCTCCCTGGAGAGGCCTTATCTGACCCTGACAATTATACCCCATTCCGCCTCTACCTCATTACCCTGTGTTAGTTTCTTCTTAGTAGGTGGAATTATTTGGAATTATAATTTATTAACTTCTTTACTTTTAACACTTTCCCCCAATAGAATGTAAGCCTTTTGTTCACACCAAGGTGACATCTAGGCCATAAATCAGCCAACAAATTTGAGAGAAAAGAGACATGTTACAATGACTTGTTGTACATTTCTGAGTTCTCATAGCACCTTGCTGAAACCTCTACTAAAGCAAATACTATTTGCAAATATATAAATATATAATTTCTCCAAGAGACTCTGACCTCAGAAAACAGTAATATTTTATTCATTTCACACAACTTATAGATAATGCCCAGTAAATGCTTTTAGTTTTATTAAGTAATAAATATTCAAGAAAATATAGGCTGAATAGAGCTTTTTTTTTTTTTAAGCAGAGCTTATTTTAAGTCAAATTCTATGAATCATTACCTCTCACTGATCAAGTGGTCATCAGTGTTTTACCCTCACTGAAGCCTTCTCCTCGGTTCTATGTACTCACTCTATACCCAAAGGTGTGTAGGTAAAGCTAAACTTTAATAAAGTATAGTTTCCTCAATCTCTTAATTTTTTTTCTTTTGATGATGCTGAAGAGAGAAGACTATAATGAATAAAGTAAGTTTCTGTACCTGACAATCAATAGGAAAATGATACTAAATAATGTCCGTAATACTGGTTTTAACTATTTTACACTCTAAGGAAATGCCCACAGTGATTGGTTAAAAATGTAGAGTGAATTTTAGGTCCTCTACTTTATGGTACAGAAAACGTCTCCTGATTTTGTGCATCAAGAGGACATTCCTTCTGTAGCCTGGGTACACTGGGATTCGGGAGGTTAAGAGTGACCTCTGGTGGCAATGGTATTTCTCATTCACCTTTACTCTAAAGGGGAGAAATCTGACTTGAGTGCTTTTTCCACATCCTAAGAATGACAGAGTTTATGGTTAAAGAGGATTGATTAAAATCAGCGTGTGCAAGTCACAACAACCGTCAGGGGGACCTTGGAGGTTGAAGGGTAGACACGACTTTGATGCCTAGTGTTTGTCTGTTTCTTTGGTCTGTTTCAAGCTATGACTGAGACAAGGCTGAACACAGGGTGGGGAAAAGATGCTTACGATCAGCTCTAGCCTGCTAGTAGGATCTGGCTCCAGCACACCACTGGTTGAAACCCTTTCTTGGATTTTTCACAACCTTCTCTCAATACACCTTCAAGGCTGGTCAAATACAAAACAAGGAGAGTAACTGAGAGCAGCGAGTTTTATGTTCCTATTGTGAATAGAATGATGCCTCCAGGATAAAAGTTGTCAGATAAACACAGGATGCCCAGTTAAACCTGAATTGCAAATAAACAACAATATATATTTTTTATTATAAGTATGTCATAACTCTTGCACAGAGCATATTAATATTAAAATATTATTCATTGTTTATAAAATTCAAATTTAACTGAATACCCTGTATCTTTATTTGCCAAACCTGGCAGTCTCAAAAGGGCCACAGAATTAAAATATTACTTAAGAGACGATGAAATATATTCAATAGTTGGCAACCTGCAAATCCTCCCAACCAGGGCTTCACAACCTATGGGGCATCCCAACCACTGCCCTTGAGTGATTTAAAGGTGAGGCAACATGGATTCCCAGGGTGTTTGAGGCACTGGGAAGTGATGGAGAGGCTGGAGCCTTACAGCATCATCACTGGCCTCTGAGGGCCTAGTGTCTGTCCCCTGGGGTCCTGTGATATGGTCTCTGTCCATGTCACCATGTTAGGAAGGCTGGGGGGTTCTCTTCTACTGTTCTTGTCCCTTTCTGCCACTCACACTAAGATCTGTCCTGGATGTTGGCCACTGCTGTGGTTCCAGGCAGAGTGTCCACAGAGTTCTCAGACCTGGCAACATGCTGGGGCTCAGCTGTGGCCTCTGAGGCCATGGAGAGTCACCTGACGGCTGTGATGCTCTGAGTCAATCAGTCCTAGAGAGACTGAGGCAGATGGTGGCAGGACTCACATGAGACCTTAGACCAGCCCCAGATCCCTGAAGATTTCTGTAGGACAGGGTAGGAATTTTAGTAATAGTAGGATTCTAGAATCATTAGAGCCTGACTTTACACAGTTAGAGACAAAGAACTGGCCGTTGGATTGTCTGCCCTTCTGAAGGAATGAGAGCACATCTTTGAGTGAGATGGTTATAAAGAGGAATTTGCAGGAATTGAATTAAGTTTAATGCAAGCCAGACTTAAGGACACTTTAATAGAAATACAGAAGTTGGAGGCCATTAATAAGGACCTGGAATCTCTCTTTCCTTGAGCTCAAGAAAAGAAACTTAAAAAAAGACTGAAAGAAGAGTAATATCAATGCTTAGAACAAGTTGGGCTAATGACAAATATGAAAAGAGTCTCTTTTTAAATGAAAAATGGTATATCGACTCTTAAAATTTCAAGTAACTGCAATTAAATCCACCTTCATTATATGTCAGAAAAAAATGAAGCACAACTTTAGACAACATTTTTTAAAATGCTTTGAATGAAAACTTCAGTCTTAAGGAGAGCATAAAGTCACTTCCACACGTTGAAGGATAGAAAAGAAGTGACCATTACACAAAATGTAATGCTACAAAACTCTGAAGTGGCATGTAGTAAGCTATAAAAGTAAAATATCATATTTCTGAGTGAATTTTGCTAACAGTGATCTGTTCTTAGAAAAGACAACATGGATTGTGAGAGCTGGGAATCCCATAAAACAAATGTATCAGAAATGGAAATCTTGTAGTAGAATTTTAGAAGAAACAGATTGATATGGCCAAATAAAGTAGGCTGAATAATGGCCCCCCAAAGATGTCCACGCCCTAATCCCCAGAATCTTCCATGGCAAAAGGGACTTGACAGATTTGCTTACGTTAAGGATCTTGAGATGGGGGAGAGTGTCCTGGATGATCTGGGTGGGCTCAATGTAATCACACAAGTCCTTAAAGAGGGAGGCAAGAGTGTCAGAGTTATAAAAGGAAATGATAGAAAAACAGGTTGAAGTGATGTGGCCATGAGCATGGAATGTAGGGGGCCTCAAAAGCTGTAAAACATGAGGAATGAATTTTCCCTTGGCCTCTAGAGGAAACACCACCCTGGATGACACTTCGATTTTAGCCCAGTGAAACTAATTTCAGACTCCTGCAGTCCAGACTGTAAGATAATAAATTTATGTTGTTTTAAGCCACTAAGTTGGTGATAATTTGTTATAGCGGCCATAGGAAATTCATGCACTTCTTTAAAAATTCTTGGAGGAAAACAGAAACCAATGTATACTAAATTAACTGAAGAAGACAGGATACTCAGTGCACTTAAAGATCACATGAAAAGTCTCCAAATGGAGAAATGGTTGCTGCAATCAGAAAACCACAGTTAGAAAGTAAAAAGCAAATACTCCAGCTCAAAATTTGTCCCTCCAGAACTGCCTTAAGAAGGAAAAAAAATGCATCTTCATGAAATATTCAATTTAGAGTGAATTTACCACAAAAGAGAAGAGAATCTTTCCAAAGTAATAGATCAGCCACACATGTGAAGAGCTGGACACATACAAAATAGAAGTCAAAATCTTTCAGAAAAATTGGAAATAATCAATGGCAGTTATCAATGTCAAAGTATTTCCCATGAGAGAAAAGCCCAGGGTAACAGGTATGGAATACTGATGGTTGAGAGTAACACTGATGGTTTAAGAAAGAAAAAATGGAAACTTCAGCCAAATTTTTTTTGACTTAGTATTTAACGTGAATGTTTTGAAAAGTATCTTTATGTCCCTGCTGTTCTAAACAGGACATTTGGCATAGCCCTAGAATACCGCTAGGCAATTCTCTGTATGACAGATCATGAGGAAGGAGGAATATGATGCTGTAATGGGATGGGATCCATGGTTCATGACTGGTAGGGACCAGATGTCACCCCTACAACCTCAGAAGGAGATCCAGCAGCTCCTCCATGTGGCAAAGAAAGAGCTTGTCCTGATGCTCTTGCATGCCAGAGACTGAGGACCTGCCTTTGATTTAACCCTCCCACGGGAGTGGACGGTCTGGCCCTCCACCTTATCCTCCCATCAGAAGCCATATGTTGCAGAAGGGGCCCAGCGGAAATTCCTAAGAAGAAGATTGCCGGCCTGCCTCCAACCCTGGAAAGAAAGAACAAACCTCCCCAGAAATGCCCTCCTTCAAGGGAATTCCACGACCCACGTCAGTAAACGTCTCTACATCAAGTGCTGAATTCAGTTTCCCCCTCATTTATCTTGAAAACAGAAGTGTTTCAGCTTCTGGGTTGATTTCTGCCTTCCGATATGCTTATCTCTGAAGATCCAGAACCACAGTAAGACACTTTCTTCTCTCTCTGCTAAAGTTATTTTGATTTTTTTTCTCTCAGTTTTATTGTTATCGATTAAGTGATTATACATTCACTCAAACGAAATTGTGATAGAATCATAATTCTTAAGAAAATGGTTTATAACTTGATCTAAAGGTGAATTTTGTAAGTTAATTACTTCATCTTAACTCTACTTGCAAATAGTGTAATTATAATATTTTTGTTCTTGTCAACAACTCTACTAAAATAATCCAGAAATATAGCAAGTTTTTTTGATCTTCTAAAATAATTTTGAACTTATTTTATTTTGACATTATTGCCATTATTTAAGTGATTATACAATAGCTCAAATAGAAATTTCATAGATTATAATTTTTTGGATAGTCATTTATAAATGTATATTATATAAATGAGAAATTTATGAGTAAACATTTCCACTTAATTTTTATATAATGTAATTACAGTATTTTTGTTGTTGATATTTAGCAAGGCTCTTCTGTTGACCCAGAAACATAGCAATTTTTTGTTTCTTCTAAAGGAGGAATTTTTCTCTTGTTTAGTTTCATTATGGCAGATAAGTGACTATCCAAGTCCTCAAATAAAAAAGTATAACTTTCAGAAATTAAATTTTCAGTTTCCGTTACATTTTTAAAATTATCATACAAAAATATACTTCTTAGGATAGCATTTCATAGTGGTCGTTTATTTAAGAGTGAGTTTCTTGAGTAAATTATTTTCTTTTCTTCTATTTGTAGATAGTATATGGATAGTATTTTGATTGATGGAATTTTAAAAATCCCCTGTAACATAGACTCTGGTAAGAGTTTTACAGGAACATTGTCACATCTGGAGATATTCAAAATTTCAAGTTTATTTATTTGTGTATAACAAAGGCTGAATATATTCTGGTTATGAGACTAATATGTTTATGTAAATAAATTTTAGTTTAAAAGAAATATTTGTTCATGGGTTGCATTGTGCTCAGCAGAAAACCCATTAAACCCCTCACTGGGTTCCTGCAAGTGCCTTGAGGGGCCCAAACTCCTTCTTCTCTTTTGCTCACTCTGCTCCTTTGGCTAGAAATGCTTTTCTTTTTCTTTTTCTTTATGTTTTTTCTTTTTCTTTTTCTTTTTCTTTTTCTCTTCTCTTACTACTTCATGTTCGAAATAAGAAGTATTTGAAGAAGCTTTCAGTGATTTCCCATTTGAAATTAATTCTTCCTGCTCCTCTTTATTTTCACACCCTATGCTTTTCTGTTTTTTCTTGTTAACACTTACGACAATGTGCAATTATATAATTATGTATGTGATTGTTGAATGTGCGTATCCAGCCCATGTGTCCATGTCTTCTGAGACTAGACCCATTTTGCATCATTTACTCTTTCCAGTGTTTTTAGGTCAGGAGATGGCAGGCATTTAGGGCATTTGGATGGGACAGTTCTTTCCTGTGAATGTGTATTAGGCAGGTTTCACTGTGGTAACAACAACACATAACATACATAACAAACAATCTTCAAATCTCAGGAGCTCATAACAATAAGCATCTACTTTTTCAAACACAGTTCTTTCCATCAGTACCCTGGACTTGGCTGGGCTTGGGTTTCAGGTCTGCTTCTTTCAGTCAGATCTGTTTCTTATTCAGAGGCCCAGGATAAAAGAGCTACGTAGACATCTTCTTACAGCGGGTGTCCCAAACACAGTAGGGCAGGCAGAGCAGAGCCCACACTTCTTTTTTCATTAAAGTACAGTTGATTTACAATATTGTATCAGTTTCAGTTGTACAGCAAAGTGATGCAGTTATATATTTTTTTCAGATTATTTTCCATTATAGGTTACTACAAGATATTGAATATAGTTCCCTCTGTTATACAGTAAATCCTTGTTGCTTATCTATTTTATGTAAGTAGTTTGCATCTGTTAATCCTATACTCCCAATTTATTGCCTCCACCTTTCCTTTGGTAACCATACATTTGTTTTCTATGTCTGTGAGTCTCTTTCTGGTTTGTATACAGATTCATTTGTATTATTTTTTAAATTCCACATATAAGTGATGTAATATTTGTCTTTTACTGTCTGATTTACTTCACTTAGTATGAAATTCTCCAGGTCCATCCTTATTGCTGCAGATGTCAGTATTTCATTCTTTTTTATGGATAAGTAATATTCTATATAAATATATTGCTGAGATCCCATGTCGGCTGCTCAGCCCCTTCTGGAGGACAGAGCAGAGGGATTTCTGGTTAATTCATGTCCTGTTCGGTGTCTGAAAAGAAGGTTTTGAGAGCCGCTAAGCCCACGTGGCTGAGGAGGACCCTGAGGAGGACCCACGGTCTGGAAGGTGCCAGCTCTCTGCCCAGCACTTGCAGCTCCCAGTCGCCTCCCCTGAGTCCCGGTGCGTCCATCATGGCGGAGCTGTCCCCTCATCCTGGCCAGGTTGGACCAGGAGGTTTGTGGCTGCCTTGCAGGGCAAAGGGCAAGTTCCTAGCTTAGGGGCTCCCAGCTGCCAAGAAAGGGTTAAGTTCCCTGCTGAAAGGCCAGGCTTGGGTCAGGAAAACCGAGAGCCTAGGAAGCAAACTGAGGGAGGCACGTGGCCCTAGTGGCGTGTTCTGCCCTGGCTCCAGACGCGCGTAGAGCAGCAAAGGGCCTGGGCAGACGGACAGCGCGGGGGTGGGAGGGAGTCCGGGGGTCCAGCAGCAGCTCCTACCCTCACTCTCCATCCTGCCCAGCCCCTCCCGAGCCCATCAGGCCTGCCACGGACACTCCTAGGGTCAAAAATGGGAGATTGGGACCTGTGCTGGACATTTGGTCAGTCTCAAGGCAGCGCGTGACAGAGGTGACAGCCATTCCCGGAGGAGGGGAGGAATGTACATCCAAGAGTCTCGGACTGCGTGTCAGGAAGCCCCATGACCCTGCTGACCCTGCCACTTGCCCCTCTCTTTCTCCGAGGGATCAAGTTCTTAGTTGTCACTTTCTGCTAAGCGGATATTTACAGAGGGCTCCCTGCACGCTGGGAGATGCGCTGTTAAGACAAAGACAAAGACAAGGGATCAGCTCCGGGAAGGCTCTTCCTTTGTGGTATCCCCCTTCTTCCTCTGTAGTCGTGACTTTAATAGACACCCCAAACACCCGGTGATGGTGACCAAGCTAGGATCAGCCTGGCAGTGCCCAAGCAGGCAGCCTCAGGGACCAATGGTGGGCTGATATTTTCAAGCACAGTAATTAGTAAAAGCAAGTGAAACAAGGATGTACATCAGAATTTCACTGTATGACCTGAGCGATTTCCTTATTGATTTGGATAATACTTTTCCAGTGTGATTTGTATATGTGGGCACTGTCCACAGTATGACTACAGACCCAACACATGTTTACATTTAATCTGTGTTATTAGAACCTATTCCATTAATTTCTTAAGTCTAGAAAATCAACGAAACTATAAGTCAAGCCCTGATTTGTAGTATTTGCCTGGCACTGTGTGCAAATACCCATCATAGCCCATTTTAACTTTTACAATGTGTAGTCACTGAATACAGGTTTGGGAAGAAATTCACAGTTGCACACCTTTGCTTCTTATTTTTATCATAAAGATACAATAGACATAAATAACCGCAAGAACACAGACAACAGCAAAATTTAGTGAGATAATTATGTAGAGATGAAATTTGAGTAACTATTACCTTTCTAAGTAAAATTCACTTAACTGTAAGTATATATAATTTAATTGTGGTTCAGAAATTTCAGTAATTTTAACACGACTCTGGTTAGCTAGTCTGAGTCATCTCCAGCACAAAATCCTGTCCCCAAAAGAGGGATTTTGTGGTTTATATTTCTATTTGTATCTGTGTTTACTAGAACTCATACAAAAAACAAAACAAAACAAAATTAGCCTGTATTAACATATATAAATGTATATATTTTTATATGTATATATACATTAAAGTGTACATATACACTTAAAAAGTATATATATATACTTTTGTATGTGTATATATAGCACATATATATGTGTGTGTGTGTGTATATATATACACTTTTAATTAATAGTCACTTTTCAAGGGTCCATTCTGTGCCAAGAACTGTACATCTCTTCAAATCAGTATCATCTAGTGCAAACGTCAGCTAACTAAATGGGCCAAATCTAGGTTATTTTCGTACTGCCAGAAAGCAAGGTATGGCAAATATACATTTACATTTTAATTGATTGTCCTTTGCACAAGGATGGTTGCTTGAAGAGTTGAGAGCAGCACTAACAATCACCTAAAGAACAAAGTTTCCAGTGTCTTTAAATGAATAGACAGATGTTACTAATAATGCTCAGCTATCCCTGTGAGGAGTTGATGCCCAGTTTGAAGTGACTAAAAAATTCTCTATCAGTAGTCTGCTTAGAACAGCTGTGTATCAGAATATTTTTAAAGAAGTTGAGAAAATACTAATTCAGTACAACCTGAAGTAGAATCTGCTAAGACATATTTCAACTGATGCTGGGAAAAATGTGTGGAGCAGAAAAAAAAATTGGATACATTTATAAAATATGTGAAATATAAAGTGTTTTAGTCTGTATTTTTTCATTTTATTATTCATCAGAAAGTACCTTCCATAAAATATTTGAATCTATCATGTGTTATTAAACCAGCATTGTCATTGGTGAATTTCATTCACTCTGGTAGGTAGTTCTGTGATCTTTTTTGTCAGAAATTGGAGCTGAATAACCTGACTTTTGTTACCACTCAGTAGTTTGATGGGTTAGCATTCATGATGTTTTCTTGCCATTTTTTTCAGCTCAAGGGCAAGATTGGAAAATTGCTCTTAATGAGAAGAATTGCCGTTGGCCTATGTTCATGACCACTGAATAGCCTTGGGAATTAGCTTTTGCTACAGATTCAAAAATACTTCTTAATAAAGAAACATACAATGCTCGGTGAAATAGTGCTTATATGTAGAGCTTACACCATACGAGTCATTTGGTCAACTCATGTTCTATGAATCGTTAGTATTATCTAGTTGCTCTGTTCATTTCTTATGCTGTAAAAAGTTAAAACAGAAGAAAGATCTCTCTTCCCATAAATATTTGGAGCAGATTTTTTTTAAAGATCAAACTGCGGCTCCAACAGCATTTTTCACGTTGGAATGTTAAGTACAGAAAAAAATTTATTTCAAAGTCTACTTCAAAAATTTCCAATTGAGAAGCTTCTGCCTAATCTTTCAGTTGGGAACGATTACTTCACAATGCAATGACATAAGAAAAGACAAATATCAAGAGAAGGATTCAATAGAAGTCTATAAATGCCTCGTAAGGCATAAATATGTGCACTAAAAATCATATGCTGGTGGGCTGACGGTATTTGGCAGTACCTACCTCTGTATGTGACAAGCCATTTTCAAAGGCAAAATCCATAAAATTTCACCCCAGATCAGCATTAACATATGAGCATTTGCAATCAATTTTTATGCTGGGAAAGACTAACCCTGAATCCCAATTAAATAAAATTTTATTAAAAGAATTCTATAGTTGTACTAGATTATTATATTTTATATTTAACCAATAAAAGTTAGCAAAACATTTTTTCTCTTGTTACAGAAATACCTTCGTAATATCCTCAATTTTTTCTCTTTCTAGCAAAACCTAAAATATTTACTATCTGATTCTTTACAGAAAAAGTTTGCAGGCTCCTGATGTAGTTGAAAACAAAATTAACAAGCATATATTGACTCTTTAGAATTTTTTGTGGACTCACTCTGCCTACTTAATTCCTGCAGATAACCACGAGTCAAATGTTTTATAAATTTTATAAAAAATCCATTACAGTAGTAATAAATAATATAGATTCTTCAGTTCGTATTTAAGTATTTGGCATTAGATATATGGCCATTTAAAATGATAAAAGTAAACAATGTTGCTTGAGATAAAATATTAATTAATTAAAATCTATTATTATTGACATATATTACTGTATGCCTCTCTGCCCTGTAGAAATACTCTGTAAAAGCAGTTTGTATCTTTCTAGCTCACTATCTTCCAATTAGAGTTTAATATATATTACTATGCGTCAGTAGGCAGTACAGCAAAATGCAGCATCAGTCCAAATCACTGCATGGAGACAAGATGCCTTCAAGTTCTCTATAAAGTTGTCTTCAAGATACATTCTTGTAATGAAACTGCTTTGGAAAAGTAACTCCTACCCAGACTAAAATGATTGATATGTTCTCAGGAAAAAGAATCCCCTATTTTGCATTCAAAAGCTATTGATAGTAAAAGGCTTCATAAGAAGATTTATGTTATTGCTTTTTTAGCAAACCAGTTTATATATCCTAGAGATCAGCATACAGATACATTACAATTGATATTTCCTTTGGCAATCATTCACTTGTTGTTCTCAAGAGGACAGAAAGTTTTTATTCCCCTGTAGAAATTCGCTTCCTTTGTCTCTAATTGTTGTGGCGATTTATAATGTGGCCAAGTTTTCCACAACAAATTCTGAATTTTCAGTTTTGCAATGTATATTTTTTACATGGCTTACTGAACATAAACATAAAATTTCTATCCCATGAAATGTAACATGGACTGAAAATTCCCTAACTGTAAGTCATTGGTAACAGGAATAAACTGCTTTCCTACTTTCTCGATTCCACACTTAAAAATTATATAGTTATGAGTTTCTTATGAGTAGATGTATCTCTATGCTCACTTTAAGGCCTTAAAGTTTGAAAATCAATTTTAAATCTCAGGTCATTTGCGTAATGTTACACACAGAAACACTATCAGACAAGTAAGAAATGAACTCAATTGCCTTTTTATTTATTCCCTCATTAAGCATGTATTTACCTACATAAATACCTACTAAGTGCCCAGCATTGTATTAGATGCTTGATTCAGCCAAATAATAGCTATTGTACTACTTCATTTTTATTCAGTATCCTAATGTACTGATTTTTTTAAGTTTCATGAAATGGAAACCAAGGGATTATCATTCTTTTAATGAGTGCTTCAAATATCATATTTTAAATATTTTATTATTTTATTTCCCCTAACATAGAATAATTATGCTATGAGAGAATAGCATTGTTTGTCTTTCTTCCTCCAGTTGTACTTCTAATCATCTTTCAAAATGAGCACATAAAGTCAAATTTTATCCTAAAGACTAATTTGTTGAATTGGCCTTTGCTTTAGCTTGGATTTTGCAGTATGCTTTCTTATCCTCAGAAGATGAATATATTTAATATACTTTAAATTGCATTATATTTTATGAGCTCCCAAGGGATCCATTGTTACATGAACCCAGCATTATTGTATAATTATTGCTTCAAATATCTCAAATGATGACTAATTAAACATACATATAATACATTCATTGGTGAAAAATTTTCAACGACTTAATTTCTATTCCCTCTTGAAAGTGCCTATATCCTCTGCAGAAGAAGTTTTAAGAAGGAGCAAGTATCTCAGCAATTGAGAACATGATTAGCATCAATATTTCATAGTACAGTTGAGCGACATGGTTAACCAGAGAAATGCCACCATCCTCCCACCCTCCAAGTAAGTGTGACTCTTAGTTTCACTAAGAAGGTGATGTACAAGGCTCCATGGAGGATGTTGGTCTATCTTTGAATGTATATCCTATTTACGGTAAATATTTATTATTACTTTAGAATAGTGTCATGAAGACACTATTCTTTATGAATATAAATTCTTAAAAAAGAATAAAAATCTTACCACTCCTTTCTTCATTGAAGCCACAATCTATATAACGAATTCTGCTAGATTCTAATTCACTACATTTCCACAGGCTTAAATTGAAGATGAATCAGAAATCTTAGCCCTTCGGCCACTTCCACCAAGGGAAACGTTCCCAATGTGTTATTCCTGAACTATGATTTGAAATGAAGTTTTTACCAGCTTGTAGTTAGTTATATTCCATTTGTAACACAAAAACAAAGAAACATAAAAAAAGGCGAAGAGGAAACTTACATCACTCACATGGTCTGACAGTGAAAGTAGCTTACTGATAGCCGTGAGACTCTGCGTGAGGTGATCTTTAGCACTGCATCACATTAGAGATTTTCTCTACTTACTGTTTTGTGTTAACATGTCATTTCTTTTGAGGAATGATAATAATCCTTATAGAAATGGCAGTGATAGTAACTGATTTATTTAAGGCACTAATTTTGGTTAAATTACTTGTTTGCAACATATTTCTGTTTTCCTTTTTTTTCCTTAGCTTTGCTTTGCTATTTATTCATCTTTGAAATACAAAGGCCCAAGAACCATAGACCGTGTGGGAGGCAAATATATTTTCCCTCACAAATCTTCTAACAATGACTTCCAAGCAGGATGCACCTTGTGTGCTCTCCCCGCCAAAGATGAGTTCAGCATCCAAAGTACATTAGGATAGGATTGCTGTCGATGATGACATTGTGATGTTCCTACAGCTTTGTGGTATTTGTAAGGCACTGTTAATTAGTTTTCCTTCAAAATATTCCTGTAGGGAAGGGTGCAGTAATAAATTTCTTTGAGTTCTAGGGAGTAATTTATGCAGTAATCTCATGTAAAACAAAGCCTGTTGTTAAACTAGTCTTCGTGTTTATAAGTACAAGAACCTTTGAGTTCCTGACTGTCTAAAATGTTTGGATGATTCAAACTCTCTTTGAATTTGGCTCCTTTCAATATAACTCTTTTTTATATATAAATTTATATAAGCCAGTGCCTAATGTGAAAGGTTTGTAACATATTGATGCCTACAATTTAAAAATAATTTCCTATCGTTTCCAGACAATTGCCCGCAAGTAGCAAGCCATTCTGGGAAAACAAAGCAAAATGGAATAGCAACAGAAAGAGAAGAAATGCCTTAAACATGGCAATAACATTAGGAGCTTTCAGATTTCTTGCTTTTTATTTTACATTAGAGGTCAGGGAATTCTCCTCCTTAACCTTTTATAAATTATAGTTCCATATTCCCTCTGTATGTTTCTTCCCTTCACTTAAAAAGAAAAAAAGCGACAAGGAAATTCAGGTCCAGACGTTATTGAAAGAACTAAGCAAACTCTTCGTGCCTTAGTTAGGCACTACCAACACCTAGAAACCTGTAGAGGACTAGAAATGGTATTAGGATGTTTGTGGAATCAATAAACTGTTAAAGGCTAGTAAAAGATTTTGCTAAAAAATTACGAATTGTTATATTTCTTTAAGCAATCAAAACTACACACATGCTAAAATACCTTGCATACTTTTTTTTTAATCAGGACTATAGTCTCCTCCTTCTTTAATAATTATGACCTCTTGTAGTTGCAACGATGCCAGAATCTGACCAATGGCAATATTGGAATGGCACTGACCACACTGTGCCCCACTTAGAGATGTCGTTTGACATATTGTGACAGGCGGCACCCACCCATAAGGACCTAGGAAAGTTCTATCCAAATGGGTCTGGGCATCCTGGTGCAAAGGTAGGCTTGGATCTCTATACCTTCTCCCTCCTCAATGTCTGACATCAATGTTAAGATCAAAATGAAAAGTTTACAAATTCTACACATCAAAAGGAAAAAGAAAAAAAAACATTATTGGTAATAGAGTACACTGCTTGTTACCAGATGACCTTAACTCCACCCAAGAAACTGCAGAATATTAGAGAATAGTCAACAGTACTATGGAAATAAATTTCTAGGCACAAGATGCCCAGGGTACCATGACAGCAAGCCCAAACTTAGATAATCTGTGTTGTGGTGAGTGCTCTGTTTGACCGTACACGCAGTACATCCAGTAGCCAATTCTGGAACTCCCAGCCAGCTCTGGACTCTGCTTATTTCCTTGTTCCTTCTCACCCCAAAGCAAGTTTGACTACAAGGCCCTAGGCAATCACATATTTTCTATTTTAATCTTCCTTGTTCTTTATGCTATAAAAACTTCCTGCTTTTCTGTCCCATTTTGCAGTTCTCCAAATGGAGACTGTCCACTTCATGGAGGGTTAAATAAAGTTTGTTTGTATCACCTAAATTGTCTTCTTTAATAGTTTTTAAAACTACCCAGTTTAGACAGGGAAAGTATCAGTATTACCTGGGAGCCATTAGAAATGCAGGATTTCAGGCCCTACTCCAAATACACTTAATCATAATCTGCCATTTACCAAGATTCCCTAGATGTGCTGTGTCCTCCCAAAGTTCATATGTTGAGATCCTATCCCCAAAGTGATGGCAATTGGAAGTGAGGGCTTTTGAAAGGCATTTAGGTCATGAGAGTAGAGCCCTCATGAATGGGACTAGTGTCCTCATAAATGAGGCTTCAGAGAGCTCTCTGGTCATGTGAGAACATAAGAAGCCTGAGGTCAATGAACCAGGAAGTGGTTCTCAACAGACACCTGTTCTACCAGTGCCTTTGAATCAGGAGGGAAGAGGGCAGGGCACAACCACTGAAGGATGGCACAGCCACTGAGGACAGGGCAGACTGGTTAGGACCAAGATGGCAGAAGATTCAACTTCCAGTAGACCTGGAGCCTCGTTGCACACTCACAGGCGCCATGACAGTTCCCAGGCCGTAAAAGACCAAAAAGTGGGCAGTGGCCCAATTCCTGGAAACCCCAACCTCTTTCCCAAGTTAGTTGGAATAATTCTCCCACTTGTGAGCATATGAAATTACCCAGCCCATAAAAACTAACCACCCTCACACCTATGGAGTGTGTACCTCCCTGAATAAATCCACTTTCATTTTACTATGGCTTGCTCTTGAATTCTTTCTTGTGTGAGACAAGAACCTATTCTGCAGCAACACCAGGTCCCTGATCTTGGACTTCCCAGCCTCCATAACTGTGAGGAGTAAACGTTGCATGACCCACCTGGTCTATGGTATTTTTTACGTAGCTGCCTAAATGGACTAAGACATGAGGGGATCAGGATACAAATTAAAATCTGAGAGGAAAAGGTAGAGGTCTATAGGACATTTGACCTGAGATTCCACCCTCTCTAGGTGAAGTACCTTGCTATACTAGTTTCAAATTAATGTTACCTACTTGAGTTTCCTTTATCTAAGGGAGTTGATACATTGTGAGAAAAAAATTCATATAGTAGTTCATCACTTGAATGTGTGGATGTAGATAAAGCCATGTTCTGTTATCTCCAGTGGATGTGATAATGAAACCTATTAGTTTCATCTACTGTGTATTGTTTGAATATTTTACAACCCAACAAGTGTGCATAAAATTAAACAACAAATGCATCTGTATTGAAACAAATTATATTCCATTATGAGCATTTTGAAACCAACACTAAACTGATCAAATTAAAACTTGAATATTTCAACATCACTCAGAGGTGACATCCTAAATTATAAGGATTTTTGTACAGCTTTAAAAACAAACCAAACTTAATAAAAACCATTTTTAAATAAATAGATGTCAGATAACATTTTGAGGAAGAAAGAGATTATACCCCACCCCCAACACACATACACAATCCACGTGCCCACAAATGTTGGTTTGAAATAACTGTTCCATCTTTAGTGGATAAGAGAAGTAGGAACATTGAGCAATTTTCTACTGTCTAGTCAAGTATAAAATCAAGATATTACGAAGAGACATTATTATAATTAGCCAAAAACCCATAAACATGTTATTTCCAAGGTATGCTAGGTACGATGATTTTAATGGATTCCTTTTACATGATATACTTCTTCACTAATGCCAAGAGATGGTCCAAAGAAGAGCCATTTTAGTTAAATTTGATTAATAGCCCTTGCTTCTTTGCAAAACTGGAATTGTAAGAGCATAGGTAGATGCTCAACCATATAAATAAGCAAAGACAATGTGGTTTATATAAGAGACTCTCAACTGAATCATTTAGACAAGAGAGTCTCTGGAAGAAAACAGGCAAAATGAAAGTCCTTCAGGGTAGGCTGTCAGACAGAGAATAAATCAGTAATATCCTCAGACGCTAATGCAGAAACTTTTATAAAATTACATGGAAAAAAGGCATCCAGGAAAATCTTGGGAAGTGAGCTATGTGCACAAACTTGTGTGATAATTTGTTACAAGTAACTAATTTTAAGAAAGAAGAGTAACTAAGCAGAAGCATTTTATATTATCGTTCTCTTCTTTATCACTCGAAGTCTTGGTTGAGCTACTTCATAATTCTCTATCAGTACAAGTACATTCATAGGGTAGAGTTTCCACTGACTTGGTTAAACTGTACAAATCTGGCTTGTGTAGAAGTTCTCTGGAGGGACACAGAGAGAATACTTACCGAACTTAAATAAAAGACATATACACGTCATCTGCTCTATGTCCAGACATTCACGATCAAAAAAGATTGTGTCCAAGTCTCCACAAATTTTAAAGATTGCCAGGGTTAATACTGAATATAATTGATGCTGAATTAGTTGTCCTGCCTTTAAAAATGTCATTTTGAAATGAATTAGAGAAATACAGGGAAAGAAAAAAACATTAATTAAATTCGTTTAACTACTAATTGCTTTCTGTATTTCGGTTACTCTACTAAATACATTCATCAGCTCACATAATATTTACACAGTTTCTCTGGGGTAGCTACTATTTTTATCTCAATTTTACAAACCAGAAAAATAGAGAGCTGAAAGATTCTATTAGTAAACCAAATTCATATACTTCTATATGGTGGAGCAAGTGAATTCAAAAGCAACAAGATACTGTGAATACAAATGCCTTTCATATATAAATACACCCATTTAAATTATATGTGGATGCTAATTATGAGCATTTCTGCATAATTTATCCATATGAATCTTTCTGTAATTATTTTTTTCAGAAAACGTAAGATTGTTGCCAAAATTTATTTTCTTTACCCTTTCTCTGTGACTACAATGATTGATTTCTCTATGGCATTTTCATTATCAAAAGAGAAGCGATGGGCAAAAATGTCATCTGTTACAGAAAGGTAAATAAAAGGAACACAGAGGGGAAGCTGCTGGTCACTGATGATTGCTCCCAGATCATTTTCAGAATGATAATGAAAGCAGAGACTGAGTTGCATAAATTTGACAGAAGAAGGCAGCAAATAAAGAACATGTTTCAAGCAGCATAGCAGCAATGAGAAGCAGGGAGGCAGTGATTTAGAGAGGAGTCATAAACTATTTTCGTCTTCATATTAAAGACTAACATTGAAGGAAAAATGGATCACACAAAAGAAGGTTTTGAAACTACCAAAAAGAAATGATACTGAAGTTGCATGACAGAAATAGAGCAAATAAAGGGATAAAGATGAAAAGCATAGTTACTGGTTTTAGGCTGGCCAAGTGGGAAGGCTATTTCTGTTCAGCTTGGAATTAAAAAAAGGGGGGGGACTAATGAGAGAAAATATAAGAATCACTGTCCTTTGGAAATTAAACGTAATAAAATGTTATAGTTGGGATAAATTTTTAGATCTAAAGAACCCTCAAAAACTTATCACAAAAGCAAACAAATAACCTAATGTAAAAATAGGCAAAAGGTTTGAACGGGTACTTCACCAAAGAGGATATAAGAAGGGCTAATGAGCATGTAAAAACTGCTCATATCATTAGCTATTAAGGAAATATAAATTAAAACCATGATGAGATACCACTACATATCTATTAGAATGGCTAAAAATAATTCTGACAATACTAAGTGTGGTTAATAATGCAGAGCAACTGGAACTTTTTTACATTACTGGTAGGAATGCAAAAAATAATAAAGCCACTTTGGAAGAGTTTAGCAGATTTTTGTTTTGTTTTGTTTAAGTTAAATGTGCAGTTACCATCTGACTCACCAGTCCCACTACTGGGTATTTACCCTAGAGAAATAAAAATGTATGCTTACACAAAAACCTCCACGGAAAATTTTATAGTAGCCCTATGTATAATCACCTAAACAGGAAACAACTCAAAAGTCCTTGAGCACATGAAAGATAAACAATGGTACATCCATAGAGTGACATATTATTCATCAATAAAAAGGCTCAAGCTATGGATATATGCAACAACTTGGATGAATTTCAAGGAATTACACTGAGTGAAAGAAAACAGCCTCAAAAGTTTACATAATCTACAATTCTGTTTATATGACAGTCTCTAAAAGCTGTAGTGATGGAGAACTGATGAATGGTTGCCAGGGATTAAAGATGAAGGAGGGTATATCTATAAAGACATAGAACAAGAGGGTTTTCTGAGGTGATGGAACTCTTCTATATCCTAAACACGTGTGTGTGTGTGTGTGTGTGTGTGTGTGTGTGTATTCATAAAACAGTACACCAGAAAAGTAATTTTACTGAATAATAATTTTAAAACATATATTTCAGGTTGGGTCTGATGAAAGATCATAAAACAAAATGAGAGCTAGATTGCCTTGTACAATAAAATCATTGGAATGATGGCATTGTCTTCTGGCTACATAAGTAAAACATTGGAAAAATTTGAAAAGGAGGTGGGACAAGGAAGGACTGGCAAAAAACTCCCCGGGAATATGAGGCAAGCCGGTGAAAATTCCCGGCTGCAAGAGGAAATTATCAGCTCGTATGTTTTTTCCTCTTATGTTGATGATGACGCCTTGCCTCTGTTACTTCCAAATGTTCAATAAAAATTCTGTTTTGCACAGAAGTTACACATTAGAGTTACTTGGTCGAATATAGAAGCGGTCTCTGTCCATATATGGAGCAGCTGGAGCCACAAGCAAAGAGAAGAGCAGCTGAAGGAAACAAGACGGAAGAAGAGGACTGAGAATCCAAAGTGGTAGAGAAGGTGTAGAAAAACACTCCTCCTGCTTAGCAATCTTCTGCAATACTGTGATGGGTGTGGCCATGCTCCATGGAGTGAGATTTATGTCTAGTCAAGAAAAAGGCTCAGGGTCTTGGGGACACCTGGGTTACATATATATAGCTAGGAAATAGAATGCTGAGGTACCTTCTCAACTTTGCCAGTGGGAACTTCACAACCATGATTTTCATAATTTAAGTTATCTGATACTTATCTCCTGTATGGAGAAGAAATTTTTTCATTAAGTCAAATATATTCTACTGAGAGTGCATATTATTAGATACGATTCTAACGATCTTATTATTTACCTTTCTACACCTTTGTCAACTCTCACACTCACTATTTTATTGTAATGTTTTTAAATCTCCATAAAAACCCATTTGGGCATCTGATAAGGCATTGACGATAGCACTGTGGCTGTAACAGCATGAACTGACCATCTATCAATTGCCTTTGGGTGGCTTGTATCCTCTCAGGTGCCAGGCCTTCTCCAAACCAGTAATAGCCCCCAAATATACTGTGACTTCTGCAATTTTCACACTGTCCTTTGCAGCATCTCAGTCAAAGTCAAACACAGAAAAGGATGATATCATTTGTAGGTAGTTAAAACTTAAACTTTTAAAAAGTTTAAAGACAACAGGTAGTTAAAAGACAACAGAGAAGTAAGCTGGGTTATGAAAAGTTCTGTTAAAAGACAGTAGTTAAAAGTAGTTAAAAGACAACACAGAAGTATGCTGGGTTATGAAAAGTTCTGTGACTTGAACAGCATAACCCTTTGGTTTTACTGCAGATTTGAGTGAAACCAACAGTGATATAGCACTCTGTTATTATTATTATCCTAGCAAGAATATAACTTTTAGAAACCATGTTGGCTCCTACCTCATTTTTATTCACTTATTTTTTAAATTTTTATTGAAGTATAGTTGATTTACAATGTTGTGTTAGTTTCTGGTGTACAGCATATGATTCAGTTTTATATATATTATTTTTCATAACAGATTATTATAAGATATTGAATATAGTTTCCTGAGCTATACAGTAGGACTTTGTTGTTTATCAATTTTGTTTATGGTAGTTTGTATATGCTAATTCCAAACTCCTAATTTATCCTTTCCCCTTTGGTAACCATAAGTTTGTCTTCTATGTCTGTGTATTTGTTTCTGTTTTGTAAATAACTTCATTTGTGTCATTTTTTTAAGATTCCGCATATAAGTAATATCATGTGATATTTTTCTTTCTCTGTCTGGTTTACTTCACTCAGTACAATAATCTCTAGGTTCATCTGTGTTATTGCAAATGGTATTATTTTATTCTTTTTTATGGTTGAGTAGTATTCCATTATATAAATATACCACAACTTCTTTATCCAGTCATCTGTCGATGGACATTTAGGTTGCTTCCATGTCTTGGCTATTGTCAATAGTACTGCTATGAACACTGGGGTGCATGTATCTTTTCAAATTGGAGTTTTCTCTGAATATAAGCCAGGAATAAAATTGCTAGATAATACGGTAACTATTTTTAATTTTTTAAGGCATACCCATACTGTTTTTCATAGTGGCTGCACCAAATTACATTTGCACCAACAGTGTAGGAGAGTTCCCTTTCCTCCACACCCTCTCTAGCGTTTATTGTTTGTGGACTTTTTAACGATGGCTGCTCTGACTGGTGTGAGGTGACACCTCATTGTAGTTTTGATTTGCCTTTCTCTGATCATTAGCAATATTGAACATTTTTTCCCATGTGTCTATTGGCCATCTGTATGTCTTCACTGGGGAAATGTCTGTTTAGGTCTTTGGCCTATTTTTTGATTGGGTTGTTTGGATTTTGGTTTTAAGTTGTATGAGCTGTTTGTATATTCTGGAAGTTAAATCTTTGTCAGTTACATCATTTGCAAATATTTTCTCCCATTCTGTGGGTTGTCTTTTCATTTTGTTCATGGTTTCCTTTGTTGTGTGAAAACTTATAAGTTTAATTAGGTCCCATTTGTTTATTTTTTATTTCTATTGCCTGGGTAGACTTACCTAGGAAAACATTGCTACGATTTTTGTCAGAGAATTTTTTTTGAAACTTATGTCAGAGAAACTTATTTTTGAAACTATGTATTTTCTTCTATCCCTCACTTTTTAATTTCTTTTGTTACGAAAACCATCCTTGCTCTCCCCCTGTAGAATAATTTACTTAGAGATACTTGCTGTATTGCTCTACTAGGGCTGTCGTAAAAAAAATACCACAAACTGGATGATTTTAATGACAGAAATTAATTTTCTCACAGTCTGGAGGTCAGAAGTCCAATCTAAGATCAGGGTTGGTTTCTGGTGAGAGCTCTCTTCCCGGTTGCAGCTGCCCCTTTCTTTATGCCCTCACATGGCTTCTTCCCTTTGGCCTTGTGGGAAGAGAGTGTGAGCTCTGGTGTCTCTTCCTCTTCTTAGAAGGACACCAGTCCTATGGGACTAGGGTCCATGCTTATGACCTCATTTAACCTTAATTTTCTCCTAAAAGCCCTGTTTCCAAATACAAACACATAGAGGGGATAAGGCTTCAACATGGGCATTTTAGGGGTACACGTTCTGTCCATAACATTTAAATTGTTGAATCATTAAAAAAAAAAAAACTGTTTATCTCCCATCAACCTTATCTTAAGGACCAGGTTAAGAAGAATCACTCAGGGATTCTTCCTACCCATTCAGTGGTCTGAGCAGTATTAGGTACAGGCTAGTCTTCAGTGGTGGCTGAGTGCCACCATCTTCAGTGGTGAACTGTGGGATAGGAACAAGAGGCACATTTGAGCTTTCGAACCAGCCTGCAACCACAGACTGAGTAGGAGCAAGCTCAGGCGCTAGAGTGGTCCATTCACCCTGACAGCCCTCCTTGATCACAGCCTTTTCAGCAGAGGCTTGCTCTTCCTTTTCTTTCTCCCCAGTATCCCTGCAGAAGTAGACATCAGCCCTGACCTCTCATGGCTGGTGCTGTGTGTGTGCAGAACTTCCAGGGCCAGCATCCAGGACATCAGACCACTGTGGGAGTGACTTATTGTGGCACGAGAAGGCAAGGTCTACAAAGCACAGAGGAGAGTCTGTGTTACACATGCAATGGTTACCTGGATCTGGCTAGTGAAACTTCCAGGAGCGAAGCAGCCAGCAGTGGGGTGGCCCCAGTGACAGAAGCAAACTTCAGCACAACTCACTGGCCAGTTACTCCTGGAGGATATGACACTGACACCAGCTGAGGTTTCAGTGGTAACAATGGCACAAACTGTCAGCAGAAGCTTCTCCCAGGTTCTCTTCACATTTATGATGTAGATGCCACCACTCTTCCTTCTGTAGATGGACTGTTCCATTTAGAGGTCAAGGCTGGTGCCACCTAAGTGGGTGTTCCTGCTGCAAACAATTTGAAGATACCCTCTTCCTTCATTTGAAGGACATCATGAAATTCTCCCTTTAAGTTATGCTGGGATCCCAAAACAACTAGAACTCTCTGAGTAGTACCGAAAGGGTTTGGTTTTGTTTGTTTTGTTTTGTTTTGTTTTGTTACAGCATCAATCCTTGACTTTAGGGAGAAATTTGCACAGGGCAGAAACACACCTTCTGAAGAATCCACTTGTTCCTTTATATGACAATCTCTTTTATTAAAAATATGCCTGTTTCTTTGCTTCCGTATAACTATGTCATGAAGGACCCTTGCATCATCACCCACTGACAGGAAAGTACATGATCCGAGAGTCAAATATTTCTCTGAATTCCTGAATTGAATAGTGTTGCTCTTTAATGGCTCCGATTTAGAATCAATAAAACAGTGAAAGAAAGGTGCCCCATTCATCTCCCTCACAGGAAGAGTGATATGAGAAGTGGTGTAATTTAGGGATGTGATTTGAGGGTTTGGGCTGCACAACAAACACTGAGATAGTCGCACCGTTAGAGAAGACTGAAATATGTTCTATGAAGAAAAAAAAAAAAAAGAAAAGAAAAGAAAAGAAGAAAGGAAAGAAAGCACAATGCATGGTCTAACTAATTAGTTGAAAATACTGTAACAGCTCATTGGGCAATTTTGTAATCAGATGAGCCCAAGGGATGAATATGATCCAGTTTATAACAGTTCATTTTCTTTGAATGCAGCTGTATACAATGCCCCAGGAGATTCTAGAAGCAATGAAACCACAGTGACTCTTTTGATTAATAACATTTTCAATCCCTAAAATCCATGAACAGGAACGCTTATTGTTATGCTTTGAAGGGTAGCCACAGAGACTACGGACCCCCTTCTGGAGAGAGAGCGAAGAAGCTGGAAACCTCCTGTGAATGACCGTCTTAATTGTGTGGCCTTCTTAAAGATGGTCTTTTAAAAGTTGTTCCATTTTTTTCTTTGTATGTAAGTTCCTAGGGTTAAACTAATGCTGTGATTGCCATAATTGTTATTTCTCCCCCAGTGATTTTATAGCCAGCAAGGGAACATTTAGCACCCACTAACTCCTTGTGGAAAATAATCGAATTTAAGGATACTTGCTTCAGTTGAATCTTTTTTAAATGCTTTCCTCCATTACTTTATTAGGGAGAAATCTGCACCAAGGCAGGACTGGTGCTTCCAAGAAGCTCACTTTTCTGCCTATTTATCCTTCCCTGGGAGTCCCAAGCCTCTGTTGATAGCATCCCAGACGGGTGTTAAGAAAGCAATTATGATTAAAGACATGATGGGAATTCAGAGCTGCAGGATGTCTGCAAGAATCAAGGACTCTTGTCAAGGGCCTAATCCCACACCCATTACATGGCTTCTTTCCTAGGGTTGTCTATCCAGCAGTAATGATTGGATTATTAAATACACACATTTAGCCAGCCCTTTGTATATTACACAGACAAAGCTGATCAGCTGTTCGAACAGTATTGGATATACTTTGGTTAGACACAAAAAATCTGACATATCTAAGAATCTCACTTCAACTGAAGGAAATTTACTGTAAAAGAATGTAGTAAACAAATGAAGTCAGTCATATGATTTTTCTCAGCACTGTCTGGCATATACAATAAATGCCAATTTCCTTCTCTTTCATCCTTTCTAAAGCCAAGTGTATGTCACTTAGGAAGGGGAGAAAAACCTGCCATAACTATAATACAAGTAATCTTTAAAAATTAAGTTAATCAGTTTCTTTAAATATTTTTGCAATGTAGGGAACAAGTAGTATCTAAAATAAAGTAAAATTCAGAGTTTAAAGCATACTCTGTCTCAGAGATTCAAGTTCTTCTGGGCCCCTGTGGTCTTGTTTTATAGCGTTTCCATTGTGTGAAAAGTTGATGATAACTGGATCTTATTGGTGCCGAGTTATAGGTAGTAAAATCTATTACTGCTTTCAGTCTGGAGAACCTTTATGACAACTAAAGGACAAAACAAGGAGCTGAGATCAGTGGTGGCAAATGATCTAATTAATAGATAATCATAAAATAGGTATGTGTGCGGAGATCAATTCAGGATATACAAGGAAATATAAAAGGACAAAGGAAGTGGCATGGTAATGGTGGAGGGAAGGTTGGCGTCTATAAATACCGTGGCTCCTAAATAACTTTTCAAGACTAGAAGCACCTCAGCGCCACGACTCTAATTCCGAGCACTGATGCGTTATTAGTGAGGCCCTGACCATGTGGATTTATTGTAGTTAAGGTATAAAATCTTACATAAGTTCTGTCTTAGGAGAGAGAACATGTGTACACAAGCAAGAATAATTATAATGCTTGGTGAATGTTTAAAGTATCAAAATGAGGGGAAAGTTCCAGCAGGATTCAGAAGAATAAACTATATAAATGGCTGGAGAGATGGAAGGATTAAATGAGAAGGCAGCAGGGGTACAGAACACAAACTGAGTCTTCAGAGGCTGAAGAAAGTAGGAAACACTTCCCAACCAGCAACAGCATGTAGATAAGGGAAGTAAGGCTGGAAAGCAGAGATTACCAGAGGGTTGGGGCTCCTCCACAGAATGAGGGGCTGTCAGACGTAAGGCTGGAAAGAAAAGTGGGGCCAGGACATAAGTAATACATGTGTTTTTTTTTCCCCCCAGTTTGGAGCTGTTCCACTTAAAATTGCAATATAATAAATGATTCCCAACTTTACCTGTGGCTTAAAAGAAACATTTCATTATGCTTGTGGATTTTGTAGCTCAGAAATTCAAACAGCATAGAGGGCATGGCTTGCCTGCTCCTTGTAATCTGGAGCCTCACTGGAGAGGACTTGAAGGCTGGGATGACTTCACTGCCAGGGAGCTGGAATCTGAAGGCTTGTTCACTTCTGTTGCTGGTGCCTGGGTGGGGACAACTCGAAGAACAGGGCTGTGACTGAGCAACCGTGTATGACATCTCCATGTGGCTTGACTTCCTCACAGCATGGTTGCCTCTGGGTTGTTGGACGTTTTGCATGGTGAATCAGGGCTCCAGGAGGAAGGATTCCAGCAAATAAGTTGGTAATTACAGGCCTTTTGTTTTTTTTTTAATTGAGGTATAGTTGATTTATGATGTAGTGTTAGTTTGATCCAGCTTCATAAATCACCTGGTGGCATTTCCACTCTATTGGCTGAAGCAGTTCCATACCTGCTCATATTCAAAAGGAGGAGATGTAGGCCCCATTTCTAGATAGCAGAATTATCAATAAATTTGGGGGCACTGGTTTTTTTTTTTTCAGGGGGAGGCACTGTTTTAAAATCCTTATGGAAATGAGTACTAAATAAGTGCTGGATGGATGAATAATATATGGATAAAATATATTGATAACTGATACCAGGATAAAGAATTGTTTAAAGTTGAGAGAGAATTAAAATTTAGTCTTATGAGACCCTCTCTAAATTAAAAATAGGCACTGTCCTAAATACTTACCAAATTGTATTTCTAGTCCTTACATCTGCAAAGTAAGTTTTATTCTTACTAGTTTATAGATGAGAAAATAGACATTCAAGAAGTTATTCAACTTGCTGAAAGTCTTACAACTAATAAGTGACAGAGATTCTATTTCAAATCAAGTCTGAGTTTTGTTAGGATTTTTTTTTTCTATTGAATGTAGTAGGAAAGGAAAAAAGGATTCATAAGACACCTTGTGAGGTTAGACTTGACACAACTTTGCAAACAATTGGATATGGAGGTGGTCAAGGAGAGGTGAAGTGGAGATGAAGCTTTGTGTCCAACATTATATAATGAGGCAGATAGTGGTTATGTTCTTAAAAAACAGAGAAGATGGAGACCAGATTCACATTAGTTGGCAAGAGGAGAATGAAGCAGCAGCACTGGCAACACAGTTTATGAAGCCCAGTTCAAAATGAAAATTTACTAAGAATTTCAAGACAGAAACAGCATCACATTAAACCAAGGGCTGAACCCTGTGGTCCGCCCAAATCCCTTCACCAGGAAGGCTGCCCTGGAAAGGGTTCAGTTTGGGGCGTGTTCCCTTTTATTTGCTAGAGGTATAGTGAAGGTGAATTTACAAAACAGGATATGAAGAATTACATGATCCTTTATAAATCAGAGGGACAGAGTAAGAAAGAACATTAGAAAAAAAATGTATCAGCTGAAGGAATCTATACAATGGTAGAGGGCAAATTCTTTTTAAGGACAGTGTTAAGTATAGAGTGTTAATTTAACTGTTTCTTGAGTGCAATCATTTAGAACAATTTAGAAAAAGAAACGTCATCTACTTCAGAGAGCCAGTCCTGATCCAGGGATGGAGAGGTATTGCGGAATGGGCTACCACTCATGGTGGAAGACAGAATCTTTTATCAAGGAGACAGATGTTGGACTTCCATGACTTTTACTACTAACTAGGTGAATGGCCTTTAATAAAATAATTTCCTTCTCTTGTTCTAATATTTTCTCTAATTAAATGGTAGCTTGGGCTAGATATATTCATTTCATAATTAATGCCTAGTTTTACCTAGGCACCAAACTTACCACCTAAATACTGAAGAATAAAACAGAATCCTGGACATTTTTTTTTACCTACAGAATGCTAAGATTTGTTTAAACACACAAAGACATAATGATATATCATAAACAGTACAGTCCAGTCAGACCTGGGTGAGGGCTTCAGATCACCCTCTCACCACCTGCGTTACCTTGATCAAGTTTCTTTAATTTCTGCTTTCATATTTAATCTGTCACTTGAGACTAATGATGCTGCCTAGTGACGTTTAAGATCCCTGTGCACTCATGCATGTAAAGTGCCCAGCTCAGTGCCTGGTGCCTAATGCTTACTAGATAAATGGTTATGACTTTTTCACTCTCTCTTACTCCTCCCTCTGACTATGCATTTCAGATTCTCAGTATTAGCTCATCCATCCAAATAAGGATAGTTCCCTGATTGCCTCATCAGGGTATTTTGAAAACTGTTTAGAGAGCCTCTAAAAAACTGTTTTTTTTATTAATTTAAAAACACAAAATTTAAACTTGGGCCAATTCTTCCTAGCGTCTTTAAACATCGTGATGGGTTTGGAGTTCCTTTTCTCTCACTCTCAATGTAGTGATTCTTACCTTTTTGTTCGTTTATAGATCCGCTTGAGAATGTAATAGCAGTTAAGGGCCCTCTTTGTAGAAAACCGCACGTGTACATGAAACAGCACACAATCTCACTGTGGTCCCAGGCTCCTTGGGCCCCTGAAGTCGGTCCATGCACCCAGATTGCGAACTCCAGAGTAAGCCAAAGACAGATGTATTTGCTACCAAAGACTCAACTTTGAATTTGAAATTCATGAATTCCAAGTGGTGATGGAGCTTGATAAATCATCCGTTACCATTGCTAATATCACCAAGAGAAAACTTTGAATCGATTCGATTTCACAGACCATGTGTGACTATTGATTTCAGCCCTGCCACGTAGGCCTTCTGCACGCTGAGTGAAGAGACTATTCCGCCCGCATTTCAAGGTGGGGCTCATCCACCCCAGTGACAGACACCGAAAACAAGGCACATGGGATCCAGCTGTCTCAAGCCGCGTCCTAGGCTGCTCTTCCATGTGTCCGAAAGATTAGTTAAGTTATATTGATACTTCTGCATGTGGTGTGAGTCCCTCGTTGCCAGACTTGAAAGTAGAAGTTATTTGAAGTTTCCAAATCAATGTCAAAAGGCAGATGATTCTGAAAGTTCTACATTTTTGACTCTTTATAGGCAAAAATCCTTAAATGTTTAGATCTCAGTGATAGTTTATTTTGTGTTAAGTGTAAGATATATATGAAGTCTATACTTTATTAAAGTAAAAATGTAGCATTTTTTTTCTCTTTATGTGACGCACCCGCCCTAGATCAGATTTTTATTTCCTTAACATGTTTATGGACTATCTTCCTTAAATTGGTTTGTGTTCAGATTGCCTCTGACAGACTGTTCCCACTAAACACAGTGCTTAATCTCTTTTAGTTGTTTTAAAAAGATATTCTTGTATTGCAGACATCATTATCTAATCCAGCCTGAGTGCTTTTTCAAAATGTATAAAAATTCATTAAAAATATAATAAAATAAGAAAATGTTTTAAGGCATTATGTGTCATGCAGTTTGACTAGTTTTCAAAAAAAGATATTATTCATCTTCAAAGGTGTATTGTTTTAGGGATGTTATATTTTAAAACATGTTAAAGATTAATAGTTCAGCTCAATTTTCTGTGAGACTTTAAAGTTTTGATTCCTGGTATATAAAAACAAAACATAAAAATTGTCTTCCCTATTACCCTCTATGGTAATTATTAAGAAACTTTTCTATGGATAGATAGTCAATTAAAAAAATTAATTCTATGGAAAAGTTCATGTAAAAACTCAGAAATAGCTACAGATTTGGCATTAGTATAGTATTTTATGCCCCTAATGTTAGTAATCTAGGGTTGTGTGTTCAAAGCCATTGCTTTATGTAATACAGACAAATAATTTAATTTTTACTTCTGATAAGCATCAGTTTGAAGTTTCTAAACTCAGAAATTTAAGATTGCAATTACTACATTGATAGATAGACCTCAAAAATGATTCAATACTTGAACTTCATTCTGCTAAATGAAGATAACTGGTCTGTCACAAAGTATTCTTGATAAACACCGGATCTTTGCTTTGGAAAAACAACAGTTCACTGAAAGCAAACCATAGGCCAGCAATTAGCTAAATGTATTTAATTTAGTCCTCAAACAGCACTATGTGGGAAATGATGCTGCCGTTTTAAAGATGAAGAAGGTGGGGCTCACAGAAGGCAAGTACCTCACAAGACTGGCAGGATGGAGATTTAAAGATGTGTCCTCCTGACTCCAAATTCTGAGCTCTTTCCCAAATCCATGACAAACATCTTGATTTTTTTTTTTATAGACAAATATCATGGTCTTAAATGTCTCCCCTAGTTCTACACCTGGTGAAATGTTGTGCAAAATGTAAGAACATTGGTATCTTACTATGTAATGTGTCGTACCATGGTCGTGGAAAGCTGGGCTGTGGAACAAGACTGCCCGGATTGGATTCCTGACCCCACACTCAGTGGTTTAAGTTAGCCTCTCAGTTCTTCAATTCCCACACCTGCAAAAGCAGTGTCATCATAATGCTAGTTTCCTCGACTTATGGGAATGAAATGAAGTCCATTCATCAGTACGTGGCAATTAATAAAAATAATACCGGTCAATTACTCATTATTTGAATCCATTCAACAATACATGGCCCTGGGAGTAGTAGATATCCAATATACGTTAACTGTTAACATGATTAACTATTATTATTGAATTATCTTTGCTTCACATATGTTGGCCTATAAAGAATGGAAATTTGTCATCTAGAAATCAGATTTTATGATTTTCCCATCTCTGTTTAATGCAACTGATTCTTGTCATATAAAACTAAATATGTAGGTTGTCTTCTATCACCCTCCAAGGCAACTAAGAGTGTAATTTTTCCTGGACATGAGGATTCAGTCTTGAAAAATACTCCATTCTATGAAAACCCAGCCAAAGTCTAATATATCAGCAATAGGAAAGAAAAGAAAGAAAAGAAAGAAAAGAAAGAAAAGAAAGAAAAGAAAGAAAGAAAGAAAGAAAGAAAGAAAGAAAGAAAGAAAGAAAGAAAGAAAGAAAGAAAAGAAAGAAAGAAAGAAAGAAAGAAAGAAAGAAAGAAAGAAAGAAAGAAAGAATGGAAGAAAGAACAGAAGGAAGAAAAAATTTTAAAAAGGAAACAAAGCTCTGGAAGCTGGGCATTTACATCACCTCTATGAGTTAAAATAATAATGCCTCCTTCACAGATTCCCTGCCAACACCTTTTCCTTTATACTGGGCGTACCAAGCTGTTTACCATATGGGTGTTATTTAGCCATTTCAATTGCCCAAGACTGAACTGAATGGCACCCACACAGACACAAATGTCCACACATTTTGTAACTTGAAATACCAAATAATAGTTATTACTATTCCGGATGAAAGACAAATGCTTTACCTCTTCATTTAATATTCTAACAGCATTTGCCAAAATATTTCTTAAGCTTCTTTCTTAAAACTATTCACAATCTTTGGTTTTTCATCACCCCAGATATTTTTTAGTTTTCAAGAAGCTTAAATATTTTCATCCAACATGGGTTTTTCACTCTTAATGAACGGCTTCATTTTTAAGGTAACACTGCTGCTTGCAGAGTTACTTGCATTGTTGCAAAACATTGCTGTAAATGAGTAGCAGGGTGATCTAAAGTCAATTTCCTAAGGAATAAAATTTGTTATTTTAATGATATATGGCCACACGACTGGCTGTACCCTCCTCTAGACTAGAGAAACTATCTTATCAATATAGGCCCTCAAGATATGTTCACTAAACAGAACTCTGAATTTTCAATTAGCTAATAATAGTGTAATGTAAAACAGTAATGGGAATAAGGTAATGAGAAAAATGTGGTTATTTCAAATGTATTAATTTTAACTGGAGAGGAGTCAGAATGTTCCAAACTCATTTACCATCATTTTATCTCAAATCTGTTCAAATGGAACATCTTCCAAAAAAAAAAAAAAAAAAAAACCCAGTGGACTCAGACTAGGATAGGACCACATAAAGCATACAATTCTTAGTCACACTCAATGCCCAAAATTACCTTTTTATATCGTCTGTGTTTATCCTATACTTTGTGTGGCTGAAGAGAGAACTGAACAAAGAGCAATGGAAATCTGTCTGATTTAGTCAAATCATTTTACCCGTTTGGACTTTGTACTTTTGGAAAATAAGATAACTGAACTAATAATCTCTTGAGGTCCTTCAGATGTTTAAGTTTCCGCCTTTCTACTTCTAATAGTGGGAAACTCACTATATTTTTTATAGTCCACTGGAAAGCTCAAATTTTGAGACTATTTTTGACTCCCTGTATCTTTTGTCCACTGGTTCGGTGTCTGCCAGCGACCCAAGAAATGCCAGGTTGACTGGCTGCCTCTCCCACAGCCTTTTACATATCCACAGGCTTGCCAGCCTGCCATCCTCCTGCCATTCTTCTCTTTTCTAAGCTAAGTGGAAATAAATAAAATGTAACTCATCGATTTGAATGACAACACATGAATTGCATTCAGTGAAATACTGAATTTTAGATGTTAAAGGTTTTGGCTTCAACATTCATCAGGGCTATGTTTTGGTCCAAAAAAAAAAAAAGTGACCATTTAGTCATTTATTCAAACATCTCATTTTCTTCATACACAAATTTCATAGGGTCTTGTGAATGAATAATTACTCAAAAACACACAACCTACCAACTGTCCTCTTTATGCATTCTCTTTGTACTTCTTCAATGATCTTGGAGAAAATCCAAAGCTTCTAACATCTCACACGGGGATAGATGACCTGACTTCAGCTCACCGCTTTTACTGTTTCCCACCTCACAGGTTTTGGTCAAGCACAAAATTGCCTCTGGCTCCTAAGCCAGAAGCTGCTATCTCTTACTGTCATTTACTGCTTCAAGCTGCTGTTCCTTCACTATCTAATTTATCTTCATTCCTTAAGCCAGCCCCCCAGAAAGCCTCCCTTTGGCTTTCTTAATGCCACCAGACAAGATTGGGGTCCCTTCATTATCCGGTATCTCCCGAGCAAATGTCATACCATTAAACTTAGCACAGTGATTCACAGATACCACTTCTGGTGATTGTTATTTGTCCTCTAGAATCTAAGCTATTGAGAGTAAGAACTCTATCTTCCTCATCTCTCTGTCCCCCCGACAGAGCACAATACTTGGCGTACAGCAAGCTCTATTAAGTGTATGAGGAACACCTGAACACCTGAATCAGCAGTAAGTAGATACTGAACAGGGCAAATTGCCAGTATATGAGAGATATTTGATCAATCTGTGTAAGAAATGCCATTGATCTGTGCAGAATTTTTAATAAAGCCATCACAACAATAAAAAAAAATAGGCACCTATTATATTGCCAGATAATTTGTCACTTAACTTGAAGAAACATTGTGACACATGGCGGATGTTTATCATCATCATGTAGAATGTTCCAGTTTCAAAGAGCATCACAAGTGATGCAACTTGAAAGTGGGAGGAAAGCGGCACATCCTTGAAGCCCCCTCCTGGGCTCTGTTGTTGGAAGGGGGTGGAAAGGGAGGGAGAAACCGTATAGATGGCTGCGCACACTGCCAGCGTAGCTGTGTTCAGCCACTCTCTAGTACTGCCAAAGTGGAGGTGGTGCAGGGAGCATGGTGTGCAAAACAGCAGATGAGGTTGATTCGGTCCCCATGGAAACCAGACCTCCCATTGAGAAGTAAACATATTTGGTACTTTTGTAATCAGAACCCATCAAAAAGTGAAAAACAATCCATTTTTGTGGCACGCGTATTGTCTTAAGAGAATAGATATTTGAAGTCAGATTCATGGGAGAATATTTCCATTTCTGATGCAGAATTTATCAAGTTATGCCTCATTGACATAAGAGATTTGAAGTTTCTCACTTAGCATTGTGACTTAGCTCTCTCTATAGAAGTACTGGGAGTGAAATATGGTAAAATGACCAAAACATCTAAAATCTGTATCTAAGTATGTAATTGTTCATTCCAGATCTTCACCTACGGGCAGACAGTTCAGTATAACAAAACTTCTATGATGAAAATAATTATAAATCAAACTAAATAAACAGGGTCCTTGTCATAGCCTACGTGACATCATTTCAGTGCACCTTTAAAATGTGTGTATTACACTTTCAAGTATACTGGAAAAGACGCTGTTTATTCCTAACACATTTATTAGGCAGTCTTTAAGAAGCTTTTGGGAAAATAATCAGTCCTGTCCCTTGAAATTTTCCCTTCGAGCATTACCTTTTCATGTTAAATAATAATCCTATACCTATTCTGAGTCAGAGGACTTGATTTGTAGAAAAACAAGATGCATAGCAATAAAGATCCAGTATCTAGAAAATTCTACCCGATGTCCTACCACAATAGAGATCTTACAATTTCTTACATGTAGAAGTAGTATGACTTTACCTATATGCTCTAAGTTTTGGAAAACTAAAACTTTGCCTCCGTGTGTTACCAAGGGCAAGTTTGTGTGCCCCACACCATAAGGCCAAACAAACTGATACATAGGAGTTTGGAGCAGAGAAATGTTTATTGCAGGGCCAAGCAAGGAGGACCGGGTAGCTAATGCCCAACAAAACCACAAACTCCCAGAAAGATTTCAGCAAAGCATATTTAAAGGCCAGGTGAGGGATGGGGTTGCAGAGTACATGATCTGCTTATGCACAATTCTCTGGTTGGTTGATGCTGAGGGAACAAGACTGTCAACACCTTAGGTGCCAGGTCTGAGGGCCATGTGCTCTCAATCATCAAGTAGTAAATTTCTTCCCTTTGGTGGTAGTTTTATGCATCTGAAAAACTTAGGAAATATACATGAGATACTATTAACTGGGTGCTTCAGTGAGGAGCTGCAGCAGAGGACATGGGGGAGGGTCTGACCCTGGAGGGCCCCACAGGCTCCTGCTCAGCTACAATTGCCCCCTTTTCTTTGATAATCCTGAATCTTGAGGAGAACAGGTATTGGACAAGAAAGGAAATAATGTTTTGGACGGAGAAGTTAAAGATAAATTCAGCAGAGGAACCTAGTTTTAGTGGAACTTGGTTGCAGTCTCCAATTCTATTTCATCCTTCCCCAGAGCTTTCAGGGAATGGGAATGACGACCTCTCTGGCTACTTCCTGCTGAAAAGGGACATAGTCCTGCCTCATTGTGGGGGATGGACACTGAACTGAAAAACATACCTGCATTTCAAGTCCTGGACCTGAGTATTGTATGATTAAGATCCCAGGCCTTTACTCGACCCTTTTGGTGCCAACAGACCCAATTAGAAATCACTGGAAGAGTAACAACCAGAACTTTAATAGACAAAACAGAGCCCATTCCCCATTCCCAGAGGAATTCAGGAGAATGAGCCTGAAAACCAGTCTGGAACTGGTACTTTAGGGGAGGTTGTAGCCAAGTGGCCAGTTGCCTACTTTAATCTAAGTAGGTTCTAACTTCTGATGTGGTATTAACATATACATATGGACATAACATATACATATACATATGGAGCTATTGGACATCACACATCTCCTTTCTTTAGTTACCATCTGATCTAAAACAATTTTATTGTCTAAAATTTAATACTTACAAGAGGAGACCTTGAAGTCAAAGGTTGCAGCTGCCAGCAGGCGCTGCTTTGAGCATGACTGGTGGTCTCCCAAGTATGACACAGCTCAGAAAATTTGAGTTCTCCGTGATATAAGAACATGTCTGAAATCGCGCCCCCAATGGTCACCTAGTTCTACCTTGAAGTCTGAATCACAGCTACTCCGTTTAGACTTTTAAATGCACTCCCCTCCTCAAGGCCAAAGCAGATGTACAGTGCATGTCCCAAAGGCCATAAAATATCATCCTTTGGTCAGTAACAATTCACCATGTATAAGCCAGAATGACTTCCCCATACCTCAATATGTGCATATTTTTCCATCACTTCCCCTTTTGATTGCAAATCTTTCAAAAGAAAGCACTGACAATCAATATATTCATCCCTCGATGCTGGGGAGATGGCTCCCACACAGGTTCAGATCATGCCCCTCAGTGCTAGGCCCCCTTCATATCTGCCTAGTTGTCCATGTTGGGAGAAAACTAATCAGGTATCGTGAACAGGCTTAAAGGCACATTAATGAGGAAACAGGTTATAGGCCATATTTTATCACTTACACCCAAGTGTTACACCAGCATTATAGGTGTGCTTTTAGCAAGAGACTTAGAGCAAGCATTATTGTTCATCATGAGTAGTTATACTCTTTGACAACTCCGTTAGAGAATTCTCTTTCTATTCTAAACATTTGGAGCCAACAGTGTGGTTGGAAGTAAAACAGATAGGGAGACAAACATCTGATAAACAATTCAACTTCAAAATGTAGATTAAAAGCTAGTAATATTTCAGACAAAGCCAAAACAATTATAACCATATTCACCAGTTTACTCAATCCTATGTAATTCTTTTTACTAACAGTTCTACGAAATCAGTTTTCACCAAGACTTCTAAATACCTTGGCCAGTTCAGCAGTATGATTTAAGAGAAAACTGTACTTGTCAAAAAGTCCCTTTTGTGAAACTTACTGATATGAAGCAGTTTTGCAAAGCATTGGTTGAACTGTCTATAAATGACAAAAGGCTTAAAAAAGGCAAGGGTAAAGATCTGGTTACAACATTTTTGACAAAGAATTTTAGTCCAGTTCCTATGGCATACAACATTTAAAGACAACAACAAGACTGGAACTAGAGTTATGACTGGAACAAGTAGAATTATGACTGATAGCGTCACACCAGGACATAGCTAAACTTCGGAAACCTTATATAACTTCCAGAGCATCTATATTAATAACACTTATCACTATCATATAATCTGAGGAGGCTTATCACTCATTTGACTATGCCATGTAATTTAACATATCAATCAATCCTAGTTAGTTTAATATTTCCCTCTGAGATGTCTCAGGGGTTGTCTGAAGCCTCCCAAAGTTAGCTGAAGTCCAAAGAACTTTGATTAGAATTTGATAGGAAGCTTGTTAACAACATCAAAAAGTTTCACACAATCTGTTATCAGAAGCATCTGTTATCACAAGCAATTAAATTTGTTCTCTTTAACAGAGAGGAAGCAGATCTAGTCCTGCATGTCTTTTTTTTTTTTTAATAACAAAACCCATTTACCATTTACTTAAGTTTAATCTAATCTCAGTCCAACCATGCACAAAACTCCTTTTTTAGGGGTCTCTTTCTATAAACCTTTCCCTTAACAAAATGTAATTCCATTCCTCATACTTTTTACTCAGAACATATATCCTACTTTCCTACTGTGTACTGAAATGTTTCCTTTGTTTTTAGTAGCTTTAATGGCACATTTAGATTAGAATCTTCAACTCTTAAAAACCTTAATTTCTAGTGAAAACCAAGAAGTAAGCAATTATGAACTGTCTTTTACATTAGCATTCTGTAGATTGGCAAACATAAATACCAATAATAATTTTTAAAAACATGTGCTTTTTATAGAAATCTCTGTGTGGCACCAAACATATTTAATAACAGTCCCAAACACCTTTAGTTTCTCTGTAAAGGGAAGCCAATGTTCAGTAAATAATGTTGCAGTATCTTATTTTGTTTGGGAGTGACCTGGCTAGTCAACAAACTTCCATCATTTAACACATTTAGCCCAAGTCTAAAATTTCAAGTATTCAAATATCTGGAGAAATAATCTTTAAGTAGACATTCCTAAAACAGAATTATTTCAAAAGAGTTCTCCCAAAAGCTTTTATGTTATTTGCATTTAATTTACTTAAGAATTTTGTCATACCAAGTTAATTGAATTTTTTTCTTTCTAGCAAATTCTACAACAGAAACAACAAGAACCTACTGACCTTCAGTAAATCTAGGTACAATAAAAGACATGCCTATGTTGATTATGCAAAAAGCTTAAGTTAGACTTAATATCAGATATTAATTTAATATTGAATATGTCCTAGATCACATAAGCCTGAAATCTGGTGTCTAGCTTCTTTTATACTTATAAGTATTTAATTTGTAAGTGCTTACTTCTAAGTCAATTAAGTAGAGCTCTTTTACATATTAATTTTACATAAAGATAGAATCAGAGATCTCAGTTTTTCTGCCTGAGTTTGAAAAAACACTTCTTCCTTGAGAGCCCGGGTGGATCATTTACATCGCAAAGGCACAGAAAGAGAAATACAGATTCTTCCTCTAAGGGATCATATAAAACCCAATCATTTTGGCTATTTTCAGAGATTTTTTTTTTCCAGTTCCCAAATATCCACTTCAATATAAAGAAATAACAGTAACAGATAATAATATATATATTATTCACTCATGTTCAGATGCTTCACTTTCAGCAAAACTAGGAAGAGAATAGGATTTGGACTCTGGTACCAAAACACTCATACACACACACACACACACACACTCCCCAGATAAAAGCCAAACTGCAAAAGGTCCACTTTGACATAATAGCAGAGCAGTTAGGGTCATTGTTCTCCAGATCTCAGGAAGTACTGAGGTCATACAGTGTTATAATAAAAATATCATTTGCTTTCATTTATGAGAGCATAGCTGAAGATCTCTCAGTTTTGCAAAATACACTCTAGGTGGACTACATAAGATGAAATAGAGCTCTGATCATCCATACTTTTTTTTTTTTTGATCATCCATACTTAATTATTCATGGCCAATGTTATCAAATACCAAGCAAAGAATTCAAAACAGTCTCTCAGAGTCACAGTTCCCTAGCCCACAAGGCAGATTCCTAACCAATGACCCATCAATCTAAAAGGGGAGAACCCCAACCAATGCCCCATCAGAGATGAAGCTGAATGAAAGACCAAGGCTAGAAAGGAAAAATCCTGACCAACGTTCCACCACAGGAGAGTCCAACGCAATAGGGAAGGATACCTTGGTGTCATCACACGCCAGACCCATTGCTTAAAGATGTCTCAACTGACCAATGCAAGTTCTGAACACACATACAAACAACAAACATGGTCCCACAAAAAGATCAAAGTGTAGCCCCCAAATTCCACTTCCACTCCTGGATGGAAGTCTCCAAACAGATGGGCCCAGCTCCCAAAAGAGAACAGACCCAGAGTGACTCTCCATGAGCCCAGAGTGGCTCAGTTTCCAGTGGGAATGAGCCCAAAATGGAGTGGAGAGAATTCCCAGCCTGCACAAGCTGGAGCGACTCACCACCAGGCGACACCGAATGCAGACCATAGCTCCTGATGGTTCTTGGCTCCAAATAGCTTCATGCCGTTGGGCAGCTGGAGCCTGTCGGAGACAGTCCCTCCTGGTTCCCCAGAACCAAGTGAGCTCCTGCAGCTGCTGGGACCCGGGAAAGGGGCTGCCCTTGGCAGGGGTCTACTTGCCAGGAGCATAGACTCCTCTGCTAGCTCACCAAAATTGTTACGCAACGTAAGTTCCTGTGCCTGCTGCACCGGGGTGGGGGTGGGGGGCAAACAAACTGAAACATCGAAGTTTGGAGCAGAGAAATGTTTAATGCAGGGCTGAGCAAGGAGGACCAGGTGGCTTATGCCCAAGAAAACCACAAACTCCTGAAGGGTTTCAGCAAAGCATATTTAAAGGCCAGGTGAGGGAGGCGGGTCACAGAGGGCATTATCCGCCCATGCACAATTCTCTGATTGGTTGATGTTGGGGGAACAGGGAGGTCAACACCACCAACCCCTAGGTGCCAGGAGGTCTTGGGGCTACACGCTCTCCATCATCAAGTAGTAAATTTCTTCCCTTTGGTGATGGTTTTAAGCATCTGAAAATCTCAGGAAATATACATGAGATATTATTATCTGAGTACTTCAGAGAGGAGCTACAGCAGAGGATATGGGGGAGGGGTCTGACCCTGGAAGGCCCCACAGGGTCCTGCTCGGTTACACATGATTATACATTTATGAAGCTAAAGCACTGCGATATGAAATGAAAGGTTAATTCATTAACTAAACATTAACATCTAAGTGAAATTAAGCATCTAGATATTCTAAATAATGGGATATTCGCGTGTTACAAAGAATTGAGAGTATTGTCCGCCTCACATTTCAATATACATCTTTCAGCATTGTCCAGGTAAAAGCAAAATAATAATACAAGTCCCATAAATATGAAATTAGAAATATCCTTCTAATATATTTACATATGAAGTCTCTAAAATTCTGTCTAAAATTTAGCAGATTTGTCTAATTAATCCCAGCACACTTGCCAATCTTATATAAGATTGTTCTTTTTACATCATTTATAGAAATTGGCATTCATGTGTTTCTAATATCTCATAAACACTAAAAATTCTTGCTGCTGTCTGTTTATTAGGTTTGGGTAAATTTTTAAAGAACGTATTCCAATCAGCTGCACTATTGTCATGGCTTATGATGATACTGTAGAAAATTTTCTAATATTTTTGTTAGCAATATCAATAGCATTTTTATCATCTTCCAATATAACATAAAGTTTCAAATTTATTGCAACTATCTTAGCTAACTTGAAAAAAGAAAGAAAAAGAAAAAACAAGATTGAAAAAGTAACCAGCTCACAGATAAGCACTTTTCATGTGTACATGCTGTTCTGGAACAGGGCCTTTCAAACGTGGCCTCTGAAACTTGAGACAAGGACAAAACCTCAGCTGCAGGGGTTTTTGACCTTGCTTATTACGAGGCTTGAAGGGCCCAGCGATAGGAGGGATTTTTTTTCAGCCTATTTGCCCAAGTTCTTTACAATTACTTTCTTAATACATCGCCCTGCTCTGGTACCTGACCACCTACGCAGGCTTCAGTCAATCACATGTTTCAGTGCCCTTCTCTGCCTCTGACTTTACCCCCTGTCTTAGTCCATTCGGGCTGCTACAGAAAATTACCATAGATCGGGTGCCTTACGAACAGAAATTTATTTCTTACAGTTTTGGAGGCCGAGAAGTCTGAGATCAAGGCACCAGCACATTCAGCTTCTGGTGAGAAACCGCTCCCTGCTTCAAAGATGGCTGTCTTCTTGCCCTGTCCTCACCTGGTAGAGGTTTGAGTGAGCACTCCCAGGTCTCTTTTATGAGAACACTAACCCCATTCAGGAGGGCTCTATCCTTAAGACCTAATCATTTTTAATCACCTCTCAAAAGCCCCACCTACCAATACCATCACATTAGGTTTCAACAGATAAATTTTGTGGGGACATAAACATTCAGTCCATGCACTCCTTTACCCTAGTTCCTTTTGCACATTCTACACATTTCAGGAAACAGTTGCCTCATTGAAAAAGGGCATAGTGAAATTAATACACGAATACCATTATCAGAGAACCCCACTGTAAAAAGCCATCTAATTCAATTATCTTTCCAACTGAAGAATGTCACCATGCCATAGTATCAAATAATTGTTTCCCAATATGGGTGTTTTCTACAGTTAGCAAAAAAATACCATTTCCAAAATGAGGTTGTACCTAAAAGTGGTTTCTTCTCAATTAGCCAAAAATTTGATTGCTGTGAGTCTTACAATCAAATTCAATTACGTATACTCCCTAATTTAAATAGTTCAGGGATTTTTTTGTTTAACCACTTCACAGTCACTATCTATTATCATTTATTATATTGGCAAATATCCAGTGATGAGACAGAAAACTCACCAGTTATTCTAACAGATAATAGAAAGAACTGTTAATAGATACAAAGCTGACATAGGTTCAAAGGCAAACATGGAGCACTGGGTAACCACAGAGGTAACAACTGCAGAAAACAGTACCACCTGTACGGCTAGGGAAACAAAAGACAGAATTCTTAACACTCAGAAGCTCTGATGAGCGGCCTCTCAGCTGGCGCTGGTTCTCAGCTCAGAAAAGGGACGTTGAGGGGCTAGAATTCAGACCTCTGAGGAGAAGGTACTAGCTCACCGGCTTTGGTGTTTCTGAAAAGCTGCAGAAGAGGCTGGTTCTAAAAGTATTTTAAAAACTGCAAACTGGATTCAGCTGCTGCTATTGGAACAAACCATCGCTGTAGGGTGAAGAGGGAAGCTGGAAAGAGACTGACAGCAGTAGAAAACCAGTAGAGCAAAGGGGAAACAGCAAGTCCCTTTTTCTTTTTCTAGCTTTTTGGCCTTTCTTTAGCATCCCACTCAGGGAGTTCAACAGGGAGCCAGCTGCCAACCCAAAAACGTGGTTTGTAGCGTCCCAGCCCAGCAGTAATGAAGACGCCTACGGCGGTGGGTGTTGAAACTGAGAGACAATCACTAAATAACTGTCACACTTACTTCACTGTGTTTTTAATTCTTTGTGTAAATCCCTTCAGCCTAAAAATTTCTCCTGAAAAGCAGGAAGTATATGTGTATCCATCCCACTATCTGCCGTAGTACTTAATATACAGTTCCTATTAAATAAGTATATGGTAAAGGTATAACAGCCTATATTTATCCCTGTTTGATATTATTCTGTTAGATACATCAATTATCCTAGTTTGCAGAATGTGATTTCCCCCGACTCCCGCCACCCCAAATAATACTGGGTCTGTTGGTTATCATTGCCAGCTTTGGGGTCATCAGCAGATTTAATATGCATTACCTGTTTTCACAAGAAATTTATGTGAAATATATTGCAAAAGTCCTCTAACTTGAGAGAACATAAAGACCACCTGGAGAGCTAGTTCAGCATGGGTTCCCGGGCCCTAACCCCAGAGATTCTGACTCAGCAAGCCCTGAGTAGGACTTGGGAACTTCTGATTCTAACAGGTGCACAGGTACACCAATGTGGTCCATCCCTGAGCCACATTTTTTATTTACACTGCTTTAATAAAAGATCGGAATGTAGCAGTCTTTAAAGCTGATTTGCACTTTAGTTCAATCAAGAATTTATTGGACACACAGTATATACAAATCACCCTGTTGGGAATTGCAAAAAAATCCAGCAACAAGTAAGATATGTTCTCTCAAAAAGTTTATAATTTAATAACTTAGTATAACATCTAGAAGCAATAAATAGGAACTAAAACAGAATAATTAAAGTTCTCGGGGACATACAGAGGAAGAAGTAATAATCAGAAATAGTGGCTTTTTTGTTTAATTTGTTTAAAATACAGCAGTGGACTTTGGGAAGTTGATTATTATTAATGTTGTACTCATTTCTATTGGTTCCTAATAGATGGATAATATGATGGGAGCATCCCATTCACACATCAGCAGCATCTGGCTTCAAATCTTTCTTTTGTACTTGATCTCCATCACTTACGCTCTTTTGGAGACTACCCTTCACCCAGATCTCCTCTGTTATATTCTTTATAACAGAAATTTTTAAGAAATCAAAATAGGGCAAGAAACATTGAAATAAGCTTCTGAAAGGGGAGTGAAGGAGAAAAGTGAAGGAGCTGAGGATTCCCCTCTTCCTCTGTGGCTCCAAAATGCCAGAACTTTATCATCAGAACACCAGGCGTTTCCCTCCACACGTGTCTACAGACCACAGCGTCATGACCACAGACTGTGTTACATGTAGCCAGGTCTTCTGTTCAGAAAGAGGGGTCGGGCCAGTGAAATGACGAGGATCAAGTAGGTCAAACCAGTCCTTCTGCAATCAAGTACTGGGGGGAAATGTCAGCTTAAATCCAATACCATGGGCTCACAGCTTTGGATCCTGTTTCCCTCGATTCAAATTTTGGATCCCTTAAATTTTAGTTGAGCCCCGAGTGAGTGATTTAAATGCTGTGCCTCAATTTCCTTGCCTGTAAGATGGAAATTAACATAGCATCTCTTTCATAGGATTGTTTTGAGGATTTAATGCATTAATTCAGGTAAAGCACTAAAAAGCATCTGGCAGATAGGCATTCAACACATCTTAGTTGTTATCCAACTGTTTTCCTGTAGATCAATCAATAACATCATCTTCCACAGAGTATAGTTGGTCTTTTTACCAAAAAGATGCTATTTTAAGACCACCGATTTTGGGGGGAGTGTATTAGTTGTGTGTCTTTGAAAATGAGTGAAAAAAAATTTTTTAATATTATGGTGTATTATTGACATATTATGTCTATCCCCTTTGTTTTTCCTTCTGTTATCGAGAAAGGGGAAACAATTAGGTACAAGAATAATTTAAATAGAAAGATATTTGGATAAGTAATGTGATAGATTATAAAAGTTCACAAACATTTCAAAGAACATGAATATAGTGTGAGCACTATTTGATCTCAGTTTGAAATAATATGCAGAATGCTAACCATCTGTACACTATTGAACAAGCATTCGTATTCTTGTTTTATGCTTCTATTGTACCTTTAATCTTTTATTCCCTATTATTTTGTTAAAATATCAAAGAGCATTGAACAAGCCATTATTATGATCTAAAATCCTTCCACCTGATAATTAATTGTGATTGAAACATGGTAAAAATGGTGCCTAGTACTTAGCAACACTAGATATGATCATTGTAAGGTGATAAGTTACAGTCATTTAGATCTGGTCCAGATCACTAAACAGTGAGTTAGACTTAATGTCCTTCTTAAAAATGACTTTGTATATTTGACACTTGTTTGGCAAAACTATCTCCTTGACTTCTTCACCAAAAAAGGATTCTCTCACAAATAACAGTATTTAGGACACACTGTCTTGATGTACGGATACTATATTCCCTTTCTCACTGCATATGTTTTTGGGAGAGGTAACTTAAAACAGGTAGGCATAAGGATGTGTGTCTGCACATGCATGTGTGCGTGTTTCCCCATCCTGATATATCCTGCTGCTTCTGTATATCCAGATATTTTTAACATGGGGATGTTCTCTCTTCTCTTCATTCTCGTGGTACCTAACTGTAAACTGCAGAAGTTACTTTCAGATCTTGTAGTAGGAGGAGGGAGGTCCTGAGTCCCTCATGATCCATGTAAGTCAGTACTTCTCAACTTGACTGAATATTGGAATCTCCTGGGATTTTTTGGTACAATCTTCCCAGGTGATTATAAAGAGTAGCCAAGTTTGCAGGCCATTAGTTTAAAACTAACAACTCATTATTTTGTTTTATCCCCACATTCTTGCCCCTTTTGCATCCAAACCATGTTGCCTGGGTCCTACCAACCTCTGATTAAGACCCATATTGAGTTCATTAGTGATGGCAAGAAGATTTTCCCTTTTATCCTGTAGCAGCGAGCATATTTGAGGGATATCTTCTTAATTCAAAGGAATCAGTAATTGTCTGTGCCAGTTGTATATAAGGCATCATGCTAGCAGCCACTGCAAATACAAGGATGAATCTGATAGAGCATTTGCAATCAAGGAGCTTGACATTTGTGGAAAGAGACAAACATATGAGCAAATATTTTTCGTATCAGAAAAGCTTTAATGCCGATTTCTCAACACTGGCTGCACATTTGAATCACCTGGTAAGTTTAAAAAAGAATTACTGATGGCCATTCCCACCCCCAGAAATACTCATATTAAATCTGGACTGCATCAGAAGTCTTTAAGTGTCCCTCCAGTGAGTGATTCTCCAGGCTTCAGAGCAATAAAACAAAGTGCTGTGACAGTGGGGAAAGGAACGTTCTTTGAGGAAAAGATAGCATTCAACAGTAAGAGAAACTGCCCACCATGAGCTTACTATATACTCAAATCTTTACATGATTTAACTCATCTAGTCATCACAGTCATCCTTAAAATAGTGCTACAATGATTTTTTTTTTAATAACCAAGCAAACTAAGTCATAGAAAAATTAAGTAACTTACCCCAGGCTAACTGTGTGGTGGAGTCCAAACTAGAACCCAGGGAATCTGACTTCAAGACTTGTTCTCTCAAATACTATGCTGTTCTTCCTGAGGAATGGGAATTTAAGAAGAAAATGAATGGCAAAATATTGCAGGCAAACAGCATGGAGTAATGTTTACAGGCGGGGGCCCGGCTGCCAGTCTTGTGCCTGTTTGAATCCTGGCTCTCCCGGGAACATCACTCACTGGCCACTTACCTAGCTTCTCTGTGTCTCAGTGTCCGCATCTGTACAATGGGGATGATGAGAGCCCTTGTTCCAGGGTTGTTGTGAGGATTAAATGAGTTACTACATTAATATTAGCAACCGTAATTATTGTTCTGAGGAGAAGAAAAACTCCTAGGGGAGCTGACATGCTGGCTGTGGTGGTGAGGAATCCAGTGCGCTAGGTGATGGGGAGTGGAGGGGCCCATAGTTAGCATGACAGTCATTCTAGGTTTACACCTATTGTCTTGTTGTAACACCTGATAGCTCCTGTTTTTCCCTTGCACGTGTCCTGGTTGTAACAATAAAAAGAAGATCTACCATGGCTATAATATCCAGGCAGACCCCGTTTTATTGTGCTACACAGTTACTGCAATTTGTTCAAATTGGTTTGTGACAACCCTGACTTGTCAGATAACAGCATTTTTTTAGCAATAAAATATTTTTAATTAACATGTATACATGGTTTTTTTTTAAGACATAATATTATTTCATACTTAATAGACTCCAGGATTGCATAAACATAATTTTTATATATACTGGGAAACCAAAAAAGAAAAAAATTATGTAACTTGCTTTATTGTTGTATTCGCTTTATTGCAGGGGTCTGGAACCAAACTCACCCTTTCTCTGAGGTACGCCTGTATCAGACTGTAACAACCCAAGTGAAGGGTTTAGAGGAAGAATCACTCAGAAGGACTTTGAGTTGGGAAGTGCCACAATCAGAAAAAAATAAGGTCTGCGCTTTATAACAACAATTCAGGCAGCAGTGTGTTGTATGGATTGCAAGTTATACAATTTGATAATTTCCAACTCAAAGTGGTATAAACACATGATTTGAAAGGTAGAGTGGGCACTTGGGGACATCGATCAAGGGGAGAAGGGTTGAGAATGGGACGTATCCTAGGAAGACTGAATCGTTAATCTTTGAAGTCAGGGATCAAACCAGGAATTGTTTCATTATTAAGGCCATGTGTGGCCTGAAACACTCAAAAAGACCAGGCCTCAATAATTTGGCCAAATTGCCAGCGGTGCGTGGGTTTGGATCTTTCTCACTGCAGGAAATAACAGCGATTCAGGCCAAACTAGAAAACACTGGGTCACATCTCGGTGTTTATGGCCCATGAGCTGGGAATGGGGACCAGTAGAAGGAATGGAGAAAGGAGACAGGAAAGAGAGGTGGTTGCTGTCAGATCTTAAAGTAACTGCCATTCATCTGAAGGGACAGGGGAGGGCAGCTCTTGGGAAATGTATTAAGTTCCTCAGCGTTTTCCTTACCTCAGTGATTTCCACGTGGATAAGAGTTCTCAGGCCAAGATCCTTTTGAAAGAACATAGCACCTCTCACATAACATTCCAGAAGCACAGCAAATAACAAGGGTGACTGTGGAGTGAACCTATGACTGGAAAGTGAAGCCAGAATTTCTGCATTCCTTGCAAGTACCCATAGTTCCTTTAATTATACTTGGGGCTTGTAAACAGGAAAGTGCTTCACAGATGTAGAAAATCCAAGAAGTAATCCAAAAAGTAAAATAAATATATGGTCTTGCAAAACCAAACTAGAATAAAGCGACGTGATTTACTAAGGGAGAGGACTATTTTGGAGACATAGTAGCAACAATGGAATCCTACGCAAAATGCTACTGACTTGGGAAAGCTTTGTCACTCAGGGAGAGATTGTCAGGTTTGATAAATATAACAAAGATGTAGGAAATAAAATGAGGGAAATGACTTATATTTAAAAATCACAAGTTTAAGGGAAAAAAATCTATCTACCTATCATCACATTTCCAAACTTTCCTTTGAGAGAGAGAAAAAAAATTCCTAGAGTCCTTTACTTTTGCGGTGATTCCTGAAAATATTTTTACAACTCTCTTCAATCTATTTCCACTATTAAATATCTCCATCTTGTTTTACCAATTCATATTTGTCTAAATTTTGAGGTTTTACAGACTCTTCAGTTTTGCTTTTCTCCTATCCAGATTTCCATCTATGTAACATTAGGAAACCTCCGATGCCAATATGAAACTCATAAAATTTGGTAGTGAATCAGACCAACAATTTAAGAGGTAGTTTTCGGAGAAAGTCCAATTGTATTCAAAAACATCTGCAAAGTACTTTTTTCCCCCTCAGCATCCAGAAGGCACACATGAAGTTGATTGAGTCTGTTAGACATGAAGTATTTCAATCAAAGTTATCATTCCACAGAAGTAAGAATTTGTTCCATTTATTAACAATTAACATGCCGCTTATCACACGATTCATTAGCACGCTTGTGTGAACACAACAAGCTTGTTATCTAATTCGCTTTCCCAGAATTCCTCTCACTCTCCCTGGTGGGAAGTCACCGTGGGGACATCTGTTTCTTGTAGAGCTACCAAGAATGATAAGCAGCTTCTTGGGTTGCTTAAGTCATAGATTTTCCTCCCTCTTCTCCAACAGCTAATATTCTCTTTTTTTCTGCCATATGGAAAAAATAAATACCAGAACTTAAAATATCAGAAAAAAAAAAAAAAAAGAGAAATGAGAATGAAACTCTCTGAACACTGACCATGAAAGAAATACTTACAGAGTGTGTTCAAAGGTGTTGGACTTTCTGTGTTATTGTTATTAAATTAGTGACCATATCAAAAATGTTAACTAGCAAAAATTTTCCTTTATGGCACTCTATTCAAAAGTTCAAATGGACACAAAATGTTAAAGTCATACCCCATTTCCAGTTATTTATTGCTATGTAACAAACACCCAAGACTGGTGTCTTGAGATTACATTTTATTATTATCCTAATGAATCTGTGGCTTGACTGAGCTCAGCAAAGTGGTCTCAGACGGAGTCTCTCTAAGGCTTGCAGTGAGATACTGGTGGAGATACAGTCATCAGAAGACTCAGCTGGACTAGGTAAGCGGGATGGTTCACCCACGTGGCTGGCAGCTGGTGAAGGTTGTTGGCTGTGAACTTGACCACCTGTCAGCCGATGTGGGCTGGAGAGGGATTCGAGGAGGTGAGCTGCCCCACCAGAAAAATGTACGAGGAGCCGCCATACCGTGAAACAGACTGTGCGAGGGGCCGACATGGAGCAAAAGAGCACTTTATTGCAGTACAAGCAGGTGGCATGCGCGGTGGGCGGCAGCAGCGCTCAACACTTTCGTCTAGTTCAACAAGATGGCACCCACCCGCGTGGTGCGCTTGTCCTGCTTTTATTCATTCTACCTGCACATGCGCATTGTTCATTTCTTTGTTCATACTGCTTACATAATGCCAGTAGCCCATGCGTGCCTTTACTTCTTTGTTCATATGGCTTACATAACTAGCACATGCGTACATTTACTTCTTACCTCGTACACAGGCGAGTTGTTGTGACCTTTGGCCTGGGTCCCATGGCCTACTCACTTAAGGCTGCGGACACCAACTTAGACCCACCTCGCCATGTGGCTTGGGCTTCTGGTTGCACGGAAACTTGGTTTCAAGATGGAGTGTCCAAAGAGCAAGTGTCCCACAATACCTAGGCAATAAGCAAAGTTTCTTATGACCCAGCTTCAGAAGTCATGTGGCATCTCTTCTGTCCTATTCTACTGTTCAAAAAGTAAGTAGTGTCAAATTAAGTTCAATAGGAAGGGACCACACAAGGGCCCCCCAGTGAGGCAGGGGGCATGCCTCATTGAGGGGCCATCTTTGGAGATCAGTCACCAGACCTCCAATTAAAGCTTTATTTGGAAAGCCAAAGAGAAATTCTATGTAAAATATATATATATATATATATGAAATATACATCATATTTTTAAATGTTATTATATTTTGGAGGAAAACTTTCCCCAAAAGCATATCTCTAATTTTTAAATAGAATTAAAGGGGGAAAGTATGATATATTGACAGATTGATTTTATATTAATTAAGCACTTATTTTAATATTTATGTTAAGCTGCTCCTTTTACATTACAGTTGACCCTTGAACAAAATAGGTTTGAAGTATGTAGGTCCGTTTATATGTGGATTTGTTTTCAATAGTAAATACCACAGTACTATGCTGATTCGTGGCTGGTTGAATCCATGAGTGGGGAACTGTGATTATATTCAGATTTTTGACTGCATGGGGGGTTGGTGCCCTGAACCCCTGCATCATTCAAGGGTCAACTGTAATTGCTTTTGGTGTCATTTTCTGTAACATTTATATTGAAAGAAAAGACCAAGGATTTTGAACCCAGATATACTTAGAGACGTCAATATGATAGGTAAGAGTCACAGGACTTCTACGTTAATTGTTAGTAACATACTGCAATCAAATAAAGACTTTTTTTACCCACTCAGCCATCTTGGATGACTGGGTTAAATGTCGCTAAGCTTTAACGCAGAGTGTAAGAAAGCAGATCAGATACCACTCAGCAGTTGTTAGAATTTAGCATTCAGTTTAAGGTAGTTTGGAAGAAAAAAAAAAAAAGAAAGAAAAAAGAAAGAAAAAAACCTATTCCTAGTTCCTATGTTGCTGGTGATTAGGTTCTTGTCTCATCGCAGAAAGAATTCAGAGACAAGGTGCGGAGGTTAAGAAAGTAAAGTGAGGACTTTTTAAGGGATGGATGGTACACTCTCAAGGGGAGAGCAGGCAGGCTCAGGTGAGCGGCTACACTGAGTTTCTTTGACAAGTTGGTTACACAGAGTATAAAAATGAATGGGCAGAATATTCATTGGGGAGGAAAGGGTTTGGGGTCATATTCCCTGATTTTCATTCAACTCCATGTTCCTGAAGGGAGAAGGGATTTTTGTCCTTATTTAGTCTGGATCAGAAGCGTCATGGCATTAGTCCATGATGGGGTACTTCTAATCTGCAAGGCTAACTTTATTGAAATGAGGGCATAATGAGCAAGAAGTTACATTCAGACACTGGAGATTCCTGCCTTTTCTCACCTTTCTATGTTGGCCTCCAGGACACTTTCACCCCAAAATGTGTGACCTCTTATCAGCCCAGAGGTTCCCGATTTTCTTCCTCTGCCCAGGGACCCCCATTGTTTACATGATGTATGGTCTCTTCCATTTGGCTTATGCCCCTCCTTTTTGCCCAATTCCTGCCATTTGGCCTGCGTCCCCCTTTCTCTGCTCATATCTAGCTATCTGCCTGCTCTAACACGTAGTGTAGTAAATTTCATTTCTCTGATTATATAATCCTGTTTATTCTTCAAGACTCAGTTTTCTATTTCTTTGCTTGAGATAAATGCCCTTCCTTAGAGGCCCCTAAAATCTTGTTCATAAGTTTATCATTATTTTTGTCTCCTCCACCAGGCTGTGGACACTTCAAGGATGGGGTCATTCATCTTCTTATCTTAGTGTCTAACACAATATTTGCCCTCTAATGAATGTTCATAAAATGCCTATTGAATGAACAAATGAATGACTGAATGGGTTTTAATTTTTATTTTCAGTTTGTAAATAAATTGGCATGAAAAGAATTTTCTTTCTCAAAATGAACAAAGTTATTATGTTATGATGAATGAAATTGCAGCCTAATGCCATGACAGCATGCAATAAACAGTTTACTTTAAAAAATAAAGTGATTTTCTAACTTACGTATGATCTAACAATCCTTGAAGTGAAGTTATTTTTTTTTTCTGTACCCAGAAGACAAGATGTTTTCTAAAGACTGCTTTATTGTTTTGTTTTTGGAATTTGTTTTAGAAAATACAAAACAGGTGTGGATCATCTGTAGTCATTTAAAGAAACTTACAAATGAATTTTTTAGTATGTATTTCAAAAAATGCATGCAAACAGCTTTATTTCCAATGCAAATAAAACAAATATTGATATTTATAAATACCACATTTGAAGCTTTTAAAATTAATATCATAACTTCAAAAAATGAACTCCAATGTCTAGAGTGCTAAGAGAAGAAAAAATAAAGCAAACTTGTTAATTCCAGTTATTTATAGCCAAATATAGCTCATTAAATAGTGCTGCTTATTCAGGACAATATTGCTTTTGAACTCAAACCTGACAAAAATAGTTGCTTCACACATTAGGAGGTGACAATTATGGAATTTACTTTGTTGTGCTGATTCTTCCCATTGTTCAACTTAACTGAAAAACAACAACAAGAATAACAAATACTGCCAACCATTCAAGTTGCACCAATCAAAAATAATTCCATAAATTGTTGTTCTAGTGGACTAATTTTTGCATCTCTTACAATCTCATGAAAGGTTGTGTGTAAAGAAGATCTCATTAGACTGCCTGCTTAACTCCAGAGAAATGTAAGGAGGAGATGTCCAAGGAAGAGCTATTTTTCTTTGTTAAAAGAGAAACTTGAAATATTTTATTCATGCTTCCTGATAAATGTGTTGGAATTGTTTCCATCATGATATAATTAATTAATTAAACCAACTGTAGCGAATTCAGTGAACTATAATTCATTACTCAATTTAGAAAACAGAGGAAATAGTTCAACAATTTCATGTAACTTAAAATTAACTTACATGATTAATAATAACGTAAAGATTTTAGTAGTTGATAATTGACAAAGTTAATAATCATTAACATTTTAGTAAACTAAATTGAAATTTAAAACTTCAAAAATGAACCATAAGAAATTTTTAAATGTATGTATCTTCATGGACCTTTATTTTGAGGGGAAACAAAGTCCCAAAATGGAGGTTAGAAACATGTAATCTTGACTTTATCCCTATAGCTCTTTAGAGTCTTATTTAGAAAAACAGTTACTGTAGTAAATGTATTTTTTTTCTACTATAAATACATGTAAGACAGATGGCAAGCCATTTGGAAATATTTTATGCCATTATAAAAAGGAAATATTTCACTGCTAATGAAGATCTCATAGAATTGCCACAAAAGGGCACTCAAACCCTGACAATTGAAAATGATTTTCCTCATATGAAAGACCATAATTTTATCAGGAATTCCTATTGCTAAGCACATAAATATTTGAAGATTTTTTATCCTATTTGTAAGAAATACCCTATACATTATTAATATAGCAAGTGACAGTTTAAAGTCTAAACCCTAAGGATGATTTACCAAATACTTATTAAATAAGCATTTATGATCTAATTGATGTTTCTGATGATTATTTGAAGGATTAGAATGACTGTAACTGTCCTCTCAACCTGGCATATTAATAATTCACCTTTATTAAATACTTCCTATATGTCAGATAGATACTTTACGGTAACTTAGATTCAGAGAAGTTAGGTAACTTGGACAAGATCACAAAACTAGTAAGTGGCAAAGTCAGGATTCAAATCCAGGGAGACTGGCTTTGTGCTCACAGCTGAGCTTCTACACTGCACTGTCTCCCTAGAGAGCATCTAGTAGTTCTCTTGTTACAAATAAGGAAGCCAAAATGCTCTAGGTTAAAATAACGTGTACAAAGCCACACAGTAAAGCTTTGTTGATATCAGAACGCAGCCCAGACAGTTTATTCCAAGTCCCCAGCTTTTTCCACTATGACAAACTGCTCCTCACTTCCCCAGAATCCCCAATTTCTCTCAATACCATGGATTTCCACTTCTGTCCTATTCACCCCCTTCTCAGACCTGTGTTTCTCCCACGGTTCAGTCTATCTGCTCCGTCCATGGGTCAGCTTCATACACCATTCTAGATCCACCTGAACTTTGGTGTAGGTCATTTGGCCAAAGTGGAAAGACCCTGAACTGGGCCAACTAGATAAGAGGCATGCATTTTCGGATGGACAAAAGGATCTGACAAAAGAGAGAGAAATAATGAGAAGAGAGAATTATTGAAAACATGCAAAATGTGAGAAGAGTGAGGGAAATTAATCTGCAAGAGAGAGAACACTTGGAAGAAGAGGCATTTTCTGGTTCAGAATATTTGGAGGATGATGTGCTGGCCACTCTCTGGCTGCCCCTCCAGATCCATTCTCCACTTGTCTTCACCCTGTATCTGGTATGATGACCTCTGTGAATTCCACCAACAGGCTCTCCTTCTGGCAACAGAAGTCACCAGCAAGACTTCAGAGGGAAGGGGTGTGAGGTCAGGTATTTATTTCTTAGTTCCCTTCTTGTTGGATTGCTGTGGCTTGGCTACAAAATTCTTCCAAAACCACCACCAATCAGGCTACTTTCTCCTTACACTGTCCTCCCTGAGTTCCAGGAACTGCCCTGTCCCTTTTCCCCTTCAAACCTAGCAGTGGTGATGGTTCTGTCACATTGTGAACCCCAGACTACAACATGCTGTCTTGGTGGTATCTCCAAGTCCCCTACCGATACAGGAAGGCTGGAAGACAGGAGAGAAGTCATCAAAAAAAATCTCCTTGGCTGTAAGTAAAGAATAGGTCTATTTCAACTGAATATCATTAAGATGGATTTTCTGAACAATGCCAATGCAGTATGTAGTCTGAGGAAACAGAAATCTCCATCATTTGAAGATAAAAGTCAGGCAATTAAGACTGTTCAGCATGCTGAAGACTTCCGAAAGGAAGCCCCAAACTCACAAAAATTCAAGTCAAAAGTAAACTTGTGAAACAACAAGTTTCTTCTGTAAAGCACAGGGAACTATATTCAATATCTTATAGTTACCTATAATGAAAAGGAATATATGGATGTGTATGTATGACTGAAACATTATGTACACCAGAAATTGACACAACATTGACACAAAATTGACACAACATTGTAAACTGGCTATACTTCAATTTGAAAAAAAGCAAATTTGTGGTGGTTGTTTTAAGTGTACTCTACCAAGTGCCTCAGAGAGCATTACTCTTTAATAGCCACTCATTTATTAAAGCAGTTTTACTCTAATTCAGACCCAATCTTTATATATTATTTTTAAAAGAAAGATCAACTATGAAAGAAAAATAAGAATATATAATATATTTATTATATACTAAGAACTTTGCTAAATATTCTTTTTTAACATCCGTTTGTTGAGGTTTAATTTATGTAGAGTACTATTCAACCTCTTTGAGTATAAAGTTCTACATTTTAACAAATGTATATAGTCATGTTACCACCATTAAAATTAAAGTATAGAATATTTCCATCACACCAAAGAATTCCTCTGTGCCCATTTGTAATCAATCCTTTACCCCATACCCTCACTCTAGACCCTGAATACCAGTGAGCATCTGATTTCTGTACCTGTCAGTTTATAATTTTCCAGAATTTCATATAAATGGAGTTGCAATTTATGTAAACTTTTGTGTCTGAATTCCTTGCTTTAGCATAATGGTTTTGAGAGCCGTCCATATTGTGCATGTATCAGTAGTTTGTTCCTTTTATTGATGAAAAATATTCTATTATACCACAGTTTCTCTATTTCCCTGTTGATTCATTTTAGGGTTACTTCCAGTTTTTGTGATTATGAATAAAGCACTTATTCAGGAGGTCTTTGCGATAGCATATGCTTCCATTTCTCTTTGGTAAACATGTGGGACCATTGTGTCACATGGTAAGGGCATGTTAGAAAATTATCAAACTGTCTTCCTTGTGCTATGTAGTTATAAGTATTGTCTTATTCAATATCTAGAATACTAAACCTCATTTAAGTCTTAGGAAAGAAGAATGTTGGTCTCCTTCCATTTTACAGATGAGAAAACTGAGGCTTAGAGAGATGAAGTGACTTGTCCAAGGCTGCATTTCCAGTAAATTATTAGGCCAGGATTAGAACCCAGATATTCGAGCTCATGTTTAGAAAACATGACATTAGACTATACTGAATAGTTTGTTATTAAACAAATATTATATTGTGTATCTATTATGTACCAGTCACTGATCTAGGCCCTGAAAATCTGAGTTAAAATAAAACTGATGAAATCTCTGTGCCCAGGATTACTGCACCAAATCTTCAAAGCCAGTATAGAGGCAGGTGCCAACTGCTTGACTAAAAATAAACATCATAGAATTGCAGGAAAAACATAGTTTCAAAATCTGGCAGTAGATGATGACTGTTAGCAGCCTGGGGACAGGCACAACACTTAGGAATCAGACTCTGATCCCAGATCCAGGCTTGGTGACTTGCTAGGGGGAAGCCTTAGGTTGCGTAACCACTCTAAGCAATGGTTTCCTCATTTATAAAATAGAAATAGTCATTTCATGGGGATTCAATGAGTTAACATGATACAGCATTTAGAACAGTATCTGGCACACAGTGAGAGCTCAATAAGTGTTCGCTATTAACATGATCAGGGACGTACTGTCAGTTCCAGTCCAAATCCCAAGTTGGCCTCTTACCTGAAATTCTTTTAAGTTCAGTAAGATCTGTATCTATGAATGTGTTTATTTATTTTCTTCCTTGTTTCTGCAAAGTTGAAGATGGCATCTGTCAGTATTAGGGAGCTGAGGCTTATCTGAAGGTCATGAATGATGACTTTTAGGTTGTCTTTCAGCTTTGGAGTTTTAAGATTCAGCTTCATGGTGGTAGAATAACCAACAGATACTTCATGAGTAATAGCAGAGCCAGGAAAAATAACCCCATTTGTATTTGCCGACTTTTATGCCTATGCAAAATCACTGTGTCTGCTCCAACAGCACTCCGTCCTTTAGTTCTTGTTCACAAAGTAAAGTAGGGCTTGGGCAGTTAGGACATGCCAATAGCAAGCTTGGTGCTAAAGACATAATCAGAATTAAATATTAATAAGGTGTTTGTCTCCTTTTTACTTGCCAAACCAAATCAACCTCACACGTACACACAAACACACATACACACACACCTATATATACATACACTTCATATGCATATATAGGTAAGCCTATATGTGTATGCCTATATATGTGTGTACGTGTGTGTATATATATGTATAGGTGTATATATGTATATGTGTGTATACGTGTGTGTGTGAGGTATGTGTGTGTGTGAGGTTGGTTTGGTTTGGCATGTACCAGATATACGTGTGTGTGTATTATATGTGCATATATATGTATAATAACACTTGCATCAAGAAAAAGAGCTCTGCACTTGAGTTAACTTTATCTCCCAACTTTAGAGTTTTGGACTTCTTATAACTCCCCGTATATTACAAAAACAACTACATTAAAATGTCTTGGTTTTTCTTTTATTATTAACATAGTATCAAGGATAGGAGTTAAAAATAGGAAACCTCTAAATTTACTCTAGACACATAAAAACTAAAGGGCCAAAATGTGCAAGTTTTAAATTTTACATTCTCCCTTATACTTAATATATATTATAGAAATTATTTGTGGTCAGTTTGAGATAATTTTTGATAGTTTATCCACAGTATTTATACAGTGTAAGATAAATCCATTTTGTGAAGGCATGCACACACAAAAACCCTACTATATTTAAAAGAATTCAATAACCTTCTGAATGAAACCATTGCAAATGTGAATTATGCACGTGAAATAGGCTCAGATTCTCTTCAGGGAATGTCTCATCATTTGGACTCACCTGATGTTTGAGCCTATAGGGTCTTGAAGAAAGTCCAGCTCAGAGTGAAATTTAGGAAGGCAGAACGAAGCAGGCAAAGCCAAGTGATGAGAGCTGTCACTGGATTTGCTGTGGGATGAAATTAGCAGGCTTCACTAGGCTATGGCCAAAGGTGGAACATAATTTTGATGGCTTTATCTACAGTTCTTTTGAGCATTTTTTTCCCACATCATGGGAGTCTGGTTCAATTCAGTATGACAGATGGATATCTGATTTGCAGAAATGTGGAAGCCCCTGTACCCCAGGACTGAAAGAGACAGGGCCACCGGTCTTCCTGGAAACAAATGCAAAGTCAGTCAGTTGTGACACAAGGAGACTGTTGTTTGGTTTCCTCTTTCTACCCCCAGGCACGCAGTGTCCAAACCATAATATATGCATTGCCCCCTGCAGTTAATCCTGTTATCCTGGTTAAGCTTAAAAAAGGATGGAAGAACCGGATGAGTCTGAGTAACAAATTCTGAAGTCGCTTACTTGCTTTTTAAATCATTCTGTGTAACATATGCAGTGGGACAGAGCTCAGCAGGTTCACTGTCACTGAGCTAAAAGGGGCCCTGGTTCTGTTTTACAGGATCCACTGAAAGAGTTGATGTTCATGAAAATGTTCGTTCCAAGTTAGTTTTGAGATGTATGCAGTTTTTCTTCAGAGTTTGAGTTTTCTTCAGAATTGAATGGGAACTTTCAATCATGAATATTACAAAATGCTATCATGTTGCTCCATTTTCTTGTAAATTGTGTTATTCCTTTAATGTGTCTGAAAACGCAAGATCTAAAAAGGCTGATTAGAGAGATGTCATGGCATCGTGGGTAATGAATATCTCTCAAGAAAGTTCATTTTTAAACCAAATCTGGCTGTATTTTTAAGACTGGCAATCTATACAAACATGTATGAGTGCCAGGGTTCTCACAGTTTTTTGGTTTTTTTTTCCTCTTATCCCCTATGTGGCCATACATGTTTATACAAAGAAAACCAACACTGTGCTCAGCTTTTACTGAAGAACCAGCTGTGTTCTGCAGTGATACGCTCTCTGCTTGGAATGTTCTTTCCCTGCATATCCTCAAGGATTGGTCCCTCTTTTGGTTCAGATTTCCACTCAAAAGTTACTTGATCAGAGACTTCCTTGCCACACCCACTTCACTTCCTCACTCTCCATCCACCCTCTGTTTGAATATTAGGCAGATTTTAATCATGGGAAAGTCATATAGGTAGAAACAAGAGGTTAGGGTTTCAGGGTTGAGCCCGAACTGGACACGCATGCACACACTTTCCTGGTATCCTCAAGGTATTCTGTAAGGCAGAACTGAATGCATTGGGATTCTGTTTTGTTGTTACTGTTTGGAAACAAATGCTTTGGCAACCTAGTTCTGTTTGATTCTCAGAGTAATTCTATCATTAAGTTTATTACCATTAAGTAAATCTTTCTGCTGAACTATGTGTGCTAAACTCAGTACTATACACCTACTTTGTTGTAGAAAACTCCACTTAATAGATTTCGCTGCAATGTATCGCCATATTTTTCCCCAGCCTTCTGTAAGTCCAGGAATCTTTTCCTTTTCTTCGCTTGAGACATAAGTCGAACTCACATCTATTTAGGTGAATATACGTGACGAAGTTTGCTCAAAGACACCCCCCCACACACATATTTAGTTAAATATAATGTGAGGAGGGGACAGAGCAGTATTAATTTTTCATACCTCTTTTATAAGCAATGGCTCATGAAATCAAGGAGACCGCTAGTCAAAACACACAAATATTTCACTCCAGAAAGAAGTACAATCATCTCTGAGTCACTGGAAAGCAAAAATCTGCTCCAAAAACGCAAGGAAGAGAGTAAGCTAACAACAACAACAACAAAGCCACAGCAGTAAGTTGTCGGGGAGGGGAGGGCAGCAGCAGAAAGTTCTCGTTATCCGTGAGAACAACCAGAGGCTTGTGGGACCGACCCTTCCAGAGCTGCCTCCCCTGACCGTCCTCCAAACCAGGCGGCCTGCAGGTGGGATGCGAGGGCCCGCCTCGGCTTTAGTAAAGGTATCTGGGTATCTATCAAGTCCATCTGTTGCTTGCCCTTTTCCAAAGAAGAATTAAAGCCCTAGACAAATTTTTCTTTTTCCTTTTTTTTAACTAGAGGAAACTGGAAGAAAGCGAAAAATGAGGGTAGGAAAAAATGAAACCAGAGATGAGGTTAGTACATAAAATGCATGTAATAGATCTGGTGAGTTTGATCTAGACCGGTCACAATTTTGCCTCTAAAAGCCCTCTAGAAGCCATGCTAAGTGGGAAACATAATAAACGCTATGATTTAATCGTCCACTAGGTAACAACAAACTAGTTGCTCAGTACTTTTCCAGGTACAGAGAAAAATGTTTCCCATAAATAGGACTTGTTTCAGATTGAAAATAATATTCTCTCAAAAACAGACTTTAAAATAAATATAAGACATTTGAAAGGGATATTTCTTATAATATGCTAATGATGTGATGAATCATTGCAATGAAAGCTACAAAGAACCCAAACAAGGGTCCCTGGACAATTTAATACGATGAACTGAATGTACTAGATAGTATTTTTTTCACAGCACTTTTGGTAATTTTGAGCAAAGTACATCCCTTGAGAAGTTTCAGATGTTCCACACTGCTCATTACGTGGACTCCTTTACACTTCCACGTTCGGTCACGCTGCAAGCAAATCTGACACGTGTACTAGTGCCAAGGGTACTAGGGAGGAAACACTGCTCATTAAATATACTTTTCTGTGAAGTACTTTATTTGAACTTGTCAAACAAATGACATTTGCCTAAAAGCAACAGAATTATATACTAAACCATTAACTGACTTTAGTGAGTAGTTAAAACAAACCTGACGCATACTTATAAGCATATCAGACAAGAGTGAGTTTAGCTTTGAATAGTAAGCCTGCTTCACAGAGTGTGTAACTATGGTCTAGCCATTGATGATGCCACCAACACATCATTCCTGCTCTTGCCTTCTACTCTCCTGTTTCTCTTGAATCTGTGGATGTGTCCCCAGAGACTTGAGAACCCCTTGTGTTCACTCAGTATCCAGGTCTGATCCCACCAGGATCCTGTAGTTTGGGAAGCGAATCGAGGTGAGCTGGCTTTCCTTTTTCCTGACTTCCCTTCTCCCTCTCCCCGTTGCTTTTAGAGTCTCTTTTCTGCAGCCTCACACTCTAGACAGGGTGCTAACATTTCTACTGAGGCTGCTTCTCTCTTGAGCTTCTCTTTCCCCATGTTTGGTCTGTGTCATGCTGTCATTGCTTTTTCCTGTCCTCCTGGTGCTGCCTGCCCTGCACTCATGCCTCAGTCTGTGTCCAGGTGCCCCCCAAGGGGCAAGTTTCAAAATATTTCTCCCACTCCATGACTGACCATTGCACACATTCCCCAGTTTCCACATGCAGACTTTTTCATGCTTTGCATTGCAGGAGGTTCTCAACCTTGGGATACTCTGTGTTGGCGGAAAGAAGCCACTGTCTGCTTAGTGAGCACCACCAAGAAGACAGCTGCCCTCTCCCAGGGAATCCAAACAGCTCTACATGTGATAATTTGCTTCTCCATTCATCTGAAGTGCTCAGGTCCCAGCTATGAGAAGAAATCAGAGCTGCTTTCTAATCCTAGGGCTGTGCAGACATTAGAAAAATTTTGATACTTAACATCAGTTCGATGTGTGTTACATGCTTCTTCAAGAAGTAAATGCTAAAAAACATACAGAGGGGAAAAAAACTTTCTGGAGGATTTTCTCAAGCCAGCATAGACTTATCATCCATCAGCCTAGGGAATGAATTAACATCAACAATGGTATACGTAGGAAAAATCACATTCCTGGTCACCTGAGAAGATGGTCATGACATGACATGACAACAAATTTCATGATGTCAAAAACTTCTCTTTCCAGCAATCTTGATGTAAAAATTTTTGCTTTAAGAATAAGGCAGTCTTTCAAGTAAATATCCCCATTGAACAACAGAAAAAAAGGTAAATTAATATGCTGTTCTCTCATATATAGAGAAAAATATTGTTCTATTTTTATATTAGCATTAAGCACGTGTATTGGCATCCACTTCACAGAACATTCTACTACCATATGCTGTCAGAGGGAAAAAATTAGGTCACTCTCTCCCATTATTTCAATTCTGAGCAAAGTTCTCATAAGGAATGTTACTCTTTGAGAGCCAGTCAGGCACGTTGGGATAGTTCTTTTCACACGGTCAGATCACATAGGTACTAATTAGTTTATTGAAAGCAAAGTACTTCTATGACTGGTGCTCTCTTGATTCAGATAATCAACTGAAGCTCCTATGAGTAACTGGCACATGAGCAGCTCATGCGCTTGGAAGAGCTGGAGCCTATCACCGAGGTGAGGACTAGAAAACAGTCCAGTGAGATTTGGTATCATCACCCCATCAAAGGGCTGAGAGCAGCACAAAAGGACATTTTAACCCATCATCTTCTTTGATAAACAATATCCAAAATTGATAGATAAGGTTAAAAAGCACAGGTCAAGGATGAACTTTACAAAATAAAAAAAAAGAATTATGATTAACAATAACTTACACATATGGTGCTTTTTCTTGTAAGTGCCTTATAAATACAAATTTAATTCTTACAGATTCCTATAAGGGTGATGCATCATTAGCCCCATTTTAAAGATGAAGCGAGCAGGACAGAGAGGTTAAGTAAGTTGTGAAAATGATCCAAAAGATGCCATTAACTGCTAGTTAATGGCAAAAGGAGATTTGAACCTGGCAGCCTGGATTCAGAATCTGTGCTCTTAATTACTACACTTTAATTCTTACATAAAAACAGAAATTCAGACATACAACCCAATGGGCACATACAGCACGTGATCCTGAACAAATTATGGTTCTACTGTATTTTGATGTTTACAGGGTTAGGGATTATCAGTCATCAACAGTAGTAATAGCTCAGTTTACTAAGCATCTACTATGAATCCAGCATTTTGCCTACATCACTACTCACAATAATCTTTCAAAGCAATTAGTTAGTCTCTATATATGTGTGTGTATATATGCACCCACATAAAGAACTTTAGAGAAGTTAAGTCACTTGTTTAACTTTTTATAGACAGTAAGTGACATCACTTGGATTTAACGCCAGGTCTCTCTGGGTCCAAAGATTGTCTATATTCTATGTTTAGATCCCTCTCACTTAAGACTGATTTAAAAAAAAAAACTATTTGGGGTCTACAGTTCCTATAAGTCTTAGTAAAGTGCCACCAGTATATGTTTCTCAAACACATTTGGAAATAAGCATGATGGAACAAGAAGGAAGAGAATGAAAAACAGGATGAAGATTTTAGTTTAAATTGCATTAACCTTTCATCAGCATGGACCAGTGACTGGATAAATAGAAATTGACCCACCACTCCAATTTTAGCGAATGCCATATTTCTTTAGGAATAACTTCCAGATGCTGGCTTGGGTGTCCATTTTGTTATTTCTGGCAAAGAAAATTCTTTTGCATTTTGCCAGCCTAAGAGAGCAGAATCTATTAATCAGTGCCAGCCATGATTTGTTCTTCCAGCATAAAAGCACAGGCCTTCTCCTTGGAATGCTTTTAGTTATAAGCATCTTTTTCTCCACTTCTGCCTGCAAGGATGCACATTCGTATTTCTACCATGAACTGTGTCAGAGTTTAGTGCTAGTCTGTTAATTAACTGAATTAATTATCATGAACTAGTAAATGGCATACTCTTTAGGGAACACAAGCAGTCCTTCTAAGGCAGTGGTTCTCAAATTTTGGCATGCATTAGAATTGCCTGGACAGTTAATGAAGAAGACAGAGTTTAGGCTTCCTGAAGTAACATAGGGTCTGCGTCGTTGCACTTTTACCAAGTTACTAAATGATTCTGAAACCAAGCAGAGTTTAAGAACCACTGTCCTGTGGTTCATGTCAACCCTGCCTTTTTCTGATTCTCAAAGCTGAGCCACTGAAGCTTTCCAGATTCATAACCCCTTTCTTTATCCAGTTCCTGAACTGAAGCAATGGAGTTTAGCAGAGATTGCCCCGCAGGTACAAACGGCCTCCAAGCTAGCTTCTGAGTCACAACGTTTCCCTGTCCGTGTGCCCAGTTCCCAGGCCTAAGCTTAGGTTCTTATTTCCTTAGTGTTTCTGCCGTCATCTGGACATGTGGGCCCGTCTTCACAATGCCAGCTCTATGGTTGGAGTTACACCTTGCTCTGGCCAGCCCCTCACTGCCTGGGTCCTGACATCTAGCCACTGAAATCCATTTCCAAATAAATATCTCTTCAGCCATTTACCTAGACTACTTGATTTTTTTCTCTCAAACTCTGGTTGGTGTTTTGGTTGGTAAGATGGCCCCAATGATTCTTTCCTCCCCGAATTTACACGACGGGGTAATTCCTTCATCTAGAATGTGGAATGGACTGACTGATTCTCTTCTAATGACTAGAAAATGGCAGAAGGGACGGGATGTCACTTCTGAGGTGAAGTTATGGAAAGACTGGGGCTTCTGTCCTGGCAGGGTTTCCCTCTGACCCGCTCTCTTGGATTCCTCCCCCTGGAAGCACACCGCTGCTATGGAAAAGCCCGCCTGGCGAGAGACCAACCGTCATCAGACAGGTTGTCGGAAGAAACATCATAGGTCTTGTCTGAGCATAAAAATCCCATTGGATGATTTAAGCCAGGAGTCAGTGTTAACAGGCTCCATGAGGAGGGCTCACCTCTAGTTCCCATTTTACGAAGGGAGATGTTCAAAAGAACAAACCATATTAAATGTACAGCAACTGTCCACCAACCAAACTGTTGGAAGGAGTAAGAGAAACTTATGTGAGCATAAAAATCTGTTATATGTAGCTGCGAGGATCCTTCTGGCTCGTTCTAAAATATATAGCCAACTTCTTGATTTTATACAAAGACCTTCATGAGTTAAGGGCAAGGAACAGAACAAGAAGAGTGAAACACTGTCTTCTTACAAGTTAGTGAGGTTTGTTTGGCACTCATGTGTCTTGGAACAAGACAGCAATGTTAAAACCGTGACCACACAGAAAGGGCTGCAGAATAAAAATCAAGTATGGCCTATTGAGAATTAGAATAATTGAGCCACAAATTTAACAGAGTAAGAAAAGAAGTTCCAACATTGTGATGATGTTGCACAGAACCCAACTTGCGGTTATTTCTAAGAAAAATATCCTAATGTTTTTCATATGTAATCCACTTTTTAATCAAGTAATCTCTAAACCCAAAAAACCTTGCAATTTTTAGACTAACATACTTTAAATGTAATTTTATTCATTTTTACTTAGTTACAGGCTTAATTTATTTCCAGAATATCCTTTTCTAGCTTTCAGATACCTGGCAACTAAGAAATCTTTTTTTTATGATAATAGTCAAAATTGTATTATTTTTTTATGTGTGGAAGCTAAATATTATAAACATGAAATTTCCCATTTTCTGATTGAATCATACGTGTCTTCTAGAAAATAGAACAAAATGAAGTTTCCTTTTGGTCCTCCCCACTGCTGAATATCAACATACTTCAAGTAATCATCTCCTCCAGTGCTACAAAGGTATCCAACATGAACATGGTCATAAAATTCTTTTTGAGCCAGTGAACAACTTCAAGAAAGCAAATGGTATGTTTTTGAAAGCTGTTTTAACTTATTAAATCCTCAAGAGCACGTGTAGCAGTCTCCACCATCTCATCCCTCTTAAAATCTGGTTTAGAGACCCATCTTCTCTTCTACACTCAAAGATTGGCTTTATTATACAAGTGAGATAATATTATAAATACTATCTTATAGTTTTCTTTTTTCCTCTTTAAAATGTGTATCTCCCATCGTCCCATGTCATTAAATGTGCAGTATTTTATTATCTGGATGTCTTATTGCTTATTAAATTTTGTTTCTTGCTATTGAATAATTTGTCTGTAATTTTTCAATACAATTTAGTAAACAGTCTCATGGATCAATTTTTGTGCATATCCAAGATTATTTATTTATTTAAAGTTCCTAGAGGTGAAACTGGTGAAGCAAAGGCATTGAAATATGTTGCCAAATGACCTTCCAGGAAGCTGTTTAGCACTTTATATTTCTGTTGGCACCATGGAAGAATGCCCATCTCCTTTTTCACTTACCAATGATACTTTGTTGTTGATGCTGTATACTTGTTGGTTTTCTTTGATTTGGGGCTAATTTTATTGTAGAAAATATAACCTAACTGCTTTTTTGTTGGAGTCTCTGTGATTCTGAACATTAAAAAACTATAAATATTTTTAGTGGCTTTGTAATATTTCATCCTAAGGAGGTACAAAAAGTATTCAGTCTTTCCCCATTTTTCCTTACGGATCCCTTCTAAATACTTCCATTAATAATGCTACAAATAAAATTTTTGTGTATAACTGTAGTTTACATTTCTGTTTATCCACAGGGTAAATTCCCATAAGATGTTAGTAGAAGAAAAAGTACTGCTGAGGTGCTGTGTACCAAGGCTTTACTAACTTATCAGTGTGGGACAGTGTTTGTTGTGGGTTAAATCATGTTAAAAGATATGCTGAAGTCTTAGCTCCTTGGTTTGCTATATAACTCACTATCTAAATGTAGAAAATAAACAGGAATCATTTCATAATGTTTATAAAATACTTCTGCTTCATAAAAATAGACTGTCAAATTATAACCAATAACAACAAAAATATTTTTTGTTTTCCCTAATTTGATGATGGTATTCTCTGGAAAGTTATATCTAAATTACATTAAAACTCTAAAAAGAACTGTCTTTCAGGGGAAAAATGAGAATGAAAGGACTGCATATGCAGTTTTATTCTTGTGTAGGGCAGATTAGGGATAAAGGATATTTTTCCTCATCATAGATCATCATATTTGCAGCAAGAATATTTATTACTCTCCAGTGAGTAATCTGGTAGCAAACTTCCATTAAACACAGCAGAACAGGAAGTTGTGTGATTATCAACAAGGTCAAGGAAAATTAACATTTTTATTTCTTAGAAGAAGATGGAAGGAATGGAAGGGAGGGAAGGAAAGAGAATGAGAGAGAAAAACAGCTCTGGAAAACTTCGAAGAAACAAGAGCAATCGGAATATTTTTAGATAACAAAATAATAATGTCTTGTGATGAAGAGATGGAGCTGAGGGAAGTCATACAAGATCGGCAGGAGTTATGATTCTGTCAGAATCCCTTCTCCGTGATAAAAGCAAGAGGCCATGATGATAATCACTGTGGGAACCTCCAAGATAAGGATTTATCTCCAAGAATAGCAATAAAAAGCTGACAAGTACAATTTAATTATGATGAAGTAGGTCTTGAATGACTGTAAATCTACCACTGGGGTCTGTATGAAAATTAAGATGCAGGAGTATATGTTTTAATTTATAGGAGTCTTCTTTAGACTGCTTATAAATCAAAAGAATAGCAGAAATTTCAAGGACAAAACACCGGCTCTGATCATTTTCTGAGGCCCTCTTGGGTGGGTTAGGTCTTTTTCTCCTTTGATGCTATAAAGTCAGGCAGCCAGAATTCTCGTGATTACCTTCTCACATGCCTTGTTATGTCCCCCTTCACAAGGCCTAATGAGTAGACACTACACAGTGATATGGTGTAGGCTCCTAAGACTTAATTGCAGTGTGTGTGAACAAGAAATTGAGCAGAATCATGTAAACTTACTTAATAAATAGACCCTAATGTGTAAAATAATATGTGAACAACACATGAGCTTGTTTAGTTAGTTCAGATAACCATACGGATGTCTATTCTGTGAAACATTCAGAACTACTTACCTGACCTTCGCAGTGATAACAAGTAGTCTTTCCTTTGCTCCCCTTTTCTAACCAGTGAAAAAGTGATTTTCCTTGGTATAAGGAAAATAGAAAAACAATAATTTGTTCTCCCTCTTGTCAAAGGAAGACATTAGTATATAAATCTATTTATGGCTAATGATTTTTCTTATGTTCCATGTGAGATAAATTGCTTGAACATGTATGTTATCATGTTTCAGAGTGGGTAGATATTATGAAAATTGTTCTCCAGTCTTTTACCCAATTCTTATTCTTTATTAATCCAACCTTTTAAATAGCTTTCCATGGTAATGGGATAACCACGTGACAATAGGACTAGGGGATATATTGGTGCAGAAGCTTAGAGACAGCATAAATGAAAAAGACAAATGGAAAGCTTAAGGTGCACAGAAGTTTCAAATTGGGGTGGCTGCACAGTTCACAATAAATTGAGGATTTATTCTTTCTCCCAGTCTCACCTCAACACCCTGCTCTGATATAATGTGATCCTATATTTCTGACAATGGGATTAAGGCAATGGTTTTTAATCAGGGGCTAATTTTGTCCACCAGGAGACATTCGGCTACTGGCACCTAGTGGGTAGAAGCCGGGGGTGCAGCTAAACCTCCTATGATAGGACTACCATCCACAATATGCAGTCAGTTAGCTGGCCCTGGGGTGTCAGTAAGCCGAGGTGACAAATCCTGACCCATTAAGCAACGTCAGTCAAAGCTCTTCCTTAAGAGCTTTGATTTTGTTTTTTAAATCTTAAAGATGGGGAACAAAACTCAGTTTCCCAAGTAACACAACTTGGAATGTGGAGTCTAGAAACTGCCTCGTGGAGGCCACAACAGAGAAGCAGAGCTTTCCAGTTAAAGCAGAAACCTCCCAGCCGGGGAGGGGAAGAGGGGTCCAATTCCATTTCTGTTTGCTTTGCCCCCAGTAACAACCCAGCTTTTCCCAGTTAGGTTAGCTGTTTTCTAAATTCGGTATTTGAACCATCACACTCTACTTTACAACCTGCCCCGTGTCGCGAGAGGCTAGGGCAAAATAGCCCCAAAGTCACACCAAAGACCTAGGGTGGTGGCCCTGTGGTGTTTCCTCCCCAGCTGACTGGCCAGGGTCCTCACAGCCTTTTCATCTCACTGCCTAAATGCACACGGTGCAAGGCCTCCTCAAAGGGGCAGGGCGAGGCCATGGTCAGGCTACAGCAGCTGTTCAAGAGGCAACTGTACATGAGTCAAGCTGGTTCCAGACCCTTAAAGTTATGAGTTGCAATTTTGTAACTCCTGAAAACGAACACATTTGGTTCCAGCCCTGCCACTGTGGGGATGCAGTCTGGACCCAGAATCCTTATGCTTCTTTCTCTTCCTACCTGGTGCTAGAGCTGGGCCACAGGTCCTGTGTCCCCCAGCTTTCCTGAGGCTTTTGTGTGTCTGGGGGATGTCGGGGAGGGTCCACCTCTAGGTTCCTCATATAAACTGAATGGCCTCATTCCCAGGGCTCTGAAGACTGTGATTCCAGCTGTTTTGCTAAGACAAACGAGAGATCCTTCCACACGTTCACTCTAGGGCAAGTTTGCCTGGTCTACATGGCATAGTTAATACAGGCCATAAGCATCTGCTCAAAGGAGAAGGATCTGGGCTCATGCAGTTTCTATACCTGAAGAAAAGCAAATCAATTACTTCCTCATGGGCCACCCCATAGACAAGATGCTCTCACAATCAAAGTCCCTATCTTGATACCATTTCACATTGTATACACTAAGATAAATCATTAAACAACCATCTTCACTACTCTTTACTGTAACTTGCCCTTTTTTTGTTGTTTTTTTTTAATTTTGTGATGCAGAGAGACTCTTTTCAATAGTGTGTTTAAAATAGTGTAGAATCCGCCTGCATCTCCTGGAGACAGGCCTGGGGGAAAACATTACTCCAGGGAGGCTGGCACGCCCACCTGCATCCATCTCCTGCTGTCCCTCCTCTTTCTCTGCTCCCTCCCTTTCTCTCCACCTTTCCATGCAGCCTTTCCTCCCTCCCCTGCATCCTTCCTTCCTCTCCAAGGGCTAACCCTAATGAGCCCTTATCCAAGTCCATCTGCTCTCCTGAAATCACTAGTTTCAGAATTCTTCTAACAAATAAAATGAAAATCCTGTTCATAGTTTCAGTTTAATAGGGTGTGTGTGCAATTAGAATAAAAACACCTATTAGCTGTCAATTAATAAGGAGTTATAATTTTTCTTGTTTACTTTCTAGCACTTTCCCTACCTCAAAAAGGAAAAACAAATAGACAATGACAGGGGAAGACTTAACTTGACCTCAGCCAACTCAGTTCCCTGTGTGGCTTTATTTCCCCATAATTACCTTCATTTTATTTTTCTAATTACCATTATAGATATTAATTTGACATTATAGTTAAATTTTCACATCTTTAATAAAATGCACTGCTCTTGAAAATTCTTTGATACGGCACAAACCTTCAAATTTAAGTCCACTGGTAGCAAGAAACGTCTATATATCTTAAGCACCACTTATTTAAAAAAAAAACTTTTTGTATCTTGCACATTGATTTAATAAACCTTGTATTTTCATTTAGCAGATAGAAAAATGCTAATATAAAAACATTTTTGAATAGTTTCTAAGGCAAGGCAAATTTTACAGCACACAGAGTTATTTCTCTCTTTGACAAACGGACATTTTACAAGAAAAAAATTATTGCTTTATATGTTCCCTTTCACAGCCTATATCCATAGGGATTCACTCCTTGTGGAAGTTAACAGTCAAAATATACATGAAATGTGCTTGAAAGCTAGAAGTCCTCAGTGGCCCCGAGCAAGATGGTTCTAGAATTGATGACATCAATAATATTCATGTTGACAGTTTCTTGCCTCAGTTTCTTTAAGAAATTAAATATTCAACAGTACCCATTCTTACACATACACATATATAAGGCTTTAGAGCCATCTACATGTACACGCACAAATGTTTTTTCTAACGTATTGTGTACTAGTCAACCCTAAATGTGTTTTACAGCATTCTCTTCCTCCACCCAAAATCCACTTTAACTTTCCTGATCCAGACTGGACATCTCCTTTCTCTGTATCCACAGACTCGCTTATGTTCTGATGTACAAGCTTAACATTTAATAAAAGCCAAAAGTAGAATATAAGAAATTGTGGAAGTTTAGAATGAGGTGAACAGGGTCAAGCCTGCCTCTGAGAGACGATCCGTGTTTGCCTTCAGCAGCCCTTCCCTTCAACACCACGTTCACCTGCTCCCCCTGGGAAGCCTCCTTTTCCTCTGACTCTCCGTACCTTTGCGCTGTCTCCTGGCTTCCTGCAGTCAGAGAGGCCTCAAAGGCACAGACCACCATTCACGGAAGGAGACTAAAGGATCCTGGGATCTGCCTGCCCCATGTGTTCTTTTATTTTGTGAGACAATATCCTATATACATTTTTTAAATAACTCAAGAATTTTATTTTACTTATTTTTATAATATATCTTAAGTTAAATGACTCAAAACAAAAAATTCATCCATCTGCAGATAAGTGGGAATTGCTCTCCATTTTGTTGCAAGTTAACCAAAATTCAGAGCTAGGAAGAGATGGTGCGGCTACTTGCCTTAGAAGCAGATATATGAGTGATTTATATTTTAACTACAACGTATACAAGTCTTAAATTTTAATTACTACAAAGCCAGTTATGTATGTATATATAAATATATATAAAGCCAAAATGTACATTTATATAAAACATATGTAATATATATAAAGCCCCAAATAGGCAATTCTTACCCTCTATTGTTGTATAAACAGCAATCCACAATGAATTAAATCAATAGTGAAGAAGCTAAGCTCACCATAACTTACACACAGACACAGGTGTACACACACACACACACACAAACACACACACACACACACACACACACACACACACACACACGACTGTGAGAAGCAAAAGACCCTAACCAACTGAAGATCAAGATGAGTCACGACATAGCGTACTTCCAGAAAACCACTAATTCTGGTGATCCGTGAGTGTCTACAATAGGAAGTTTGCAGAATAGTTCGGTAGTCCTACCTTGAAGACCAGTAATTATCCTCCCGAGTTGAACGTATCTCCCTTAACTGTCCTTAAGAGTAAGTATGTTACCCTTAGTAGTACAAACAAATGAAATTCTATGGGACTTCTCTTTATTGGCCTATATGAATCAAATAAATGACTTAGATTTTTGGAGTTAAGGGTAACAGTTTGAGAATCTAAGATCTGACGTCTTCACATTGCTCCATTCCACTTTCTGCTTTGTGGACATATTTTGGCTCCTTCCTTGAATTAAATTTATCTGTCTTGATAATAGCTTGAAATATATTAATAATATTCTGAGTTTAAATTTAAGGTTAGCACCTAAATTATGGTGCTCAGGCATGTGGTAGTTAAATGGTGGTTATTAAACAGAAAACAGTTATACATATATAATTGCTTATAATTCTAGAATGCTAAGCAAATTATATATAGTTTTCACGTGTGCCCTCTTATAAAACACTGAGGATTAGGTATTTTTTTCTATATCACTTAACTGAAATTCTATAAAAAGATATTAAAATATAGTTCTGCCCAATAGTAAAGAGGTCTGTAAAATGAGTACTGAGCAGGCTTAGCAGATAAAACATCATATCAAAATCTACTAACAAAAGTAATACATATTCTCAGAGACACTCTAGATAGAAACATGTTTGAGATCTTTGCCATGTACAACTGCATAGTTCTAAAAATTGTATCTTGATGGAGATTGGTGAAATGATTTACTCTGGCTCATTTGCAAACATATGTAATTTTCAAAAAAAAATGAGTTCTCCTTTTTAATTTAAAGAAATATATTTTCAGTGTATCCAAAATATCCAGATGCGTAAAATAAAAAATTATGCACACTGGAAATGAGACAGTCACGGTGTTCTGGTTTTTCATTTGAATTAGGCAAATATGGATTTGGTAGGTAGCATGTCTCCTGAAAATAGGGTTACATTTTATAAGAGTGATTAAGTGGTCCAGTGCTCAAAGAGTGAGATAACGTTTTGAAATCAGCCAAGAACTCAAGGAACCTGGAAAAAGTTGATGAGTGCTCTTAGAGAGATCTTAGGAGCAGTTTAGTTTCAATTTTCTGATTACTGCAACAGGAAAAGAGAGACTGCTACTGCCATCTGTTGGTCAAATAAAACATCGTCCTCTCTGGTCTATGGATTAACTTGCTGCAAGGCAAAATCTTCCCCGAAAGGCAAGGACTCTTGCTAACCCTATGGCATTAGGCCTGATGAGCCTAGAGTTCTGTTAGAATACCAAACAAAAGGACATTGTCCAAATAAACTTCTTTCTGCCTTGTGCATTACACTGTTGCTTTGTGGCGCTGTTTAAGAAAGGGGAAATGTTTGCGTCCTGACAAAAATCAAGAGATCTTCCAAAAAGTTTAGCTCAGCACTAAAGTCAGAGTGATTCACTGTGTTTCCGTGTGTGTTTGTGTGTGTGTGTGTGTGTGTGTGTGTGTGTGTGTGTGAGAAAGAGAGAGAGAGAGAGAGAGGTGGGGGCTGAGGAACAGAAAGAGACGAGTGGTGGAAAAGAAGGGAGAACAAAGAGGGAAGCTGTGATCTAACAGATATTCCTGGTATGCAGCATAGGCAGTTTGAAATACCTTTGTTACCATTCTGATGAGAGCATTGTCTTCAGGACATGCCTTTAGCTAGGATGATAGAATTCTGTTCTTTGTTATTCAAGGTGAGGACCCCAAACCAGCAGCATCTGTATCACCTGCTTGCTCTCCTTAAAAATGTAGAATCTCAGGCTCAATTCAAGAAATTCAGAAACTAATTCAGAAATTGATTTTTCTTAATCAAATCTGCATTTCAAAAAGATTGTCAGGTGATTCTACGCATGTCCAAATTTAAAAAAGGATCTTCTAGTTGGCTCCCATTAATACCTCAAAACAGACTGTTTGCTTATTACATTTATTGATTCTAAAATGCACATTTAATTTACATTTTTACATCTTTAAAATTAAGATACATTTTATAATCTATAACGTCTGATATTTTAGTTAGCAGTAGTGTTTTTTCATTTCATTGGTACATAATGTAGTGATCCATCTTGAAATTGCTGGAGTCTGAAATACAGTAGGCATCAGTTTGTTAAGCAGAGAAAGAATCTAAGGGGAGGAGGCAGAAAGCTGGTAATAATAAAAACAGCTAATATTTCCTGAACATTTCCTACACACTACATATTTTGCTAAGTACATGCATCTTATACTTAATCATAAGAGACACTATAATCAGTCCCATTTTACAGATAGAAACTAAGACTTCAGTTAAATGAATTTTCATGTCACCATATGGACTATAAACGTAGATTTGGAACTGAGCAGAACCCTGCAGGGCCCCCAAGTACAAAATCGAGCACTTAATGATTAGGACAATATATTCACAGACTCAAAGTGTCTGAAACATATTCCTGAGTTGTTTTACAGACACTGTAACTGCCGCCAGAGGACATGATGTGAGCTGCTCCATCTTGAGCAGCACTGACTCTAAGGCCAGCACCATTCCAAAAACTGGCCTCAGGAGAATGGAATTAATGTTACTGCTCATAATGATCTATATCTTTGTGGGCATCAAAATAATTGTAGCTTGCTCTGCTTGTATATGTAAGTGGGCACCTAAAATTGTCAGCAAAGAGATGCTACAGACCCATGTTGGCATCTTCCCCTTTGAGACACAGTGCCCTATGTCAGCGTGGAGAAGTTACAGGAGATGGACCCTCACCCCTAATCCTACAGAAATAGAACGATGTTTGATGGTGGGGAAGTGGAAACAGCTCTTTGCTCCTTTCCTGTTTGCCCATTCCTGTTCCCCTCTAACCATGAAAGAACCTAATTAAACTGTTGATTCTTTTCCTAGATAAAAAAGAAGAATGAAGAATTAAATAGTTAAGGAATGACTAGCTCTCTGCTCCCAAGAGCCCCCTTGGCAATCCTTGTAGGCAGATCACTGAGCAAGATAGCATCTGAGCAGAGAGTCAGCCAGTCTGCACGCAATGGAGAATGACGCAGAACCCAGCCTCCCTCCTTGATGATACACTGAGATTCTTCCCCCTCCTTGGGGAGAAAGTGTTAAAGTACATGGCCTAACAGTTGGCAATCATAGAATGAGTTTGGGAGTGTGCCCTCCTCTTCAATCTTTTGGAAGATTTTGAGAAGGATCAGTATGAGCTCTTCTTTGTATGTTTGATAGAATTCCCCAGTGGAGCCATCTGGTCCTAACTTTTTTTTGCAGGGTTTTTTTGTTTTTTTTATTGCTGATTCTGTTTCATTTTTAGTGATTGGTCTGTTCAAATGATCTCTTTCTTCTTGATTCAGTTTTTGTGGACTGTATGTTTCTAGAAACTTGTCCATTTCCTCTAAATTGTCCAATTTATTGCCATATGGTTGTTCATAGTGTTCTCTTATGATCTTTTGTATTTCTGTGGTGTTGGTTGTAATTTTTACATTTTCATTTCTTATTTTGTTTATTTGTGTCCTCTCTCTTTTCTTCTTGGTGAGCCTGGCCAGAGGTTTGTCGATTTTGTTTACTCTTTCATAAAAACCCCTCTTGGTTTAATTGATTTTTTTCTATTTTTTTTAATCTCTATTTTATTTATTTCCTCCCTGATGTTTATTATTTCTTACCTTCTGCTGACTTTAGGTTTTGTATGTTCTTTTTTTAAGTCTTTTAGGTGGTAGGTTAGGTTGTTTATTTGAGATTGTTCTTCTTTTTTCAGGAAGGCCTATAATTGCTATGAACTTCCCTCTTAGGACTGCTTTTTGCTGCATACTATAGATTTTATATGGTTGTCTTTTCACTATTGTTTGTCTCAAGGTATTTTTTAATTTCTTCTTTGACTTTATTGTTGACCTTTTCTTTTTTTTTTTTTGGTAGCATCTTGTTTAATCTCTATGCGGTCTTTTTTTTTTCCTTTTTTTTCGTGTAAGGACACCAGTCATATTGGATTAGGGCCTACTGTCATGACCTCATTTTAATGTGATCACTTCTGTAAAGACCCTGTCTCCCATCCAGATGGCCAACAGGCACTTGAAAAGATGCTCAATATTGCTCATTATCAGAGAAATGCAAATCAAAACTACAATGAGGTATCACCTCAGACCAGTCAGAATGGCCATCATTCAAAAGTCCACAAATGACAAATGCTGGAGAGGCTGTGGAGAAAAGGGAACCCTCCTACACTGCTGGTGGGAATGCAGTTTGGTACAGCCACTGTGGAAAACAGTATGGAGATTCCTCAAAAGACTAGGAATAGACTTACCATATGATCCAGCAATCCCACTCCTGGGCATATATCCAGAAGGTACCTTAATTCAAAAAGATACCTGAACCCCAATGTTCATAGCAGCACTATTTACAATAGCCAAGACAAGGAATCAACCTAAATGTCCATCCACATATGACTGGATAAAGAAGTTGTGGTATATTTATACAATGGAATACTACTCAGCCATAAAAAGTAATAAAATGATGCTATTTGCAGCAACATGAATGGACCTGGAGATTGTCATTCAAAGTGAAGTAAGCCAGAAACAGAAAGAAAAATACCATATGATATCACTTATATGTGGAATCTAAAAGAAAAAAAAAAAGACAAACAAACTTTATTTATAAAATAGAACAGACTCACAGACGCAGAAAACAAACTTACAGTTACCAGTGAGGTAAGGGGTGGGGTGGGAAGGGATAAATTGAGAGTTTGAAATTTGCAGATACTAACTAATGTATAAAATAGATAAACAACAAGTTCATAATGTATAGCACAGGGAACCATATTCAATATCTTATAACTTATGATTATAAAAAATATGAAAATGAATATATGTATTTTCATGTATCACTGAAACATTATGCTGTACACCAGAAATGGACACATTGTAAACTGACTATACTTCAATAAAAATATATGTAAAAACAAAACAAAACAAAACAAAACAAAACAAAACAAAAAAGAGTCAGCAATCAGAGGGTCTAGAAAAATAGGAAAAGCATGTATCAAAGAGAAGAAGATATTCAAAACTGCCAATGTAGGAAAAATTTTCAAAACTCTGAGTATGAGGAACAGATGATAGAACAGGCTGGAGTGGCAGCTGGGAGCCAAGTCCTGGGGAGGGGGAAAGATGCGCTGGCATTGGCAGTGAGGAGGCACCTGGGGTATGCTTGTCTCACCTCACTGCGTTATCATGGGCCATCCCTCCACAGGTGCCAGAAATGATCTTGTAGTGAGCACATGGGTAAAAGCAGTGGAGATTTCCTGGTGTTATAGCTGCATCTTTTGGGGCGTTAGTTAGTTAGTTAGTTAGTTAATTACTATTTTAATGTTACACAAAGGTAAGAATGTTTCCTAAGGTGACACAATCCAGATTTGATCTCTTACCTTTCAGACAAGTGCTATGGACTGCAAACTTCATAAACTAGGTTGCTCAGTGAGCTCATCAACAACTCTAGTTTGGAGATATTCAGGGAAAGTGATGATAATACAGATCTCTATCATCAGCAGAGTACCTGCTATTCCCCAAGTACCACAACAAGACCTTTATACACAGCAACCAGCAGGTCAGTATGCCCATTTCAAAGATGAAGAAAGAGATGCTTCGAGGACTTGAAATCCTAATGTTGCACAAACAGAAAATGGTAGAGCTGAAAGTTCCTGATTTGTATTCACATGATCAAATCATAGGGGAGGCAGGTAAGCAGGTATTAATGAAGTCCACAGGTGTTGAGGTTGCGTGAAACAGTCTGGCTTATGGTTCTCTCGGGTTAATAATTAACGGGGCTCCCATGCACTCTCACAGTTGTCATGGGTTGGACAAAAAACCATATGGTCAACCTCCAGATTGTGAATTAGTCCTCATTCTTACTGAGTTTGGGCAATTCAGAAAGAGTGAGCTCCCTTCAGGTTACCCTGTGCACCTCAGTCAAGTAAGTGGCTACCAGATACTTAAATCAGAAAAATACATAGAGAAGTGTTTGCAAGACTTGGCCCAAACCATAAGCAAATATGACCTCTAGCGAATACCAGCATCCTACAGCTAGATTCTCAGGGCAAGGATTCCCTCGGCTGACACTGGTTTAGAAATAAAGCATTATTTATTACACTATATAAATATTACTGATAATGATGCTGATAATGTCTTCCCATTAAAGGTTGCACTCGTTGTTGTGTAAGCCTCCTCCTGCTGATTAATTGCCCACAGGTTAAGTCAAGTTAGTGTGTAAATACTACAGAGTGCCAACCGAGAAGAATCTAAGAAGCACAACTTCAAAATAAGTGATTATGGCAGAAAGCCATTTCCTATTGTCACTAAGTGTTTTAAAGGTTGTTAATAATATAATAAAAACATGCCCTAGTGATTTGTTGTTTCACAATATATATGTTTGTTCACAATTGGAAAATTTATTAAATATACAGTCCATCATCTTAATTAGTATGAAAGCATGACTGAGTTCTGAGCAGAACGAATTCCCCCAGGTATGCTTACAAGGAGTTCTGTTCAGCTTAGAGGCACTTTCATACTGGGTAGACGCAGAGATCCCACTGTTCCAATCATTTATCTCTGAAAGTCTAGAAACACTTTCTGAGTTTTCAGGTACAGTATTTCTCCCCGTGTTATTTGAATATACAGTGAAGGCATATAGTGACTTTTTATGCATGCACCAAGTGACTTTTAATGTCTGTCACCAAGTGACTTTTTAAATTTTTTAATCAGTGGGAAAATATTTTCAAAACATAAAAACAGAGAAATTCTGGCACAATTATAAGTGAAGAAAAATACAAGAAAAAAAGGAAAGCAATTCAAAATAATCTTTTTCATCTGAAAAAAAGTTTACATTTCTAATATTTTGCTTGTGGAATTTTGATTCTGAAACTGCAGATAAGGATCTTAGATTTTGTGGCTCTAATTTTTTTGGGGGGGGTGAAACATATTGCAAACGCAAACCTCTTTAGTCAATAGAGACAATTTACAACGCTTTGTCTTTTCTTCTCAATGGGGTGCATTTTGCTTTACTTCTGAAAGGAATATTCTCACACATTACTTATATACCCATGATAGCAATCGCTCCCATTTTTATTTTTTGCTTGAAAAATTGGTGAAGAATTTTAGACCAGTAGAAAAATCAAGGAGGAAGAAAATGCATGATTTTTCTGGAGTAGACTGTGTGTTAACAAAAACTAGGTTACTAAAATAAATTCCTAGCCTTGAACTTCATAGTTGATTTCCTTCACTTTCTACTTTCATCATAAAACTTTCTTTCCCTTTCTGGATGTGTTTATAGGATTGATTATTTGCTGGGTTGATTCACTCACACTCTTACCGAATTGTTACAACCAGCTCTGTGTTCCAGATGCCATTAATGTACTTTTGTTCTCATTGTTGTTGTAAAAACTGAATTAGGAATGATGATTTATTTTCCCAAGGTCATATATGAACAATTAATTGCAGCATGGCTCTCTCTGATTAAAGGCCATAATAAGAGCTACCAGTTATTTAAGACTACCATGTACTAGGCACTGTACAAATTATCTCAACAAAGCTGTAAATTAGTATCATTTTTTATTTTGTATTATTTTTTATTTTGGGAAGAGGTAATTAGGTTTATTTATTTTTAATGGAGGTACTGGGGATTGAACCCAGGAACTTGTGCATGCTAATAAGCATGTGTTCTAGCACTGACCTATACTCTCCTCCCTGCAAATTAGTATAATTTTTCACTGAAAAAAATAATACCCAGAGAAATGCAGGGATATGCTAAAGGCTACAACAGAGAGTTTGGATTTGAAGTCTTAGCTACGTGGTGCAAAACCTGGGCTTTTTTTACTATACCAATTTTGTGGTCATTGATTTAACAAATCTGTTCAATGAAAAAACTAAAATCAGCTACACTGTTTCAGGCCTCAGAGTGTGAAGGCTAGTTGCCACCAAAGAAAAAGAGGTACTTCTTTAAGGTAGAAAAGATCTAAATGTGAGGACTAGTGTAGACAGATAATAACCATGGAGATAATACATATGGCCCAATGACTTATAAAATTTTGTGGGAAAAGGTAATTTTGCTTTAGAGAAATCACTTATATAATTTGATTTTCTCCCCAATGAAAAGGAATTATTTGCTGTCTTAACATAAAACAAAGTCACAAATATACATGACGTCCTAATCTTTATGAGGAAACCATAGTTATTTGATACCTATGACTCAATTTATTCCATTAAGAATAGTTTCCCTTATGGAAAAAAAAAATTCTTCATAGTAATTTAAACACTAGCAAAACTTTAAAATTTTGAAATTCATCTCTATATAGAGTTACTTATTCCCTTACTGTTTTCCCCCTATTTACACATTTTTTTTTACTCGAAACAGTAAAGTCTAGTGATGTGTTTATAGAATAAAAGGAAAAGGAAAAGTGCCAGTAATGAGCCTCAAAATATAAATTCCCTCTACACAGAAGTGAGGGGTAGAGGAGAGAAGCTGGTTCTCTACAGTGAGTTAATTCAACTGATTTCATACATCAATTAAAAGCACTGAATAATGGCTGATTTTTCCTCCCTTTGCCTGTAGCTATAGTGAAAAGAGAGAGAAAAAATTTTAATTTTTCTAGTAAATCCTCAGGCTTTGCCTAATTTTGAATTTGGGAAAATTCAATTGTTTTTACTACAGGGTAGAAATCATGTTTATTTCAGTGTTTGAGACCCCGAGATATTTTTCTAGCACATGGTGGGCAGGGACATCTATTTATGCATCTAGGTCATCTTTCTATTTATGCCTTAGTATTTTTAAAAATACCAGATCAAACTGTAAGCCAACCATAAGGCTTTCTGCATAACTGTGTGGGCGTTCAACCACAAATATTATCTATATTTATGTTGGGCGGCCCCACCCGTTGGCGGGTTTAGTAGGACTGACAGTCCTGGACAGCAGTGGCGCCACATCTATTCGGCACAGCTGTCTACATGGGACCTTCCTTCTGTTGTCTTTCTTTGGCCCAAACCAGTGAATGAAGTCATGCAGAAATGTGCCTAGTCATTGCGGATGCCTGGGACTGTGATAATGGAGGCGGCTAATCTGGCAGTGTGTCCGGTGGTTTCTGAATTATTTCCTCGCTCTGCGGGTTTTTGCCTGGCCTGATACGTGTGTGCCAAGCTTCCCACACTCAAGAGCAGTGTGCACAGGAGCAGAGTACATCAAGTGGCAGACGTGAGTGGAGAGATGTCGCCTCAGTCTTCTAGCTGGCTGGCAAATTCTCATCGCGCTATTCACACAGCCCTTTAGTTTGGGTTTTACGGGGCATACCTTCTTGGACTTGTGGAGCTGTGGAGTCGTGCTCTGTGGTTGTGTATCCACTCCTGTTAAGTTCCAGGTATGCTGATTACCAGTTGTAGCACAGCACAACACGTTCATGTAAGTCTACAGATTTGTGACCTGGGAAAAAGTTCAGATGTTTTCAGGGGAGTCCCCAGTCAATCATAAATAATTATTATATGCACTTATTTTGTGCCCGGAATCTTTAAAAGAAGGAGAGAGGGGGGTTGGGAGGGAGAGAGAAAGAAAGAAGATTAATTGTGGTGACAAGAAAAAAATGAAACTAGCTAAAAGTATGAAAGAACTTTCAGAGAACCTAAGATGACTCAGGCTTCAGTCAGGCAAGGTTGAATGCAGCAGGCAGGCTGGAGCCGGGCACTGAAAGCCAACCAGGAGTTGGTCAGACAGGTGGCGAAGTTAAAGGACCGTTAACACCATTAGCAAACATTTAGAGGATATCTGTGATATGCATATGCAGGTGTTTACACCAAGTGGGAAAACAAAGTGATACACAACAATCTCTTTACTCAGAACCTTATAATCTAATCAGAAGCACATACAATAGAAAAGCAAATAGTAATTCAGGCCAACAAATTATAGTGCTAAATGAGAGAATCTGACAGTAAAAGCGAGTAAGATTAGAAGCGTGGGAGGGATCAGGTGGCCAGGAAAGAATGAGTGAATGAGTCGAAATATAAAGTGGTCTCTCATAGGTAAGCCGGTCTTAGGTATGTAGAAAACACACCCTAAGCATTGCTTTATGTCCAACATGCATATTAACTGAACACAAACAATGTTTGTGTCAGGAATAGTGGGAATATGTGAGAATTAAGGTCAAAAAGTTATGCATCATAGGGCCATAAGTTTGGAAGGGACTAGAAAATCATGTGGCTTTTCACAACCATAAAACCTCTACAAAAGCACTGTATAGTGACAAGGGTGCACGATTAGGGAAAATGATGCCTGGATTGTATAGGACTATTCATGCCAGGCTTTAAAGTTTGTTTAAAATTTACCCTCCAAGAGGCAAAGAGTAACTGAAAATATTTGAGCAGGCAAGGAACGTATTAAAATATATATACAGATGTTATGTATTAAAATCTACCAATCAAAACACCAGTTTTCTGATCCAATTAGAAGATATGAGCAGGCAGGTCAATGGGGAGACCTTTGAACTTGTCAAGCCCTAAGGTGAAGTGAGCAAGATGAAGTTTGGTGGCAGCATAAATACTGAAGTGATGGATCTGTTGTTAGAATTAAGAGAAGTTGAACAAAATTCTAGTTTAGTGGGAAAGAAACCTTGATTTCAGTTTTAGGCATGCTTGTTTTGAGTTCACAGAGGGCAAAGCAGAAATTTAGCATGAAGGTGAATGTATAAGACTGACACTTTCCAGGGTGCTAATAGGTTGAGAGAGAGGACTGGGCTTGATCATCGAGTATGGGGCGAGGTCTTCATCCTGCATCATGATGGAGCTTAAGACTGGAAGTGTAAAAAGAAGTCATAATTATCAAGAAATTGAAAAAAATTCTAATTTTTTTTCCTGTTTCTAAAACTGACAAGTTAAGCCTTCCATCTACACAGATTCAAAAAGATTTCAGGTCCGTTTTACAACCATTAATCTGTGGGGCAAAATGCAACCCAAAGATGAAACTCCTTCTGCTGGTCTATAAGTTACTGGCAAGCCTCAGAGACTCACGGCAATGCTGTTTAAGTGGAGAGCAGTAGCAGAAGTATTTACATATATATGTTTCTTCCCTGCAAAACAAAGTGGCCTTAAATTCTATTGCTCCCCTCCCACCTTCTGCCTTCCAAACACCAGGCAAAAGGAAAAAGAAACAAAAAAAGTCAATAGTAGAATTTCCTTCTAAGTTTAATTTCTGGGTCCAGATGAGTACCAAAAATCATGATGTGATAGCTGGCTGAAGACAAACATAAAGCAAGTAAGTGGAGAGATCAATAAACAATACAGTCAAAACCATTCCAGGGAATACTTGGACTGCACCATATTGAATTAATACAAATGCCTTTGGTACAAAACCAAAATTATTTATGAAACAATAGAAAATCTGCTCTTAAGCAGGAAGAAAAAAAAAGCACTGCACATGATTTCAGTGAAAAAAGAACCAGATGTTACACACACTTAAAAAAAACTCAATCCCATATGCAGTTACCCATGAAATATTCAACACATACGTAAGTTGAGGGCTTACTGCCTCGATTTCTCTCCTCCCTCTCACCTTCATGCTAATCTTCCCATGTCAGCATTTCTCTGAAATCAGGGTGTGTTACTCAAATTGAGAAGAGAGAGCCAATTGAGGACTGACTCCAGTTAAAATTTTTGCCAGGTGCCTAGGGATGCTCTCATCCAAAAAGGAAGAGGATGCAATGACTCCATGCCAGGAGTGCGGGTGTGCAGGCATCACGGGACTGTGGGCTTTCTGCAGAACCAGCAGTGGTTAGACCTCTGCAAATAAATTTAATAATTAAGCGATGTCTGTGCAAGAAAGGGGGTTGTTTAGTCCAGATTTCTATATTGCAGATGAGAAAGTAGACCTGAAATTATCAGTTCAAATCCCACCACTCAAAGTGACCTATGTGGTCTCAGTTACAAAGTCAAACCCTGAGCTGGATTATAGTATCCCAATTGAAATTAAATTTATATATGAAGTTTTGTTTTTTTTTTAAGATAACACTGAATAACAAGCAGCCAACAATAGCAATCATATGTTTACCCACCCCTTTGTTATTTTTTCCATTGACACAAAAGCCCCAGGAGTTTCCTACATTTGGGATTTTTGTTAGCTCTGCTTTTTTGAAATCTGCTCTTGGACTTTTGACATTGATTTTATTTTTATTGTTTCTCCACTCAGTTAGATCTGGTGTATTCTGAAGCCCACAGCCATTACTAGGAAATACACAGATGCTGTATCACCCATTCAAAAATGCAAACCTTTTATTTTAATATGCTGGTTTCTCTCTTTAAAAATTTAACAATATTAGGACTGTCTCATATGCCCACAATCCTTCCAGATTTCTGTCTCAAAGGAAGCACCAGTCACTCTACAAAGAATCTCAGGACCCCAGATTCTAGAGGGTTCAACGAGTATTAGAGGCTGACCATGGTGGGTTCTCCCTAGACCTACAGCTGAGCCCCCTGTGGGCAAAATTAGATCTCGGGCTGCAGGAGGAGATGTTATAAGCACTGTAATTATTTCACTGAGGGTACATATCAATCACAATTCTCTTCTAATTTTTTAAACGAGAACACCAATAGACAAGCTTTCCCAGATACTTTATAAAACATGCATTAACAACACCTTTCCTTCATTCAAAGCCTGTGAGGCACTTACCTAAATATTTGGGATTCATTCATTAACAAAGACAGATAGACTCCCTGACCTCCAGAGAGCACTTATA